>NC_085954.1:11217500-12417500 GCF_963556715.1 Cydia fagiglandana | reverse complement strand
CAGACCTCGCATCTAAATATATTTGGTCATGATATTTCGAGTTTTATTCACCAGTACTAGAGTTCACTTTTATTTCATCAAGATGTAGCTTTATTGAATTATATTGGACTGATATAAAGTTAGAATGTAACTGTGAGATCCTCGTATTTCAGCCCGTACAAGATTACTTAGAACATTGAGCTTTATTGCTCAATATAAATGTCCAGTTTTAAATAATTGACCTGATTAGGATACGTTATGACTAAAGTTCTTTGGTGAATAACATTGTCCGTCACCCATGACGTCAGAAGCTCTGGTTTCCTAGGATAGCGGTGATGTCATATAGCGGCCGTGTCTATACAAAATAGTAAGATGGACAGACGACCTTGTTAAGGCTGCGGGTCGCTTCCAACCGGTACGAATGGAGGTCCAAGGGGGAGGCCTATGTTCAGCAGTGGACGTCTTATGGCTGAGATGATGATGATGACTTGTTGTAGTGGCAAATGTATGAACTCGCATTAAATAATAATCAAAGTGTAAACAGGCCCAATTTGGGGGCCATCATATTGATGAAGGCCCCTCACTGTAAAAATACTTCATCAAAATGTTGAACCCAACGTAATGAATACCTAATTCGAATTATTGAAGCCTAATTAGTATTTAAATTAGGCTCATTATTACATTTTCTGTAATTAAAGGTACTTTTGGCTATTAATTTTGTTAAATAGGCACTCCAATCAACGCACTAATAATCTAATAATTAAGGACGTAGCTAATTTACTTTTTATGGTAATATATAAAAAAAAATTTAACTGTTAGCCATATTGTGCGAGGTGATTATGTAGGCCATAATGAACGATTTTTTCTATGGGACCAACCCCGAAATCCAAAAAAAAAATTGGCCTTCCATAGAAAATATACCATCCAAAATGTACAAAACAGCCAAATTCTTTTTTCGCGATTTCGGGGTTGGTCCCGTAGTAAAAGTTACTCAGTATAATCCCAAAACCTCCATGGCAACGGGAATGCACTTATTTTTTAGCCACGCTGTATAGTATTTTCTGCTTGAAATAACACATACATCAAACTATTTTCATATAATTTTTAAGAAAAAAAACCGACTTCTATGGGGCCCGGTGAAAGATTATGGTAGATGGTGCACTATGTAGAAAAGGAGGTAAAACGAGTACTTTCTAGTAGCATTTCGTTTCCGTAAGGGTCAGTTCTAGCCTAACCGAACCCACTTCTCTGATAGCAGTTCGGTTCTGTGAGGATCGCAGTTCGAACCTAATCAAACCCACTATTCTAGTAGCATTTCGTTTCTGTAAGACTCGCAGTTCTAACCAAACCTAACCCACTTTTGTTCGGTTCTGTGAGGATCGCAGTTCAAACCTAACCTAACCCACTTAACGGCGCATGCGGTGCGGTGTACGGGAGTTTGAGCGGGAGGGGTTTGGCATCATCATACCCACATTTTATGGTAGGTAATCATAGTGGTTTATTTAGTTTAGGTATCATAGTGGTTTTCCGGGTCAAGGTCCGGGTCTCTGAGTCAGAGTCCGGGTCCGAGTCCCGGTCCGAGTCCGGGTCCGAGTCCGGGTCCGAGTCCGGGTCCGAGTCCGGGTCCGAGTCCGGATCCGAGTCCGGGTCCGAGTCCGGGTCCGAGTCCGAGTCCGAGTCCGAGTCCGGGTCCGAACCGGATCCGGGTATGAGTCCGGGTCCCAGTCCAAGTCAAAACCGAAATTCGAAATCACCAAACATGTTCTATGCGTCGTTGAAGAGTTCTGTTCTGATCATCATCAGCAGTTCCACTTCATCAAATGCGACAGTTTTTAATGTAAATGCTTGATTTTATGATGAAAATACAAAAAATTCTATACGTATGCCTTTAAGATTTGAGGAGTTCCCTCGATTCCTTATGGATCCCAACATCAGAACTCGAGCTTGACAGAAATGTGGCTTAAAAACTAAACTTGCTTAACAAACATAACGAAGAGGACAAATCGCCATACGTGAACTATGCGTCGTTGAAGAGTTCCGTTCTGATCATCATCAGCAGTTCCACTTCATCAAATGCGACAGTTTTTAATGAAAATGCTTGATTTTCTGATGAAAATACAAAAATCTCTATACGCATGCCTTTAAAATTTGAGGAGTTCCCTCGATTTCTCATGGATCCCATCATCAGAACTCGAGCTTGACAGAAATGTGGCTTAAAAACTAAACTTGCTTAACAAACATAACGAAGAGGACAAATCGCCAAACGTGAACTATGCGTCGTTGAAGAGTTCTGTTCTGATCATCATCAGCAGTTCCACTTCATCAAATGCGACAGTTTTTAATGTAAATGCTTGATTTTATGATGAAAATACAAAAAATTCTATACGTATGCCTTTAAGATATGAGGAGCTCCCTCGATTCCTTATGGATCCCATCATCAGAACTCGAGCTTGACAAAAATGTGGCTTAAAAACTAAACTTGCTTAACAAACATAACGAAGAGGACAAATCGCCAAACGTGAACTATGCGTCGTTGAAGAGTTCCGTTCTGATCATCATCAGCAGTTCCACTTCATCAAATGCGAGAGTTTTTAATGAAAATGCTTGATTTTCTGATGTAAATACAAAAATCTCTATACGCATGCCTTTAAGATTTGAAGAGTTCCCTCGATTCCTCATGGATCCCATCATCAGAACTCGAGCTTGACAAAAATGTGGCTTAAAAACTTAACTTGCTTAACAAACATAACGAAGAGGACAAATCGCCAAACGTGAACTATGCGTCGTTGAAGAGTTCCGTTCTGATCATCATCAGCAGTTCCACTTCATCATATGTCACTTTTTTGGATGTATATACTTGATTTGTTGATAAAAACCCAAAAATCACTATATGTATGCCTTTAAGATTTGAGGAGTTCCCTTGATTCCTCATGGATCCCATCATCAGAACTGGGTTTTGACAAAAACGGGACCAATCTGTATGCATATACATTCAATCAAAAAAAGAATTTTCAAAATCGGTCCAGTATTGACGGAGATATGGAGTAACAAACATAAAAAATAAAATAAAAAATAAAAAAAATAAAAAAAATAAAAAACATACAACCGAATTGATAACCTCCTCCTTTGGGATTTGGAAGTCGGTTAAAAATAGGTACCTAACTTCGTTTTTGTCCAATAAATGTACTTTGGCACTCAGGTATCTGTGTGTATGTAAACACATATGCTCACCATAATTCCAGTACATTAGTGTTGCTAATAAATCTGGATCTGTTGTTTGTGCCTGGATTTATGCTCGGAGCCTAACCGCGGCTAACACTAATATATCGCTCGGCTGCCAATTTGACTGTGAGGTATACGCTGTCAAATCGTGTGTGATCAACCTTCTATTAGGCTTTTTATTTATTTAAACTTTTTTGCACAGTAAAAGTTGTACAAAAGGCGAACTTAATGCCAGAAGGCATTCTCTACCAGTTAACCCTTGGGCCAAACAGAGAACAAGTGGTAATAGGTGCAAGAAAAATTAAAAGTACGAAAAATTAACTATTAAGCATACATTTTTATGTTGAACAACATACAATTTCAAATATACATATTGCTATAATATACCTACTTACTTATACATACATAATATACTAATATACATATGTGTACATATAATATAATATATATTAATAAATAAATAAATAAATATATATATATATATATATATATATATATATATATATATATATATATATACCTGCTTTCAGGCTTTGTAAATATTTAAAAAGCTATAAACTGAAATACATGTCATGTACTAATAAAAAGTGACCAAGGCCTCCAGTGCCTCAGGCTGGAATCGAACCAGCGTCCTCTGCTATCGCGGCAGGCGCCGCACTTTTTCTTGCCTTGGTCATTTTCGCCTTTGTCACTTTTTCTTAGTACCTATATGATATTTATTTCAGTTTATAATTTATATAGGTAGTAGTGTTTCTACTTAAAATAAAATCAAAAAGTAGACCAAATTAAATATGTACCTACTCAAAAATTATGCAAAAAAAAATAAATTTTTCTTACTTAGTATTCGATTTCACAAAATATAGCTACGAATTACTATGATTTAGACTACACAGAAAAAAAATCTGATTCTAAATATCTAACTCCAATCTCCTTTGTCCACAGTAAAACCAAAAACAGTAGAGCTACTGGCCATCGACGGCACCAACTCCACCTCCATACAAGACGGGACCACCTTGGGACCACTCGTGATCTATAAGCAGATCACCGTGGCATGTCTGGTGAAGGAGGGGAAACCCCAGCCTAAAGTGACGTGGTACTTCAATGGGAAGGAGAGGACGGATGGTAAGTGATTTTAAACTTTATCGATGGGTGAAAGGGTACAGATTTGAACGGGGTACTTTTATGACTATGTTGAGATGGTTAGTAATAATGAAAGAGCCATTTTAAGACTTCATTTGTAGGTAAATGGATTTCGATTTGAGTCGTCAATCAGCAATTGCAATTTTTGTCTAACAATGACTTAAGTGTACGAATTAGGACGACTACAATAAATGTCAGCATCTCGAATCATATTAGCTTAATTGAAGGAAGATTTCAAACACGGTGTCCCTTTGGGACCACTTGTGATCCCTTATGATCTACATGGGACCACTTGTGACCACATTGGGACCACACGTGATCTACAAGCAGATCCTTAGCTTGTCTGGTGAAGAAAGGGAAAACCCATCCTAAAGTGACGTGGTACTTTAATAGAGGAGTGACGGTGAGTGACTTTTAACTTTATTGATTGGTGAAAAGGTACAGATTTGATTGAGATATTTTTGGGACTAAGTTGAGATGGTTAATCAAATATTGTGAATGAGCTATTTTTAAAATTCACCTGTCGAAAAACAGATTCAGTTTTGACCCGTTAATTATCAATTATGATATTTATGATTACAATTTTTGTACCACACTAATCTAAAAGCGAGGCAACTTAACAGCGTAAAATTTTACCAAATGGTAATCTATGTAGGTATGACTGGCATATTTGCCAACCATACCAGTACATACATACCTGCACCAATTATAATTATGTGCTGTACAGTAAAATCTGTCATATTAATGCGTGTTCACCATGTTGCAGATAAATAATATTAAAACCACTATCCAATTTCACTAAAATCCTCAAGTACAAACATCAACACTTAATTCTACATCGGGGGACCTTATTACAAAAGGCATAAGGTCCACTGATGAACAGTTAACAGGCACGCTGATATTCACGCAGTATATGCAACATTGCAACCTATGCCATAATATTAAATACCATAACAAATTCCATACCGTATCGTTTCGATTCAGTCGCTACAGATGACGTATAATAACATCACTATATATTTTATAAACCGTTGTAATTTGAATCTTTTGTCGTTGGGAATAGAGTTTATATTCGTGTACGTTTAAAAGGGAGTTTAAGTTTTTGTGTTTTTGATGCGATTAGTCAAATTAAGGCCCTGTGTGTACATTGTTTAGACTAAATCCTGTGGGATTACATTTTATTGGATCGTGCTTATTTATGTACAATCATGGACGTAAATTGTTGAGTTATATGGTTTACTTTACATTGGACATTTCAAACCTAAATGGCTCAACAATTAATTCCGTGGCTGTACATGATGAATACCTTTTTAAAGGTAGCATAGCGGAGAAGTTAACCGTTTTTGTTAAAGTAGATAGATAGATAGATAGAATACTCTTTATTGGCACACCTCAGTAAAAAGATACAAAAGAAAAGAACAATTGTTTAAATCTTGATGCAGACAACAGGGGGTCTTATCGCTAAAGAGCGATCTCTTCCAGACAACCTTTGGGTAGCGGAAACAGATAAATAATCGAAAAAGTAGGTGTTGCATAAACATTATGGAGCCTACGTTTACACACACAATAACATCATTGAATAAACATATACATATACGAAATACAAATAGACATAGTTACATAAAGATACATATATATTTACCGGTAAATCCTAGGTTTTGCCTTACTTCGGGCTTTTACAGTAACATATATATATATAACAGCCATAATGTGATTTGTAGTGTTTAGTTTTAAAATATATTTTTATAATATGTATGCTAGTTTTAAGGTATTTATGTATGGGCCACTAGTTGCCTGAAATAAAGATTTTCATATAATAAACCGGGATATAACTAAAAACATGACAGCCACATGGCAGCCATGCACATAGTAACAATAACTATGTATGTATACAAAACAACCACTAGGGGAGAGATGAACTGCCATATTCGAACTTCAAGATATTCACAAGAGACGACACGTACCTACTAGATCCATTCTAGATACGTTATAGTTTAGATATCAGCTAGTTCTCTTTTGCAGCGCTATTCGGGCATATCTATTAGATGTGAATTGGATCTCCAAGTCATATCCTGTGAAAATCGTTCAAGAGTAGGTATCTCCAGAATCGCACAAATGTCAAATTTGACAGGTTAGATCTTAAACATATCGTTATCGTATCTTGGTGATGTCTAAAAGATATGTCTATTTCAAAATCCGAATCTGGCCCAAATAATGTTCTTTAAGTATTTTTTGAAAGCATCAGCAAGCAGCAGATTTATCGCGTCTAATGCCGCAAAGTACAAGTAAGTAAAGTACCGGTATATTTAAATACGTTTTAATACGAAGCCATGTTAAACACCCAACAATTCTAACAAGAAACAAGATTACAAGTAATTCAGCCATCGTAATGCTTAACTGTACAAAGGCGATATATAAACGGCAATATTCATAGGCACTCGGTATTCTGAGATATACGCCGTACGCGACCGGCATACAGAGGGATAATTGGAAGTAATATCGTATCCAGGTTTTAGTTACCCAATTTCATGGTAGATGTCGCTGTTCAATCTGCTGACTCGCACTGTTAAGAAAAACAGTTTAATATAAAATCAAAGAACTTCTTAATTCGGTCAAATGGTGTTTTTTGAGAAACAAATTATAGACAGCATACAGTACAGTACAGAAGTATGTAACTACATTCATTGAATGCTGGCTATAATTTGTTTGTCTTTCCCATACATTAGAACATAACTTGACCGAACTATACCTTCATCAGCCTATTAGCTATATGACGTCCCACTCCTAGCATTCTCCCATTTTACAAGAGGATTCAGGGTTATTTCTACTAAGTATGCGTATTGCACTTCACTCATAATTTTGCTATTCATGCAAGTTTTCTCAAGAAGTTTTCCTTCACCGAAAATCAAATGGTATTCATAGATACTTATGTCCCGAAAACATCTATGGTTTGAACCCACAGTAAACTTAGTCAGCCTCCGTTTTAAATGCCATACCACGAAATAAATAATAGTACTAGGTACAGAAGACTCACTCTCTAACAAAACGCGTCTGTTACGATCAGGACATTTATGGCCGCTAGGTGGCGACAGCGCCACGCGCGGCTTATGGCTAGTCACCAAAATTGGTGTGGAACAGATGTACTTTTAGCTACCTGTAGCAAAGCGACGAAATCGCGGATCAATTCTCAATTTTCCATATACCTTCCTAGTATATAGATCTGTATGATATACCTGTAGTACCTATATTTTGCGGATATTTCGCTGCGCCTCAGGACGCAAAGCTATCATTCTTAGCTCAAAGACATCAGGATCTGAGTACAGTCGCCCGCGCTATTACTTTTAGAGTAAGAGAAAATGTAACATTGCAATTGAATGTTGATTTTGTTAAATAAATATTTATTCCTTTCTATTCGTTTATATATTGTGCAATAGGTGTTTTTTTTTATAATTTATATATTCTTCATTATATCAGGGGGATCTTGAAAAATTGGGCAAAAAATCAATCTAGCTAATTCTAATTACTGGAAAAACGCGCTATTTTGAGTTTTTAAATGTTTTCCGAGCAAAGGTAGTTCTCCTTGGTACTATGCAACACCAACATAAAAACTAGTTAGATGTATTCAAAAGGTACTTAAATCAGGCGTGGCTCACTCCGCGATTTCGTCGCTTTGCTACAGGTAGCGAAAAGTACATCCGTTCGACCCCAATTTTGGGGTTTGCCATAAGCCGCGCGTGGTGCTGTCGCCACCTAGCGGCCATATCTGTGCTGATCGTAACAGACGCGTTTTGTTAGAGAGTGAGCGTTCTGTACCTAGTACTATTATTTATTCTGTGCTTAAATACAATGGCGATAGTGTGCACGTTGATGGGCTCTTTTTTTGGACAAAATATTATAAGTTATTTTTAATAGCATATCTTTTCTACCCGAGTGTACGTATCGTGTAATATTCATGGGTTTTCGTCAGCCGCATTTGGTATGCGGGCGGCGTGCACGTGATAAATTATGGTATCGGCCCGGTTATACGGGAAATGATAACCGATTGTACAATATCAGGTATCTATTTAGAGCTAGCTGGCGCGGCTGCACGGAGCGGGTGAGCGGGTTAACGAAAAATATAATGTTATGTGCAACGTGCAACGCGGACGTGTGCGACGGATTTTACCTACAATGGCACCCGCGTGCGTGCGTCCGCTCCGTGCACCCGCGCCACCTAGCGGACGCCCTACAAAGGCATATATTGAAATGCATTCATGAAATACAGCTGTGTGTGTTGTGTGTGTGTGTGTGTGGGCGTTTTTAGAATTAGAGTCCGTCACGTAATGGAATTCCACACACCAAAAAAAAATTTTTTTTGACTAAAAATGGGTTGAATTAAATCTACTATTTATATATTTTATGAAAATGTTACTTTCTTTCTATATAAATTATTTATATTCCTAATAAATCACTTTAAACTGAATGACAGCCAATGTGACGATCCATTACGTTACAAGTTTTAGGCAGGTTTTAAGTGAAGATCGGAGTGTTTTAAGTGAACCAGTTTTTATTTATTGAAATACAAAACAATATTAATTTTCTAAAAACGAATAACAACTGCAATACTAAGTATTACAATAAAGTTATTTAAAGAAGTCTTTCCAATACGTCACATTTTTCGTTTTAATTGTTGCTTTGCAATCATTTTGTTATAAAAAACGTAAGGTAAAGGTATTATAAAAAGATATTTTTAATAATTATCATATATTATTCTTGCAAATGAGATCGAAATCAGTATCAATTATCCTAAAAATTAATATAAATTCTAATAAAATCAATCACAGCCACAGTAGGACAAAGTGACGTTATGGACCATAATATCGCGTTTAGGAACTACATGAAGGGTTTACATGTGCGGAAAATAGCTACTTAATTTAATACCTACTTAATGTTGTACTAAATTAAATAATTTAGTAATTAATACCTATTATTATAGTTTAACTTAACAGATTTTGAAAATTCCTGCAGTAATTATGCTTTCGACTGCAGCAGTATTGCAGCACGATAATACTGCCGACTGCATTACTGCTACAAAATCAAAATAGATGTTGCTGCCCAGTTTTTTGACATTTACAGTTAGCAGTATTGTCGTACTGCAATACTGCTGCAGTCTAAAGCATAACCTGCGCCTGCCAGCGTTTCTTAGGTCGAGCCGCCACTGGTGCTAAGTAATTACTAGTAGGTCGAGTAGTTAGAAGAATATAGCTAGAATAAAATTATTTGTGTGTTTTTAATATCACTCTACCTACTATATTTTGGCAACTTAAACTGACGGCATGTAAACCGTGCATTTTCATTCCATACGTCACGTTTTTTTGTTCCACTAATACATCACGTAACGTTTTGGATGTGACGTAGGCATGCCGGTTGGTTAATAAAGCGAAATAGCGGTCTGATCGTTTGAATTTTCTTAATTATAATTATTTGATATCATACAACACATAGTAATCTAACGTAATTCATAAATATTTAGTCAATAATTGACTCCTTATCTTCAGTTTAATTCAGTTCGTTGTGGAAAACAAATTTCTGCACATCGTGACGCACAACCTACACTAGCTTTTTTCGAGCCCAATTGCCTTGTAAAACCTAAACACCGGGTAATTATAGGAACATAATGTTACGATCATGTAAAAATCCGTATGATATTAGTAGATTTTTGCTACTAAGTTGGTAAAAACTCCGTGACGTTGGTGGAAATTTCCACTACGTCGATATTGAAGGACAACAATAAATTAAACTTTAATGCATATTTTTACTTTAGGTGCTAAAAAATAAGGTTTTTAATAGATTTTGGCTGGTACGATCTTATCACACAACAACCAGGTTCGGGCCTAGAAGGAGGCAGATATATAATATTTGGATCCAAAGTATGCAAAGTGTGCATGGGACACTCAAAAATCATCTCCCTTTCTTCAGTTTTTGTACATTTTCTTTACTTTAAAGTACCATTTAATCAGTTTTTTTACCATAAATACTGAGATAATAAATCACTTTACAATTTTTGTATACATGTAGTACACTTTAAAACAGTATTTGACGGTAAAAAAGTATACCAAAGTCGTAGGACAGTGATATTTTACCCAAATATTTTTTTCCGAAAACGCCCGTGTGTGTGTGTGTGTGTGTAGACCTCTTTTTACATTAAGGAAATAAGTGATTATTTAGACATGCAAAAGTGCAAATGTGTAATTCTTCCTTTGTTCCTGCATTCCTTCGGTCTATAATTTATTCAATTTAACTGGCCAGTAGACAAAAAAACTAGAAAACCTAACTTAACTATACTTTCTATATACATAACAACATAAGCGCCTGAAACATACCACTTACTTACGCCTTTTATAAACTAAAATATCGTCTTAATAAATTATTCTACCGTGACCTTTCCTATGCACCGAATGCATCACACACTCCATTAAAATTTCAACCTTAAGCACTTATTATAAGCGCCAATTTCCGATAACCAATCAAACTAGCACCTTGAAATTTCATTGTTGAAAAGGAAGATTCAATTTTCAATCGAATTTCCACTCATTGCTGCTGCAATACGATTCATTCTTGACTGTAAGTGTTATTTAAGATTTCCTCTTCAACTTGTGTCATTGAGAATTGGACTTTACATGAAGGGGTTAGAGTTGAGGGTCGTTTGGGGGTGTGTTAAGATTTGGTTAATATATTCTACAGGCGTTAGCCAGTTATCTAGAATTGCACCTATGAATTGCTGAGGAGGTCCGGTTGGATTTGGTTGAGTATTAGTTTTGCTTCGTAACGAAAAGCTTAGACCAGAATAAATAAAACTTACAGATCCGCGTATAGGTAAAAAACCCGGTGTGCGATTCGGACTCGCCCACCGGGGGTTCCGTACTTCTTAGTATTTGTTGTAATAGCGGTAACAGAAATACGTAATCTGTGAAAATTTCAAGTGTCACACGGTTCAACTGTCAACTGTCACAACTGTATTACGGTTCTTGAGATACAGCCTGGTGACAGACAGACAGACGAACGGTGGAGTCTTAGTTATAGGATCCCGTTTTTACCCGCTGGGTACAGAACCCTAAAAAGCACGTGAAATTCCGTAGGTATATAAATAAACGTATATGATAAAAACATTTGTAAACTATCATCAATAATAACTTTACGGAGGCAAAATTTGAAACGTTGCTGTTTTAGCAAAGGCTTTATCAGTTTCAAACACAATTACGAAACTACAACTACACCAATAACAACTAAATTAACAACATTGAATTAAAAATAAATTTCAAACTATGCACCTGGCAATAACAAAATTAACCAAACTTTGCGACAACCCTACCCGCAAAATTTAAAAACAAACTTTGGCACTCGCAAATAACGTTCAAAATAGCTCATTACTTGTAACTCTATCAAACTTTAAAATCACAATTCTAAAACAGTCTAAAACCGACCTTATTTACACAACAACACGTTTTAAAATACTTTGAAATCTTACTTAAAACCATCAAACGCTTCGCTAGCCCTCAGTTAAATCTCAACTTTATGTTGTAACTATAGAGTTGAAATTGGATTGGCAGTTAAGCTAGGGTTGTCACTACGCATCGTCAGTTTCATGCATTCGAAGCGCAGTGCCCTGGAATGGCCAACAGTCGAAACTAATTTATTATGTGGACGGTAGTATTTGTTGGGCGTGTTTCCATTATCACACGGTTGACTACGTGAGTGATACAGTTTGACGTAGGTACGGTTTTTCTGTGAAATAAATCTTTTAAGCGGTATGCGTTTTAAATAAGTTAAAAGCGATAGAATTAAGCTACAAATACGTCTACAAACTGTTTTTCAGGCCGTATTAATTTCAATCTAAGCGGGAAAAAATCTTATTAAGTATTGTAGGCAAAATTATGGACACATATACTTGTTTCTTTCTAAACCGCCGGCTCGATTTCGGCCTTGGCCACCGGTGGAGTTGGTCACTTTTTTGTTTAGTATGTTATGAAATATATTATTTTTCAGTTTATATCTTTTCTTTTTTTTTAATAAACGAAAGAGGTATGGGAGAGGCTCTTCAAGAAGCGGGTTATTCAGGGTTCCCAAGAGTCGGCAACGCATAAGTGGCTCTTGCAAAGTTGCTTATGTCCATAGGCGACAGTGACCGCTTCCCATCAGGCGACTCTTCTGCTCTTTTGCTGACTATCACATCAAAATAAAAATGCCACACCCTCAACACAAGACATACTTGGGAGCTCTTCCTAACTACCTATGTAAAACCTTACCCCCTTATTCATAAAACTGTACGGGCCTGATTTAGTAAAATTATGTTTTATCCCTTTCTTACCTTAGTCAAAATGATAAGGACAAACAATTATTAGCTAAAGGTTTGTAGTGAGTTTATGAATAAGGGGGTTAGTAATCCGTCAAATGAAGCAATGGAAACACACCGACTCTACAAAAATACCGTGTGCGGGTGAAATATGTCCACACGGAACCACTTTTGGTACCGGACTTTATTAATTACGTTACCTGCCAACCCTAGCACGATAGAGACATGTCCGAACTATAAAAATATCAACTTGTTTTAAAATTAACTCGTACTCGCATAACTCTCACTTCATTTTGATTTAGATTTTAGCCAATCTTATCATCTTCTTGGTGTTGTCACGGCTTTCCCTGGGCTCCGCTTGGCAGCTAACCTCAAGAATTGGCGTCGGCACTAGTTTTCATGAAACCGCCTGCCATCTGACCTTTCAGCCCAAAGAAGGTAGTCTAAGTCTTATTCGGATTAGTCTGATACAAATGATATATCGTAATACCCGTAACCCACACTATTAACTGACAGTTCGTTAACCTTATTACAATAGCCAGAAGGACCACCGATAGACAGTTAAGAGTGTTGCTGTATGTACATGTTCCAAAAAATAAATAACTTTATTTTTTATTTTTTTTAACTTTTTGGGACGAGCCGGGATTTGAACTTGCACGCCCTTATCGCTAGGCTACCAATGGTCGCTCGTGCTCCTAAGTTCGCTCGTGCTTAAAGGGGCCCACTGATTACCAGTCTGCCGGATGATATCGGCCTGTCATGTCAGTTAAACGAAAAAAACGAAAAAAAAAATTTACAGCTCCAAACTACGGACAGGCTGATATAGTCCGGCGAACTGGGAATCTGTGGGCCCCTTAAGGGGCCCACTGATTAACAGTCCGCCGGACGGTATCGGCCTGTATTTATAGCGTACGTATTTATAGCATACAATTCATAATAATATTAAGTCGTGTTTCGATTTCTAAAGTCCGAATAGGCTTTTCTAGTAGTTTTAATTTTTTTCCGTCCTTATTTGTTTTGAAAGGGATTTGAGAATTAATTCGCCTGACGTAGCTTTGGTGCATATTGAAGCTTTGTATAAAACTAAAAGAAGGAATATTCCTACGTATTTTGTTGACATTTAAGGCCTGTGCACACCGGCTGCGTGTGCGTGACCTGCACGTGCGCGTGCGGCGTTGTATTATAATATACAGATCCTTATGAGAGATGGCACATCGCTTGCGTGACGTGTGCGGTGCGGCTCCAACATTTTAGCGCACGCACATGCGTACGTCACGCACACGCAAGCCGGTGTGGCTCGGCCATTACTGTTTCATGACAGTTTTTTGGATCAAAAACGCATAGCCGTTCAAATATTGTATATGCTAAAGAATTTAGGACAGGTATCGCCGTGGCTGGGTGCCAGGGCGTGCCAGGGTTCGATTCCGGCTTCGACCACCGGAGGGCTTGGACACTTTCTTTAGTAGGCATCAGTGGCGGCGCATCCATAAAAGCCGATTCCCACCGGCTTGCCTGTTTTTGGACGTTTGAGCAGAGATGTAAGGGAAATATGTAAGCCAAATTAGCCCCGGCTTGCCTATGGATATGGTAGGTACGCCGCCACTGGTAGGTATATATGTAACATCTATTTTAGTTCATAGTTTGATCGATTTTAGCAAATGTCGCATAGGCTTTCACTTGTAATCAATGGATTTACATTTAATTTGAATAAGTTACTTACATTCTAATGGTTTCATTGTGATCTAAAAAGTATATAAAACTTCATGCATTTTTTTATTCTTAACGTTTCATTCTTTAAGACGGTCTGGGCCTGTCAGTTAGAACAAAATTTTGACAGTTCCGAACAACTGACAGGCCGATACCGTCCGGCGGACTGTTAATCAGTGGGCCCCTTTATTCAACTATAAGTCACACGTAGGTACAATTAGTTATTGAGCAATAATAATTAAATCTAAAACTAAAGTAAAACATAGTATCTAAAAATGTAACTTATCTACAGAACCCCTATCAAAACAAGAACACCGCATCCAACAGGTAAATTGATAATCATGTATAATTATTCCAATAATAGTTTATAGTGGCTTGCCAGTTCCATATTTCTCCCTCAATTTATAAACCGAAGCTCCAAATAAATCGGTTTGATTAAAAAGTCCCAGCAAATGAAATCCTCCACATGAGTTTGACATATCCATAATTAAATCACCTTTAAAACCTGTCAACGCTCCGATGAATCAAATAAGCTGTAAAAAGTTTGGGGATGTCTGCCGCGGCCAGCGCGACCGCGTGATTGGTCGGCTTCCGAAACAATGAATGATTGAGCGGGCGGCGCTCAAAGTTTTTTTAGGTATGTTATCATTTCAAATGATTTTGATTCATTCATATCTAGTGCGGAGTATAAAAATAGAATTTGGAAACAATAAATAAAGCTGAACGTTCTGCTACAGTTTTGTTGCAATGTATTTTAATTTATTTCGTCTTATACAATTTTAAATTGATTTAAATTGATTTCGTATTTGTTTATATCGCTAAAAACAAACAGCTAGTTTATTTTTTTACATACATGTCAAAATTATGGATTTCACCTAATAGAATAATGACATATTCAATAAAGTGAACTAATTTTGTCCCTTTTTTTATGAATGGGCTTACTCATGGCCATAGACTAGCCGAGGCGTAGACGTGGCCTACGATAGAGCGAGCTCGCCCAGAAGGTGCCTGTTCACTCTTGATTTCTTGATTTGATTTGATTTTAATTTCTTAAAAAATTAACTAATCAGTTTACAAAATGAGGTTATTACTGAATATATTTGGACATACATATCAAATACAGCTAATCATATCAAATATGATACTATGATATTGCTAGTTTTACATTTTAAAATATTCTGACATACTAAACATATTTTTATCCCTCATTCTACAACATTACATACTTAAACACAAAAAAACGTTATCAATTCATAGTTTTTCTCTCCGTAAAAATACACGCATTGTTGCAACTTGTTAGGCCGCGCGGTCACTGTCTGGATTTACTGACAATGCTGACGCGGACCTGCCCACAGTTTGAAAACCCTTAGCTCGGCAACGTGCCCACAGTTTGAAAACCCTTAGCTAGGCAAACAAGATGCGTGTCTATCTGTCATCGATTCCATGCCGGTCGATTTTTTCAAGCATTTAGACCGATTTTTATTGTATTTTTCGTTTGTTTACGGTTCCGTACCCAAAGGGTAAAACGGGACCCTATTACTAAGACTCCACTGTGCGTATGTCCGCTTGTCTATCACCAGGCTGTATCTCATGAACCGTGGTAGCGTTAGCATTAGAAATTTTCACAGATGATGTATTTTTGTTACCGCTGTAACAACAAATACTAACAAGTACGCAACCCTCGGTGGGCGAGTCCAACTCGCACTTGTCCGGTTTTTTTTCGTCAGATTTCGATAAATTTTTGTGAATATATAAAGTTCCCTATTCTGTAGCCAATTTTCGCAACTTAACGAAAAATTACTTACATTTCTTTTGTATCAATGATTTTTTTGTCAATTTAACATAACGTAAAACAAAATACTAATCGGTAAAACATTTTAATAGCGGTAAAATATTTTTAACTAATTTTGTGGAGGAAAAAAAACCTTGGTCTAACAGTAGAGGAGCCAACACAAATAATTAATAAGCTAACAAAATGCTCACAGAATTTTTTTTTAGGAAGTTAATAGAAACAAAAGGTACCTATGGCTTTTTTTAATTTTTTATCCATCTAAAAATCTGCAAGACTTCTCCAAACCAATTATAGTTCCACGATCTAGTTCTATTCTTTTTTTAAACCTACATACCTGAAAAGTAAACTGGAAAAATATTCGACTGCCGAATCTGATAGGCTTTTTTGTTTGAATGGGATATTTCTGCCGTGCTGTGACAAAACAATGTATCTCTAATTTAGATTTTCAATTTAGATTTAGATTTGATTTTAGTTTTAGATATTTGAAGTGAAAACTCCTTTAGCGGCGCTGAGCACTTTTTGAGGTGGGGAAAAAATGATAAACTCGAGACAGCGTAACGCGTAATAACGATTAGACGGTTTTAGTCTAAATGAGGGATAGAGAAAATCATTTATGGCTTTTTAGATTTGACAGACGTTTGTGAATAACATCAGTAGTCGTTGGACGATTTTTTTTCCTGCGAGCTCAAAAACACTGCATCAGAACATACATGGTTTTGTCAAAGCCTGGCCAATGCAACTGTGATAGCTCGGAGATTCTCTCGTGTAAACATTGTCGAAATATTCCTGCCGTAATTGAAAAACGTTAGGTAAACTTTTGATTTTATATTTCTGCGGTTGGAAACGTTTATTTTACTGTGATTTTACTAAAACATGAATGAAATACGACCGCTATAGTTTAGGGCATTGTATAGAAAAGTATACTTAAAAGAAATCTGTACCCCCAGTGTAAATTTCATTCGATAGCGTGACGTGACGTACACGTTTGCGTAGGATTTTGAGTTTCCAAAACTTGCCGCTTGGCGCGCTGTTCAAAATCCCATACAAAATGAGACTTAACGCAAACGCGTACGTCACGTCACGTTATCGAATGAAATTTACACTACTTAGGGCTTCTGGCCTAAGGGGCATTGCTGAATTTAAAATAGTTATTTGTTTTACAATGCGAAATTTTTTTGTTTATCTCCTTGTGCTAAATATTAATATCCGGGCAAGCGGAATTTTCAAAGTTGCGCCACGAGCGTATTGAATCTTTTTTATATTTTTCTCCTTTTTCTTTCTTGATTTTTTTCTTCTATTGAGATATAAGACATTAAAAGTACATATTTGTCAATACAAATTGTATAGTAAAACGAAGGAAAACCCCAAATTTCAGCAACATCTCATCCATTACTGACCATTCCAATTTTCAGACGAACAATATTTATTCAATCAATCAGATTACTTATTTGGTTGCGTACAGCGAATGGCACTTTCGCGTGCCCTTATTTAATTTATCTGATGGTTAACCCTTCGCAAATTAAGGGTGAGGAGTGTATTGACACTGTTAAAAGCAATACAAATATTTATTGGTCAAAGTTATACTTGTGGTCCCTTTACAAAACAATTTCATTTTTAGGGTTCCGTACCCAAAGGGTAAAACGGGACCCTATTACTAAGACTTCGCTGTCCGTCCGTCCGTCCGTCCGTCCGTCCGTCCGTCTGTCACCAGGCTGTATCTTTTAGCTTTTTTTTTTGCATTGTGGTGCGGAACCCTTCGTGCGCGAGTCCGACTCGCGCTTGCCCGGTTTTTGTTATAAAATAAATCGCTGACTATATTTTTCTTTCAACAGGCAAATACAAATGTAGTGCATAATTGTTTTCCATCGTATTTTCTCGGAAACGTTAATATTTGTCATGCTGCTTCAGTCGACCTCAGTACTGTTTGTACCGAGACTGACTGAGATAGCAAGACACGTTCGTACGTTTCCGTGAAAATACGAAGGAAAATAAAAATGTATTAGGTATGTATGTACCTATAGGTTAAGATTACAGGAAATAACCCGTTTTAATAAACGTCATATACTAGAATAATAACCTCAAAACCAAACCGAGTTAACCGAGTTTTGACTTCAACGTGAGATTAAATTCACTAACTTTTCACGAAACATGTTCTCATCAAAGCAAAGTTGGGACCAAATCGTACGCGACGGAATCTGCGAAATTAAATCAAGCAAGTGGGTTATCTTTCAACGTAGATCACCTTGAATACTAGATGGAGCATTAAACAGTTTGTGACATAAAAATAGTGTCAATATCATAATATTTTATAATCTAAACTAGGTATAAACATTTTAAAAAGTAATAAATATTGATATTTGGGGGCTTTCAGTAAAAATGGTTTAACATTACCATGTTTTACTCTTTTCTAAAAACAAAAAAAAACTTAGGTCATTTCGACTCAAATCCACGAGGACTATTTATAGATTAAAACGAAAAAAAAGTGTCCCAATTCTTTCATACATTTTGGGTGTCAGTTTTGTAACGAACCATGATGGTACCCTTTTTTTCTTCAAATACTCATTTACGTGCTAGTTGCAACACATGTAGCTGACAAGCTTAGAGCATTTAATAACTGGAGTCGCCTTCGGGAGCTTAGCCCTCTGCCGAAAAACTTGCACAATTGTGCAAACTTTTGCATGGACTGACATGGTTATTTGTAGCTTATGTACAATCATGTAGAAATAGCGATACATTTGATGTCCCCTCCCCGCAAAAATCGGCAGACTGTTTCGTACAGAAAATGAGAGCCTCCAGTTACCAAATGCTCTGAGTTGACAAATAAACAAGTTAGTGTGCCTGGCGATTACGAATCATTACAATGCACAGTCTATTATAGGTAGTCTATGGTTATCTTTTGACTTCCCAAGCCTCGCACGGGTTAATATTTTGTATTAAAGTTTATGTATGGATATGAACTTGTGAACGTTTAACATAGTTTAGTTTTGAAAGTATGTGTGAGTTTGTGCCTTGTGATTGTTTCTGGCGTTTATTTTGACACTCACCAATAAATCTAAACGTTAGATAATAGACATTACCAGGATTGGAACCCATTACCATTACCAGCTTCGTAGGCAAAGTTACCACCAACTAGGCTAACATAATAAGATTTTGGCAAAAGAATAATTTTTGGTACAAGCTTTTATCGCTGATTGTACTTTTCTAAAAACCCCAAACACAATTAGGTTGCAATATTTTATCACAGAGTTCCCATGACAACCTATCCTGTCTCCATCATCAGATCAGCTCGATGGTACCATAATATTGCATAGTCAACCGACTTAGGTACATATGTAGGTATGCAAATTTCAGCTTCAATAGAAGTTGGGAAGTGGGTCAAATTTAACTTGCAAGATTTGACCTATGTATACATACATACATAGGACATAGGTACAGTCGACGTCAAAAATGTTTACACTTTTGCACCTTATTCCTTTGTAATAAGGAGAAAAATGTAAACATATCTTTGACGTCAACTGTACCTACATAAAATAACTAACTAACATAAACAACTTAAGGTGAAAATATTCCAGATGTAACTAAATACATACATACCAATCTACTTTCAAATGCATTTTCAACACATCACAGACCAGACTCCTACAAAGAAGACCTAAGCCTAGACTTCCAGACTTCTTTGACGCAAACAGCTTTATCCAGAATTTCTGAGGCACGAAAGCTCTGCTGGCTTTAAGTCGCCATAGGTTAAAGCTCACGCTGTATCCACTAGAGGGCGTGCGTTGCTTAAAGTTAAAGATTTGGTTGTACACAAGTCTGTCTTGTTAGATATATCCGTACAGCAACTGGAATTTGGAATTTATAGAGATGGAGCGAGAGAAAAAGAGAGACAGAGAAAGAGAAATTTTATTTAACAGCAAAAACATTATTAACCTAAGAGACCTACATTTGAGGTCAATCTTAAAATCTACTTAACAATTTTCATACCTACCTACATAGTACCTAATTAAGTTGACATTACTGTTTCACAACACAACTCACAACTTTCACATCCGTGATGTTAAAAAGGGGCTCGAATGAATTAGTGAATGTGTGATTGTATTTACAATATAACTAATTATACCTAGTTTAATTTTTCGAATTAAATATTACACTCCCTTTTCAAAAACGCGAAATCTATCGGAGGACATCTACATTTTCTGCAACGTCGATCCTTTAAAATTTCCCAGAAATATTTTAACTCGCTCCCGTATCCCCTGCAAGCGTCGGAAATATTCCCGGAATATTGGAGTATTCTTAAATACAGGCTTAGGTGTTGCTGGCTTGAATACTGTTTTCCTAAAGCTTTATTGGAAATGACGTAACGAAATTATATGGGAAACGTATTGGTTTGTGCGCTAGAAGGCAAGAACTTCGAGACCAATTCAAATATACAAATTAATGTATATTTTATTGTATTTTGAGGTGATTCAGGGCTGTAACCGCGAAAATCGAAGTTCGCAAATTGCGGGGATTTTCCTCAGTCACTCTAATTACGCCTTCATTGGAGTAAAAGAGAAAGATCCCCGCAATTTGCGAATTTCGGTTTTCGCGGTAGCCGCTCAGTTGTGCATATTGTTTGCAAGATTATAATTAATACATTTGTTGAGAGCGAGATGCTGAGGTACTTACATAGGTATTAATAAGAGATATTTATCATTAACATATGCGGTAGGTACTGTTTCCTTTTAATCTTTTATTTTGACACATTTTGTTAAAATTTTGTAATTTTGAAGAGCCTCTCAGTTTGGATCTAATCACATATCCAAAATACAAAAAAATATATAACTTTTCATTGAGTTACGATTTACGAAAAATTAATTCACAACACTATTAAGAAAATATAAAACATTAAATTAACTTAAAAATAATAATACAAACTATCTCTAAACTAAATAAAAGTATTTACGAAATGGTATAGTTTCTACAAAACAGTAAAAAATCTGTGGATTTGTTTAGGACACAAATGTTGAAATTACGCTAATACTGTATAGAATAGAGAACATTATCTATACACCAAATTTTATTGAAATCTGACGCAAAATAAAATGACCCAATATTATATTTTCGTGTCTGAATGTTGTCTTTGAATACTGAATGTTGAGTTGAGCCTTCAAAGTAGGTGTTCCGGGTCTATTGCTTGTGATGTTTGCATACTGCTTTACGAGTGCATCTCTCTAGGGTTCCGTACCTGAAAGTATACATTTAGTATTACCACACACAGTAGTACCACAGCCAAAACATCCTCCACTAAGTCATATCCTGTGGAAATCGTTCAAGAGTACCTCCAGAATCGCGCAAATGTCAAATTTCACAGGTTAGATCTTAAACATATCGTTATCGTATCTAGGTGATGTCTAAAGATATCTAATAGATATCTATTTCAAAATCCGAATCGGGCCCATAGACGATACTTAAATCGACTCTGATTTATTGTAATAATAATTAATAAACCTCCAATGTATGGGAAAAAACTGTAATAGATATAAGGCCTACTATCTATGTTGTCTAAATTAATTTGTAAAATATCTTAAAGCACCTAAATTCCTAAAATATTTACAAGTATAATTTAAAAGGTCAGCAAACTCAATTCGCTGTCAAAATCTCAAACCAGTTCAAACAAGTTAAACCCAGCCCAAACTCGTCGTAACCAGATATAACTTGTTCTTACTGAAATATTGAAAATTCTGCCTTTGATATTAAATAAACTTTAACTTTTAACGTTTTCATTTAAAGTGTTGATTGATTTTATGTTGACAGTCGGCGCGATTCGAGAAATGAAATAGATATGAACTAGATACGATATAGTAAAGATATGTGACGTCCCACGGTTAAAGGTACCTTATGGCGGTTGGCGGCTACGATACTATTAACGCCGCTTCAATATTATTGCGGCGCTATGCGACGTAACCGCCAGGCGCCAGAATGTACCTTTTTCCGTGGAACGTCACAATTATCTTTATTATTTCATATTTAGTAAATCTCTAATTTATTTCCCGAATCGCGACGCCAGCCGCCATAAGGTACCTTTTGTCGTGGAACGTCACATATCTTTACTATATCGTATCTAGTTAATCTCTAATTAATTTCCGGAATCGAGCCGTCATCTCCCGAATCGCGGCGCCAGCCCCCATAAGGTACCTTTTTCAGTGGAACGACACATACATTTACTATTTTATATATAGTGAGTCTCTAATTCATTTCCCGAATCGATCCGAGTAGCCGCACGAAATTCATCTCATTTTGCTGTGTTTTAATATACAGGTTATTTACTCAGTGATGATTGGAAGACTAGTGATGTTATGTCACCAACAGGGAAATTATTGATGCTCATTAATTATTTCACAGTTTAATGATTGAATAGCCAAACCGAAACGCTGACAACATTAAACGCAAACTAATCAAAACAGGGACTGGTGTTTGACACTGTCACTATTATAAACTAGAATGAGTTGACAAATGGCGCGTTAATTTTGAATTTTGGGCATGACTTAAGTGCGCTGGAAGTGGCAATGATTTAAATTTTGTTTTAGTTCTTTTTTCATCAGATTTTAATACAATAACGTAAGTTGTAAAAATGTGAATGTAAAATGTATGTAATGTTTTTTGTCGAGTTACAAAAACACCAAACGTTTTTGTAGCTAAGAGGAAGATTTTGTAAGACATAAGATAAAGATAAAAGATAAAGATAAAAAATAGTTTATTCAAGTAGGCATATTACAATGCGCTTATGAACGTCAAATAAACCTTTACCGGCTCCAAGCGTACACCTCTGCCCCGAGAAGATTTAAATCCCCCCTCAATTGGAGGAGGGTATCCCAATATGGGACCGGCAACAAACTCGGCGGGACACATCTTTTCAAAACATTACATCTTATAATTAACATGCATTACGAGTAATTAAGAAAAATACAATTTAAATTACTATAGAATTCATGCAATTATACTCAGTGAGTACATAACTTTATACAAATACGTAGCTCTTTTCGAAAACATCAAATTCTTAAAAGGCAAATAAATAAAGAAAAAGAAAAAGGATAAGGAAAACGTACTAGTGCTCGACATGCTAATACCCAATATTAGACGGCACCTTACTGTCATCTCTATTGACAATTACTTCAGTTTCAAGATGAGATGTACCGGGACCGCGTCGAGCACCAGTACGTTTACATTACAGTAAAATTGGGTTTATATTTGTATGGAACTACGAGTATATACACCTAATACTTGTATAATATGTATATCCAACAAAATGTTATCACTGGACATAATAAGAAAAGCTAACATTACTTTTAACACTAAGTTAGTGCTAGCACGTAATGATCGCCCTTAGAATGAATTAATGAATGAACATTTTTATTTCAGGCAACTAGTGACCCATATATACAAATCTCATAGTAATCATTTCATAGTAATCTGTATGTTTTTATTAGGATAGGACTAGGATAAACTAACATAGATATAAGTAAATAGTACTGTAGTACATAAGTAACAAATATGGACTGTAATTTTGGTCTGAAATAAATATATACATATTGATTGATTAATTGATAAATACCTTAAACCTAGTATATATAATTATTATATAAAAATATATTTTAAAACTAAACACTACATATCACATTATGGTTACTATGCATTACGCAACCTCGCAGTGTTAAAAGAGTATGGTCAAAGAGGCCTAGCTTTTAAAGACAAACAATCCAAATGTAAACGTACCTACATCAAGACAAAGAAATTTAAATCTCTCATCATTCAGCACAAAATGTTCGGTGTTTCAAAGCCATTTCCAGTAGCTCTACAACATTAAATCGCCGGAGGGTCCAGGGCTGGTTTAAATTAGAATTTTAATTAAGCCGGCCCGAGACAGGTTCTATTCGTAGTTTTACAGGAATTTTACACTTGACGAGTTTCAGCTGACGTACACAGTTGTCTTTTGAAGATGGAAGTTTGAATGTTCTTAGAGTACTTGTATAGCTAAGGCCCACTTGCACCATTCCACTAACCCGGGGTTAACCGGTTTAACCAGGAGTTGCCATGGTTAGCCATACAATTTGACACTACGTTAACAGTTTAACCGGTTAACCCCGGGTTAGTGGAATGGTGCAAGTGGGCCTAAGTAATTGATTCAAGAAAATTTCATGGTTGTTATGAACTAGAGTTAGAGTGACATTCCATTTCTAACTGCAGCTGCAATACTGTTCATTTTCTATGGAAATTGACAGTGACAGCGACGCGTTTCCATAGTAAAATGAACAGTATTGCAGCTGCAGTTGGAAATGGAATGTCATTTTTAGAATGAGTCGGCAGTGATTTTCGTAGCCCAGACAATGCAAGTGTTATTTAAACCCCAAGAGTGTATAGTAACCTGAGAGCCACGGAACCCACGCTCGGAGTGTGTTTCGTGGCTAAGGCGCTGCGTCAGTGTGGTTGATCCTTTACATTTTGCAGCAATAGCCACAAAGAACTCTGGACAAAATTTATTTCTTACAATAGTGTCCCCTAGACCCGGAATTAACTGCGCTCATTTAAAACGGTGGTTTTATTAGAAAATATTCTAGGCGGTAATATCGCTTAGTGTCAGACCAGACTTGCAGCTCTAGTCTAGATTAAATAGAACTACACTTCAAAGAATAAACATTTTTTTAATACAGTTGCTCAAAAAGTGCTACTTTACGTAGCTGTTTAGCGTGCGGAAAGTTGGTTATCTCGAACTAGTGCTTTTTACTTTTCCAATTTTTTTAAATTTATACTTGTTCCATTTCACGACTACTTATTGATGAGTGTTAATATTAGTTTCCTTTAAACGTCGTAATCAGCATAAAAACCTACCGTTAATGTAAGAATACGAAAAATATTACATATTTCATATTTAATTACTTACCTCTTCATCATTATAACACGTTTATTTTTTAATATTCAATATTGAAAATTCCGTTCTTAATAAGTTGACTGAATGGAACGGAATAGCTGCCAAACGCCCATAGATATAATATACTTAAAGACGACGTCTAACCGAGCTGTCACTGTTACCACTTTTGTTTAGTGTACGATTAACAATGTTTTTATTATTTTTTCGCAACTGTATTAAAAAACGTCGTTCGATACACGTGCGGAAATGTCATTCTTCACTCGTCCCGAGTCTTGCCACTCGCCTGCGGCTCGTGGCAAGATATCTCGGTACTCGTGGAGTAATGACATACCTTCCGCACTAGCATCGAAATGTACTATTTTCTGTTTTCATTTTTACTTAATAGAAAACTGTTTAATAGTATTTGTATAGTCTATTTATTTATTTATCTAAATATTCCATCCGCATGACAAGAAACAAGTTTAGTGGTTGACTCAAGTATAGACGTTATCCTTGAATAATTTTACGGTTTAGACTCACTTGTTTTAAGTCACTCGCGCGACATATTACGGAGAGTCTAGGTCTTAGGTAGGTACTTTTATTTTCCAATCATTAACTGTTTATTTTTACAAAAGTACAATTAACTACATCTACTTAGAATAATCTACATTTTATAAAGATTGTTAGCTAATAGTGGCATATCTGACTGTAGCTTTATTTATTTAATCGCTCAGGTTCAGTGAAGCCAGCAGTTTATTTATTGTATCATAACTGAAGTGAAATTCACTTTACTTGCTCCAGATTATTCTGCTTTCTCATTATAAATATGGTCAATATAATGAGTTCCGCAGCAGCAAATCTATAAACTCCGCATTTGTATCTCCAAAAATTAAATGTATTTATTTTCATTCAACAGTGGCATGTCTGACTGTAGCTTTATTTAATCTGTGCTCAGGCGAGTGGTTCAGTGAAGCCAGCAGTTTATGGCATCATAACTTGAGTGAAGTTCAGTTAACTTGCTCCAGATTCTTACGCCGGTTTGTCTTTAGAGAAATGGTTAATATGAGTTCCGCAGTATACCACTGGGTTTAAAAACTGTACCATTATGACGCACTATAAACAATACAGGGTGAAATTATAACCGCAAGCCATGCTCTGCGTAGTGACTTTAAAGGTCACACTGAACAACTTTTACTATGGGACTAATGCCGAAATCGTGAAAAAGAATGTGGCTGTCTCATAGAAATCTGCGGAAGCTGTTTCATACAGCTGGAATGTATGAAACAGCCAAATTTTTTTTGCGATTTCGGCATTAGTCCTATCAGGCGTGGCTCACTCCGCGATTTCGTCGCTTTGCTACAGGTAGCTAAAAGTCCATCCGTTCGATCCCAATTTTGGGATTTGCCATAAGCCGCGCGTGGCGCTGTCGCCACCTAGCGGACATATCTGTGCTGATCGTGACAGACGCGTTTTGTTAGAGAGTGAGTCTTCTGTACCTAGTACTATTATTTATTCTGTGGTCCTATAATAAAAGTTGTTCAGTGTGACTTATTAAGTCACTACGCAGACTAAAGTATCTCTGATGGTTACAATTTCATACTGTATACAAAGTGGCAGTAACTATCTAGTATTATGTAATGTCCTTCGATATTTGCAATATTTTGTAAATACACTTAAGGCACCTACAATATAAACCAAAAATTGTAAGGCGATCGATTTTCCAGCTTGGTTGGTAGTTTAGCTCAAGGCAGCAGGCAGATCAATAGAAAACATGCATTGAATATAAAAGACGATAGTAAAAGTATAATTCTAGATGGAAAAGCTGTGACAGCAAGTATGCCAGTATGTGGCAAAGAACGGAGCTTAAAATAAAATTGTTCAAGATCCAAGAAAACTAATTTCATACTCAAACATATACCTAAAGCAAATAATTTTAATAGACATACTATTTAGAACAAAACACTGCAGCCCGCCTAAGTGGCAATAAGCTTTATATTTTAAATATATTTCTAGCTTCCTACTATAAAAGACTATACACAACTACACAAAGACTCTGAAAACCATTTCCATCGTACACTTGGCCGTTTAATTTCTTCAGCTTTCTTTAATTAGCTTCGTTCCGGTCAGTAACTTTGCCGCCATTCGCAGTTATTTCATGCTCCTTTTATGTACCATTTATTAGGAATTACTGCTGGAGATAGTTTAAAGCAGTATACAGAACGGACGTGAAGTTATTACACTTTGCGGAAAGTTGTAAAACTTGTCTGGCTTATTTTTGCTAAATTAAAAGCAAAACTACTTTTCTATCTCTCTCTTCCAAGCTATATATCATCATCATCATCATCTCAGCCATAAGACGTCCACTGCTGAACATAGGCCTCCCCCTTGGACCTCCATTCGTACCGGTTGGAAAGCTATATCCCTTCGAGAGGCATTGTCCTCCTCGAGGTCTCTACGGTAAGTGGCGGTGGCCGCGAGACGGACAGACATAACAAGCCGGTTGAGTGGCGCAGCCATTTTGGAAAAATATACGTCAAGTGGCGGGGCCTCAACGGGTGATTATCGCGAATTTGGCGCGTGACTTTGTTTTACGCGGGAATTCGACCGTTAGGGAATACTATCCTTGTTTATTGACGAATGCATCTGCCACGCAAAGGCATATTTATAAAAATGACTGCTCCATTTATTTCTCCTGCCGTTCAACCGGAGGTGCTGCCACCCGAAGGGATATATAACTTTTGAATTTTGGAGCAAAGTCAAAGTTTACGGTACGCTCGTCATTATAAGTACCATTTTCAACGTCAAACGTCATATATCGCCCGACTAGGCTCCCAGGCTCCCATAACTATAAGTAGTACGCAACACAATTTAAACTTATCATCACACACCATGACCATAGACCGTATATCCTTGAAATAAGGTTTAGGTTCGCTCAGCTGACGACGATGGTATTAAACTACAGCTCGAGGGAAATCGGACCGTAACCTAATTAAAATCCTTGATTAAATGAATTCTTCGTGAAGTATGTGACGTGATACCCGTTTAATTCGAAATGGAAAGAATATTGAAAGTTCTGGGTAAATTATAGAATAGTAATTTGTATAACATTTTGAGATGAATCGCAAGACTAAATATTTTACAAATTAGAACTTAGATCATTTGGGAAACACAGTGCATTTTTCATTTATTTGATAGATACATTTATACAAGAATCGTCACATGAAACCAACCCAAAACAGTTATAATTGTCAATACACACTTTATACAGTGGAGTGCCTCAGGGTTCTGTTTTGGGCCCTGTGCTTTACATTTTATACACAATTAACTTGCTACATTATCTCAAATATTGTATCAGTATATGTAATCTAAATATATTTTATATTGCTGATGATACCAACTTGTTTTCTGATCTGTTTACGACAAATTATGCCACGAAGTACGGCTCTTTGTATTCAAAATTTACTCTTAAGCCTACTGTCAAGTCTAATTCACCATCTTAACTAGGTTAGTTGAGTTTCTTGGTAATGCAATCATATTAAAATAGACTTCCCATTTCCCTCTATTCAACGAAGTTAAATCATAGTGCTTAAGTCACAAATTCGATCACCGTATGACAACGCTTTATAAATTCAAATCGCTGAGTGCACTCTGCCGTACAAAATTATGCACCTAATAACTGGAAGCCAATTCTGAGTTACCAATTTGTCAAGGCTTTACTCTTGTTTTGATACGACCTTGCATAAGTACGCATCAATCAGCGGGAGCCGCAAATGTTGATCTTATTTTGATTGATGCTCACGTTCGTATAAAAAAAAAATGAAAACCAAACCATTATCTTCTTCTTCATCCTAGCTCCTTGCCGCTACGCGGGTTCCTAATGTTGAGGCGCCACTTTGTTCGCTGATAAGCGTTGTCACTTGGACAGGCCTAACCCTGGACATTCGTCAGCCAAGTCTTTAGTGGCCTACCTCCCTTTGCATCCATGGAAAGGCACTTCTTCACAATGTGATTTTTGGGTCTACGCATCACGACGTCCGAACCACTTAAGTCTGGATTCCTGGATGAAAACCATATCAAGATCGGAAAATAAAATCGGCCTCCTCGACTCAAGAGTATTATGCACTATGTTTAGTCTCGAGAATATGCTCGATAGTCTGAATTATCGGATGTGAAGTTAGGTTTGACAGGGTGAGAACAGCGTTGGAAATTGCATATTCTTACAGCATATTTTTAAAGCGACGTCAAAATTTCGAAAGAGCTTCTCAATTTTCAATGGCTGTTATAAATGAGGGGTAAATTTGTCGGTTTTTATGCGCTCCCTGATTTCTGGAGTACTGTTCGCTCTGTTTTGTTTGCAAGATCAGGCTCTGAGGATCTGAAAATATCGAGAATAGTCTATAATAATACAGGCAGGCTTATAGGAGGTATGAGAATTTTATAGGAATTGGTTAATTTGCTGTCAGAAACATCATCTAAAAAAGCGGAACTGCTGATGAAGATTATGATATTTTTCTTTCTTTCTCCAACCTTCAAGAAAAGAGGGGTGTTCTATGTATGTGTCCCTGGGGGACAGTAATTGCTTACCATCAGGCTAAACGTCTGATCATCTGCTAAAAAAAGTTATTGTTACTTACTAGATGTACGATCACCCACACTGTTAAAAGACATTTCGTAAACCTTATTACAAAAGTCATAAGGTCCACCGATGGACCGTTAAGACTTTGTACTTACCTACGTCACAGTCCATCCATATAGTCATTCGAGGCCGTATAGATAGGGCAATCGTGCGGGGTGCCAGCGGCGAGGTGAGTCGCGCGCACCCGAGCTGCATAAATCGCCATTGTTAACAACTCGGTACTACTTACATGGCTAGCGTGTCTTATTAATTGTCACATACTTTGGGGCAGTTGTGTAAGTCTGTGACACCCCTACTGCGGTGTCGGTGTATTTACGCAAACATCAAAGGCGTCGGTCCACTGTTACTTTTTACACTGTGATTACGTGGTTTATTGTTTTCTTCTCCCTAATAAGTGGTCTTTGTAAACTCCACCATGGCGCCGTGAACCGAACTAGTGATTTAGTTGTGAACTCGGCTTGTGTGGGGCCTTTGTCATTGGATGCCTGCTTTACAAGTTATACTAGGGCACTAGTTTAGGGGCTGGTCTATGTGAGGACAACATCGCGATATTGATAAATACAAACTAAATATGCACATTTTACACAGTTTATGCACATTACATCACCAGCGTTACAACAACAGCCTAATAAAGGCGTGCTAGGTAGGTATGTACCTACTAAAAATACGGGAAGAAAAATTTAATACATACTTAAACACACAATATGTTTTTTTCGTGAAGCATGAAGGCATTTACGTGGGCACATGCTGGCTACGCCAAAATTATCTAAACAGGCCTTACCTATCTTCTTCAGATTTTGGAAATACAGTGAAATCTCGATGATCCGGCACTTCGAGGGTCCATTATACCCAGTAATCCGGCACTAAAATTCTGGATTAGTGAGATTGTACTATAATTACAATCAGCGTCAAATTCGAAATATTTAATCAATGATTCCATATCTGTCCAGAATCAGAAAGTTGTTTGTAGCTAATTCAGGTTTGGGCATTTGAAAAGCCATGAGCAAATGAAAGAAAATGTTCTGAAAACTGTCATTTTTATATATATTTCTAAATAAACAATTGAATGGTCTTTGTAAACTCCACCATGGCGTCGCGAACCGAACTAGTGATTTAGTTGTGAACTCGGCTTGTGTGGGGCCTTTGTCACTGGATGCCTGCTTTACAAGTTATACTAGGGCACTAGTTTAGGGGCTGGTCTAAGTGGGGACCAATTTGCGATATAGGCAAGTTTATTTAGTTTTATTTTTTATTGGATAAATGTATTTGAAAATTTTATTTTTTATTAGATAAATATATTTGTTAAGGATGACACGGCTGTGGCCGGGCCGAGGCGTCTGACATGTCATTTTCTATGCTGGTCTGTGATCACGTGGTGCTTTCCATAGGAAACGAAGCGCCGGAAGCTCCTGCCCGGCCCCGACCCGGTTTAGTGTGTCATGCTTTATAGTGCGTTGGGAATAAATTTGCAGAAACTGAATCCCACTCCTTAGCTGTTCGCATATCAAAGCGTTTAGTGCGAATCAGCGGCAGTATAACAATGTAAGGGTGGAACCAGAATTTTAAAATAAGTAACAACCTTTATTATACAGAAATAAATCGACTTCATAAAATAACAATAAAGTTTACAGTGACATTGTCCGCTCCAACTCTGTAGCAGTAACGTTACAACTTACAACAATAGGCCCCGTGCATGAACTATAGAGGGCAGCATAGGAGCCGTCAGATTTTTGGCGCGAGGCGTAAATGTGTCGTTTACGCTTCCGATGTAGCCCACAAGATGACAGAACCTACTATGCACAAGGAAACGTACCGACAAGAACGGTAGATGGTAGCACTTGCCTTGCACATATGTTTCTGATTCAGGCCACAAGATGGCAGACCCTCCAACGCGTACGATCCCTATAGCTTTTACTGTAGCCTGTAATCTGTAATGCTATGTGATTTTGCGGCCACGCGAAATAGATATAATTTCGAACGTGTTACAGTTATAATATCATTTCATAATAGATATGTCAATACACATTTTAAATCCGCTATCGCTTATGACCTGGTCCTCAAAGTTAACTATCTAGACTGAAGTTTGGGCGTCTCGGTTATTATTGGGCTTCCGTGGCGGACAAATTCTGTGGTCACCGCGCACTAACGAAGCCGGCTTACTTACTGTTTACTGCAAACAATAAACAAATTACCGACTGTACACTGAAATACCTACTTCGATATAATATATGTACCTATAACATAAAGCTAGAAAATAAGAAAACAATAGAAATGGCGCGCCTCATGGTAACATTCCATTTCTAACCGCAGCTGCACTACCGGCACTGAACGCGTCGCTGTCATTGTCAATTTCCATAGTAAAATTGACAGTATTGCAGCTGCGGTTAGAAATGGAATGTTACCATCACGAAACTTGCGTTACGACGGAAGACATGAGTAATATTATTTTTTTAATTTTGCTAGTCAATTCGCTTCGCAATAATAATAATAATTAAAGCTCTCCAAGGGGCCTCTACGTGTTGGATCTGTATCCCCACGCAAGCCTACCAAAGGACCGGGATTTGTAGGCCCGTGAATTCCAAAATGGAGAAACAAATAATAATAATAAAATGCTTTATTGCACACTACAAAAGAAATGGTACAAAAGAATACTTCGTTACTAGCTACACTTATTTTGTATTTAAATTACCTATACGAATTAATGCAGGGTATCGATAACGTGACTTAATTAATACAAATCAAAGTATTTAATATTAAGAAATTAATTTGTATTACGACTATTTTCCATAATTATTTTATTTATTTAGTACTTTTCAGTGCTAAATATTATTTAAAGGATTAGATACGCAACGAAATGCACGTTATTTAAATTTAATCTTTATAGAAAATCGTAAGCGTAGAAAATTTGGTATAAAAAAAAATGTTGTACCATTACATTGATGAATGTTGCTTAACTTTCTGCCGAACCTTAGATAGAAAGATGACAATAGAAAAGTGAATTCGTAAAACTTGCTACTTATCGAAAGGACCGGGACTTTTTGTTGGATCTGGATGATGTTATGCAACATGAAAGCTGTTTAACGAAAACAATCTTTATATTCTTTCTTAAATCTTCTAGTAGCGATGCTTACAAAATATTTGAAGTAGAACAAAGTACAAGTTATAAATGAGATTAGTGGCAAGAAGTTTCGAAAAAGAAATTTTTGATGAGTTGTAGAAAATGTGCTTAGCTTTCAGAAAAGAATAAGAGGCAAGCCGGAGAGAATCGAAATTTCGATGGCTAAAACATACCAGTATCATACCTACCTAAATCTTAAATTTCCTTTAATGTAATCCAATTATGATGGAATTAGCTTTCAGTTTATATTTTTGTCGGTTGTAATAAATGCATATTTTTCAGGAATACTGTGTTTACGGATATTGCTTTTCTTAAAAATCTTAAAAGATCAAAATAAACGAAATTTGTTGGTAGGTATGTAACAACATCTTTGTATAAGTAATAAATATTTTTTTACGAGTGACTTGTATTAAAATTTGTTGCATAACATCATCTAAACCCAATCCTTCCCAAGTGTCGACCTGCAATGGCCCTTACCCTAAAAAGGGTTCCTTGCTCAATTGGTTCTACACAATTCAACGTTTACACACATACATCTTTAAAAATAGTAATATATGACCAATAGAACGCCACTAATCTCATTTAGATTCCATTTCAAATACTTTTAATATAATTGCTCAGGTAAGGTAACTCTGTCTGTTCTGCCGGTTACTTCACGCTTAAACCGATGAACCGATTTTGATGTAATTTGGCATGGAGATATTTAGAGTCCCATGAAATATCTAGGATGGTTTTATGACGGTTATCATTATACACAAATCAAGCTACAATTAAATTAATTAAAATTTGTAGCTAAAATTAATATAGATTGGATAAATTAAAGATACCTTTACCAAGAATATTTTAATCACAGATTCATTAAGCTAATTGATGGGATGGTGTCCTAAAAACAAACACATATATGAAATTAAAACTGGACACCACCTAATTATAAAGCATATATTTAATGCTACAAATAATTAAATCAGTGTTTGACTCACCCGTTCCATGTGTGAAACTTATGCGCATTTCTTTATGTGTCAAAATCGCAAGTAAAACTGCAAAAATAAAAAACATTTGTCTACCAATGCGTGTGGCGGCTGTTTAAATACCTCGTTTCGGTGCGAAAAATGTCTAGTAATTTTCAACTTTATCAGCATGAGGGGGTTATCCGCAGATGGTCTAGAACGCAAAATGACTAGTGTGTTGTTTTGTTTAAATCGCAATTAGTCTACATCGCAAACGGTCTAGAACGCAAAATGCCCACTTTTTATATCACCACATTTTACATAGTTAGGTTAAGTTCGTTAGGTTGCGATTTAGGAAAAACAACACACTATAGTCGGTTCTCTTATTTATCGCCGAAAATGGTATGGCCGATTATCACTTCCCAACTCACGTTTGGCGGATTTTTATTTCGCCGAATTTTCACTTCCGAACTTTTCAAATCCGTTTTTTTCATTTCCCAACCGCACACTTACCAACTAAACGTTTGGTCTGTGTTTTATAATGCCAATTTTCAAAATGCCAACTTTCATGTCGTAGAATGTTTTAGTTGGCATAATATACACTTAGTTGTTTATTGTTTACCAATTGTTTCATTTGGTCAGACTGTACTGTACCAAAGGGGGGCCGTTTCTGGAACTTAGATTTTTTTTTGAGAAAATGAAATAAACATAGGGGTTTCAAAACACTTAGAATAATTTACAAGATTTTGTTGAAATAATCACTTTTTTCTTAATAATCTTTCCTCTAAAATCAAAAATGGCCGAGATATTTGACCCGAAAGTTGCTGTGTAATTACGTTTTTTGGGTTGTTGAAAAAAAAATAACCTCGAAGACTAAGGCGGGAGCAAAGCTCCCGCCTTAGTCTTCTAACCTAACCATATCCAAGTCGGCTCTGCCCAGGAAGGTCTTGCTCGCTCGCTTCGCTCGCTCGCTGCCACTGGCTTCAAATATTAAAATATACATTATAAAAAGTACAACAACTCGGCCATTTTTGATTGTTTGGTATGTATCTTTTTCTTATTTTGTAACTTGCCTAGTGTATGAAAAGCGAACTGTAGCTCCAACGAAACGTTATTCGTCCAAGAGTTGTTCGACCAAGTGAAATATTTGACAAATGATAAATCTCCCAAAAGTTTAGAGGCGTTATAATAATCTGCTTTACAATAATTCTACCAATTGAAACGTTGCCATACAAAAATTTGCTAATCGTTAGTTGTCAAAGTGAAACGTCGGCGAAATGTTGGTTGGCAAATGAAATTCCGCCAAAAATAGTTCTGCGAAAAGGCAGAACACCACTATAGTCATTTTGCGTTCTAGACCATCTGCGGATAACCCAGCAGGAGTGACTGGTTAGAAATCGGTTACACGCTTTCGAGTTTTGACTGATACCAGAATGATGGAAAATGTCCAGACTGACAACAGACTGATAATTACGACACGTCGCCGTTTGGACACAGAACGCAACACAGTCATTTAATTTTGTAGTCTAATAGTCTTGTAGTCTAATATGGTGACTGACGTGAGAATGACACAAACAGGTTACACGATCAGTCTCCTATCAGTTTTCTGTCATTCAAAATGGGCTGACGAATATTATCTAAAATATTTAATTTTCTTCAGTCCAGGCCATAAGTCTGTCAGTCCGAGTGTTACACGATAATTTTCTGGTCATTCTGACCAGAATGATGGACTGAACTGACGCCAGAATTAACGTGTAACCGATGTCTTATAATATTTTACAAGTTGCTGTATCTCACGAATGAATGATATGGATTAATCCATGATTTAACAATAACCAATAACTTACCCAAAGTATTTGGCCCAAAACGATAATTTCTTTATATCTAGTTGCATATTATCTCTGCTAGAAGGTTGGACATGTAATCCACGACAGTTGTAGAGGAAATTCACTCCAAATGTAAAACCAGCTAAACTAAGAAATAAAAATATTGACAGTTGGTTGATCTGAAACAAACAGAAATTGCCGGCCCGATTCGAACAATGGTTATAAGATGTCACAGCGATACGATACTGATCTGTCAGTGTCTAGAGTGACGATGACGTTTTTGGTTGAAAAGTATAAGTATAATGGTAACATTCCATTTCTAACCGCAGCTGCACTACCGGTACTGAACGCGTCGCTGTCATTGTCAATTTCCATAGTAAACTGAATAGTAATGCAGCTGTCGTTGGAAATGGACTGTCACCTTAAGAAAAGTATAAGCGACTGTGCATCAAATCACGGAAACCACTCAAAATTTGCATCACCTCACTTTGACACTCTTGTTGATAAAATGCAATTTTCTCATCAGTTTTTAAAGAATAAAGAGAGCCTTTACGAGCTGACGTGGTAAAAATAAATATGGGTTCATAACATTCTCAAAATTGCTTACCATTTTAGAGACGATATGTCTATCCTGAAATAATTCGTTACGACTACATACTCGTAGATTGCGATAAATAATCGAATACACTTTAATTAGGTAGTTACATTTTTATTCATGTCTATACATGTAGATAAAAGTACTTAAATAGCAGTAAAAATCATGAAATTGATTTGTCACGGAATTAATTGAAACAAATGAGCGAAAGTGATATTATGAAGTGAAACATTTTCGATTTTAAAGGATATTTTGTCTTTTAGTCTATCCGTTTTTTTATTATTTTCACATGAGGTAAGCGTAGGTGCTCGACGCAGTCCCAGTACATGTCATCTTGAAACTTAAGTCATTGTCAATACAGGCGACAGCAAGGTGTCATATATTGGGCATTAGCATGTCGAGCACTAGTACCTTGCTTTGTTTACAAAACTACCAAAATTATCCACATGCCTTCAAAACCTGGTAGAAGACATTGATAGACATTGGTAGGTTAAAAATACCCTAATCGACACGTCCTATTCATTTATATCCAGAGGGTACAGGCACGATGTATTTATAATCTCGCTCCTTCATACCACTTCTCCGTACTTTCATACCTACATTTGACCTAATATATGCCTTCCATGCCTTGTATACCTTTCCCTTGATGGAATAAACTAGGGATAGGGAGTCTATTACTCGGGGTTAATTTATGGGGTCAATTAATAGCGGCCTTATAATGAAGGCCTTTCATTAAAGGGTCGACGTGATTTAGTTTTTATATCGTATTCCTACTATGAATTAGCTAAGTGCTTTCGATGTTAAAAGACCAGAATATAATATAATTTTACGCAACAAAATTGCATAAATAAAAAACCGGGCAAGTGCGAGTCTGACTCGCGCACGAAGGGTTCCGTACCACAAAGCAAAAAAAAAAAGAGCAAAAAAAACGGCCACCCATCCAAGTACTGACCCCTCCCGACGTTGCTTAACTTTGGTCAAAAATCACGTTTGTTGTATGGGAGCCCCATTTAAATCTTTATTTTATTCTGTTTTTAGTATTTGTTGTTATAGCGGCAACAGAAATACATCATCTGTGAAAATTTCAACTGTCTAGCTATCACGGTTCGTGAGATACAGCCTGGTGACAGACGGACGGACGGACAGACGGACGGACGGACGGACAGCGAAGTCTTAGTAATAGGGTCCCGTTTTACCCTTTGGGTACGGAACCCTAAAAAGCAAATTTTTTTCCACACCAACGCGAGAAAGTTAACTGTAAAACATTAGAAAACAAATTCAAATGAACACTATCAAATATTTAAGATTCAAAATCATCAATTAAAAGTCAGCCATCGTGAGGAAACAACTCAAAACTGTCATGATTTCTCTTGTGGATAAAGGATGACTCACGTTAAACTGGGCCGTGGCCGGGCCGGAGTTTCCGGCGAATCGTCTTCTATGGAAAGCATCACGGTCGTGATCACTTGTCATTTCATAGAAAAGTAAGCGCCGGACACGGCCCGGTCTAACGTGAATTATCCTTAAAATGCAACTTTTTAAAGATTAAAAGGAACTTTTGTGAGCAGTACGGATATGATGGTCGTATTTGTCTACGTGACAGCGTGATAAAACGGTGTCCGTCTCTTTCTATCCCGCAGAGTTAAAAAATGACAGTTGTTTTATCATGTGGATAAATGTGGATAAAGCGATCCATAATAGGCTTGCTGGTGTGGTAAAAAATCTAATTTTCGGCCGAAAGTCAAGTTCAATTTTTTTTATATATTCTATAGGTTTCACTAGTGTTCTATTTTACAAGCTTTTATTTAAATAGCAATGTTTGTATGTATGTTGGGGTTAAATCTTGCAACTTAAATTAGACCTATTACATTTAGCTACATTATGCAAGTTAGATGACAATGCAATGTTATGGTACCATCGAGCTGATCTGATAATAGCCACAGGAGGCGGCCATAGAAACTCTGTGATAAAATAGCACAACCTAATTTTGTGATTAAGTTTGTTAGGATCGTCTCGATGAGTATTAGTTACCTGTTGAAAGAAAAGTACAGTCAGCGATACAAGCTTGTATCAAAATTTAATTTTTTAACTAATGACTTTTCCAGTTATTAACTACGAGTACATCGTTCCCCGCGCACACATTAACACAAATAAACCCCAAACTCCAAGTTTTCACCTACCCGCTTTAAAATAACAAAGAAAATATCTCATTCTACACATCCATATTTCATGAGGCGAACCCGGCACAGATGGTGGGAGTGTTCGCTTCATTGAGTCGGGCTACTGCTTTACGTTCTCTGTGAGGACTGTAGTATTCGCTTCATTGAGTCGGGCTACTGCTTTACGTTCTCTGTGAGGACTGTAGCACCTGTGGAAAGGTAACGTGTAGGAATGGGGAATTTGGAAAGTCGGACCAAATATATTAACGTTCTTGAAGTTAATAAAACGGACAAGTGCGAGTCGGACTCGCGCACGAAGGGTTCCGTACCATTGCGGAAAAAACGGCAAAAAAGTCACTTTTGTTGTATGGGAGCCCCACTTATATATTTATTATATTCTGTTTTTAGTATTTGTTGTTAAAGCGGCAACAGAAGAACAGTCAGCAGCAGAAGTTGCTAAGCGCGGGCGATGTGTTCAAAATGATCTTGACGCGACTTTATTGTTAAGAGAATAAGAGCGTGTCAAAGTAATTTTGAACACCTCGCCCGCTTAGCAACTTCTGCTGCTGACTGTACATCTGTATACATTTTAACTATCTAGCTATAACGGTTCATGAGATAACAGGCTGCAGACAGACTAACAGACGGACAGTGGAGTCTTAGTAATAGGGTCCCGTTTTTACCCTTTGGTTACGGAACTCTAAAAACGACATTACAGCTGAAATAACCAATAAAATGGTTGTGATATACGAACAGACACACGGACGTGAAGAAACTATTAGGTTTTCGTTCTTGGCATTTTGGCTACGGAACCCTAAAAATAGAAGTAAAAACGTGATTGTGATCTTGAGTTAAATTTAGTGGTTAAAATAAACTTGTATGAATTATTCTAATGTATGTACGAGTAGGTACGGAAAACTCAAATACACGTGTTTTGACTTGACCGGTTTTTAATAAAATTTTATTATAAAATTATGTCATCAGCAGAGAAATTTACGGATAAAATTTTTTAGAACGTGAATCCTTTATTTATTTTAATTTCGGCCTCACCTATTTGAACCTTTTTCGATAATCCTTTATTTTTAAGTGAAATATGTTAAATCTGCCAGAATCAGGATATACGGCCGCAAACAGTGGTTGGTGCGTTTTGATTTTTAAATTCATTTCTTTTTTAAACGAAAATCCAGAATAATATGGTTTTAAATATGTTAAATACCTACCTAAGAGTATTCTTTGATCTTCAATGTTCATATTTTTCTATACAATGTGTTAGCACAATTTTATCGGTTACACTCAACAAAACGATTAGCTTAGCACCTACAAAACTGTAATAAACAGTGCCAAATCTGTACAGTCGACTATAATACAAAGAGATGTGTCCACTTTTTCACCTTACTGCATTGTAACTAATAAAGTGAAAACTCGCATCTCTTTGTAGTCGACTGTACACAAAAATACAACAAAGTATAGGTATTTCCTCATTGGTACCAACCCTACACGTCCAATTTTATAACATCAGATTAACCTAATTTTCAGAAAACGACAAAATTCCCACACATAATACCACCCCTTACGACCTTTTGGTACTCGAGTAGAGAAGGGTCGAGCGATTCAGTTTATTTATTCCCGTTAATTTGATCGAAATCACAGCTCGGAATAGCCCCCTTTAAATCTTATTGGTTTGAACGGATTGCGCAGGTAAAATTTTGGGTTTGACTGGAATTTGGTGGTTTTGGAGTTGGTTTAATTTGTTTATAGTGTGTAGCTTTCAAATAGAGCTCGACGGCTAATCCTATTGTCTATTGTTAAGTAAAACCGCTCGTGCCACGTGCCACAACCACCTGCGTAAAAAACACTTTAAATTTAGTGAACCCACTAAACGGTGGATTAACCACACAATTATAAAATCACTAAACCAAAAATATCTTACCAATTTTCAACTTTATAAAGCTAGCATTAAGGTTCATCTATACAAGCATCAAACTATACAACACATTGGGCATTTATATTATAACCCGTATTACATTACATTAAGGTTCAAAATACCTCATTTTCTTACATGTATCATTGGAAATATATTAGGAATTACTTCCCCTAATTAAATTTGTTTGAGCCTTTTAGTTGGAAAAACTTTGAGGTTCGTCCCATGGCGATTGAGGTTGGTTTGTTTGTTCGGCTTAAATATATGTAAGTAAACCGAGTGGTCAGAAATATGTAGTCATTTTTATAGGTATTTAACTGGCGGCTTCGCACGGGAAGTAAATATTAGTAGATTGTGTTTTCCGTCAAGGGCGTACATTGAATCCTGAATGAAGCGACGGATTCTACAATAGAATTCCGAACGTAGTGAGAGATTCAAGTGTTAACGCCCAAGACGAAATAATTTTGATACCATGTGACACATACCTACTGCTTTTCACATCAACTATGAGGAAAAAAATCTTTGTGTTGACACAATCTGTGATGCTTAAACAGATTATTAAAGCTAAAAATATAAAGTGCAAAAAAATGTAAAAATAGTGTAATAGAACTGAAAAGTGTTACTTTGATCCCTCCTAGCAGGGACAAAAAGTGCCACTTTGATGCCTCCTAGCAGGGAAGAAAAAGCTCTTTTCCGAAAAAGTGGTGTGAAAATGTATTATTTTACTTAAGTACCTAATTATTTTCATTAGCTTAATGTATTGGCTATGGGACATATTTTTGAGTATGTTGTGTGCATCCATATTTTTACATTTGACTGTGCACATCACACGCACTTCGAAAACCCATTCCACAGAAAACAACATTAACATCAACAATCGTGTTAACACTGCGGGTCAAATTACCCCTAATCGGGGTAAACTACCCCTGGTCGGGGTAAACTACCCGATAGTATAAGGGTTATTGGAGGTGATTTATAGTTCGGGTAATTTTATGAAGAGAGTTTGTTGAGAGTTTATTTCGTTATTACTCCATAAGCGGTTTTCAAATAGTTTAGGGTTAGTTAGTTCAAGTAAATAATTTTGGAGTTTCGTAGTTTTTATAATATGTGGGTGGCAAATTGATAAGCATACAGGCTTATGTTATGGTATACGGTCAACGTAGCCTTTGGACAACTACAATTCAATTATTTCAATTCCCATTTGACTTTCTACCATCTTTATAGTATTTTGCGGCAGCTTACTAAAAATAAAAGAATCTAAAATCATAAAGGCCCATAGATGGACTGACTAACATACAGACAATAATTATGATCTTAAAAACTAAAATAATTTTAGCGACACCACAGTTTTTTGATGCGTCACCTAATTCTGGTGTAGGATTCGGCAGATTCCCACGGAACCGCCGAAATACATCACCCTTAGGCCAGAAATCAATGGTTAAGTATTAAGGGATCCTGAGGTCTTCTAGGTAGCCTAACCCCAAGAATTGGCACGGAAAAGTCAAATGGCACTTCGCTTTCATTTTAGTAGGTAACTAGAGTTTTACGATACTTAGCGACTGCGAGCGATTCAAATGAGACTAGTCCTCAAAGGGATTTTCACTTTCTAACTTAAACTGTGTTTAGCTCTCTATGTTTGATCCGCGCATTCCTAATCCGGATCAATTCGGTTCAATCCGGAACGTTCCAGTTTAAACCGGACAATCCGGACATTAAGCTATTTAGAGCTTGCGTCATTGACGGAATTGTGTATCCAATTTCGACTGCTGGCTATATGCAAACTGGGGCCCGTTTCTCAAAAGCTTGTAACATGTGATACAAGTGGAAGTCCCTTTCTAACAAAAGCTACCAAAAGGTGTCATCCGCTTGTATTACAAGTTACAAGATTTTGAGAGATGGGCCCCTGGTGAGGGAATTACAAGCTACGACCAAGAAGTAGATAGTAATTGAATTACTAAAGTCAATTTGGAGAAAACTGTCTGTAAGGGAAGACCATCTACAAGCTTTATCTCATACGTTTGTACAATCGCCATCAGATATATCGTAGCGGCCGATGTGTTCAAAAATATCTGAACTCCCACTCTATAACGCCTTGACAATAGATGCGTGTTCAGATATTTGTGAGCACCTTGGCCGCTCCGATGTATCTGATGGCTACTGTGCATATACTGCTGCTGCTGCTGTGCTGTGTGTGTGTATTTATGTATGGGCCACTAGTTGCCTGAAATAAAGATTTTCATTTATTCATGTACCTACTTCACTTATAAGAATTAAATCCCCCCTAGATTTAAATCTTCTCGAGGCAGAGGTGTAGGGTTGGAGCCGGTGTATTAGCTTTATTTGACGTTCATAAGCGCATTGTAATATGCCTGAATAATAAACTATCTTCATCTTTATCCGATCTTCTTAACATTGATCTTACTTTCAAAGATCTTACTTACGTTGGGATTTGCAGCAGTCACGCGCTTGCAGCGTAATTAACTGAGTAGTTAAAAAAAACCGGCCAAGTGCGAGTCGGACTCGCGTTCCAAGGGTTCCGTATATTACTCAATTTTTACAATGTATTTTTATACGTGAAACGCGAGTGAATTGCCATTAAAAAACCCGTAGGGGTCTGATCAAATACTAAGTAATTAGTCCGACTCACGCTTGACTACATATTTCTAATAGGTTTTCCTGTCATCTATACATAAAGACCTATTTAATGTATCTTTTTCAAAATTTTAGACCCAGTAGTTTCGGAGATAAAGGGTGGTAATTTTTTGCCTATTTTCTTGAATTACTTCTAAACTGTATATTCTTAAATTATAAAAAAAATATATTTAAAATTCTCACATTAGGCTCTTTCATTTGATATGTAACACGATATAGTTTGAAATACTTTATTTTTCCATTTTCTCATTTACCCCCCAAAAGTGGCCCCCATGTTTAAAATTCATTTGTTTACGTTACATGTTCGTCTTTGGGTTACAATCTTACATATTTGTACCAAATTTCAACTTAATTGGTCCAGTAGTTTTGGAGAAAATAGGCTGTGACAGACGGACAGACAGACAGACAGACAGACAGACGCACGAGTGATCCTATAAGGGTTCCGTTTTTTCCTTTTGAGGTACGGAACCCTAAAAACAACGGGTTGCCCTCCGGGAGTGCCGGCAGAAGTGAAAACTCAATGACATTGTAACAGTTTTTCGATCAGGTCACGTGTCCGTCTTACGTACGTCTTACGAATCTTACGGTCACGTGACCTGACGCGAATTAAACATTTTTTCCCCATCACAAAAAGTGCACAGCGCCACTAAAGAAGTTTTCACTTCAAAAAATCTGTTCAATAAATTTGTTTGCTTCCGCCGCTTCGGCCAATCGGCATCGTCCGCGTTACTTTTGCGTTGCGTTTTCGTTTCACCGGTTACCCAGAATAACCTTATTTCACTTCACTATACAGTTGAGCACACACCGGATCAATCGTACGAACAGTCCATCAATCTATATCCAATCACCTTTAGAAAGTAACAAATACTATATAAAATCCATCAACATACAACCTTTTCACACTGAGAATAGGAAACGCGTTTAATTTTGAACTTTACGGTCTAAAGAATAAAGATTAAAGGTAAAAAATGTTTAAGTTAATTGAGAATGTTTAAGTGGTGCATGAATTTGCTTTGTGCTTTTCAATTAAAGAGAATGTGTAATGTGTAAAATGTGTAATGCCTTTGTTCAGAGAAACGCTTTTAGAAATGGACTCGGTAATGTGAATAATGTGATAATGCTTTTTAGAGGTCCTTGGGAAAATATAAATATATTATGGATGCTACAGTAGATAGTTAATCATATGTATCGGATCATCGTGTTACCGTTACATTATGGGCGTAAGGTGATAAAGATAAAGATAAAAAATAGTTTATTCAAGTAGGCATATTACAATGCGCTTATGAACATTAAATAAACCTTTACCGGCTCCAACCGTACACCTCTGCCCCGAGAAGATTTAAATCCCCCCTCAATTGGAGGAGGGTATCCCAATATGGGACCGGCAATAAACTCGGCGGGACACATCTTTTCAAAACATTATTACATCTTATAATTAACATGCATTACGATTAATTAAGAAAAATACAATTTAAATTACTATGAAAAATGTATTTACTGTTCATTACTTTTCTGGAATAGGTACAATAGTTTTTGTAGGGACGAAACGGCCATACCACAATTTGGGTGTAGGTACGGTCGAAAAGATTAAATTATAACCCATTTTTTGCCTTGTCACAGTGACAATCAATATGAATGTCGCTAGAGACCTCATACAATTGTCACTGTGAAAATTGTCACTATGAAGGTAGAAAATGGGTCATAAATTAAAATTTTCGACTGTACATACTAAAGTGTAGAGTTTGTGAAGTTAGAGTTTGTAGAGTTAGGGCATTTAGAGTTAGAAACTTGGCTGTACATGAGATCTGATAACTTTTTGAGAGTGCTATAGTATTAGCGTAGCCATAGGTACGGTCTCGTCTTGGCAAAATTTTAAATGGAAACGTTTTTGGTGGGATATCATTTCGCATTGACTTGAACAACCTGTAGGTCACTTGTTGATAATGAGGTCGTTGTCACCACCAAGGCTCTCCATTCTGCACGATTTTCCGCCTTCCTGATAGGCGCCTGTAGATCCCTGGCAGGCCTTCGTTACAGTGTCCACCCAGCGGGTTGGTGGATGTCCACTACCGCGTCCTCCATCCACTATGCCAACCATCATGCGCTTTTCAAGGTTGATAACGTAACTACGTACCTCTCGTAACTACGTACCTCTCGTAACTACGTACCTCTCGTAACTACGTACCTCTCGTAACTACGTACCTCTCGTAACTACGTACCTCTCGTAACTACGTACGTCTAGTAGAGTGTCATTCTATGGAACTTGCTAACTATGTAAACAAACCGCCATATTGAAATTGTCTCTGAATGATGAATTTACTAGAGACCTTTGTTTACATAGTTAGCAAGTTCCATAGAATGACACTTTAACTTCTTGTATAAACAAAGACATAATAGACAAAGGATTAGCCGGGGTCTATTAAGGGGCCCACTGATTACCAGTCCGCCTGCAGTCTCTGACCTTATCGGGCGGCCTGCCGTCCTACACCAATAACGTCCACAATCATAAGCGATTATTCATCATCATCATCATCTCAGCCATAAGACGTCCACTGCTGAACATAGGCCTCCCCCTTATCGGCGATTATTGCCGGCCGGCAATGGTCTGCTGCCACCTCTGCGACTACAGACGAGTCGTCAGTTTCCCACCGTACGGCCGCCCGCCGGCAATAGCTACAAACTATAACTACGGCCGCGTTTCCTAATTAGACAATTTCTTTGTTGCAGCTCAACGCACTACACCGGACAACACGACGGTCCAGCAAAGCTTGGCTCTGACGATATCTCGAGAGGAGCTTGGTGGTGAACTGAAATGCTCCGTCTCATCAGATGCTTTGGACGAACCGATCGTGAGACGAGTCAAGCTTGATGTTAGAGGTAAGCCAATTAGTTTACTAATTATTAACAGCCTGCCAGTGCCAGGCCGAGCTACGAGCTTAGCCGATAACACCGGCTTTTCCCATTCGTAGCGAATAACGCCTACGAATAGAGAAAATCATACTGGCGACATCATGGTACAGTAAACTCATTCGAAGAGAATGAGTTTTCAAACGGAGGTTTTGGAAATGTGTGGTCGAAAAGAGCAACAAAAGAGTGATTCTGAAAATTTTAAATTAAATTAAGTCCTTGGATAAAGTATGCAAACTGATTGTTGCGAAGATGTCACCCCTTTATTTGTGTACGTAATTGTGTATCTGGTTGAGCCATCTGAGAGGTATTATTATAAGCCCACAAGTATACAATAATTTATATAGTACCTATGATCTAATTGCATCAGTAGTATACAGGGTGTTTGGTACATTTGGTACAGATAGGTAGGTTGAGTGAGTCATTTTCTATCTTCTCAGGCCTAGAAATTTTTAATGTGGTGCTTAAAAAAATTTTTTACCTCCGCAGCTCGAACAAGGGTACTTTGCAGAGTGAGACAAAATGTCATTCAAGTGACCTTTATAGACAAATGTAATTTCAACATGCGGGGTCTAATACAAGTTCGATATACTTGGGTTCTATTATCTCTGTCCCTCTAGGTATGTTCTCACTGCTTAGGGTGAAAAATTTTGTGTACTACACGAGATCAAAGTTATTTACATCTCGTGCGCTTTTGAATCCCTTACTACGCTCAAGATTCTAAATTAGAATATTATTATAGAATCTTTCGCTTGCACGGGACTCAAAATAAGCACTCGAAGAAATATCAAACTTTGATCTCTTGTTGTACAAATAACTATTTCACTTCTATGACAGTTTTTTGTAAATTTCTAATTTTTACTTGAGCAGTAAAAAAAACATGGCCAATTTTTTTTTGTATACATGAGCAGATAGCAAATGACTCAACCAATCTGCCGTTTTAATTTGGCAAACGATGTACACACCCTGTATAGATTTGAATTTGATTATGTTCTGCAGAATCCAGCCGCGAATTAGCTCACACATCACAAATCTCACTCCCAACTTCGTTCCTAAATCACCAGCTAGTTCCTAATAGGTATTAGCTGAATTAAATGAGTTTTTCCTTATCCGGATAATTGCGACCATTAATAACCCCGTATCTCTCTTAATGAAAATTTATTCCGTTGCTAAATTAAACTGGAAAAAGTCGAGGTTAAGGAGCAGTCGGGTCATATCTACGTCATAACGTCTTAGAATATAATTTTTCTATTTTAATTAATAAATCATTCTTCATCCACCCGCCATTTCGGCCTAAAGATGTTAAAAAACTAATTTAATCCCATTTTTATTTCCTTAGAAGATTATTTATGTTTCAAAGAATCCTTTCTTAGTGGACTTTCACTAAATTTGAAGAATTTCAAGTTTCCATTTTAATTTGGTATCTAAGTAACGGAACTCTTTTATGTAACAATGTTCAATACCTAGTGTAAAAACCAGAAAATACCAAAAATTTATTAGCATCCAATCTTAATGTTTTCGGCAATGGATTTGAAACATTATTCTGGTTTAAATTGTATGATGACAATTCTTTTTGGAAATAACTCGTACCGTCTAAAATTATTAGATAGCCAATTGATTAAAACATTATTGAGAAATATTTGAAAGTAAATGTTAGTTCTTTATGTAGGATGAATAAGTAGACTTTTAATTATAAATTATAATATAAGACTTTAATCAAGAGAACATTCTAGGACCGAGACATGATAAAATAGACAAAACGATGCAATTAATGTAGTCTTGATTACATCAGTCTCAACCTCAAGACAAAGTTAGACAAATCCCAGACTCAAGTCCTGGTCCTTTCTGAGGGCGTGGGTTCGTATCCCACTTCTGACACCATGTAGTAATATAAATAAGTAGACTTTTAATTATAATTAAGACTACTATAACTAAGAGAACATTCTAGGACCGAGACCCTTTACTCATTACCTTACAGTGGCGGCCGATAAAAGCCGATTCCCACCGGCTTGCCTGTTTTTGGACGTTTGAGCAGAGTTGTAAAGGAAATATGTAAGCCAAATTAGCCCCGGCTTGTCTATGGATATGTATGACGCGCCGCCATCGACATTGTTACCTTAAAGAAAAATTGAACTTAATGTATGAAAACAAAAGTTACACACGTAAATGGCAACAAAACTACATACGTTATCTCTTTTCCCCCCTCTCCCTTAACCGTTTAATCTAAGACGTACAACCTAACAGATAATGAAGCCAATGGAGTGCAAATAATTACATTTTATTTCACGAACACTGCAACAAATGGCCCCCATCCACCGAAATTATCATTCCTACAGATCATTGCCAACAACTCCTTTCGGAGCCCCTTCTCCCCAATTTTATAAAATCTCGGCCTCAACGATGTTAACATTTCTCTTTGTAGAATTTACTTTATGATTGCTGATAATATTTTTTTCTTTTGTGCTCCGTTGCTTTGTTCTGTTTTTTTTTTTGATAATTATTTTGTCACGATTAATTCTGTTTTATCTCGCGAGAGGAAGGTTTTTGAATTTTCTTTATATTACGAAGCTTTAGAAATTGTAAGTGTTTTTTGGAAATATTTTGATGCGCTTGTTTTTCAAAGGTAAATAGGTAACAATAACAACATGGATTCCATTCGGTAGGTACTTAGAGCATTTAACTGGAGTGGCTATTAAGAGCTTACCCCTCTGCCGAAAAACTTGCACATTGTGCAAACTTTTGCATGGACTGACATGGCTATTTGTACGTTACGTACAAATCATGTAGAAATAGCAATACATCTGATGTCCCCTCGCCCGGGCAAATCCTTTATAATTTCAGGATTTTCTACACAGCACAGAACTTGGCACCCATATAGATCTCAATTCTTTTGTTAGCAAGTCAACAACGACACATATTCTTAATATTGAACTTTGGCTCTCATTTCACATTTATGTTTTTGTTGGGATATTAATATTATATTACAAATTTAACGTAACAGAGCTTACATTAAGAATATTTCCATTTTGGCGCTATGTAAACCATTCGAATTAAATAATTACCTATCTGAACTTTGAACTAAAAGAGAAATACAGACAGATTAATAGGTACTTAGTATAGAATTTCCAACAAAGTAAAGACTAGGAAGTTAAACACAAAATTAATAAGTTAAACACAAAAAGACTTAATTACAATGAACCCCAGACTTGCAAAGTAATTCTCAATTTAATCGACATGTTACAAAGTACATTCTCCGATCCCTCTCTACAATGTATCGACCCCCGATATTGCAAGGTGGTAAAACTCTCGACCTCCATTAGGTTTAGTGCTGGGACAATGGTTATCGATGGATCGTGCTTACATAAAACCGGACTTGATTTTGTATGGCTCGTAGATTTACGTAGAAACAAGATATGGGTTTGTTGGGTTTATGATCGGATTTTTACGGTTCTACCGGTTAGTCTCTTGAGCAATAAGGATAGAGCTATTCATGTGAATGCCATCCAATTAAGATTTATTTTACGTATTTTTTGTTACACTTTGAATGGCGGTGTAGGTATTCGAGTGTTTCATTTCTTAAAACTAATTATTTAGGCAAATCAGTAATAAATAAATTATCTGTTTAAAATTTCACAAAACAATAAGTTATATAATGTATACAGTCAGCAGAAAATATCGTCAAGAAAAACAATTTGAGCAAAGTAAAGTATTTGAGCAGTTTGGGGTTATCACTGACTTATGCACATTATTTTCCGCACCGACGCAAACAGTGATCATTTTATTACTTCATTAATAAATATTCCAACAAGCACTTCGATTTACTGCATGGTTTCTAGAAGATAATTCATTACTTTATGTCTTTGTGTTTCATAGATTAATAATTGTAACGAAGCAACGGATACATCGAACAGGGCAGACCACATATATTTATCATCAAAACCTGCTAGAACCAGTCCAAGAAAAGTTTGCGGCGAATTTGAGAGCCCACGCGGTGCAAGTGTTATTTATACGTCATAATTTAGTAGAATTTTGACGTTTAAAATAACACTGGCACTGAGTGGGCTATCAAAATCGCTGCAGACTTTTCTTGATCTAACTCTTACAACATGCATATTCACAGTCTTGTCAAATAACATCGATACTATTATTTTTAATCGCCCTATTATCGATACGTGGCCCGCCCTGGCCCACTATCTCGCCACTTATTAGCTATACATTCTGGCAATTTATCGGGTGGCTGAAAATTGGCCCGGGCGCCTAAGTGATGGTGTAATGCCGTGCCAGCAGGGCCGGCGTTGACAGCTTCAAGTATACTTTTATTAAGATTTTATCAAAATCATAAATTGATCTAGTTTTAGAGCCAAATGTATGTGCCGTAAAAAGCATTTTTTTACGAATGACTTAAAATTAGCGCCAGATTTGTTTCGTTCATTGCCAGAGGATATTTTGACATTTTATTACGAGTTGGTGTCTTAATGGTCCGAGCGCCTAAGTGATGGTGTAGTGTCATGCAAGAAGGGCCGGCGTTGACAGCTTCAAGAATACTTTTCTTGTGACATTATCGAGATTTATAAATTGGTGCAGTTGTTAGACCGAAAGACATGCGATGAAATTCACACGGTAGCTTGTTAAAAAAGCATTTTTTTACGAATGGCTTAAATTAGCGCCAGATTTGTCTCTTTTTTTGCTAGAGGATCATAATAATGCTTAGAAAATAATAGTAAAACTTATATACATAGAAAACGTCCATAACTCAGGAACAAATATTTGCGATGAACACAAAAATAAATGCCCTTACCAGGATTCGAACCCGGGACCTCCTGCTTCGTAGGCAGGGTCACTACCGACTAGGCTAGGAGGCCGTTATTTTTTTTTATTATATAAAAAAATACTCGTATCATTTTATTCAGTTAAATTAAACAGTGTAAATTAAATAATGAATTAATTAGTGTAATTTATTTATTACTGTTTCATTTACAGTCCGCCCCTGCCCAGCTCCCCTGCAATATACTACAGTGCCCAATAAAGTGATAGTTACTGTCGGAACTTGCCCGATTTTAGATTTCAATGTTAGTTCCTGAACTAATCTGTAGTTAATGGTGTTTGATAGAGGGCTGCACTGTCTAGTGGGAAATTATAAATTAAATATTAACACCGAAACGAGAAAATATTGAAAATTTACCATGTTAATTTTTTTAAGCGATCATCATTATATGAGGGCATTTATCATTTATAGCGTAAATAACGATTTATTATGTTAGCTAAAATGTTTTTACAAGCTTTTATTTAATTTCACCTGACCGTTGTACGTGTGTAATTACATCTTGCAAGTTAAATTTGATCCACTTCCCGGTTTCCGATTGTGCTGAAATTTTGCATGCATGTATAAATCGGATGACAATGCAATATTATGGTACCATCGAGCTGATCTGATGATGGAGACAGGAGGTGGCCATAGGAACTCTGAGATGAAACAGCGCAACCTAATTGTGTTAGGGGTTTTTAGAATTGTCTCGATGAGTATTAGTTGTCTGTCGTAAGAAAGTACAGTCAGCAGCAGTCGTAACAAAACCTTGTACCAAAAATGAATTTTTTGCCAAAAACTTATTTTTACTTTACCCAAAACCATAACCAATAACATCACAAAGTTATGTTATACACTTCCCTAAGGGCAAACGATCTACATTAATAGGTTGGTTTATTACTGTATCGGGTGTCAGTTTACAAGCGCCGAGGGAAGGCGCCGGAACTTAACAATATTGTTTACAATTTTAGCGACGCCATCTTGCTATTATGGCTTGTGAATTTATTGCTCAAATCAACGCTCAAATTTGCCAATAACTGTAATTTAACACTTTAAGGGGCCCACTGATTAACAGTCCGCCGGACGGTATCGGCAGTTAGAACAAAATTTTGACAGTTCCAAACAACTGAGAGGCCGATACCGTCCGGCGGACTGTTAATCAGTGGGCCCCTTTAAACTCTCGCGGTTTGTACATATATTTTATTACACAAACGGGTCTACCGCAATCTAGACACGCGGCAGCGTGTCAAGCCAAGTTCAAGCAAAGGAACTGGCTAGCCAGCGCCGAGTGTAATATTACACGAACCACTTGGTGCCACTTTTGACCCTTCTATAACTCAAAACATCTTTGACGTAAACACATAAAACTACGTGTGTTTGATTATATCCATAAGGATATCTAGAAGCCCAAATTTCATGAAGCTAGCTCAAACGGTTATAAAGGTATGAAGGTCAAAAAGTCGTAAATTTTAAGACTGACTTATGACTTATAGTACCTAAACCTAACCTACTTCCAGATGACCTAGAAGGATGAAATTTGGAATCCAGCTTGGTTATTGTGTGTAACCGTAGGAAAAAATCTAAAAATAAAATAAAGTTAAAAAATAGGGGGGGTCCCCATACAAAAAAACCACTTTTTATTGGGACTGACATATAAGTACCTAAACCTAACCTACTTCCAGATGACCTAGAAGGATGAAATTTGGAATCCAGCTCGGTTATTGTGTGTAACCGTAGGAAAAAATCTAAAAATAAAATAAAATTTAAAAATAGGGGGGGTCCCCATACAAAAAAACCACTTTTTATTGGGACTGACATATAAGTACCTAAACCTAACCTACTTCCAGATGACCTAGAAGGATGAAATTTGGAATCCAGCTCGGTTATTGTGTGTAACCGTAGGAAAAAATCTAAAAATAAAATAAAGTTTAAAAATAGGGGGGGTCCCCATACAAAAAAACCATTTTTTATTGGGACTGATATAAGTACCTAAACCTAACCTACTTCCAGATGACCTAGAAGGATGAAATTTGGAATCCAGCTCGGTTATTGTGTGTAAACGTAGGAAAAAATCTAAAAATAAAAAAAAGTTAATAAATAGGGGGGGTCCCCATACAAAAAAATATTTTTTTATTGTAGCGTTGGAACCGTTACAAGCAGATATTTGAAACTACCCCAATATATGTATTATTATATTTGCTATATTAAAATAAAGTTAAGTCAAAAAATAAGTGGTGTCCTCATACAAAAAACTTTTAATACGCTCTAAACAACCGGCCAACGGTGTGTCGTCGGCGGCGCGCGGTACTACATAATTATACAAAGAACAGAAGTAAAAACCATACAGCGGAAACACAAGAAAAAACATTAAATCTCAATACCTGCCTAGTTTTCTTTACAAAAAGTATTGATATCCCACCAAAAACATAAATGTAAAAAAGGAGAGCCAAGTTCAATACAAAAATTATGCTTGGCTGTGGGGCTCGCCGCAAAAAGAATGGAGATCTAAATGAGTGCCACTGCCAAGTTCTATGCAAAATCCAAATATGTATTATTAGGAACAAAATAACATTATAAACAAGTATTAAACTCTATTTCTTTGCTTTATTGGATACCTATAACAATTGCTGTTATTTTAAAAAATGTGAGATCTTAAAGTATGTTAGATTTGGCTTGGCCAGGTTTTATCAGAATTACAATATATATAAAATGATTGATATAATGAAAACTGGCCAAGTCAAATCTAACCTACTTTAAGATCTCACATTTTTTTAAATAACAGCAATTGTTATAGATATCCAATAAAGCAAAGAAATAGAGTTTAATACTTGTTTATAATGTTATTTTGTTCCTAATAATACATATTTGGATTTTGCATAGAACTTGGCAGTGGCACTCATTTAGATCTCCATTCTTTTTGCGGCGAGCCCCACAGCCAAGCATAATTTTTGTATTGAACTTGGCTCTCCTTTTTTACATTTATGTTTTTGGTGGGATAAAATTTCATTGTTTTTACCTTAAATTCCAACGTTTGAGTTGAGTTGCGACGTTGCAGTTTTGAGTTGTTGAGTTGAGTTGCGGCTGAGTTTCGTTGAGTTGTCTTTCCGTGACAACAGCTGGTGCAACTCAGCTGAAACGTCGGAATTTAAGGTAAAAACAATGAAATTATATCGCGGTAGACCAGTTTGTGTAATTAATAACTGTAATTGTTTGAAGGCTACGTCTTACTGATGCTGATGTATTGAACAGACGTTTACCAATTCAGGACAAGTTAGAGCACTAACTAGTAGGTGCATTGAGGTTATTTGAGGCAGTGGCATTATGAATAAAGTTGCCTTTGGTTGATTAACTTAGACTAATTTATTCCGTATTAACTATCACTTATGCTTATACAGTCATACAATATTTTTTATCTAAGTCTATAGCCCATTTTAAAGATATTATTTATTAAGTGAAAAATATGTACTCGTGCTACAAAATGGCCGCGTTTTTAAGGTAATTTTTAAAGTCAATAAAAATTATTCTTATGTAATTTTAGTCGATATACGACATAATTACGATCTAAGTCCAACCAAGTTATCTGGAAGTTATTTGGAATGACAAATTGTGGCAATGTCAAGATTAATGCCACTATGAAAATATGAAATATGACGTAAGTATTTCTTAAATTGGGACATTTTTAGTGTTCCGTACAAAACTTTGTTTACGGAACACTTATGGGATCACTTCGGTCTTGCAAATCAGTTATTTTAATTTCGACACAACCTCGTTCGGAATAACCCCAAAGCACCGTACTTCCGTAATGAATGTGCTCTTAGGTGAGAGATTGGAGCAAGATTGGGCGAATCTCGGCAACATCCTCACGTTAACCAACAAATCTCTCAAGATATTACACGCAGAGCTATGACGATGGCGTAAACTATCAGAGAGAGAAACACCCACGGGATGACTCACGTTAGACCGGGCGGTGTCCGGGCCGGAGCTTCCGGCGCTCACTTTTCTATGACATGACAGATGATCACGTGATACTTTCCATAGAAAACGATGCGCCGGAAGCTCCGGCCCGGACACGGCCCGGTCTAACGTGAGTCATCCTTAAGGCTTCTCTTCACGTTGGGCCAACGCCAACGCCAACGAGGGACGCATTTATGCGTTAGAGGGAGCAAGTGATATTGCTATCTCATTCTACCGCATGGCTGCGTCCCTCGTTGGCGTTGGCGTTGGCCTAACGTGAAGAGGAGCCTTTAAAGGTCTCTTCTTCCTCGCGTTATCCCGGCATTTTGACATGACTCATGGGAGCCTGGGGTCCGCTTGACAACTAATCCCATCAATTGACGTAATCACTAGTTTTTACGAAAGCGACTACCATCTGACCTTCCAACCTGATATCCCATATCCTTGTCTCTAATATTACTTACTATAAAATTGCACAATTTTCGAAATACCAAGTAACATTTGTAAAATAACTTAAATTACTTAAAGATACATTTTAACTGACCGCGCAACAGTAGCGCCCCTAGCGCTGAATTCTCGCGATATTCTCTAATTCAAACTTTTTTGAAAATATCGATATGAACAGCACTGGCCAAACTGTGGTATCATTTGTGCACATTGACTTGTCAATTTAGTTCGCGAGATTCTGGAGGCAACCTTAGTAGTGCAGCTGCGGTCAGAAATAGAATGTTACTTTTATGTCACGTCCGGATTCAGACTGCATCAGCATTACTGCGGCAAATGTCAAAATTGATGTTGCTGCTCGTAATTTTGACATTTTACAGACACACGGGTGATCCTTAGAGCATTTAATAACCGGAGTCGCCTTTAAGAGCTTACCCCTCTGCCGAAAACCGCAAACTTTTGTATGGACGTTTATCTGACATGGCTATTTTATACGTTACGTACAAATCACGTGGAAATAGCAATACATTTGACGTCCCCTCCCCCGCAAAAATCGGCAGACTATTTTGTACAGAATATGACAGCCATGGCGATGGCGTGTCCAGTTACTAAATGCTCTATGGGATGTTCAAAAATAAGGGATCCCTATTTTCCTTGTAAGGTACGGAACCCGAAATTTGATCAAAAGAACACATTTTACCACAAAGACTTGTCATACTGATGTCAAAGTGCATTCCTATTTCACCCTAAAATATACCGCGGACTACAAAAAGTTTTCAAATTAAGGCTTACAAAATCACATCATAACCCTTCCGCGGCGCAATATCGGACCCTAACCCTTCATCGTTCGAATAGGGAGGAATAAGGCATAAACAGAGGAATATATCGATGGTTATAGGTAACAGAGCAATCATCACGTTTGAGATGAGGATATGGGGCAAAGCATAAGTGTGAGCGGGACAAAAGCTAGCACCAAAATGGATACTATAAATTAAGGTACCTTTTGATGTGGAAAGCTGCAAAGAATTATAGTTCTGCGTTTCCATCAGATGCGTTGCAAGTTGCGTATTTTTACGTCGCTGTCCCGCTCGCACAGTGGCATTGATCGCCGGCACTTGGGCGGGATAGCAATATAATTTCGCGCTGGCAATAGATATAGGAACGGGCGCGTCAATGTACCAAATTCTTCGTGCGTGGCGTCCTTGCTTTGGTCATTCACTTAAACTACTATAGTCGCACCAATAAAAGTCTGCAGCAGATTTGATAGCCCAGGCAGTGTAAGTGTTATTTATACGTCATAATTTCATAGAAGCTTGACGTTTAAAAAGACACTTGCACTGCGTGGGCTATCAAAATCGCTGCAGACTTTTTACGGTCTAACTATACCGACTTAAGACAATATTACCGATTGAAACGATTAAAATAGAGAAATGAAGATCTCAAGGGATCTAAAACATCAAACCTAACAAGCTAGTCATAGCCAAGCTTTTTTTTTAATTTTTAATTTACGATGTTTTAGTGAAAGCATTTTATTTTATCCTTTTGTGTAAAGTACTACAGTCCGACATAAAATAGAAATTAAATGAGGGCGCCACTTTCGGGTGTCATTCTGAATCCCTAACAACGTTTGTCCTAAAGTCACTTGCTCTAACTGGTTTGTCCTAATGGGCACATGCCCTAACGATCAATTGTCATAACGATTATTTTCCATAATGTAATGGTTAGCCTAAGAATCATTTGACCTAATCATTTATACCATAACTATCAAGATCCCTAAAGTTTTTTACCATATTTTCGAAATCCCTAACAATGTTTGGCATAAAATAACATGCTCTAACTGTTTTGACCTAATGGCTATTGCCCTAATGATATATTATCATAACAGTTACTTTTCCTATTGATCAATTATCATAACAATTATTTTCCATAATGAATGGTAACGAACTGTTGCCACAAAAATGGGTTAGGTTAGGTTAGAACTGTGACCCTCGAAAAAACGAACTGCTGTCACAAAAGTGGGTTAGGTTAGGTTAGAACTGCGATCCTCACAAAAATGAAGTGCTGCCATCTCGGAGTAATTAACAATGGAGCCGCCATTAACAGGCGTTCCCCTCTGTCGAAAATAGGCAGCCAATGGTCAACCACATGTCAACCATATGTATGGACTGACGTTTATCTGACATGACGTACCTATACATTTGATGTGCCCCTCCCCCGCAAAAAACGGCAGACTATTTTGTACCGAAAATTTTAGACATGGCGTCTCCGTTGGTTATATCCTCTAAGGCTGCCATTGGTTAGGTTAGGACTGTTAGGAGGGAAATTTAAATTAGGACATACGAGTATTTAGGTCAAGAAACGATAGGCTAAGTAAAATTAGGTAACATGACGATTAGGATAATATATAATATTTAGGCCTAACAATAATTCGGCAAAAAAAGAATTATGCTACATAGCATTAGGATAAATACCCAATATGGAAAGTGCCATTAGGGAAAAACATATTAGGACAAAAAAAATTGACCAGTCGATAATAGGGAAACCAAAATTAGGGTATACGAGTGTTAGGACAACTGATCATTATGACAAACAATATTAGGGAATGCAATGATAGGAGAAAAGACTTTAGGGATTCAAATATAGATCCGCCACTTTCTACGTAACTGTCACATTTTTGACGTAAACTGCTTAAACATGGAAACAACTTAGTATGGAAAGGAGGGTGGGCAAATTGGTCTATAAGACCAATAAGGACAAGCAATATGTCACTGGATAGCTTATTCTAAGCTCTACTACTTTTACTATGGCAGGTAGTCCCAAATCTGTGTGTGAAAAAAGTTAAGTATCACCGCAAAAAGTAGTATGAGTTTAAACGTAGCTGTATAGATTTTTTCGATACTAAGTTCCTGTGTCGCAGATCTTTAAGGTTTTGTTATTGTAGATGATTTGGTGTCACGATATTTTAGCTATTTATCCGTTTTCTTATGTTTTTTTGTGTCATATTTTTTTAAACAGAGATTTGACAAGTCTCGCCATACAAAAAAATGGAGTATATAAAAAAGCCTTTCCAATGGTATGTCGCTTATTCTTATTGGTTCATAGGCCAGCAGTGTCCATACAAATCTGCCCATCCTCCTTTTTTAATTCCATTTTATTTAATTTCTATTATTTATGTCTTTTTCATTAAGAAATAAATTAATCGAATCCTTTTAATCATGCTCCAAAACTGCTGACTACCGGAAAAATCGCAAAAACTATTCGCTCCCAATTTGTAAACATTACCCGTAAATAATGGCGTGGGCGGGGCAATTACAGCGCGCTGATTGGCTAGCCGGGTCGGCCGGCTACCGCTTTAGTGATCCCACTAATTGAAATTATTTTCCTGTTTTGATGTATACGGTGACGGGGTGATGATTCGTCTATTGGTTATTTAGGCTGGGATTGAGTCGTTATCAGAATTGGGATATCATGATTGTGTATTAGAGGATCTATTAAGGATAGTTACGTCTTGTTCTTAATGCTTTAAGGTATACGAGTATTAGGGAATGCTCCCGGTTCTGAGTTTGTATGGCGAGAACCGGAAATTCCCGGTTCCGGTACTGTATTTGTATAGAAAACCAGTACCGGGAGCACTCCCTAGAGTATACCACCTATTAGGTAAGTCTTAAACTATGTATACTGTCATAGAATTTCTTTTTACAACAACAAAGTCGTTCACGCTTTATAGTACATTCGGTTTTTTATTCTGTACTTTTTAAATATTTGTTAATTTTTTCGCAATTTAAAAATATGTGACGTTATCTATGAAAAGGGACCTTATTGTCGATGGCGCTTATGCCATTGCCATTATTAACGATTCTCCGATACAAATACAATGCCGCGTGACGCTGTGCGGCGTAAGCGCCATCGACAATAAGGTCCCTTTTCATAGGTAAGTCCCCATATAATGTTATAGTTTTCTAATAAAATCACACACAGAAACTATCTACAGCATTATCGCAGAGGGTAAAAGACCTATTTTCTTTCAAAAATAAAACAGTGTATACTTATTCTGACTTCCAATGTCACCGTCATAAAGCTAGTAAGAGACAATGCTTTACGTCCTTTATTTGGCGACGGCAAAAGGCTTTCTATTTCGGGCCCATACATATTTATTGGTGCTGTCAACGCCCACGCGATTGGCTTCTTTCAAAACCTCGTAAAGGTCACATAAATGTCATATATACTAAGAAAAAGTATACGACATTTATCTCAGTTTTAATTTTTTGCAATCGCGTGGGCGATGACAGCTCCATATATATATAATATATACAGTGGTACTACTAAACGAAATTAATAACTAGCTTAAATCTAAAATAGGCCCCTGAGGCATTGTACCAAGGATGCTGGCGGCATTTCCCCGCTGTATCGCAATGCTGATACGTTGTACGTTTATAATTTATATTGTAGTGTTTCTACTTGATAAAAACAAATTAAAGTATTTTCTAAAAACAATTTAATTTGTTCTAATCGTCTTGTAAAGGACATTTCACCAGTGTCACTTATACGCAGCTAATTTTCACATACATGGCTTTGTCATGTCATGGGAAAACAATTTTCACATGTCTTATGGCAGAACATATTATTGTAAATTTATAACATCCACTGTACCATATGTTCTTGTGAATAAACGTACATTAAATTCAATTATATTCAATTGTTTGACATGTTTTTAGGGTTCCGTACCCAAAGGGTAAAACGGGACCCTATTACTAAGACTTCGCTGTCCGTCCGTCTGTCCGTCTGTCTGTCACCAGGCTGTATCTCACGAACCGTGATAGCTAGACAGTTGAAATTTTCACAGATGATGTATTTCTGTTGCCGCTATAACAACAAATACTAAAAACAGAATAAAATAAAGATTTAAGTGGGGCTCCCATACAGCAAACGTGATTTTTGACCAAAGTTAAGCAACGTCGGGCGTGGTCAGTACTTGGATGGGTGACCGTTTTCTTTTTGCATTTTTTTCGGTTTTTTTTTGCTTTATGGTACGGAACCCTTCGTGCGCGAGTCCGACTCGCACTTGCCCAGTTTTTATTATTCTTTGTAAATGACGATTCCTATTGGGAGACACAATTAATTTTATTATTTTTTATTTTAAATTTATAATGTAATTTTTGGCAATTTATACAATTCTATTCTTGGTAAACATCTCGAAGACGGTTTGACGGATTAAGAACTTTTGGAATATGTCGATTTCCGTGATATTCTATGGCTTAACTTAAAAAAAGTACGTATGTATGTAAACACTTTATTGTACATATGACAGGTTAAATTACAATGACACAAAATATACATAGTTCGAGGGTGAGATGGTTACTTTTACCCGAGTTAAACACTCTACTTTTCATTTCGACTATCAGGAAAGTCAAACACAAGAAATGTAGGTTGATTATTGGTAATATTATCATTACATTCAGTGATTACATTACATTAATTCATTTTCACTTAGGCGCGTATACATTAAGGCCGTTTCATACATCCCAATTTACGATCGGATTGTCTATGGTTTTCGATTTTTTTTTTGATCAAAATGTTAACGGCGCCAATTTCAGCTATGCGGAAGCTAATATGAGAGCTTTTAACTGAATAATAATTGTGCTGTTGCTCGAAGTAAAAATTAAAAAAAACGGTTATCAGCCTATGAAAGGTGAACTTTCCGAACAGGAGAGATGAAAAATTTATTGTTCCTAGACGAAATTGGCATGTACACCGACATTAGCAAGTAACCAGCGTAAACTAGAAATATTTTTTAAATGAGTAGCTACATATTTTTTTTAAATTTCACATAACTTATATTAACGATTCAACCTCAAAAAAACTATTCGCCCTTCAGCTCTTATCAAAACGCGTTACTACGTTTTAAAATTCAGCAGGCACCCTTTTAAGTGGCCATCGGTCCCACATATTGAAAAAACGAGCAAACTCTCCGAAAAAGTAATAGTCTATTAAGTTGAACTTTATGACAAACTACACAAAGAAAGTGTCTGACTTTCTATTTGAGATAATATCTTTAGTTTTATTATATTATTAGCTTAAAGATACTCTTTAAATAAATGTGAGATAATTGGGAAATTTAATCATGACGCGTTACATTTATTTTCTTGCTTCAGAGAAATAAATTTGTATTTTATTTTGTTTATTTGATCTTCAGGTCTTATTATCTTTTTTAAATGAAGTATATTGTCTTGTTTTTCATGTAATTTAATAATTAAATTTACTTTTAACGTATTCTTTGACAGATACTTGTATGTTCTAAAATAGTGAAATTAAAAAGCGCGATAAAGTTTCAATAGTGTCTAGTTACATTTTAAATCTCAACACGTCTCCTACAGCCCAATTCGTTCATTTTTTTACACATATGACACTGACAAATCAGTATCGTATCGCTGTGACATCTTATAAGCATTGTTTGAGTTGGGCCGCTAGCCTCATAAACCAACCTATAGTAAAAGCTTACTCGAAAACACTTCCACACGCACTTATTGTATTTTCCCGGCTAGATTATTGTCCTATACCCGGGCGGGATATCACGTCTATTGTCCTATACCCGGGCGGGATATCGCGTCTATTGCCCGGGATCCCGGGGGACGGAAAAAATGCTAGATCAGTAACTATTTTATGTCTTTCGGCTGCGAGATGTGTGGTGCTGCGTTTGCATGTGTTCCAGTAGTGGGATATAGTTACATTTTTTTAGGGACATTATATTATAGGGACATTCTTACACAAATTGACAAAGCCCCACGGTAAACTCAAGAAGGCTTGTGTTGTGGGTACTCAGACAACGATATATTATTATATAATATACAAATAGGTACTTAAATACATAGAAAACATCCTTGACTCAGGAACAAGCTCTTACACAAATAAATGCCCTTAGCGAGATTCGAACCCAGGACCATCGGCTTCGCAGGCAGGGTCGATATCCGCTAGGCCAGACCGATCGTACATTGATATAAGTGTTCAATCTATGCACAGTCACCACATGTCGTTATGCCATTTAGGGTTCTTGCTAAATTGGAAGTTCTATAGCATCAGTATTAAACAACCAATTTAGCTAGGACTCTAGGAGTGATGGTACCAAATTAATTACTCATTAAATCATTATATAATATCGACTTGTAACTATGCTTTCAATGAAAATTTGTAACAATTTTTTTTAATTGAAGGGTATTTTTTAAAATTGACTGTGTAAAAAAGACTAGCCCAAACTCACAAATATTTAAATCAGTCCTTAAATGAGTTCCTATTAAAACGACATAAAACATTATTGCGTTGAAAATATTGTCTAGATTTATTAACTTGGCATGAAACATGACAAACAGTTTAACCTTACATAGGAAATAGGTACTTGGATTATTCTGAAATACACTTTGAAGTCTATAAAAATAAAACTCTCAACTCAATCACTGCATAATTTAAAGGTAAACAAAAACTTTCATAAACAGGCCACACTTAAAAAGTCTGAGAAGCTAGACGCCAGATTAACACCACTTAAGAAATTCTAAAAATAAAATCCGCCTTTAAGAAACTCCAGTCAAAAAACAAGCGCTTGCTCGGCTATAGTTTTGTAGGCACCTTAATGTTGTAAATTCTAGACTTCTGGTACTCAAAGGTTGGAGGAGATTTATAGCGATAATACTACCTGGTGTTACCTTGTAGATGTTTTATTTTACGTGTATTTTTAACCGGCTTCAAAAAATGAGGAGGAGGTTATCGATTCGCCAGATTTTTCTATGTATGTTATGCTATTACTCCGCCAATCGTGAATTTATTTTCATGATAGTAATTTTTTTGTTTGGTATCTAGGTGATTCTTGATAGGTAGTCCCATTTTATGGCTCTTTTGTAACTGGCACAGTTTTTAACTCCCAAAAAACAAGCAAGTAACTTGACTAAACAGTTCAATTCAACCGCTCGACTGAACTGTTTGAACGAGGCTGGATACATTATGACCCTTCTGTAACTCGGAGTAAGTTCGGATGGGATTGTACTTCTGGGAACGCACTAGAGCGAAGTGAACTTTTCATTTCGTATTAGATACGAAGTGGCCGACAGATTTGCTATTGTTATAGACTTCGGGCCCGATTCCGATTATGAAATAGACATCTTTTAGACATCACCAAGATACGATAACGATATGTTTAAGATCTAACCTGTCAGATTTGACATTTGCGCGATTCTGGAGGTACTCTTGAACGATTTCCACAGGATATGATTTAGAGATCCAATTCACATCTAATAGATATCTTACTCTATCTAACGTAAAAGTGACATTGGTTGCCCGAATTGGGCTGCAAAAGAGAACTAGTTGATATCTAAACTATAACGTATCTAGAATGGATCTAGTACGTGTCGTCTCTTGTGAATATAGTTCGAATCCGGCAGTTCTAGTCGTTTCCAATAAAGATTGGGTCTATCTGAAATATGAAGCGTGAATGTAGGCATTCAAAAGATAGGCGATATACAAACATATAAGTTTTTGTGGCATAAACGAGGGTTTGAGAAAATGAAACATCGATAAATCGGTTATCGATAATGAATAGAATCACGGCCCAATTCTAACTTTAAGATACGTCAACTAATAGTTCTAGAAACGATATGAATTAGATATGTCAGTGTCAAATGTGACGTTTCTTCAAACAAATACGTCACTTTTGACATTGACACATCTAATCCATATCATTTCCAGATCTATTAATTGACGTATCTTAAAGTTCGAATCCGGCAGTCAGGCGTTACTTTGCGGAAATCCATATTGATTAAAACCAAAATAATACTTTGCCAATCCGTGAAAAGATAACGTGCTAGTCAATCATAACTAAATAATAGTACTACGTACAGAAGACTCACTCTCTAACAAAACGCTTATGTTATGATCAGGACAGATATGACCGCTAGGTGGCGACAGCGCCACACACGGCTATGGCTAGCCACCAAAATTGGTGTGGAATGGATGTACATGTAGCTACTTGTTGCGAAACGACGAAATCGCGGAGTGAATCACGCCTGGTACTAGGCAAAAGTTAATTTTTCCTCATCTAACCCTCAATTTTCTTTCCAGTCCCTCCATCGAAAGTGGAGATCCTCGGCGTCGGAGACCACGTGACCCAGGGTACCACCCTGACCATGACCTGCGTAGTCAAGGGGGCTAACCCACCAGCCGTCGTTCAGTGGTACAATGGTACCACGCTGCTTGATTCTAGGCAGCAAGAAGTTAAGGTAAGACATTTTTTTATATGCGAAAGTGTAAAACTAGGCAGAGTACGATCTGGCCATAGTGAACGTGGCCCCTAAAATTTCGATTATTTCTCCAATATTATTTTGAAAACCGTCAACCGGGATATTTCATGCGTAAGGGGGGATTGCGTCAGGGGGAGGGGATGGGACACTAGTGTGCGTAAAGCACCATACCCTAAGGCAGTGATTTTCAAACTTTTTGGTGTCACGGCCCTTTATGACCACTAAATTTTTTTCGCGACCCCCTAGCCCCGTTTCTACGTTTTTCTATCTATATAGTCTGTGCGGAAAGAGAACAGTCGTGAAATGTATGGGATCCCATACATTCTACGGCTCTTATCTTTCCGCACAGTCCATCAATGGTCGATATTTAAAAAAAAAGCCGGCCAATTGCGAGTCGGGCTGGCAAAAAAATCACGTTTGTCGTATGGGAGCCCCACTTAAATATTAATTAAATATATTCTGTTTTTAGTATTTGTTGTTATAGCGGCAACAGAATTACATTATCTGTGAAAATTTCAACTGTCTATCACGGTTCATCAGATCCAAAAAAGCGAGGAATTAATTCCCAGCAAGCTGGAAATCTAATACCTTCATTTGGTCCTAAATGCGAATAATCTGGGTTTGCTCCCAGGAGGTGTGGATAAATTTTGGAAGCCTTGGGAGATACATTTTATCTTGGATTGACAAAACCACTCGAAATAGAAGGAACCCACCGTCAAAATTAATGTTACTAAGTTGTTTTGGATCAGACACTGGTAAAAATTATTCGGATTTTAACACGATTTTACCAAAAATAAAATAAATTCAAAGTGGCGGCCACTTTTTACAATGTTTGACTAGGTAGTAATTCATATTAAGGTACTTTTCGGATCCTCAGTTATCAATTTTTATCATGATTAGAGCAAATTTTCCGTCGGACGTACCGTTTTTGAACTACAAGCAAAAAACTGAAAAAGGGCAGCAATTTTTCCACAACTCCTGAAATGTAGCAAACTCGGATTACACTAATTTAGAACCAAATGAAGGTATTAAGACGATTTCCAGCTTGCTGGGGATTAATTCCTGGAAATAATCTAATTTCACGGGCCTCTGTTAGCTTAACTTGTTTAACTGTTTATTAAATACAGTTTACCTATCTAATAATGTTTTGTTTTATTGATATATTAACTATGTACGTTAACAATCATTAAATTTTACAAGATTGGATTATTTTTAAGTAAAAAAAAATGAAATCTGCTTTCAATAAGTTTCTTTCAACGCTGAGCTTCGCGACCCCCCTGGACAAGTGCCGAGACCCCCCTGGGGGTCACGACCCACAGTTTGAAAAACACTGCTCTAAGGTATCATACTACATTCATTTAAAGCTGGCTATGATTTGTTTGTCTTCCCCGTACATTAGAACATAACGTGACTGAATCAATTTTGAAATTAAATATTTAATCAAGTAACAAAATTAAGGTAACACGGAAGGCACGGAATACGAAACTGATGATTTCTTCGAAACCATTATTTTTATATGAAAATTCACGAGGGTTCAATCGGTATTACGGTATTACTTAAATTATTCATTAAATCCATACTGACAGCCACACCGTGAGACACGAGCGAGATGCAAAGACGTATACGTGGGCCATACTGAAAGTTTCTGGATTCTGTCTGGAAAAAAAAACCGGGCAAGTGCGAGTCGGACTCGCGCACGAAGGGTTCCGTACCATAATGCAAAAAAAAAACAAAAAAAAACGGTCACCCATCCAAGTACTGACCACTCCCGACGTTGCTTAACTTTGGTCAAAAATCACGTTTGTTGTATGGGAGCCCCATTTAAATCTTTATTATATTCTGTTTTTAGTATTTGTTGTTATAGCGGCAACAGAAATACATCATCTGTGAAAATTTCAACTGTCTAGCTATCACGGTTCGTGAGATACAGCCTGGTGACAGACGGACGGACGGACGGACGGACAGCGAAGTCTTAGTAATAGGGTCCCGTTTTACCCTTTGGGTACGGAACCCTAAAAATGAGAAGACTTATTTTGTGTGACCAGTCCAAGAATTTTCAGTATGCCCTAAGTAATGTCAAAATGAAATAAAAACGAATCAATTGCAAGTCCGAATCGGCTCCCGGGGGTTATCTGCCCTAATGTGAGACTTCACTTAATTTAACTTAAAGACGGTCGCGAATTCGTCTTCATTAAGAAGGAAACTGTTTTAGGCGGCTGTCACACAAATGGTTTCAGTCTGTGAAATTGTTTGGTGTTAATTTTAGCGTCAATAACGATAATTGATTTGAGTTTTACTTAAGGAATATTTATTACAATACAATTAAGTTAATATAAAACATTAAATTAACTTAAAAATAATAATACAAACTATCTCTAAACTAAATACACTTAAAATAAAAGTAGAATTAATTTTGTAACTATACAAAATTAATTCTACTTGAAACCTAGATAATTCAAACTCAATTTTTTTATTTATAGGCTTTTTATTTTAAGTGTATTTAGTTTAGAGATAGTTTGTATTATTATTTTATGTGTTCTTCATCGCGTTGTCCCGGCATTTTGCCACGGCTCATGGGAGCCCAGCGCTTGGCAATTTTAAAATTAAGAAGTGGAGATAACTTTTATGAGTTCCTACTACTGCTAATGTATTATCACAGAGAATGAAATGCCATTATTGACTCTTAAAATATTCCAAATTTTATATAAAAGGAAAATATTTAAAAATTTACGTTTTCGGCAGGACTTGAACCCGCAACCTCCGTAATCCGTGCGTCTTAAAATATAGTTATTCTACTTTAGACAGGATAACGCTAAACTCACATTTTGCGTTTTTGCTTACGAAAGGTTGATCGCTGTAAAACCACACAAACATGACAACATATTCTCATAGATCCTTGCTTTAGGGTTTTTAGGTCACCGTCTGAAGTTTTAGCACGTTTCAAGACCATTTTAAATTGCATTGCATAAAATTATATGCAAGTTTTAAATATTTGTATGACCGCCGGTACCGCATACACATCTTCACCGAATGCCTCGAGCACGTAGAATAACGAATTTTCTGGCGACTTCCTTGCGATAATCAAAGCGAAGGTGCCTGACGGTTACGTGCGACCAATATTAATATACCGGACTATCACAGAAACCACGGAATATTAATACTAAGAGTTAAAACCAAAAAGAATAGATAGTATAGATCCTGTCCTGTCATTGTCAATTTTGTAGTCACGGTACATTTACTGCCATCTATCGACACACGATTAAAACTTAAAATAAAATTGAAAATGTATAAATTAATCAAAATATGTTTACGACTTTATTTATTTTATACGGAGTTATATATATCTCTGGTTAAAACGCATATTATTGAGACATCTTTAGCGCTAGCACCCACGACATTAGTTGAATGGCGCGATAGATGGCGCCGCTAGTTGAGGATTCCAATCAATTAGGGCTGGGTTAATATGTTATCATATTATGTGGTTCAAGCGGAGACACGGACAACTAAATAATGAATTTTCTGGTGACTTTCAGTCGACTTCAGTACTTTTTGTACCGAGACTGACTGAAATAGCAAGACACGTTCGTACGTATCCGTGAAAATACGATTATTAGGCACCTTCAGCGGTAAAGAGTGTGAACGCCTAAAGGTACGGTCACAGACTTTGAGTGATGATCCATTTAGGGTTCAAGCTAATTTGGTTGTCAAAACTAACGGTATGAAATCTCCACCTTTTTTTTTTTGGGAGGAAAATCCGTTATGGATACCTCCGCACCGCAGGGACAGCGCGGAGGTTATGTCGGACTTTCACCGACTAAAAACCTCCCAGTTGTCCTCCTCGGCGCATGTCGGACGGCTTTGGGATCTCCAATGAACGCGCCAGTGCCGTCCTAGCGCTATGCCCCTTTGAGGGTCCTCTCTTTTTTTTTTTGTCGCAGTCCCTATTAGCTGCGACCGTCTCAGACCCCGAGAACCCCTTTTAGTCGCCTTTTACGACAGGCAGGGGATACCGTAGCCGTATTCTTACGCCCGGGCTACAGGGCGCATGAAATCTCCACCTAGTAAACCCTAAATGGCTCAACAATTAAAGTCCGTGACTGTCGGTCGGAGTAAAATCACACCAGCATTAAGGATGACTCTCGTTAGACAGGGCCGTGTCCGGGCCGGAGCTTCCGGCGCATCGTTTTGTGATCACATGTCATGTCATAAAAAAAACCGGGCAAGTGCGAGTCGGACTCGCGCACGAAGTGTTCCGTACCATAAAGCAAAAAAAAAAACGGAAAAAAATGCAAAAAGAAAACGGTCACCCATCCAAGTACTGACCACGCCCGACGTTGCTTAACTTTGGTAAAAAATCACGTTTGCTGTATGGGAGCCCCACTTAAATCTTTATTTTATTCTGTTTTTAGTATTTGTTGTTATAGCGGCAACAGAAATACATCATCTGTGAAAATTTCAACTGTCTAGCTATCACGGTTCGTGAGATACAGCCTGGTGACAGACAGACGGACAGACGGACGGACGGACAGCGAAGTCATAGTAATAGGGTCCCGTTTTACCCTTTGGGTACGGAACCCTAAAGAGTAAGTCCCGGAAGCTCCGGCCCGGTCTAACGTAAGTCAGGTGACTTACTGCATTACAGTGCGACACGCGTACAATTTAGGTAATCTCATCAGTCATCACACTCTCCAAAATAATTTCCTCAGGCAAAACCTAAAAATTCGCCCTAATTTTTTCCCTAACCCCCATAATAACCTTTAATTACTGGAAAAGCTGACATCTCACTCGGAACTATTATTTCTCGGGAACATTATCTCGGCCCCGCAGCCGTATTATTCCGGCGGAAAATTCTTGGACAAAAAAAAAAGAATTAATCCGACCATTCTTCACTGTCATCTTGGTTTAAGTTGGAATAATACTGGGGCATAGACTTTCTCGTGTAGACTCCGTGTTATTACTTACTTACTGACTCCTATGGCGCAGCGACCCAAACTGTATCTTGGCCTCCAACACGACTGCCGTATTATTAAGTTTGCCATAAAAAATGCTTGTGTACAAATTTAATTCAAACTTAATAATTGTAAAACTATTATTACTATTTGAAAAAGGGGTTGAAAACGAGATTGCCATAAAAAATGCTTGTGTACAAATTTAATTCAATCTCGTTTTCAACCCCTTTTTCAAATAGTGAACAGAATCAGGCGTTACTTCGCGGAAATCCATATTAATTGAAACCAAAATATTACTTTGCTAATCCGCAAATTTGCTGATTGACTAGCACGTTATCTTTTCGCGGATTAGCAAAGTAATATTTTGGTTTTAGTAAACCCTTTTTCACTGTATTGGGGAACCATTTCGCGATAAAAGTTATTATTTGTCTTATTTAAAATTTTGACTATTTTATGAGTAATTACGTCCAAATCGGTCTTTCTGTGAAAGTTGTACACGTTTAAAATACTATTGATAATAATGATAATAATAGGCGGTCTTACGCCTGTGAATGTAGACTTAATATATAAATAAGCTTGCAAAATTAACGACAAACTTTAACGTGATTCAAATAAAATATACAAAATTTAGTTAAAAAGAAAATTCTACAAATATATTAAGTTACACGAGTTTAAAATCACTCTATAAGTCGTGAACGAGGCCTTAACAATACCTGGCAATGGCTGGCCTGGCATCAGCGGTAAGCGTGAGTCTTCTTGCTGGCATCATCTAGTGTGTGTGATCTGTGACCGAAATTCAGTGATCAGGAAATGTTTAAAGTAGGCCGGAAAGGTGACGCGGCCTTTCGTTGCCAAATGTCTTGGGAGGTTTCTTGCTAATTTAAAAAAGCCTTGTAAAAATAAAAAGCAAATTATTTGAAGGCCTCCTAGCCTAGTTGGTAGTGACTCTGCCAGACGTGGCTCACTCCGCGATTTCGTCGCTTTACTATAGGTAGCTAAAACTCCATCCGTTCGACCCCAATTTTGAGGTTTGCCATAAGCCGCGCGTGGCGCTGTCGCCACCTAGCGGCCATATCTGTGCTGATCGTGACAGACGCGTTTTGTTAGAGAGTCTTCTGTACCTAGTACAATTTTTTATTCTGTGTCTCTGCCTACGAAACAGGAGGTCCCGGGTTCGAATCCTGGTGAGGGCTTCTACTAATGTTTATCACAAATATTTACTTCTGAGCTATGGATTTTTTCTACGTATTTAGTTATTAGTCTATATAAATAATATGTATATATCGTCGCATAGTACCCATACTTTGCTTAGCTTGGGTTTAAATCTGTGAAAGATTGCCTTAAAATATCCAACCACCATATACACGGTGTAACATTAGGAAACCGAATAATTTTAACCACGCATTTCTGAGGTCAAAAGAAGCAAAAAATGTAATATGAGTTTAGATCAATTACGCCAAAAAAATTTTTTTTTGTTGTTTTGTTTTTTTAAATTTTTGAATGTATTTGCACATAAATAATAAATGTTATTGGTAAACTTGTCACTTAAAATTGATTTTTACATTTTTTTTTCGTAGAACCTACTTTTTGCAAAGTGTTACTTGTCACTTTTTGACATCTATCAATAAGGATATTTAGACTACGTCCCATAGCAGTAACATCACCATCAAAATGGCCTTTTACACTATGTAACAATAAAAACTTGTTTTTTTTTTAATTAATAATATCTCTGAAACTAGGCGAATTTCAAAAAAGTTTATAGGACATTTTTGTCTCTAAATATGATCAGGAATACGCTGTTAAAATTATTCGGTTTACTCATGTTACACCGTGTATATACCACACCACCACCCAACCACCATATATTGACGACCAGTCTGGCCTAAAGGGTAGTGACCCTGCCTATGAAGCCGATGGTTCCGGGTTCGAATCCTGGTAAGGGCATTTATTTGTATGATGATACAAATATTTGAGGAAAAGGTGGATGGACTGTGTGAGAGATGATATGAAACGAATGCAAGTGAATGATGAAATGACGGGCGACAGAGAGGTGTGGAAGAGAAAGACATGCTGCGCCGACCCCAAGTGAATGGGACAAGGGCAAGAGAATGATGATGATGATGATGATACAAATATTTGTACCCGAGTCGTGGTTGTTTTCTATATACATATGTAAGTATTTATATATTATATTTATCGTTGTCTGAGTACCCACAACACAAGCCTTCTTGAGCTTACCGTGGGGCTTAGGGCAATTTGTATAAAAACCGGGCAAGTGCGAGTCTGACTCGCGCACGAAGGGTTCCGTACCATAAAGCAAAAAAAAAACAAAAAAAAGCAAAATAAAAACGGTCGCCCATCCAAGTACTGACCCCTCCCGACGTTGCTTAACTTTGGTCAAAAATCACGTTTGTTGTATGGGAGCCCCATTTAAATCTTTATTTTATTCTGTTTTTAGTATTTGTTGTTATAGCGGCAACAGAAATACATCATCTGTGAAAATTTCAACTGTCTAGCTATCACGGTTCGTGAGATACAGCCTGGTGACAGACGGACGGACGGACGGACGGACGGACGGACGGACGGACAGCGAAGTCTTATTAATAGGGTCCCGTTTTACCCTTTGGGTACGGAACCCTAAAAATGTCCTATAATATTTATTTATTTATTTATTAAATTATATTCAATTTATGTAACACTTTCATATTTATTGGGTGTTTTCTATGTATATACAGGGTGATTCAGGAGACGTGAGCAGGACTAACACTGCGCATTTCGTAAATTATAAGCAACTGTTTCGTATCAGTATTAGTGAGGTAAACGTTAATTTTCTAGTCGTGTTGAAAAAAAGGTAATTAATTTATTTACCACATGCATGGTGACCCTAAAATTAGAATACTAAACTACCGATAATCTGTGTCAAATTGAATGTCAACACTGTCATCACGGTCTGGTTACTTTTGAAAACTCGTATCTCACTCAAGTAGACAGTTTATTTTCTTCGTAATCAAAATGCTGTCATTACGGTTAAAGAGGTTTTATGTTTATTAATTAGGTCTTGTAGGGTGACCATTGTTCTAGAGAATTAAATTTGCCCTCACCAAAAAGTTAAAAAATAGGAAGAAGTGTGGTCGTTTCACCTAAATACGACGGTGATCGATCAATTATCACTTACTGACTATGCAGGATTATTCCTGCTCACGTCTCATGAATCACCCTGTATAAGTATGCATATCGTCGCCTAGCAGCCATAGTACAAGCTTTGCTTGGTTTAAGGCTAGGTTGATCTGTGTATGATATTTATTTTATTTATTTATAATAAATAATCATAAGTTGGTCGGTTGGTAAATAAATTATTTTTTGTACTCAATGATTTTTTTATAATACTTTAATTCATAGGTAGGTATGATGTGATTCCCAAGCTGAAATAATATATGCTCTCTCACCTCGCTCAAATAATTAACCGAACAACCCCAATGTACCCTGTATCAAGCAATCTTATAAAATTATCCAAATTTCCTTTATTATCCAAAAGCCCTCCGAAATCCGTCTCCCAATATTAGTCTTAACAAAGGCCTTAACTTTTAAAAGCCTTTAAAAGTACCTTAAATCGACTTCATTAACGAAGAATAAAGAAATCAGCACATTTCGGAACTTTTTAAAATATTACAAACTCAAATTGATCCTGATTCAGGGGATTATTCTGTTCGCTAATATTGACAGGCGGCTATTCTAAGTTGAGTGACAAAATGAAATATATTTGAAATACTAACTTTTTCCCATGACTGTCTGCTTCAAATGATAATGATGATCGGTAATAACGATCCTATGTCTCTCCCCTGACTTCTAACTATCTACATACCTACCAAAATTCATAAAAGTCTAGTTGTGATTACAAGCGTGAATTGGACCCCTATTCGACAAGCGACGTTCGACGTATCGTGTTGATCTCCCGTTGATGTGGGAAAAATCATAAGTTCTCGAATACGTACAATGTCAAAATTTGACATTAACAATCCACAGTTAGGTTGACAAGCAAACCAAACCGAACCACCCTTAGTTTAGAGTTGAGTTTTGGTTGTACCAAATGATATTATCCACCGTTGATGGAATCAACACTCAGTATGCAATAAAATCAACTGTTGATTTGACGTGGATGCGAAATCTGACAGTTGTACATGTCGAATTTGGCCCCTGGTGACAGACAGACAGAGTCAGTTTTGCATTGGCCAATTGAAATGTTCATTTGGTTTTTAAATGTACTACTACTTAGGTAATTGCTAATTCTGGTAGATACTTAATTATGTTACTGAGTATTTGTGACGTTCCACGGCAAAAGGTACCTTATGGCGGCTGGCGCTTACGTCGCATAGCGCCGCAATAATATTGGAGCGGCGTTAATAATAGCGTAAGCGCCAACCGCCATAAGGTACCTTTACCCGTGGGACGTCACATTTATATACTTAGGATATCAATATCACAAATAATATAATAATTATGATCTTTAAATTTAATCTATCAACAGAAAAATGTAACTCTTAAACTGTAAAATCAATACATATAATAAGTTTCCTCTTAAATTTTCAACTTTATTTTGAAATAATAATTTATTAGATTTCACATTGATTGTTAGAGATATCCCTCAAACAAACAGCAATCTCCTTTTCATTTCTAGATATCTATTTTGGTACGTCTAAATCTAATTTATATTTTCCAATACCGTAACGAATACAACATGGGGAATAAGACTTCCACAACTATCAGGCCAATTTGAACGTACACTTATATCAGAATGACGTCTACTGATATCATTCAGTTACAGTCGTACATTCGCTAAATAACATCATCATATCAGCCCTTTATCGCCCACTGTTGAGCATAGGCCTCTCTTCTAGTAAGCCACTTGTCCCGGTCCTGAGCTAATCTCATCCAGCAGTGACCCGCAATTTTCCGGATGTCGTCCACCCAACGAGCCAACGGACGCCAGGCGCTTCTTTCATTTAACACATACTACTTACTTACTCGTCTGGCGCAGCGACCCAAAGTGTGTTTTGGCCTCCGACACGACTGCTCGCCACTGATCCCGGTCCTGTGCAGTCTCTCGCCAGTTTTCAACCCGGAGCTTCACCACATCCGCCCATTGATACCTAGGTCGACCGACCCATAACATCAAAAATTAACATGATTCAAATAATCATTTTGATATCAGTGTACGTTCGAATTGGCCTGACAATATCGGGAATTGGACTTCTACAACTATGTCGAAACATCAATCAGATAACGACAAATTATCTACGAGGTTAAACCCCGAAGGGAGCGACAAATTATCTACGAGATCGATACCGACAGGGTGCGACAAATTATCGAAGCCGGAATAGACCCCCTAAGGGTGTGACAAATTATTGACGGTGTTACTGTTTAAGGTACCGTTCATATTCTGACTACGTCAGCATTACTGCTGCAGTATTGTCGATGTTGCCTGAATTTCTGACATTAGCGGCAGCATGCAGTCGGTAATATCGCGCTGCAATAACTGATGTAGGCTATAATCGAAGTTCGCAAATTGCAGGTATCTTTCCCTGTCACTGAATTACGCCTTCATTGGAGTAAAAGAGTAAGATTCCCGCAATTGCTAATTTCGGTTTTCGCGGTAGCCCGTCAGAATCCGGGCGAGATAAGCGAAAGGTCGCGGGTTAATGTTAAGTAAACCAATGAGTTTCTTGTAATTTATTTACCTACAAAATATGATGTGATATTTTCATATCGCTTAGGTAGGTATCGGATATCGGTGAAAATATTGTGAGGAAACCGAACTAATCCCAATAAGTCCAAGATTTCCCTCTGGGTTAGACGGTCAGATAAGTAAAATTAGTACCTGTGCCAATTCTAGTGATTGCCAAGGTGCCAAGTGGACCTTAGGCTCCCTAAGTGAGCCATGGCAAAAATGCCAGAAAACACAAAAAAAAATAAAAATTTAAAATTTAATCTGTTTATTTCATAAAAAAGCATGCATATTTACAAACTTAACTACTAATCTCTATTAAGAAATTTGATAACATTATCGACGATGTTAGAATCGAGACCTAAAGTGCGCGACAAATTATCGAAGGGCCCAGAATCGACCCCCGAAAGGGGTGCGTAAATTAATTACATTACGAAAAACGATTGTTTTACTTGGGCGAAAGTTTTATCGGCCCGCAATGCCTTTAATGGTCTTCGGTTTGTCAAAACGGTCGTTTGTCGGTTGTTTTGAAAATCGAACTGATTTTTTGAGGATGATTTGTGTTGGTTGTGTATTTTAGTGTTTTTACTGTCAAATTCTAACACTAAACTCTATGGAAAATAAATTGCAAAGTAATTGCAATTGTAATTGCCCTTCTCGTAGCGGACAATTTTTGTTTTCAAGACAACGACAATCAAACATAAGGCCTATCTAGTTTCGATAAGGCATAGTTTCCCCTCTGGGTTGGAAGGTCAAATGGCTGTCGTTTTCGTTAAACCTAGTGCCTATACGTCAATTCTTGGGATTAGTTGTCAAGCGGACCCCAGGCTCCGATGATCCGTGGCTATAAAGCCGGGATAACGCGAGGGAGATCATGACAATCAACCTTAATTAGTATATTATGATTTATACAAAATAAACGAGTGTCATAGACTGCCCCATTTAAAAACATTATTGATTTATAAATGAAAGAAGCGCCTGGCGTCCGTTGGCTCGTTGGGTGGACGACATCCGGAAAATTGCGGGTCACTTCTGGATGAGATTAGCTCAGGACCGGGACAAGTGGCGTACTAGAAGAGAGGCCTATGCTCAGCAGTGGGCGATAAAGGGCTGATATGATGATGATGATGAAATTATAAAAAAAAACTTGGAAAATAGTTCTACTTAACCCTACTTAATACATTTTTTATAGTGAATTTATAGTGAAGTTAGTGTTAAAATATAAGTAGCCGTATCGAATAGATCAGAGCAAACGAGAAGCAATTATTTTGTCTAAGGCAAGAGCCTTTTTCTTGAGAGAGGGGCTTTGAGTTATAAGCGGTAGCGATCTAATATCTTATCTTTGCTTAGTTTGGGGCCAGGACGATCTGTCGTAAGATTGTCCCCAATATGTTTTTATTTATTATTTAATACCATATGAATAAAGTGACATCGCCCCCTATTAGGACTACTGACTTTGACATTGGCATAGTTTCGAGAAAGATGGTATAGAATATTTCGACTAGTCTGCAATTTCGGGGTTATGAGTATGAGGTTCGTTCCATGATAAAGTTGTTCACAGTTGTGACAAAAAACTAATATAAATACATACTTAGATTTGCTTGACCGTCTATAGTAATAAATGTAGTATATTTTTATTTCTTATATTTGTAGTATATGTATTTTATTTTATTTTTATTATTTGTTTTATTTTCGCACCACCCGTTAACTTGAATTTGTTTCGCCTTCTCACTATCTGAAGGTTGTCTGGAAGAGATCGCTGTTTAGCGATAAGTCCGCCTGTTGTTACCTACATATTTGTACCTGTTCATACTTTTGTACCATTTCTTTTGTAGTGTGCAATAAAGCATTTTATTATTATATTCTCTTTATTTATTTATCGTCTTAGGTTAGGTATTTTTATAATATGAATATAAAAGTAAAATATAAAAACACTTACAAAACAATAAAAATACATATAAACACATTATAAAAAACCTAACCTAGGGTGCCGCCAGCAGCGGGGCAAGGCCCAAGCTACCGGTGGTCAGGGCTGCAGAGAGAGGAACCGACGTACTATCCGCGCCGTGTCCAAGATCACCGCCTTCTGCATCTGTCCCTTGATCCAACCACCTAGCGAGAGTCTCTCGAGATGTTGGTCGAGACTCTTCGCTATTAAACCGTTCACTGAAACGACTATCGGGACAATGATCGTCGAATCAACATCCCACATGGCGGTTATCTCGTGAGCCAAGTCTAGGTACTTACTGGACTTGTCCTTCTCGGCCTTCACGAGATTCTCATCATGGGGGATGGTGATGTCAACGAGCATGGCCCGACGTTGCGATCGATCTATTATCACAATATCAGGCTTATTGGCTACAATAGTCCTGTCAGTGATGATAGATCGATCCCAATAGAGCGTGGCACGACCATTCTCGAGAACAGGCGCAGGTGAGTACTTGTAGTACGGTACTTCGCAGTCCACAAGGCCATATAGAAGAGCAAGTTGCTGGTGAATAATCCTGGCTACGAGATTATGTCTGTGCAAGTACTCGCCGTTAGCAAGATGAGAACAACCGGAAATGATATGCCTGAGTGACTCTCCGGGACGGCGGCATGCCCGACAAATGTCGACCGTACCGTCCTTCAGGATATATTTCCGATAGTTGTTCGTCATCATCACTTCGTCTGCAATTGCACAGGCAAAACCCTCGGTTTCTCCGAAGAGGTCCCCGAATCGTAACCAGTTCACCGACGCGAGCAGGTCCACATCGGGTCCCGTGAGGGCCTTGTAGAACCGCCCGTGTAGCACCTTACTCTCCCATGCCGCCTTGCGATCCGCAGTACTTAGTACCACAGGTTTGCGCCAGTTCTCGTTTGCCAAGGAAAGCGGCGTGAGGTTCCTATCTACTGCCACCACATCACGATGCATCCCACACTCGTTGTTAAGGAAATAGTTCCTGAGATTGTACACCTCGCGGTTGTGGAGATCCTTGGCGTTTAGGAAGCCTCGGCCTCCACACTTCCGTGGGATGTACAATCTCATAACTGACGAGCGTGGGTGTAGCATGCGATGTGTGGTGAGCAGTGATCGGACCCTTATTATTATTATTATTATTATTACTTATATATATCTTCTTCTTCCCGCTCTTATCCCGCGTTATGTGGGGTCGGTACGACATCTTTTCCTCTTCTCGTCTATCTGTCGTCACCTCAGCACTCGCTCCTTTCTTTATCCTCTTCCACAGTATTAATACTTATAATATATATTTAAAATATAGTTAATACTTATCTGTCAAATTTTACGTGCTGGTAGATATTTTGTTCCTTAAGGATAATTTTCAAAATGACTGGACTGTCATTTAAATTATTTTCTTTGCAAGTAAAAAGTTAAAATTTAAAAGAAGTAAAACCAAAATATTACTTTGCTAATCCGCGTAAAAAGATAACGTGCTAGTCAATCAGTGCTAACCCGTTATACTTACTTGCGTTTTTAGTTTATTATTAAACTTCTTTTAAATTTTAACTTTTTACTCTTAAATAAATAAATAAATCTTAAATAAATAGATAAATCTTGCATAAAACATAAGTTTTATGCAAGATTTATCTACACACTTACTTAATGGCGCAACGACCCAAAATGAGTCTTGGCCTCCGACACGAGTAAACGCCAAACATCAACATTTATTCAGCAAATAGGCCACAAGGGCACTTTTACACGTCAACATTGAATTTACATAAAAGCAAAAATAATAACATCAACAATTTTATAAAATAAAACTAACAATTCAATCTAACGTATTACAATTACTAAGAGATGTATATGGTCTCTTAATGTCGAATTACATACAAAATACAGATAAAAAAACACACACAAAAAAAATCTATAATATTTAGAGGTGTAAATGTCTCTAGGTGTCAGAACTATAAGATTATATAGTTTATCAAGTTATCCTTAGAGATGTATAAGGTCTCCAAGAGTCAATATCCTGTATAATTAATACATTCATTAAAATAAAAGAAACATACGAGAACAGAATGAGGCGTCTCACTGTAATTAATTAATAAAAGTTACTAAGTATAGTATATATAGCTAATAGCTCGTGTTAGCTTAACAGACCAGTCTCCACAAACAGCACCCGTTCACGAGTATGACGCGTATCTCAGCCATCGCCTCCCTCAACCTTCATTCGGGAAAGTGGCGACCCGATCAACAACCTACGAATTGCTGACACTTTAGTAAGTTCCGACCGTGAAGTGGCAGATCATTTTGAGCGGTTTTTCTCGAATATCCCGGTAGAAACAACAAGATCCCTTAATTCATCGCCAGACGTCGCTGAAGAAATTTTGAAGACAAATGTGGCAGAATGTACAGAAATCTTCAAATTTTCGTATGTCTCATCGAATATAGTTCTTAAGACTTTTAGGTCTTTAAATTTAAAGAAAACAGAAGATCTTTGGGGCCTGTCTGTCAAAGTATTAGATTCCATCATTGAGTCAATTACACCATACTTAGCTGAGATTTTCAACAGATGCATTGATGCTGGAATTTTTCCAGATATTATGAAACATAGCAAAATTATCCCTCTGTTTAAATCAGGAACGAGAACAGATCCCACGAACTTTAGACCGATTTCAATACTACCGGCATTAAGCAAAGTGTTCGAGAAACTTATTCTGAATCAACTATTGTCACATTTCAACAGAAACAAACTGCTTGACAGCAATCAATTTGGTTTCACCAAAGGTCGATCAACTACTGACGCCGGTGCGGTACTTCTAAAACACATCTTTGATGCTTGGGAAAAAGCTCAAGATGCTGTTGGAATTTTCTGTGATCTGTCAAAGGCATTTGATTGCGTTGATCACGAAAATTTAAAGAGAAAATTAAGCCGCTATGGGATAAAAGCTAGTGCCCTTGACCTGGTCTCATCGTACCTTTCGGATAGAACTCAGCGAGTAGTTATTAATGGAACTCAATCGGCGGGGTCCCCGGTAGCCCTCGGAGTGCCTCAAGGTTCAATTCTTGGTCCCTTCCTGTTCTTGGTATACATTAATGACTTACCAAAAGTTGTGCAAGATAGACATGATATAGTGTTATTTGCAGATGACACTTCCCTTATATTTAAAGTGGACAGAAAGGAAAATAGCTTCGAGAGCATTAATGACGCGCTATCTACCATTGTAAACTGGTTTACGGCAAACAATTTGCTTTTGAACGCCAAGAAAACCAAATGCATCAAGTTTACGCTACCTAACGTCAAGCAGGTAAATAACAGCAAGATTAAAATAAAAGGTGATACGCTGGAATTTGAGGACCGAACTGTTTTCCTGGGAGTCACTCTAGACTCCAAACTGCAATGGCATGCACATATAGGCACTCTAGCCGGAAAACTTAGTTCAGCAGCCTATGCAGTGAGGAGAATCAAACAGCTGACAAACGTAGAGACGGCCAGGCTGGTATACTTTAGTTACTTCCATAGTGTTATGTCTTATGGAATTCTGTTGTGGGGAAAAGCGGCAGATATTCAGACAATATTTGTGCTGCAAAAACGAGCTGTACGTTCCATCTATGGACTGGGCGCTCGAGTATCCTTAAGAGAGAAATTCAAAGAAGTTAACATTCTTACCGTTGCATCTCAATACATACTAGAGAATATTATGTATGTTCGGAAAAACATCCACGAATTCAAGGTTAACAGTGATATCCATAACTATAACACTAGAAACAAACATAAACTTGCTGTGCCCGCCCACCGCCTCCGTAAGGTTAGTACGTCTTTCGTCGGGAACTGTACACGTTTTTATAACAAAGTCCCCACTGATGTAGTGAATTTACCACTTCATAAATTTAAGTCGCACATTAAGCACTCCTTGTTACGTAAGGCGTACTACACTGTAAATGATTTTATAAACGATAGAGATGCTTTTAAGCCGGTAGCTTGATTTCATTAGTATAATAAGAATTAAATAAATATTGTTTTTTTTTACATTGTGAATTAAATATGCTAGTGTCCAGTAGAATTGACACATGAGACAATGATGTTCTCGCTTGATTATATTGTTTAATTTAATTTTAGTTTTGGACACTTGGAGACCTTATACATCTCTAAGTACATATTTATTTATTTGATTTTTATTTTTGATTGTACATACTTACCTATATTTTTAATGTTTCTGACACTTAGAGACCTTTACATCTCTAAGTCAACTTAGGCTAGTAATTATGTGAAGCTATATTACTGTCTTTTTATGTAACATATGAGCACAAAATGCCGTGTCTTACAGCTACATGTTATTACTATTTTAATATTAATATAGGCCGGTAGCTTGAACATGGCGTGCATAAAATGAAAAGATGGGATACGCGGCGCCCAAGATGTCCTCTATTAAAATAATTGAGCTAAAGTTCCCGTAAACAAAGATAGGGATGGGACAGATAATTATCGATAACAGCGTAAATCCAAGGCCCTCTTTAACTATGCTGCAGTAAGCCGGGGCCCTTGGGCACATAAGCATTTGGGGCCCTTTTGAAAATTAAAGTATATTTTTTACTATGATCTTCTAATTATTATGGGTAATCAAATATACTGTTACTGTCTGCCCTTCGCTCGGGGCCCCGGGCACGGGCACGGGACTCATGTGCGCTTATGGTAAAGACGGTACTGAGTAAATCAGTGCGTTGTTTCACCGGATGCTCTCACTGGAAGATGCTGGAGAGAGCTGGAAGTCGCCAGCAACATGCTGAGTTGAGACCATTCATGACTTTCTCTTTTTATGTTTTGTGTAATTTTCCATTTTATGTCTGTGCAAACGAATAAATTATTTATATTATATTCCATTCCATTTGAAATTCTTAAAATTAACTTATAAAACTATTATTTTACAGGTTGACCCATAAATTACGTTTAGAAAAAAATTTGAATATTTTCTTTACTTACAAATTTCTGTAATAATTAAATCTTAAGAATTCCCTAAAAAAATCTTTATCGATATATTTTTGGGCTACTGTTATGTAGTATTTCACCGATTTTAAGTATGTACTGCCTCGCTTTGTAAAATAAGGACTGAGGGAAACAGTTATGTAGATGACTATTACAGCATACAGATAGTTATAGGTGAATAAACACAATATATTTTACAATCATGTATATCATGTATTAGGTAGGTAGGTACATTGTACTTTTTTGATGGACCAAGGTTAATTTGTATAAAAATAAGATGAAACACTACCTTGTCTAGAAAATTGTTTTAATTGGTCATTAAATGTATTGTTCTGTATTTTACTGGCCACGTAAAAATCTTAAACACCCATACCTACATAATTCATGAAAATACTAAAGTTTTCGCATTTTATCGATATCGATAATTCATCTATAGTGCCCATCCCTATCCTTAATGTGATCACATTGCAGCGTGCAACAAAAGGCAACATTTTATCGCTTACTTTAGTTTTTCTTCAAGTTTGCAGTTTTTAGGGTTCCGTGTGTTCGCGACAACGTTACGAGTGTCGAGTGTCGCGTGTGCAAGATTACCGGGCAATTTGAAAAATGTTTAGAAGATGTGACAGCGATACGATACCGAATTACCGATCCGTCAGTGTCAAAAATGTCATTTTTGGTTGAAGAAATGCCACTTTTGACACTGACAGATCGGTATCGTATCGCTGTCTCATTTTTAAGCATTATTCGAATTGGGTCATCCAGCAAAGACATAAAGATTTATATTGTTTTGGAGTAGCAGTACTGTAGTTTCGTAGGAAAAGCAGACATAGAGGATTAGAGGCATGTAAGTAGGTAAATTTCAACTCGTTGCTAAAAAAGTAGTTTAGGAGCATATCTACCGTGACATATAGAAACAGAGACTTCAATCCTTAAGAATTCCGCTTTTTCCGTTCTTAGAGAGGGGGAAAAAGTCTTAACGTTGCGAAAGATGATATGCTAATGGTCGTACAAAAAAGAATGTCGAAGACCGTGCGCGGTTGAAGAGAAAAAGGCGGAAAGCGGACTCTTTTAAGACAACACGTCATTGGCAAACGAGTATTCAGCACACCGTTAATATGCCTACTATTATAATTTCAACTTTTATTATAATTTGTGCCGTGTGGTGGCCGGCTTTAGAATAGCGCCAACCTTCACATAGGATAGGGTGTTGTACGAGGCGACTAAGTCCACAAACGAAGTAAGAAGCTATTTTGTCACAGGGGAGATGGTCCTCTTAGCATTGTTTTGCAATCCATCTAGGAGAAGGATACTCCAAAATAAAACCCGGAATGGAGTATCCGTAAGGCGCGAGTAGGGTCCAACCTGAAATATGCGGCAGATTCCTGCAGCTGACCTGTCTCCACACGTATTGGCTCGCCTTTCCTGTGGCATAAGACAAGGAAGCCGAGAGGGTAATGCAGGTGCTGGGCATCCCTGCGTTTCCTTAATTCCGTCCCAGGCGGTGTAATGTATGTTACACCATAAATCGTCTGCAATAGACGTAAAGGCCAATGATGATGATGATGATGATAATTTCAAAGGTGTCGAGCTGAAGATGCTACCGTGATAAATCTATGATGAAAAATAAGGAACCCTTCATCTTGAATACACTCACATTTGCCGCTATCAAGTACCTAAATGATTCACGACTCCCAACTAATTTCTGAAGCTCAAAGCTTTTGTTGCTAGCTATGGGAGCTTGAAAACAAGCTTTAAGCTTCAGCCGATTTGTACGGCAAAGGCTTATTGATTGGAGTTCTTTGGTTTATTTTGTACTTTTTGCGATGCTTAAAGCTTCATCAAAGCAGCATTAAAGTTACTACTCTAAACTTTTATTTAAAATTAATTCTGCAAGTTCGGCATACAATATAAATTAAATTGATTATAATTATAGTCGACTAAACTAGGTATTGTTAAAATAATTATATGTCTTCTGTATAAATTATGAATTCTGCGGAAATGTTAATAGTCGATTTTAGTAATTTTTTATGATTTTTCAAATTAAAGTTTAATGAAAAACATAAAAAATTTATGAGGTTAATTTTTCCTTGGAAATGTTAATGCCAATAAAACAGTTATCAAACAGAAATCAGATGTTAATAAATTGACATAATATAATTAATGCTATGATTTTTTACCGATAAATAAATATGGAAACGTCAGAAATTGTATTACCTATAATTATTTAGATATATATGTACTATAAATAATTCTTAAAAGCCACTTTAACGTTTATTTTAAATTAGATAAGGAAATTATAGTTAGACGGTAAAAAGTCTGCAGCGATTTTGATAGCCCACGCAGTGCAAGTATCATTTAAACGTCAAACTTCTATGAAATTATGCCGTATAAATAACACTTACACTGCGTGGGCTATCAAATCCGCTGCAGACTTTTATTGGTGCGACTATAACTTAATTCCTCCCGATTAAATACCTATTTCAAAAAGCCCATTGCATTTTATTAAAACGAGTTTATTATTAAGCTTAATGTGAAACTGTCGGGCTGATTCGAACTTAAAGATAATTACGTCAAAACTTTGCTAAAGATATGTTTCTTCAAACAAATACGTCACTTTTTACATTGACATAATTATCCGATATATACATAAATCTAAAGAAACTATTATTATAGACTAAGGTATCCATTAATCTATATTTATTCAGTCAAATACCTCAATACATATTTCGCCAACAAATATAAGATCGAGGCAATATTTCTTTTAAATTGTCTACCGAAAAAGGATGTCACATGATAAATAATGTACCACTTTAGGCCCTATGATTCGGTTAAATTATGTTCTAATGTATGAGCAAGAAAAACTAATTATAGCCAGCATTCTATGAATGTAGTATGATACCTTTGGGTATGGTGCTTTACGCACACTAGCGTCCCTCCCCCTCCCCCTGACGCAACCCCCCCTTTTAGCATGAAATATGTCCCGGTTTACGGTTTTTTTTTATTTTTGAGAAAAGTATTAGAGTTAGGAAATAAGTGTCAAGGTAAGAAATAATCCTTAATAAATTTTAAACAAAAAAGGTTATATACAACTTTTTAGTAAGACTCACCATATTCATATATTAACTTGTTGAAGTTCATTATAAGTTAGTACGTGATAGTACTGAAAAAAATCTTATACGGAAAATAAGCTTGCAAGGTTATTGTCCTGTATGATTTCTTTTAGTACTATCACGTACTATGTTATATTGATCTTCTGCAAGTTTTTCAACGGTTAAATTTTGTCGAAGTTCATCTAGCCATAACATGAATATGGTGCGTCGTATCAAAAAAATTAATATAACCTTTTTTGTTTAGAATTTAATAGGGAACATTTCTTTCATTGACACTTTTTTCCTATATTGTATACTTTCCCCAAAAAACAAAAAAAACCCCCAACCGGGACATATTTATGCTAAAAGGGGGGGGTTGCGTCAGGGGGAGGGGACGGGACGCTAGCCTGCGTAAAGCACCATACCCAAAGGTATCATACTACATTCATAGAATGCTGGCTATAATTAGTTTTTCAAAAAACACAATTTGACCGAATCACTAGGGATGCAATGCGAGAAACATGATGCAAAGCGTATGCTTCGAATTGGGATAGTCCATATTTCATATTCAATATTTTACATAGGTACAATTAGCTGGCCATGGCCTGGTTTTAGTAAATAATTCTATTTAGTTCGATATTTTCATGATTTATACAGGGTGGAAAGATAAATCGGGCCCTGGAGGGAAACTACCTTAAATCCTTAAGCTGGCTCATTTTACTTAAAGGAGACATTCCTTTATTTTTAAAAAGAAACAAAACTGCATACCTATTGCAATATATTATTATGTATCTGTCTATTAGTAAGTGGCATATATTATTACAGAAATTGACTAAGTCCCATAGTAAGCTCAATAAGGCTTGTGTTGTGGGAACTTAGGCAACGATATATTTATATATCTAAACATTTATTGCACTGACAAAATATTAAATTACATAAATTACTAAAAGGCATAAACAGGAATATAAAACTAAAACTAACTACAATTATATTTATATTATATATAAATACGTAAATACACAGAAAACATCCATGTCAGGAAAGGAACAAATTATCCGAGATCCTCACACAAATAAATACTTACCCGGATTTGAACCCGGGACCTTCTGCTTCTTAGACAGGGTCAGTACTGACTATGCTAGAAGGATGTTTTATATAAAACTAAAATTAAATATAGGCGTCAAGAAATGTCAATTTTGACACTGACAGATCCGATCCATATCGTATCGAGATCTAATTTTTGACGTTTATTAAAATTAAAATAAGGGTAACATTCCATTTCCAACTACAGCTGCACTACTGTTCATTTTACTATGAAAACTGACAATGACAGCGGCGCATTCAGTACCGGTAATGCAGCTGCGGTTATAAATGGAATGTTACCATTAGGCCGTTGTTAGTGTAGGTAAGTATAAACACCGGTAAGACGTGAACTTAGAAACACATTCGCAAACGCCGCGTAAGCATTTTACCTCCGATGTTTATCTAAGATCGTATGTTTAGTAAGTAATCCACGTCAAAACGTAAACTCTCTCATTAAATTTTATAGGCGTGTAACGCGTTACACCCATCTAGTGATGTGCTTATTTAGGGGATGTTACCGGTAATGAAATTTTTAAGGACACAAGAAACAAAAATTAATCTTATGTTCTTTACCGTGACAATATTTTAAGAAAGAGGTGGGCAACTATTTATTTAAAAAAGTAATCTTATCTAATTTTCATTTTTTTTTTATTTTACTTAAATAAGTAACACAGCATTACAGAAGAACCAAAGCACAATTTTTAAGCATCTCTTCTGTATCTCGGAAAACATTTCCCGGAACCCAAGACTTCCATGACTATCATCGCATGCAATATCCTAAGTAATATTTTCATTGCAAACCGAATAGTAAATGCTTGGAACAAATTACCCTCAGAAGTTGTGAACTCTACAAGTGTGAATCAATTTAAAAATAGACTCGATAAACTATCTAAACAGTGAAATCGTGCTAAGTGAACTATGATTTAGACGCACCAGCATCAGCTGCCTGTCTAAAACGAAATAATAATAATAAATAATAATAATACCAAGAAATAGAGCTGCCTTATTAATCTCCTTTGTTTTTTTTAAATAATGATTAGTGTATTTCTCTGGAAATAATTCCCGGTGCCTGGGAATATTCCCATCTCTTTCCCATCGCATGCATCGCAAAAACTAGATCCGTCTTCTTCATTTCCTTTGTTTACTCGAGTATTCTTTCTCAGGAAATAATTCCCGGTACCTGGGAATATTCCCATCCCTCTCCCATCTCATGCGATGCAATATCCTAAGTAATACCAAGAACTAGAGCCGTCTTATTAAAGCGAGCACTGACAGAATGAAAAATTGCCATCCGCAACCTAATTCCATCACCCATTAGCGCACAAGGATGTAAAGACTTTAAGAGAGACCCCCCCTAGCGTCTCATGAGCGTCGGCGTGTAGTCAACTCAATGACTGCTGCTCGACGCAGCGTTGACGCAACTGCGCAGTGACGCCATTTTCCAGACGCTGACGCTCAAAAGACGCTAGTGTGTTAGCTCTTAAAGCGTCGGTTCGAGCAACAGCCATCGTATAATAGACGCCAACGCTTAGGAGATACCAATGAAGGGGGAGGGGGGGGGGGCTTCTCGAAGAGCGCTAAGAGATAAGTACAGACAGAGCAGTGGCACAGTGAAAAATTGCCATCAGCGACCTAATTCCGTCACCTATTAGGGCACAAGGATCTAAAGACATGAACAGCGCTCAGAAACAGTATGGATTCCGTTGAGAAGACAAATTTAGATTTTCAAAAACTGAAATAAATGTATTTTTTTTTATTTAAGAATAAGATTTTGGCAAAAATTTCATTTTTGGTACAAGCTTTTATCACTGACTGTACTTTTCTTACGACATACAACTAATACTCATCGAGACAATTCTAAAAAACCCTAACACAATTAGGTTGCGTTGTTTCATCACAGAGTTCCCATGGCCACCTCCTGTCTCCATCATCAGATCAGCTCGATGGTACCATAATAGTGCATTGTCATCAGCTCAATCGGAAACCGGCAAGTGGATCAAATTTAACTTGCAAGATTTGATTACACACAGACAGACAGACAGACAGACAACGGTCAGGCGAAACTAAATAAAAGCTTGTAAAAAGTGACCAAGGCCTCCAGTGCCCCAGGCTGGAATTGAACCAGCGTCCTGTCTGCTATCGCGGCAGGTGCGTTTGACTTTTTTGACTTTCGTTTGACATTTTCAGTGCCCAATGATAGATGCGTAAAGTTACGTGACTATTTTCTCTCATTATTCCAATTGCAATTGGCGTTTTTTATCAACTATCGTCATTTTGACCAGGGCCTCAGTAGCCTTACCACGAGTTTGACACTGAAATATTCTCAAACGTCTGCGTAACTTACTTTCTACACATCTCGCTCTCCATAATATGCCAGTACGAGCGAGATGCATACAAAGTAAGTTACGCGTTTGCGAATACGTTAGTGTCAAACTTTTGGTAAGGCTACTTCATGCATGTAGCCTACATGGGCCCGATTCGGATTTTGAAATAGACATCTATTAGATATCTTTTAGACATCACCAAGATACGATAACGATATGTTTATGATCTAACCTGTCAAATTGACATTTGCGCGATTCTGCAGATACTTTTGAACGATTTCCACAGGATATGACATAGAGATTCAATTCACATCTAATACATATTTTACTCTATCTAACGTAAAAGTGACATTGGTTGCCCGAATTGCGCTGCAAAAGAAAACTAGTTGATATCTAAACTATAACGTATCTAGAATGGATCTAGTACGTGTCGTCTCTTGTGAATATCTTGAAGTTCGAATACGGCAGACAGGCTAAAACGTTACTATAAGGCTACAGCTACAGGCTAAAATGCTACTAATAGGCTAGAGCTACAGGCTAAAATACTACTAAAAGGCTAGAGCTGCATGCTAAAATGCTACTAAAAGGCTAGAGCTGCAGGCTAAAATGCTACTAAAAGGCTAGAGCTACAGGCTAACATGTCCCATCTAGCGTTCAGTATCCGTGTAGGCCGTGCTCCTGCACAAAATTCAATTTCCTTCTGAGGAGGCATGTTTTAATTAGAGTACATACGATTGATGTCCTTCGGTATTGCGACGCTTAAATGGGACATACAAACAGACACATTAACAGGAATACGTATAGGTGTGTACTGTTAAATATATTGGTATTAGTAAAACAGTTTCGTTATTTATGACGACAGTTTATACCATTGAAGTTTGTACAGTCACCTGCAATAATATGTTACACAACGAAGGCCGCAAAAATATCTGACACGATCTTATTTGTAGAGCCATAACAGCGTGTCACATATTTTTGCGGCCTTCGAAGAGTAACATACAGGTGACTGTCGCCATCAGATATATTGGGACGGCCAATATACTCACTAATATCTGAACACGTCTCTATTGTAAAGGCGCTAGAGTGCGTGTTCAGATACTTTTGACCACCTAGGCCGCTCTGAAATATCTGATGGCGACTGAACCTTGCCATTCAAACCCATAGTTATATTAACCGCAAAAGTATAGTCGTTAATTACTAATAATAAATACCACCGATACCACCGGTACCGGTACCGGTACCGGTACGGTTAGTAGTATCGGGCGATGTATGCAGCTCGGGTGCGCGCGACCCACCCCTCGCCCCTCGCACCCCGCTCGATTGCCTTAACCTAGGTAAGCTGTCTAGACAGCTTCGTCGAATGACTGACTGCCGTATTCGAACTTCAAGATATTCACAAGAGACGACACGTACTAGATCCATTCTAGATACGTTATAGATTAGATATCAAATAGTTCTCTTTTACAGCGCAATTCGGGCAACCAATGTCACTTTTACGTTAAATAGAGTAAGATATCTATTAGATGTGAATTGGATCTCTAAGTCATATCCTGTGGAAATCGGTCAAGAGTATCTCCAGAATCGCGCAAATGTCAAATTTGACAGGTTAGATCTTAAACATATCCTATTATCGTATCTTGGTGATGTCTAAAAGATATCTAATAGATGTCTATTTCAAAATCCGAATCGGGCCTTGAATTGTTTTATAGACTGTGCCATTACTATGCTTCGAACTCGGGACCTTCAACTTCGTAGGCAGAGCAACTACAGACTAAGTTAGAAAGCCGTTAAATATATAAAAGCAGAAATATTTACTAAATGGACTACCTACTAAAAATTAATGATCTCCAGATTCATTAAATTAACCAAAAGACGGGCTCTAATTGGACATAAGCCAAATATACCTAGTAAATTAAAAACTGGAATTACATAGTCTAAAAATTCATAAAACCAACATTAATCTTTTTAGAAGTAAATCCCGACTCACAAACGGATATAATAAATCAAAATTATATTAAAAGAAAGCCAAAACCTTTCGCCAACTTAAATCTAAAACTTCAAACCCCCGGTAAAATTCACCTTAAAGTTGCTGATTCGAGAAAATTCTTTGAAACAATATTAAGGGAGTCGGGGAAATATAAAATCGGACGATGTGACGTTTCATTTGGGGACATTATTGAATTTGACTTATTGGAACGGCGGACAGGGGCGGGGTGGAGTTGATTTAGTTCGTTTAAGTTCGCGGTTGGAAAGCGAGATATTTTAGAAATAAAACATGTAGTCACTGTAATATCTTGCGCAACGAAAAGCTCAAAATTGTTAAGGTACCATTTGGATCCAGATTAAACCAGCATTACTGCAGCAGTATTGCAGCGCGACATTACTGTCTCTATTCATCCACCAACTGTTATCGAAAGCTGAAGAAAAAGAAGAGACGATAACAAATAAAGATCGGACCTTAACCTTTGGAACACCAAGAACACCTAAAGGTGTCGTAACTAGTCGTGTCCACAGAGCGCCATAGACAGTCTGCCAAATTCGAACTTCAAGATATTCACAAGAAACGACACGTACTAGATCCATTATAAAATACATATGTATGTTAGTCTGTAAGGTATTTGTAATATGGGCCTTGTTGCCTGAATTAAATATCTAAATAAATAAATAAATTATAGATACGTTATAGTTTAGATATCAACTAGTTCTCTTTAGCAGCGCAATTCAGGCAACCAATGTCACTTTTGCGTTAGATAGAGTAAGATATCTATTAGATGTGAATTGGATATCTAAGTCATATCCTGTGGAAATCGTTCAAGAGTATCTCCAGAATCGCGCAAATGTCAAATTTGACAGGTTAGATCTTAAAGGGCTCAGTGCCATGGTGGACGCTGTCAAAGTCACCACACTTTCAAGTAAGGTTTACATTAGCTCACTTGCGCTCAGGACCTTGGCGTATCAGTGACGTGTTTGTTTATGACGTAAAGCGTTCAAAAAGATAAATTATTAAATTTTATAGTTTTAAATTTAAATTCGACTCCCACCATCCCCTGTTCTCCAGCAGGTGCTGGAATCACGCCAGTCTGGACTCTGGCGGGAATATTAAAAATAAACACGAACGAGCCGAGTCCGAACACTGGCTTAAGGTATTACGGGATATTTGAACTTTTGCTTCATAAAGCATGAGGTGCAGTTTTTGCACTGAAGTTTAACAAACTGTATCTTGATAACGGTTATAGTAGGTAGTTTATGTGACTGCTACATAATGAAAGGCATTAAAATACGAGTGTGGGTTTATGAAACGAACGAAGTGTGTTTCATGAAAGGATCATACGAGTGTTTTAATGCTTTATTATTTATATGACGACCGGTCTGGCCTAGTGGGCCTAGTGACCCTGCCTATGAAGCCGATGGTCCCAGATTCGAATCCTGGTAAGGACATTTATTTGTATGATGATACAAATATTTGTTCCTGAGTCATGGTTGTTTTCTATGTATTTAAGTATTTATATTTTACATATATCATTGTCTGAGTACCCACAACACAAGCCTTCTTGAGCTTACCGTGGGGCTTAGTCAATTTGTGTAAAAATGTCCTATAATATATATATATATATACTTACACTGTTTTATCAACACACATATTATTATAAGCAAGCTCTCTATGATGTATTCAGTCATGCCATAGTTCATAAACAACAAAACAAAATAATTAAAAGATAAACTATCTATATATATTCTATGTATATAGATATATATTTATCTATTATAAGTAGGATATCGTCGCCTAGCACCCATAGTACAAGCTTTGCTTAGTTTGGGGCTAGGTTGATTTGTGTAAGATGTCCCCTAATATTTATTATTTTTTATTTAATAGTCTCCAATAGGTCCAATAGTTCTAACCAACTAAGCTACCGAAACGTGTCCAACAACGGTGAATATTAAAAAAACCGGGCAAGTGCGAGTCGGACTCGCGCACGAAGGGTTCCGTAACATACCGTAACATCGGGGTACTTTAGCCCATGGGGGTTACTTTGTCCCAAAACGAAAAAAAGATTGAACTTCCCGTCACGCTGCACGTCAGGACCTATCGATGTATTTCGCGCTATTCATCGATAGATGACCGTATGGGGCGGTGGGTAGAAACAGTTTCACGTTAACAACGCTGATTGGTCAGTCCATAATTTCGGTCACAAGTTGTTACCTATAAACTACGCGATTCTATAATGTGCAAACTTTTTCTCGAAACAAAGAAAGCAAATAAGTTTAAGTGTTTGATTGTTATTAATCGTAACAGATATGTATCTAGGATCCTAATGTGATATAAATCATAGAATTTAAGACATTATTGTGAGAAGTATATGTTATTGAAAATCAAAGTATTCTTTGGCTATCGTTTTCGGGTTTCTTTGACCCATGGGAAAACATTTCCTTCAGAGAGAACAGCGACGCAGATATAGTCTCGCTTCATTTACTGAAGCTCTCATAACGGCACGAGATCAATCTGCTAACTAAGAAGACAATTTACTATTGACGCAGGTTATAAATCGCGATCCCAGGAACAGCAGCCAGTGGTTCGTCCTGTGCTGGAGCACTGGATGAACCACAGGCTCAGGTTTCAAAGACAGATTCTCTAGATTGTAATGGAATTAATGAAAACAAAGATAAAGAACATCTGCCGCATAAGTTTAATATCTTATAAAATGATTATCAATTTTTAAGACTGATTAGTTACAGTCGACTGTTAACTAGGTGCCTACCTAGTAAAATAAGTCTATAGGAAAACTAATTTTTCATATGATAATTATAGTTATACACGTTAACTATTTCTAATGATTATGATCGATCAGTTTAGAAGGTTTTTCTGATTGTTTTGGCAAAGTTTTTATTAAAAAAACCATGTTTAATAGATTTATTACTTTGTGTTGATTAGTTTGCTTTTTTAGTGTAATAAAAACAAATGAATCTTACTACTATCCTTATTTGATATACATGTGTATTGTGTAATAAATTTAAACAGCTTTCTTTGCGCTTTTATTCCAAACCGTTACGTTGTACTCAATGAAAAATCGATGGCCAAAGAAACCCGCTTGAAAGCGCAACTTTGGCTCAAACTTTGCGAAAAATTAAAAAATATTTAGAGGTTGATTTATTAAGTTTTACGTATGTGCATGAGTCGATTATACCCACAATTAAATACCTATGACTATAAAAGTGTCATAATGCGATTAAAATTGAAGTGCTCAAACGAAAAGTAAAAAGTATCTTGATTTTGGGACAAAGTACCCCGATGTTACGGTAATGCAAAAAAAAAAAACAAAAAAAAAGCAAAAAAAAAAAACGGTCACCCATCCAAGTACTGACCACTCCCGACGTTGCTTAACTTTGGTCAATAATCACGTTTGTTGTATGGGAGCCCCATTTAAATCTTTATTTTATTCTGTTTTTAGTATTTGTTGTTATAGCGGCAACAGAAATACATCATCTGTGAAAATTTCAACTGTCTAGCTATCACGGTTCGTGAGATACAGCCTGGTGACGGACGGACGTACGGACGGACGGACGGGCAGCAAAGTCTTAGTAATAGGGTCCCGTTTTACCCTTTGGGTACGGAACCCTAAAAAACGATAGCAAACTCTGCTCAGTACTAAATTAATTTGTAACTCTCAAATATTTAAAGATTACCTAAAATAAAAGTACGCCTAATAAGTCATACTTAATGGATATTTTCGTGGGTCGCCCGCCTAATTTCTAATTAAGGAGTAAATGAAATTACTGAGGGTCCGTAAATAATGGACACTTCATTAAAGGTACCTTGCGAGGGACGAGTATTATATAACTGATTATGTCTAGTATGAGTACCTACTATACGTATTTATTTAGTTTGTTTACACGTAGGTATACAAAATTGGTAAAAGTTAAATCTTATAATTTTTAGCATAAAAATTACTTTGCCACTCTTGTGGATAAAACCTAATTTTCGCATCTGTTTTTGAAGAACAAAGAGAGCCTTTACGACTTTGTCAAAAAATTAATTTATGCCTAAAATTGCATTTTTCATAGAATTTAATATCTATACTTAGTAGGAAACTTTGTTTAGTAAGCAACTACCTACCTACTAGTAACTTAGTAGGATGTGATTATTATTACCATGGTCATGGACAAAAAGCTGTGCCAGAGTATAAAATAAATAAATAAATATTATAGGACATTCTTACACAGATTGACTAAATCCCACGATAAGCTCAAGAAGGCTTGTGTTGTGGGTACTCAGACAAGGATAAATATAATATACAAATACTTAAAAACAAATATCTGTGCTCATCACACAAATAAATGCCCTTACCGGGATTTGAACCCAAGACAATCGGCTTCGCAGACAGGTTTTTATAAAAAGTTCGTTACCATAGAAAGGTTGTTAATTTTTCAATTCGACGACAATTTGTTCTTTTGTAACTAAGTGAACGGCCTAAGCCGCTTGTCTGCGAGTATCGTTCAATATTGGAACTGTGTAAAAAGAAAACTTTGCAAGGAAGTGTTCCGTTACTATTTAAATAAGTTTATATTTCATTTGATTTGAAAGCGGTGGTGGAGTGGATTTGACGTCTAACTTTCAATCCGGAGGTTGCGGGTTCAAATCCACGTCCAATGAATTTTTCGGAACTTAGGTACTGTCCTTGTGATAAAAACCTTAATAAATGAACCCAGTACCTCCTACTAGAGGGTCACTACCGACTAGGTTAGGTGGCTTGAGTAACTCGTTACAATCAGATATATTGGGCCCGATTAGGATTTTGAAATAAACATCTATTAGATATCTTTTAGTCATCACCAAGATACGATAACGATATGTTTAAGATCTAACCTGTCAAATTTTACATTTGCGCGATTCTGGAGATACTTTTGAACGATTTCCACAGGATATGACTTAAAGATCCGATTCACGTCTAATAGATATCTTACTCTATCTAACGTAAAAGTGACATTGGTTGCCCGAATTGCGCTGCAAAAGAGAACTAGTTGATATCTAAACTATAACGTATCTAGTACGTGTCGTCTCTTGTGAATATCTTGAAGTTCGAATACGGCAGATTGTTTGCTTGTTCTCCACCTTATTGAAATATAAAAAAGGATTTTATAACTCGATCGGTAGGTATAAGAATTTTAAATCAAGCTGTTTAAATTGCCGCCCATTCTAATGAACCCTGAAAATACCTGCAAAACTAAAGTTTCAGGACACCGGCTGAAAAAACAATCGCGAAGGGAAATATCTTTAATGCCCGCTCTGCTGTAATCGCATTAAGTTTAGTGATGTGAGGCACTGGTTTTAAATTTATCGATAACAGATATAATGATTGTATTCCATTATTTACTTATATATATTTGGCAGCAGTGTAAAAAATCTGTAGGTACTTACAGTCAACGGTAAAAATATAGGTGTACAAATCATTTCAAAAATATGTCCCATAACTCTTATGTCAGTGAATTAAGAACTATGGGACATATTTTTGAGTAAGTTGTCTACACCCATATTTTTACCGTTGACTGTACATAATTTAATACGAACTTTTATAATAAATTATATTGGAATATTTTTAAAAACTTTTCAGAAGCTCAGCGACTGGGGACTCATTAGTTATTTCATTTCATTTCATTTATTGAATGCCAACCATGGTATTATAAGGTGTTTACATAATATTATAATAATAACATTATAAAGTACAGCATGGATACTACTAGGGCGTGACAAATCTTAAAATATAACTTAACTCTTAAGGGATGCAACTGGGGACCCAAGAGCTGGCAGTTACCTCGCTCAACGCTTCAGTCTGGCAGTTCAGCGGGGTAACGCAGCCAGCATCTTGGGGACCTTGCCACAGGGGCCTATTTTAGATTTAGTTTAGATTAGTTTTATTTTATTTTAGAATAGTTTGTATTTAATTTAATTTTAAGTTATTTTTATTTGTTGTTTTTTGACTTGTTTTTGTACCACATAATATGAATAATTAAATAATTATCCTCAAGATTAAGTTATTTTAGAGTTGATAGATTGATTGATCAGGAACAATGTTTACTAGTATATTCCTTCCGGGTAATAGTTTGGTAACAAATAATATTCAAACGTTAATAATCACTTTTTGTTTCACTATGATGTTGGTAAACAAGCGTATTGCCCTCTTAGGCTATGCGAATGCTTGGAACATTTGCAATTCAGTTAATAATGTAAAAAAATACGAAAGTACTCTTCTTAGTTTGTAAAGTAGAACTTTTTAAAATTAGCGCTGAAAGAAACAATGATGGACCATTATAGGAAACGTTCATAAACTATAGAGGGCAGCACAAGTGCTGTTTATTAGCGCAAAGAGTAAATGTACGGTAGTACTATTAGTTATTCTGTGGTAAATATCAAGTTTATGCTTCCGATGTAACCCACAAGATGGCAGAGTCTACAATGCACAAGAAAACATACATGGAAGAGGGCATAGACTAGGAATCCTCTAGACCGAGTTTAGAGCAATTATTTCATGCAACCGATGATGCCAAAAATACGGGGGTGCGTAGAACGAGGTGAGCGAAATCCCGTGCCGTGATTGGTCCGTCCAAAGTCACGGACGTCACACAAAGATACTTTCGACTCGAACATGCAGTAAAATTACCGTATGCGTGGCAGAGGGGATAGCGCGACTATGCTAAGTCTGGAGGATGTTTTGTCTGTGTATACAGACTGTGTAGACACTCACACAATAATAAATCATTTCAAATAATAAGATTGAAGAATTGTACATCTACAAAATAAACACTAGGTACATAAATTCACTAAAGCGAAACTGTTGCCCAAAAGTTGCATTTCTAGTTGCTCAAAACGTCCACCTGCCAATAAATTTAACATCCCAAACAAAATACAAACAAACTGATAACCATTTGGCTTCCTTCCAGCAAGTGAAGCGCCAAAATTTATCGATAAGCATCGCAACACTAGTGCGAGAATTCACGAAACTTTGCAAAGTGAAATTTCGAGCAATTAATTCATGGAAAAGTTGGAAAAATTCCCGTACGTTATAAGCTTCTAACTCTTGGTGTCCGTTTGTTTAAAAGGTCTTAAGTGACAAGAAAATTCAATGTGGATAATACCATTTTGAAAAATGTTGTTACATCTGTCGCGGAATTAAAAAGTAAAAAATATGGCGGCTTACCGTTGTTTTCGGGGTAAGGATTATTGTAACGCGGTTGAGAACGTGGTGTTTTGTATCATTTATTGTTGAAAGCTCTTGAGATTGTTACATTTAAGTATGTTTTGGGTAATATCTATTTTGAAAGAAAAAGGAATATAGACTTTGCTGTTTTTGTTTTTTACCGTTCGCCTCATTTTACTACTAACAATTACAGGTCTTTGTCTAACTCTGTCATTGGTGTCTGTACCGCTATACAGGGTGATCAATCCAAATGGGTCAGTATGGAGAAGTCAGAAACTATGAGAGATAGCAAAATCTGTTCTTAGGAACCATGGCTTCGATTTTAGATTTAATAATAATGGCATTAATTTTTTTTTTTAAATCTATCATACATAACCGGGATTCGAACATGGTCAATATTCTTGTTGTTTGTTTGTATGGCAACTTTTAAACGATGCGTGATAGGTGGGGGGTGCTCGACCAAATATCATAGAGGGCCCCAAGACAAAACAAAGTACATTAAAAAAATCAAAATGGCCGACTTTTTTTTTAATTTTTTCAAGTTGGTCCGAGCGCGCTGAGATTCGGCATGCAGCGAACCTGGGGGCCCAAGATTACAATATCAAAAAAATATTTTTGGAAAAATTCAAAATGGCGGCGGACACGGGCAAAGTAAAATTTTCAAGTAGGTTAAGCGAGCCCGAAGGGCGAGCTTCATGTCGGGAGGCCGAAGGCCGACCCCGGTGGAAGGCCGAATGCCCTGAGCCTCCACCCCGACTCCCAAAACGCGAGGCCGAAGGCCGAACTGCGTGAATTCGGTGCTTCCAAGCGTTCTACAAAGTCAACTGTCTTGATGACCGAAGCCGGCGGGCCGAATGCCCCACGGCGAAGCGTCGAGGCTTGCAAAGGCCGAAGGCCGAGCTCTGCGTAGGGCCGAAGGCCCGAAGCGCCACACGAGAGGGGGAAGTTGGAGCTTAAACACGACCCAACACTTTTCCTATTGGGAGTCAATTTTTGGGCGTCGGCTCCACCCCGACGCCCTTCGGCCCTCCACCGGGGTCGGCCTTCGGCTTCCCGGCCTGAAGCTCGCCCTTCGGGCTCGCTTAACCTACTTGGAAATTTGTCTTTGCCCGTGTCCGCCGCCATTTTTGATTTTTCCAATAATATTTTTTTGACATTGTAATCTTGGGCCTTCAGGCTCGCCGCATGCCAATTCTCAGCGCGCTCGGACCAACTTGAAAACATTAAAAAAAAAGTCGGCCATTTTGATTTTTTTTAATGTACTTTGTTTTGTCTCGGGGCCCTCTATGATATTTGGTCGAGCACCCCCCACCTATCACGCATCGTTTAAAAGTTTCCATACAAATAAACAACAAGAATATTGTCCATGTTCGAATCCCGGTTATGTATGATAGATTTAAAAAAAAATTGAATGCCATTATTATTAAATCCAAAATCGGAGCCATGGTTCCTAAGAACAGATTTCGCTATCTCTTATAGTTTCTGACTTCTCCATACTGACCCATTTAGATTGATCACCCTGTATATATTTTTTAGTTTTGTCATTCTCTTATTTTAGAAGTTGAAGGGGGGGGGGTGTGCACACAATTTACCACTTTGGAAGTGTCTCTCGCGCAAACTATTCAGTTTAGAAAAAAATTATATTACAAACCTCAATATCATTTTTGTTTTGAAGACCTATCCATAGATACCCCACACGTATGGGTTTAATGAAAAAGAAATTTTAAGTTTCAGTTCTAAGTATGGGGGACCCCCAAAATTTATTGTTTTTTTTCTATTTTTGTGTTAAAATCTTAATGCGTTTCACAGAATACATCTACTTAACTACCAAGTTTCAACAGTTCTTATAGTTTCGGAAAAAAGTGGCTGTGACATACGGACGGACAGACGCACAGACAGACATGACGAATCTATAAGAGTTCCGTTTTTTGCAATTTGGCTACGGAACCCTAAAAAGGAGGTATTAATTCGGTTTTTTTTAATGTTTGATATCTCCGTCATTTCGGGATCGATTTTGAAAATTCTTTTTTAGTTGAGTTGTAACTTGTAAGTATATACATACAGATTGGTTCCGTCTTTGTCAAAACCCAGTTCTGATGGTGAGATTTATGAGGAATCGAGGGCACTCTTCAAATCTTCTAGGTGAATGAAATGATGATGATGATCCTTCCGGCCGATTTCGACCATGGCGACCACTTCGACTCCTAGTTAGCTCGGCGCTCGTGCGCCCGAATATGGCTGACATAGCCGATCTTGGAGGTGAACCTCCGCGCACATTGAGGGCACGTGAGAACACCAGCCACATAGTGGTAGTGAATGGAAGCAGGCTGGCGCGCTTTCAGATCATCGCGTTTAGTGTCGAGGTCAACTTTACGTTGCTTCTCGAAATCGCGCACTTTGTCATGCACCAGCCTGCTGCGCCACTCAGGACGTTGTGCTGCATATAGTAGTAGGGTGGTTCACGTTTGTATGGGAAAAATTCAAACTCTAGCTAGAAGAAGCGGCACCCCCTTATTTTGTTACATTTATTATGTTGACAAAATACACCAAGTTTGTAATCTTATCTTAACTACAAGGGGGTGCTCAAACACTTAGAAATTTTCAAATTGTATGAAATCCAAAAAAAATAAGTTACTATATTTTAGATTTTTATGTAAGTAGTAGTTTTCACATTATTTGAAAGTGTGATTCAAAAGGTATTATTTTGAAAGAAAATGTTTTTCTACTTCAAAACTTATACATCACATGTGCAAATAGTGTGAAACCAGATATTTAAATAAAATTCTGAATAATACTCTTTTTTTTGGGTTTCAAACAACATACAAAATTTCAACGAGGTGAAGCACCCCCTTGTAGTTGAGATAAATTACGAAACTTGGTGTATTTTATCAGCATAATAAGTGTAACTAAATAAGGGCCCCTTAGGAAAAAAAATGTTTTTTAACCACCCTAACATATAGTGATACTGGTGTTTTTATAAACAAACCAAGCTTTTACATTCAAAATTGTGACATTTGATGAAGTGAAACTGCTGATGATGATCAGAATGGAACTCTTCAACGACGCATAGCTCATGTTTGGGGATTTGTTCTCTTCGTTATGTTTGTTAAGCACGTTAGGTTTTTAAGTCACATTTTCGTCAAGCTCAAGTTCTAATGATGGGATCCATAAGGAATCGAGGGAACTCTACAAATCTGAATGGCATTGTATAGTGACTTTTGTATTTTCATCAGGCAAACAAGGATTTACATTAAGAACAGTGGCATTTGATGAAGTGGTATTGCTGATGGTGATCAGAACGGAACTCCTCGACGACTTGTCTTTTTCTAATTGATAGTTACCCCACTGGCAAAACAAGCAAGATTTTGAATTCGACTTCTACCTGAACCTGGACCCGGACGCGGACCCGGACTCGAGATCGCGAATTCGGACACGGACCCGTTTTCTATTTGGTTGGTGTAAATGGAGTTGGTGAATTTTTTGATTAATTCGGGCGAAAACTGGAAGGTTAGGTATCATAAAATGTTCATGAAGAGAAATTGTAAGAGATGGTATCATTACCAACAACTGTGGAAAATACTGTTTGGTTACTCTTTATTTAAAAATAGCAAAATCAAATTGCATGATTTCATTCGTTTTCTCCACTGTACACAGAATAAGTAATGATGTTACTATACAGGGTGATCAATCCAAATGGGTCAGTATGGAGAAGTCAGAAACTATGAGAGATAGCAAAATCTGTTCTTAGGAACCATGGCTTCGATTTTAGATTTAATAATAATGGCATTCAATTTTTTTTTTAATCTATCATACATAACCGGGATTCGAACATGGTCAATATTCTTGTTGTTTGTTTGTATGGCAACTTTTAAACGATGCGTGATAGGTGGGGGGTGCTCAACCAAATATCATAGAGGGCCCGAGACAAAACAAAGTACATTAAAAAAAATCAAAATGGCCGACTTTTTTTTAAATTTTTCAAGTTGGTCCGAGCGCGCTGAGATTCGGCATGCGGCGATCCTGGGGGCCCAAGATTACAATGTCAAAAAAATATTTTTGGAAAAATTCAAAATGGCGGCGGACACGGGCAAAGTAAAATTTTCAAGTAGGTTAAGCGAGCCCGAAGGGCGAGCTTCATGCCGGGAGGCCGAAGGCCGACCCCGGTGGAAGGCCGAATGCCCTGAGCCTCCACCCCTACTCCCAAAACGCGAGGCCGAAGGCCGAACTGCGTGAATTCGGTGCTTCCAAGCGTTCTAACAAGTCAACTGTATTGATGACCGAAGCCGGCAGGCCGAATGCCCCACGGCGAAGCGTCGAGGCTTGCGAAGGCCGAAGGCCGAGCTCTGCGTAGGGCCGAAGGCCCGAAGCGTCACACGAGAGGGGGAAGTTGGAGCTTAAACACGACCCAACACTTTTCCTATTGGGAGTCGCTTTTTGGGCGTCGGGGTGGAGGCTTCGGGCCTTCGGCCCTCCACCGGGGTCGGCCTTCGGCCTCCCGGCCTGAAGCTCGCCCTTCAGGCTCGCTTAACCTACTTGGAAATTTGTCTTTGCCCGTGTCCGCCGCCATTTTGGATTTTTCCAAAAATATTTTTTTTACATTGTAATCTTGGGCCTTCAGGCTCGCCGCATGCCAATTCTCAGCGCGCTCGGACCAACTTGAAAAAATTAAAAAAAAAGTCGGCCATTTTGATTTTTTTACGTACTTTGTTTTGTCTCGGGGCCCTCTATGATATTTGGTCGAGCACCCCCCACCTATCACGCATCGTTTAAAAGTTTCCATACAAACAAACAACAAGAATATTGATCATCAGGGGTCGGACAAAAAGTGCGGATGACGTAAATATGACGTAATCTTGCACACAGGATGATGTTTGAGTTTGTATTTAAACTTCCGTGTGACATGTAGTAACAAAGTAGTATTAATGAAGTAACAAAATAATCGTAAATAAATCCATGGAATTAATAATACAGGTGGTAGGGCGATGTAGTGAATAAAATAAATTTCACGAATAAAATGTCTTTTAATATTGCTTACCTTCGTTGGTATATCTTGATTACAGCAAGAGCAGTATACGTGTTTGTCACGTACCTCCAAAAACGGAAAATTGCCACAATATTCGAGTAAAGATGACATTTTAGAGCGTTTTCTTATACATTAGTAAATATACATTTTAGCTAAAATATATAATCGTGAAGCTAAACAATAACGAAGTCAATTTATTGTTCATCTGATTGACAATGTGTCAGTCAAAAACGTACTTACTCATTTCAAGTGGCGATATCGTTTAATAAAGAGGTTGATAAATGATAAGTGATAATTGTTTATGAAAATCAAAAATACTATTTGAAATCATCCTATAAGTGGTTTGACGTCATCCGCACTTTTTGTCCGACCCCTGTTGATCATGTTCGAATCCCGGTTATGTATGATAAATTTAAAAAAAAAATTGAATGCCATTATTATTAAATCTAAAATCGGAGCCATGGTTCCTAAGAACAGATTTCGCTATCTCTTATAGTTTCTGACTTCTCCATACTGACCCATTTAGATTGATCACGCTGTATAGGCACTTAAGTATCAATTAAGGGTATTACGTTTCGATCTTAAATATCGAATATAGAATTTGCCCTTACATTTTCAAAGCTCCTGTTTAATAGTTTAAGACCGTCACTTTAAGACTAGCTACCAAAAAAATGTTTTATTTTTCTTTAAGTCATAATTTTATATTGACACAGAAGTAACCAATATCATTCAGTACACCCCATACAGCATACGTCACTTTCTGACACTGCGCGTAGTATTGACATAATACTATAATTTTGTTGTACAGTAGGTAGTAGGTAAGCAGCATAAGTAGCTAAGGGTTTGTAGTGTTCAAAATTATCTACACACCTCCACATTAATTTAATAAAAAACTTATTTTCAGATAATTCAAAGTAATTAAATGCTGCCTACCTAATAAATATCGATAAATACCGCACCTCTCTTGACCAGCCGTTCTTTATTCTGCCGTACATATTAATTAGCTTATTTTTAAAAACGGCCGCCCGGTGGCTTATTTCGTTTCGTCCTATTTAAATATCGTAAATTACGCATTAATGAATACTAAGCCCACGATACGGCTTGCGTACTAATTGGTATCAAAACGCACTTAACCAATTTCAAAGAGATTTTACGGTTGAATGGAAGTTAAATATAGAAACACTTTTTTTACTTCGTCAGAGCAAAATGACTGTCAAAATATTATTAAATATTTTAAACAGATTCGGTAATTATAAGGATTTATTAATCGACGTAGATTTTGAAAATCTTTCAAAATGGCAGATTTGGACTATACATATAAAGCTCACAGACCCACTAGTTACCTATATAAAAAAGTTTTTTATTCTGCAGTAATTAGTAAACTCAATTTCTTTTGTTTCACGCCCGCTACAGAATGAAACAGTGCGAGTGGTAAGTTTATAAGAATGATTTATTTCATTTCCAATTATATAAGTAGTGTAGCTAAGGGCGTCCGCTAACTGGAGCGGCTGTGTGCGACAGATTTTACCTACAATGGCACCCGCGTGCGTGCACCCTTAAGCTGGAAACAAATTATCGGACGCGGCTGACGGGCGCGACATAAAAGTGTGCACAGTGTTCGGGACGTGGCTTGCGGACGCGCAACAACGCTTATTTTTGTAATCCTTTAATTTGAGATTATACAGTAATTCCTTGTTGCGAACACACTCGATAATTCTTTCTTCCATTTTTACCGTACGCACGTCCAAGCTCTCGCGTAGTCCGCGTCCTTCTGGCGCAGTGACGCGTCCCGCACCCCGTGCATACTACTGCATACCGTCCGCGGACGTTTTCGGCTGACAGGAACATCCAGCGCGCCAGATTTCTGTCGGACGTCCGAAGGCTCAAGGTCAGCACAAGGTTACGTCCACGGCTTACCTCCGATAGTTTGCACAGTTCAGTAATATTCATTATCTAGATACCTATAAGTCGCGGCTGTGAGCCGCGTCCGTCAGCCGCGTCCGATAATTTGTTTCCAGCTTTAAGGTGACATTTTGAATCATCAATTAACATCATCAACAACGCAGCATAAACGCTGTTTCAATCGCAATGCGAATGTCCGAGAAGCACTACCTATTTATTTGGATTAACTGTTTAACCCCCAACGCAAAACTATATCCTCTTTTTCGGAGGTCGGTTGAAAATACACCTTTTAAATTATCCTGGTCCCCGGCACCAAAATGTAAATATTCATGACTGTCAACTCAACTCAATCCCCTCTTACAACTCCACCTTTAAACTCTTGCCTTAAGCCCTATAATTTCATTACAATGTTAACGCAATAATGTGTACGTATTAAATAAATTGCTTCATATTAAGCGATACACATGTCCCGAACCCGGTCTGTTATTTTCCATGCATATCTAATTAATGGTGATTTACATTGCAAATACTTTGGAAGTTTGGATGTTCCGTATATCGGCTGGAAGAGAAACGTGAAATGCGGTTAGCAAGCACCTATGTCATAGGATCTTGGTCTCCAGTTTGGAACAAGGCCCGGAATATATTAGACAAGCTTTCATTCAATAATATCCATACATATAATATATATATGATATTTTACTACAGGTAGGGTGACTGCTATTAGGTAGTTATTGGCGACTACATAGTAATTGGCCACTCCGAACAAATCAGAAAGAAACAAGCCAATTAAAGCCTTGTTGTTAAAGGGGCCCACTGATTAACAGTCCGCCGGACGGTATCGGCCTGTCAGTTGTTCGGAACTGTCAAAATTTTGTTCTAACTGACAGGCCGATACCGTCCGGCGGACTGTTAATAAGTGGGCCCCTTAAGAGTGGCTAATTACTATGTAGTGACTAGTGGCAGGTACCCTAGGTAGCACAAACATTTAGGAATTAGGCCAATTTGTATCAAAATGTTTGAGATGATTACATGATTCCAAATTAAAGGGTCTGTCCATCGATATTTGAAGCGTCAGTAAGTAATTTATTTATTTGTTTTAAATTCATTTATATTATGATATATAATTTATTTATATAATAAAAAATATAAACGTAAAAAGTAATATTATAGAAATTTACAAATGTACCTATTGTACCTACAGACTAGGGTTGATAGGTATTGCCATAGCATAATGTAATTTCATCGAGTGAGAAGCAAAAGTCATTAACTAACACCATTGAAATTATTGGACAATAAACCGTGTTACAAGTGTAATAAAGTGCATTGTTACTTAAATTTTTTGATAGTACTTAGTGACTTTTGCTTGTCACCCGACGATTTGTAAGTACCGTCACTCTACATTTGTTGTGAAATAGAAAAACCTCGATCTGAATCTGATAAAGCATAAACTTTCACGCCAGATTAAAACTAACCCAAACGCTCTCAAATTTCCAAATCCCATTAGGTACCCTCAAAATATTATCAAACTTCCAACTTGCCCCATCCACATACTTTAGCTCTTCGCTCTAACTCTCAAAGACACTGTCAGTTCACCCCCAAGGGGAGAAATTAAAATTTTACTGCGCCCTTGGACCTATCACTGCCTATTACACCCTCTTACGTAAAGTAATAAATTTACGGAAAAATCTGCCAAGTTTTATTGGAAGGTCGAAGTTGTGAAAGCGATTTAGGTTGATGAAAAATTAAAGTGATATAGGGGAGAGGTTTTTTTGAAGCAAAATGGTGCGTTAATCGTATGATTTTTTTATAAGATTGTTCACGTCAGGTTTTTATACCTAATATCTGCCTATGTGTAGCTATAGCTACTTGTATTATTCAACTACGTCAGACCGTCAAAATTTAATTTAACGAAAAGACTGGTTCCATTATTAATTACATCAGAGAAGAACCGTTTGAGTAATTATATCAAGATATCTTAAAAAACTAAAACCAAAAACTAAAAGAGACTAAAAGAGCTGAAATGAAATATTGAAAAGTTTAAATTCCAATATTGGAAAGAGCTAAAATCTATCAGTACCGAGTGAATTTTTGGTATTTGGGATTAAAGGTATCTAGTCTAAGGTGTCTAGTCTAGTAGTGGATTTGCATTGAATTGTATTGTAATCTTTGACATCGTTTAATAAAGTACAAAAATAGTCCAAATATTATTGACAGAAATATTATTGTCTGGTGCTCAGGAAGACACTTTAAACTTGGAGGATATAACCAACGGAGACGCCATGTCTATAATTTTCGGTACAAAATAGTCTGCCGTTTTTTGCGGGGGAGGGGCACATCAAATGTATAGGTACGTCATGTCAGATAAACGTCAGTCCATACATATGGTTGACATGAGGTTGACCATTGGCCGCCTATTTTCGACAGAGGGGAACGCCTGTTAATGGCGGCTCCAGAGACTTTAAAGGATTATGTTCCCCATTTTAGTCACTAATTCTTATTATAGCTATCAGCTTGAGGAGCTGACCATAGAACTTGTGTGCCACAAATTGGCCGTATAAAAAAAAGTTCCCCAATAAAAAATCCGACCAAAATTGCTTAGGCTTGTCCAAGCAATGTTTGGCACCCTACGTATGGTAGCTAATGTGAATTGTTTTACAACCCTATATCACAGAATAAATAATGGCCTATGTAAGGTGGTGGTACTAATGCTCGACATGCTAATGCCCAATACAAGACACCTTCATTGACAATGACTTAAGTTTCAAGATGAAATGTACTGGGACCGCGTCGAGCACCAGTACCACCACCTTACTCCCTTCCATGGTTTGTTAAATATTAACAATAGATTAAATCAACCATTTTTAATTCCAGAGCGACTCGACATACGAAACGATGGCGAATCTCACGTTCACGGTGACGCGGTTCGAAAACGGACGGAAATTCACGTGCAAAAGCGAGAATGAAGTTAACAAGATAATCAGTGAGGAGCCGCTCGTTAGGACTAAGGAGATGGAGGTTTGGTGTACGTAGCCTTTTACTTGCTTTATGGTAACATTCCATTTCTAACCGCAGCTGCACTACCGGTACTGAACGCGTCGCTGTCATTGTCAATTTCCATAGTAAAATGAACAGTAGTGCAGCAGCTGTCGTTGGAAATGGACGGTCACCTTTAGTGTCAAGTACAAAAGATTTTGTTGCTAAATTTCTTGATTAAATGGCTTAGTTTGGAAGTATGCGATGTGACTATAAGAAGCAGAAACACACTATGTACCTACTGATTAAATGCCCTTGCTCTACGCTGTGAAAAAAGATGATACTTCAATTCATGCACAGTACTTATATAAAATGCAGCATATATTATAGTATATAAAATGGTAACTTAAGGCAAGACAGAGAAGTTTCACCTGATTTTTAGTGTTCCGTACAAAACTTTGTTTACGGAACACTTATGGGATCACTTCGGTCTTGCAAATCAGTTAAATACGTTTTTGAAAGTTGGAAGAGATTTAGTTAATATTATTTCTACTGGCAAAGTCCACAACCGCAAAGTCCCGAAAGTAAAAGAGTTGTTATAAAATTTAGTAGATGAGGAAGGAGCAAGAATACCAATCTGCGAACATGTGATAGAAGAGAGATACTTGAAGCGCTCTTTGAGATAAGGAGGAGACTAGGATCTCCTCGCCCAACATTAGTTCTTTACGAAATAGTAGCTACTTGTCATTCTACTAACAACATCATCTTCTATTTCAGATCGTCCAATAGTCCACGTGAATCCCCCCAACTTCACCGTTCTGCAGGATACGAAGATCCTCCTCAAGTGCGAGTATGAGAGCAACCCCTCACTCCTCATAGACGTTGCATGGTAAGTTCTTATTTCTGCATCTGTAGGTCTTTATAAGGCAGGCGGAATTGGAGTACGCATTTCCATTGAAATTGTCTTGTACCTTGAGTGCTAACGATTTTTCACTTTCATTGATTTTTGACAGTATAGAGCTGGCCAGATTTGATCCCACAGAGGAAAAATAAGCATTGCAATGATCTACAGACTCTTTAATTGATGGTTTAGTTTTTAATAAGTTATCAGCTGAAGACACGGGAGGAGCCTTGTGGGTTATCCGCTTTATCGTGCTCCAGAGCTTTTTCGGCGCGTCCTTATTTTGTTTCAACTCTTTACTGTCATATTCTGATTTTAAATTTCTTAAAAGAGTAATGTAATAATTTCTGTAACGCGAGTATATTAGCTTTTTAGTTGCATTATTGGGATCTTTACGTACCTCCTGGTGTAATTTGTCCCTATGTCTAGAGCATCTCAACAATCCTGGAGTCATCCAAGGTTGAATAATGTGAACCGACCGTTTTATTTTTACTGTTTTAAAGTGTTTAGAAAGGGCATTTTGGACTAACTATATTGGAGAAAATCTCCACGGCACGATCAACGTTAGAGCAGTCTGTGACCCGTGTCCAATCGACGGTCTTCAATTCGTCCTTCAGTGAACAGAAATCAATTTTTGTTTTAGTACGGGTCTGCTTACCTGGTTTATGTGACTGGAGAGTGACACCGGCCATGGTGATGTCATGGTCTGTAAGATCTGAAGAGCATACTACTGATTCTGACGGGCAATTGTTCGATACAAAAATATGGTCCAGACAAGATTTACTGTGTGTTACAGAGTTGATACACGAAATAAGACCGGATTCCGCGAGGACGCAGAGATAGTCTCCAGCATGAGAACCAGTATCATTACTGTCCAAGATATCTATGTTTAAATCTCCAGTGACAATTAGACAGGGGCCAGAGGGGATTGCTCCAAGAGCCAAATCGAGCGAGGAAATGAACGCATCGGGATTATAAAAACTGGGTGACCTGTAAATTGCAACTACTTTAAAGCAATTTGGAATTTCAACTAGAATACAATTGGCATCATCTATATCAAGTTCCGAAAACTGAGGATTCCATTTGTCATTTACGTATGCAATAACTCCTCCGGATCGATTTATGTATTTTTTTGAATTAAACGATGTGTAACCCTGCAAATGATTAATGGTTGAGTTCTCATTGATCCAGCATTCAGTAAATACAATAACATCAAATTTAATGGCTAACCTTTCCCATAAGACAAGAAAGTTGTCAAAATTCTTATTGACACTTCTTATATTTACATTAAGAATTTTAATTGTATATTTTGATAATATATTTCGACATTTTTCAGGTTGAGATATAGTGTGGCATTTCACATTAAATGTTCCATCAATATCCTGTAAAATATTTAAGGGAACCACGGATATATATTTGGAAAATATGCTTTGTTATACTGGGGACAGGTAGTAGCCACACTAGGTAAAATAGAAAACCTGAGACTCATATAATCATCTGTATTTTTTAATTTAAGCGCACTGTTATGAGTATTTTTGTAATATGTGTTTTTTTTGTATAGTATGACATAATCTAAGCTTATACTAATCTTAAAGCTATTAATCTCTACATTACAGTTATTAACACCACAGAGGGAAAAGGGAACATTAGCTATTTTGTAACTAGTCGACGGGTGTATTGGCCTCTGCAGGTGGTAATAGCCGGTAGAGGGCTTCCTCGGAGTGGATGCGGATGGCTGGACTTCCATTATTAGCATCACGTTTCCTGATAAAAATTGAACCATTATGAACCCAGCAATGCTTGTAGTTATTAGCGCTCGCAAATGTTCTGGCGCTACGAAATAACAGTCGATTTTCACGCGTCAGACGCTCATTAACGTAGATTTTGTGTGGGGGAGCATCTGGAGCAACATCAGCGGTGTCAAGACGTCGAGATTTTGCAGCCTTCAGGAACTCGTCTCTGGATTTCCTCCTGGTAAAGCGCACCACTATAGCCCGTGGAGTGTTACGGCCGCTATAGCGTGAAACAGGAGAAACAGATGGGTTGTTGATTTCACTTTGAGGGCCCTTTTCACCGTCTAACGTTGATTGCAGGTTTTCAACGGCTGCGGACGCACTGCTTAGGCCCGCCGGACGAGGCCCTGCCCTCCATACACCGTCCACATCATATTCCGTCAGCTTGATTCCAATTTTAGTAGCAACTATGCAAACAATGTGCTGCAGGTTCTCATTGTTTTTTTCGGGGCACCCAATAACTTCCAACTCAGTCCGCAGGGCTGATTGCGACTGCGCGTTTAACCGCTCCTTTAGCTCGGTGACAGTGTCTTTTAAGTAAACATTTTCACTTTGGCATTGCTCTAGTGTTTTTATTCTGTCTTCACATTTACTTACTTGAATCGTAACGGTGTCCAATCGTTGATTGCAAATTCGAATAGATGACAAGACTTCCTCTATCTGGGTTTTCATTGCCGAAAAATCACTGCGAAGGTGCTTTATTTCAGCGGTTAGTTCTGCAATTTCTGAGTGCACCGGCTCACCGTCCGGCAGAGGCTGTCCCGCTTTTGTAGAATTTGTAGGAAGAGTAATATTCTCTACTGATGGTGAAGCGCGTACCGGCGTGGAGGAGTTATCGCCACCTCGTTTTACGGTGGCCCTGCAGTCCGGGCATGCCCAGGTTGTTAGTTGTGCTGGGGAAAGTGTAGCCGCACTAATACAAAGATTACGATATAATTTCCCACATCCCGTAATTTTGCAGGTGACTATGTTGTTTTCTGAGCCTCTTGCGATGGAATTTTGACATCCAGAACACAATTTAGCATTCCTAGGTCTTAGAGGAGGCCCCATGGCAGTAACAATCACTTGATGTAAACAACTGAGTGACCCGGTACCACGCGACTGATATAAATAACCCTTGCACTGCGTGTGCTATCAAAATCATTGCAGACTTTTCTTGATCTAACTCTAACTGTTATTATTATTATAGAATTAACCAGAAACCTGTTAAACGCACAAGACTACATACCAAGGCTAAAAAGATGGCACATCCTAGGGCTAGACCAGAGACAATAAGCCCCCACGTAAACTGGTGATGGTACTCAGTGGAACACCACCCTAAATAGCAACTAAAAAAAAAACAAACCATCTGATTATGGCTAGAACAGCCGATTGCAGATTTAAGTTGAGAAAAATAAACTCTAATCGTAAAGATGTATTTTTTTTAAACACTATCTACATAAAAAAAGATGTCGTTTTCCCGTCGAAATTTTAATGTTAGCCAATATTGTTAGTCGTACTAACGATTATCCAAACAGTAATACCACTTATTTAAATTTTAAACATATGGATAAGCAAGCATATTCCTTATGCACTTTCTTTATATATTTAAAACTATTTCCAGGTACAAGGATGACGAAAAGATCGACGTGGACTCCTCCCACTACCAGGGCGGCAACGTCAACCAACCAGCGCTCATCATCCACAACGTCACTGGGAGTGACAGTGGCAACTATACCTGTCAGCTCAAAAATGACGTTGGAAACAGCACTAGTGACAACGCTATCGACGTTAATGTTTTGTGTGAGTATTGCACCATCATTTTTTATAATATAATAATATAATAGGTTAACGTCACCTTTTTATGTATATTTATGTTTTGACGACCGTTCTGGCATAGTGGGTAGTGATCCTGCCTGTAAAACCGATATGGTGCCGGTTCGGATCCCGGTTAGGACAGTTATTTGTATGATGAAAACAAATATTTGTTCCTGAGTCATGGGTGTTAAGGTATAAGTATGTATATCGTCGTATAGTACAAGCTTTGCTTAGATTGGAGCTAGATTGATCTGTGTAAGATGTCCCCTAATATTTATTTATTTATTAAATTTATATAAACGTCGATAACGGCATTAGTTGCAAAGCTTACGATATTATTCTGCTTTGTAAGTGACGCATTATCATTATTAATTATTACTATATCATCTTTATTTATTTATCGTCTTAGGTTAGGTATTTTTATAATATGAATATAAAAGTAAAATATAAAAACACTTACAAAACAATAAAAATACATATAAACACATTATAAAAAACCTAACCTAGGGTGCCGCCAGCAGCGGGGCAAGGCCCAAGCTACCGGTGGTCAGGGCTGCAGAGAGAGGAACCGACGTACTATCCGCGCCGTGTCCAAGATCACCGCCTTCTGCATCTGTCCCTTGATCCAACCACCTACTATATCATTATCATTAACTAATGTCGAAGCCTCAAAAAATTTATTATTTTTATTTTATTATTTTGTAAATTACGCATCTGTGATTCTTGATCAATACAAATAAAGAATATGATATGAATATAAGTTTTTATGAATATAAGAATTACCTACTTCATCTGAGATTAGACTTTTACGTCACTTTTGTTTCTCACCCCACTCATTTCATTTTCGGTAAACGATATTTGACGTATGAAAGACTAATCAAAATTATCCCAATTCCAGACAAACCCACAGTTCGTCTAGTAATGTCGGACCCCAGCCCTATTAACGAGCTGGACCATAAGAACGTGACGCTGATATGCGAGGCCATCGACGGGAACCCGAGGACCCTGGACGAGGTCACCTGGTATCTGGATAATGAGGTGCTGAAGAAGCTTCCGGAGTGCAATGGAACTGATCGTAAGATTCATTGTTGAAAATTTTGAACTTTTGTCGTAATGTTATGTTAGGTATCTACGTAAAAGAACCTTTCTATATCCATATTAATCTATACATATAATAAAGCTGTAGACGGTCGAAAGTCTGTACATGGAAGATATTTGAAAAAAAGTTGGCTGGGGATACTTAGAATCGATAACAGAACACGTTCCAACAGTTTTTAGAATTTTTGTCTGTTTGTCTGTTTATCTGTTTATCTGTTTATCTGTTTGTCTGTTTATTTGAACGCGCATCACGTGAAAACGGCTGAACGGATTTTGATGAAAACTTTACTAATCTGTCGAGAAAATCTCCGGCCAGGTTATAGGCTATAAAAATTCAACCGATATAAGGGGGGGGTAGCCACAATACTCGCTTGATTTAAGTTTGCCCCTGAATCTTATGGCGCTACTTAGGAAGGAGGGGCAAACTTTTTCGCGCCTGGTTGGAACTAAAAGTAAAAAAACCGGGCAAGTGCGAGTCGGACTCGCGCACGAAGGGTTCCGTACCATAATGCAAAAACAGGCAAAAATAAAACGGTCCCCCATCCAAGTATGTACTTGACCCCGCCCGACGTTGCTTAACTACGGTCTAAAATCACGTTTGTTGTATGGGAGCCCCACTTAAATCTTTATTTTATTCAGTTTTTAGTATTTGTTGTTATAGCGGCAACAGACATACATCATCTGTGAAAATTTCTACTGTCTAGCTATCACGGTTCGTGAGATACAGCCTGGTGACAGACGGACGGACGGACAGCGAAGTATTAGTAATAGGGTCCCGTTTTACCTTTTGGGTACGGAAAACCCTAAAAGTGTACAACTGTCTAACAAATGGCGTTTTTTATATCGAAAAATTTTCGCGCTCGCTTCGCTCGCGTTTTCACCATTCTATGATATGATAAAGGTGATATTCGGTTGGCAACTGCAGCAGCATTACTCTGTTGCAACGTTACTGTCAATTTTCGTCATAAAATGATGTGACTGATTTCCATACTAAAAGTAAGAGAGTGAGGGTACGTATGAAAATTTCCAACGTAGGCATTCGATTTGACCTTACGCGGACGCCCTTAAAGTCATGGAAAGAATCTTGCTTGCGGGCTTGCGGCCAGCCGATTTTTTCGACATAGGTTACCGATTTTATAGCGAATTTTGCTCTCTTGCACGGCAGATTTGTCGGCCAAGGCGAGTTGCTACTTAGCCGCGATCCTGTCAAAGTGATAACACTTTGGCAGTTAGGTCTCAGGGGCCCCGCGAAAGCCGAAAACTAAAAGCATCCTATCAAGCGCTTTCGAGTGAAGCCAAAGAGCGAGCAGTAGAAGAGTCGTGATTACATGCATAGATTCGATTTCAAGCCACTCTTTTGCAGTTCGGCGTCAGGTCTTATGCAAGGCATTCTCCCTTACGGCAAAGTTGATCTTCTGCCTTAATTACACTTGGGCGTGGATCCAAATCCAAGCTTTCCTCTTTCGCAGCTGGGCCTTCTGCCTTGCTCACATTTCGCCAATACAATTCACTTGGTCAATTCCAGGCTCTGCTTTCTTGCATCTTTTCTGTATGAAAACAACGTCGCTGAGACCCTTAAATATCGAGCCCTATGCCAAGCTAGGCTGATAGAAAACTGTCACATCAATTCTCTGTATGAAATCCTGGATTCGCGCCTGGTTGGGACTAAAAGTAAAAATGTGCAACTGTCTATCAAATTGCGTTTTTTACATCGAAAATAGTACTCTGTTGCAACGTTACTGCTGCAGTACTGTCAATTTTCGTGATAAAATGATGTGTCTGATTTCTATACTAAAAGTAAAAACGTACAACTGTCTATCAAATTGCGTTTTTATATCGAAAAATTTTCGCGCTCGCTTCGCTCGCGTTTTCAATCACATTCTTAAATATGTATTCGGGTGGCAACTGCAGCAGCATTACTGTGTTTCAACGTTACTGTTGCAGCACTGTCAATTTTTGTGCAAAAATGATGTGACTGATTTCCATACTAAAAGTAAAAATGACCATTGTCTATTAAATTGCGTATTTATATCGAAAAAAATTAGATATGATAAAGGTGATATTCAGGTGGCGACTGCAGCAGCATTACTCTGTTGCAACGTTATTGCTGCAGGACTGTCAATTTTCGTGATAAAATGATGTGACTGATTTCCATATCCAGTTCTAAAGCGGCAATGAACGTCACTCAATTGACCAAAAAAAATTTCAATATAATCTTGACGACCCTAGGGAGGGGGGCACCATGGTCTAGAAATGCATAGGGCATCAAAATACATATCTTAATCCGGCATTGGTCGTTTGCGAAGTCAAACGATTTGGGACTCGAATTTTATACGCATTACCATGCCTTCCCCAAAAAAATCGAATGATTCGCGAAAGTCTCGCAACGCATTGAGGTTACAAAGAGCACGTGGTTTTCCTCAGGAGTCTGAAGAAGACCACGGTGAGTGGCGCTTTAGCCAGGCAAGCCGCTTCGCTTTTGCTCGCGCGCGTATACTTTACTGTATCGTCCGATATACACCTACTACTCTGTCGTTTAAATCACGTGTAAAATTTGTATAAGGGCGCAAAAAGCTATTGATTTTGGAGTGTAGTTTTAATTAGTGGTACCTAATTGTTAAATATTTTATCTGGACTACAGTCCTCTAGCATATCCATCTGTCAACTTTACTTCAAGTTCCGCCTCCAGGGGAGAGGGAGAGAAATAGAACAGACCGAATTCCACGCGGGCGGAGCCGCGGGCACAGCTAGTAATATTTATAAATGCGAAATTGTGTCTGTCTGTCTGTTACCTCTTCACGCTTTAACTGCTGAACGAATTTAGTTTAAATTTGGCATAGAAGATAGTTTCAGTCCCGGGGACACAGGATAGTTTTTATGTCGGAAGTCATCCCTGAAGATAATGCAAAGGGGGTGGAATTGAAAGAGTTAATGCATTGCCTAATAATTGAAGTAAGCATTGCGCGAATTGAATGATTGCTATGAGCATTATCCAGGCGCTATACCTTAGATGCTGTCACTAATTCCACGCAGACGAGGTCGCGGGCAAAAGCTAGTATTAAATAATTTACAATTCAAAGATCTGTACTAATACTAACTCAATACCACCGATTTTTAAACAACCTTCCTTTCCAGCGGCCCTGTGTGATGAAGTGGATCCCTCAATGCTGCTCCTCCAGGACACGACGAGAAGTTTCCATGGCAACTACTCCTGTCAGGGCAAGAACGCCGCGGGAGAAGGAGAAAGGAGTCCGCAGACCGAGTTGGTTGTCAATTGTGAGTATAAAACCAACCAAACAATCAATCATTCATTCATTTTTCATTTATTTATTTCTATAACAATATGATATTGTGTTGTGTAATTTCTCTTAAACTTTACTTAGCAAAATTTTGATCAAATTTAATAAAAAGTAGATTACGTTTTTGCTTAGCTAAAGAAAGTAAAGAAAAAAGAAAACAATACCACTGGTACTCAAACATCGTCACCACTAAAAAAACTAAGTAAAAAAATATACCAATACTAGTAAAAAACTAACACGACCTCAAACCTTGATATACCCAAAGTAATTCTGCGTAAAATGTACTTTCGAAAAGTTGAAAAGCTAAATGTTTAGCTTGTAAGAATAAGAAGTACTAAATCAAAGGCAAAAATAATTCTTCTGCGCTAGACGTGTAATAAACTACTTTTTTGTTTTTGTTGATGATCGATTCAAAAAATTTTTGGAAATGTTTACAGATCCCCCTGGGCCAGCGAAGCTGGTGTACTCCCCGTGGCGAGTGGTCAAACAGAAATCCCTCATCCTGACGTGCAGCATCGAAGAGAAAGGCAGACCTGAAGCTCAGAGGTATTAATTATTTTTACTTTAATCCTTCCGTAAGTGAAATTTGTTGAAGAATTGGCCACAGAACCATAAATGCCATTAAATAACATTTATCCTGTAGAAACCCGACTGTACTTCAACCCGATATTTGAATTTCAGGCGGAATCATTTCCTTCCTTACTTATTATTTATTACTCTTGCTTATCTTCTGTCAGTTTTTAAGGTCCTTTTCCTTCAATCAATTTCTGGTTTACTTACTTCTATTTTATTTATTTACTGTTTTTCTGATTCGCTGTTAATTGTAAATGTGACTGATCGTCAAAATCACACGTAAGAAAATAAACCAAAATACTAAATGGGGTAATTTATCTGATAGTCTGTGCGGAAATAGAAGAGTCGTAGAATGTATTGGATCCCATAAATTTCACGACTCTTCTCTTTCCGCACTGACTAATTATTTTCTTTTATTAGTTAAAGACAGACAAACAAGTATTTAGATTATTTTATCAATGTCATTGAATGAAAATTATAATATTCACTTTTACCATTCTTAGATTCCGCTGGCACCGAGGCGGTCGCCTCGTCCCGGACATAGTGTCCGCCAACTGGACCATAGACCCAATCAGTCTCGACCACAGGACCAACTTCTCGTGTCGCGGATTCAACGCTGGTGGCGAGGGGCCGCCTGCAACTACCTTCATTAATGTACTTGGTAAGTGTAGCCGCCGTGCAGGTCAGGATCTCGACGACTCAAATAAAAAGCTTAAATTCTTTGTGAACTGATATAATTTTCCAAAGTACTGATTACAAGGGTATCTTGACTAAACGGTTAAATACAGAAGTGGTGGTAATTGTATGGAGGCTGATGAAAGAGTGATTTGCATAATTTAAACAGTACAAAATGGCGGTTTAGATTTAGGTGCCTCTAATTGGCTGACATACAGGGTATGTGGAGCGCTCCTATTGGTGCTTTAGAAAAGGCTTCCGAATACTAGCCGAGCCCGACGGCTGCGTTTAGCTACTGCATTAGGAATAAAGATTTTATACAAATAAAAGGTTGCGTTCGCTACAGTAAGTTTTACGTTTTTTTTTACTACTCAGATAATCTAGTCTGAGCATGTATCCATGGATTTACTTAACTTGTCCTATTGTCTAGTTTATTTAGCTTGTGACTGTATTAGTCATCTTTTATATTTTCAGCTCCTCCAAGCTTCAAGTACGCTATGAACTACTACAGCGGAGCTTTGTACAAATCTCAAGTAAGTTTGATTTATTTACCTGTCTCATAAATATTTAATAATAGACATCATTTACGAGCTTACTGATTTTCTTGTTCTTATGATAAAAGCATGAGGAATAGGAACTCTTACTTTATGGATATACCATTTTTGCACATGATTTTTTCAATCTGCTACTCCTTCTTTTATTTATTTTTCCACACTATAATTGTCTTATTCTTTTTTCACATATTTTAAAGTACGTTAGTACTTTAACTTATTTATTTCTTCTTTGACAACTTACTTTATTTATTAATTTATATTAAGAGGGCCTGGCCTTCTGTCGCTGCTTCGTTTTTACTTCTTGATATGAGTGGCTACAGCACCATTCTTTTATCTGTCTTCCTCTACTTTATTAGGTATTTTAATTCTACTCAAACCTACTTTCAGAACATATCCCTCAAATGCACCGTGGAATGCGCCCCCCGGTGCAGCGTGCAATGGCTCATGATGAAGGACAACGAGGAGATGCAGGTCATTGACCCCAACAAGACGGATCGGTACTACATCGTGGAAAGAGAGATCGGGCCCGAGGTCAACAGGAACGATTTTGAAGCTACGGAGAGTACTTTGGTGAGTTGGTTTTTAGCTGATAACCTCTAGCCGCCCAGACATCAAAACTTGCCGATACAAATGCAATTTTATTTTTCAGAATAAAGATTCATATTAGAATGGAACGGGAGACCTTTTTATAGGCCTCTGGGCGGGTAGAGGTTATGGCAGAACATTGATTTTTTATCAAACCGATTTTGCATGCATCTTAGCATGCATCTGAGAGGTGAATGGCTTAAACACTTATCAGGTTTCAATCATCCATTGCTCAGCTTTCGAGTTGCTTATTTTCATTTGAGGAATAAAGCCTAGTGTTTTGACACGGAGACAGGCATTATACTAATTGGGCTTACCAGTCTTAATCACAAAATATTCACAAGCACTAGTTTAAAACTCATGTAGACATTTGTTTCACAAGGGGGCAAAGTTGTTGTTTGACCACTCGTGCTAATTTTAATAACCGAGCAAGATCGTAAGGGTTCGAGCAAACGAAAGATTCCAAAATTGAACAACGAGCGTAGCGAGTGGTTCTAAAAATGGAATCTTGAGCATTGCGATTCACACTCACTCACTCTTCTTCTTCTTTCTCACTTTTCTTTGTTTCTTTCAGTACTGGAACATGTCTGCTTGGGCTGGAGGCGTTCTGGACCGCACGGACCCTCGCATCACCAAATACATGTGTCGGTCTTCGCGAAACGACGCCGGGCCTGCTGTCAACAGTACTACACATTTTGCTGTGGAATGTAAGTTATATAATATTTTAAACTTTCGCGTTTTGAATACATATTAACTCACATTATAGACGGGTCTAACGCGAATTATATTCAATTACCTTTATTTACCGACGTTTCGACACAGGTTTCACTGGTCGTGGTCGCGGCTGACTGATGTCCCAGCAAAATGTCAAAACAGAGATTTGTGCATCTACCCGACGAAAAGTGTATGGAAAAGTTTGGGGTAGACATCCACCACCATGATGGTTTCAACTTATCGCCAACTTGGGAACCAGTGATACAGAAGCTAAAACCAAAGGATCTATCTTCGGACGGGTGCGTGGATATTGTGAGTGTTGCGTGTCGGACTATTGACAATAATTAACATTATGTGTGGTGGGTGGTTTGAAAATGTGATGTCTACCCCAAACTTTTCCATACACTTCTCGTCGGGTAGATGAACAAATCTCTGTTTTGACATTTTGCTGGGACATCAGTCAGCCGCGACCACGACCAGTGAAACCTGTGTCGAAACGTCGGTAAATAAAGGTAATTGAATATAATTCGCGTTAGACCCGTCTATAATGTGAGTTAGAATGTAAGTTAATTCTCAAGCAGATAGTTTGACGTAATGTAAATACGTGATCCTTTTATACAGGGTCCTCCAATAGGAGCAGTAAGACGAATTTAGCCGAAAACGAAAGCCTGTATGTTCAGTGTTCATGGCTTTCGGGTAAAAAAGTTTTGAAACCAACTTTCTCCTAAGGGTACCCTACCGCCTTCCCCTTCCCTTACTCCTTCCTTGGTCCCTTTGAAGAACGAAACTCTAAAATCGACTTATTTTGATACCTAGGTTAGGTTAGAGATTATTTTTAGTATTTGCATTCAATTAAACTAAAATAAAAAATATTTAAGGATCTGTTTGTGTTACTGTAAAACGGATCGATGATACGGAACCCTGTATGATTGAATGAACATTGACAAAATAAAACTTTAAGCCTCACAAGTTGTACCTAAATAGGTAATTATGTATTTGTCAGATGAACCAGAAAACATCACAGTGACTCCGGGAATAGTTCCAGTGATCGAAGGAGAAATACCCGGAAAAGTCGTCTGTTCCGCTAGGTAAGATACTATTAAGTAAGTATTATAAATACTAAAATAACTTATTAAAATATAAAATAACAGTAAGTAAGTAATAATTCATTGTCAGATCATAAGACATATAAGATCTGGTTTTTTACGGTGTCAGATGTTACTTATAAGTTCCTTCAATTCGGACATCTGTAAAGTATCTAAGTATACCTCTTGATCTATAGTTCGTTTTTTTTAGCATTAGAAAGAACTCCACAGAAGTAAGCGTACAGTTTTTATCAGGCTCTTTAATTGTTAATAATTATTGAATTATCTAATGTAGCACGGTCAATACATATAATTTACTTCAAATTATTACCGCTTAAAGTGCCGGATTAGGAACCACAAGCTTATACTTCTGCGAAGTTCTTTCTAATGCTAAAAAAAAACGAACTATAACATAATACGAATAATAAACTTTTCATTGGCACACCACTGGAATGAGGTTTAGGATGTCACTAACAGATGGCAGCACTTATTTAATTCACCTTTACAGAGGTTTCCCCGTCCCATCCTACTCGTGGCGTCGAGAGAACGCCAGCAAATCTTTAGCCAAGGACCACACCAACACCTCTCTCGTCCTCTCATCTTCCAACACTCTTCTGCTGGGCCCGGTGCAGAGAAAAGACGCAGGGCACTATCTTTGTGAGGCTCATAACCGACATGGCGCTGTTTCTGCTACAGCGTACTTGGATGTCATGTGTGAGTATCATTTTTGTTAAATGTCTCCAACCTTGTCTTTACAACATAAACAATTTTCTCATCCTTCCATCCAACACAAGAAGTGTTTCCAACACAATTTGATGAAACCCGAGGAAAAAATAGCCAGGACGCAAAACAGAGGGATCGGTACCAAACTTGATATCATACATAACATGACTCTCACCTAGCGAAATCGGAAATAAATTTAGTATCCTTTTTTTTCTAACTTATAATCAACACCCAACACCAAGAACTCAACTCTCCTGTATACTCTAGTACGAGTATTAAGGGGCCCACAGATTACCAGTTCGCCGGACGATATCAGCCTGTCAGATGTTCGCAACTGTCATCTTTTGCTTTAACTGACAGGTCGATATCGTCCGGCGGACTGGTAATCGGTCCCCCTTTAGTTGTGTCAGTTGTGTGAAGGATTTAATAGACAGCTCAGTGTGGGTGTTCTTCAATAATTTTTACTCACATAAGAGCAACTAGACTTTTAACGGACGTTAATTTATAATTAAATTGAGGAACGAATGTGTGTTGTGAAAATTTTCAGTTGTTCCGGAGTGCGGCATTAAGCAAGCGGAAGTAGATGGAGAACAAGTCCTGATCTGCACAGCGCACGCTAACCCTAGCGAGGTATGCTTATTAGGGTTCCGTACCCATAGGGTAAAACGGGACCCTATTACTAAGACTGCTGTTCGTCCGCCCGTCCATCCGTCCGTTCGTCTGTCACCAGGCTGTATCTCACGAACAGTGACAAGTAGACAGTTGAAATTTTCACAGATGATGTATTTCTGTTGCCGCTATAACAACAAATACAAAAACAGAATAAAATAAAGATTTAAGTGGGGCTCCCATACAACAAACGTGATTTTTGACCGAAGTTAAGCAACGTCGGGCGGGGTCAGTACTTGGATGGGTGACCGTTTTTTTTTTGCCTTTTTTGCATTATGGTACGGAACCCTTCGTGCGCGAGTCCGACTCGCACTTGCCCGGTTTTTTGCTTATTAAATAGTGTGTCTGCCAAAATTCCAAGTTCATTCAAACTTAGGGTTTGAAGAGAATGGCCCTAAAAATGCTACCTTAAAATCATCCAACTATAATAGTCCAGTACTATAACTATGACCCGGGTATGTCCTTAAACTACGTACAAGGCCACCGGTGGACGGGCAGCAGCGTCCCTCAAATTCGGTGTACCCGACTGCGATCGCCAACCCGCCTGCCAAGCGTGGCGATTATCAAATCAAATCAAATCAAATATCATTTATTATCAGGCAACTAAGGCCCATAGATACATACCTTACAAACTAACATACATACAATAGTAAAATCTTACAAGCTAAAAAATTATTTCGGCGACACGGCGGTTTTCAGTTGTGTCGCATGTTCCGGTGTAGGATTTGGCAGATTACCACGGAACCGCCGAAACACCACACTCTTAGGCCAGAAGTCCGCGCTCGCGATGGTTTCCAGCAGCGGCCGCGGCACGTATGGCATTCACCCCCCATCATGCAAAGGGGGAGGCCTATGTTCAGCAGTGGACGTCTTATGGCTGAGATGATGATGATGACTATAACTATGGTCCTCAAGTTCAGCACGTACCATGGGTCAGGCAACGAATGCTCAAAAAAAGTTGTAGAGGGAAATGCTAGGAACACAATTTTTGACTCCCTAATTTTGTTTGAACAAGTTAGGAGGTGAACATGTCAAAAGTCAAGGGGGGGGAGAGGCGTGTAAGTATCAAAGTAATAACAGCAACATATTTGAAACACTGTTATTATGATTCTCGAATTTAATAACATCAAAAGATGCTAAGTAAATATTCAACAACTTTTCAGGTAACCTTCTTCTGGAAACTGAAGAACGACAACGACTCTCTCTCCGACGAGAAGATCTGGCAAGTCGGCCAGCAGAGCTACCTCCGCCTGCACCCAGGCGTTGAGGTGCACAGGACGTATCTCTGTTACGCTAACAACTCTGTGGGCAGGAGTAGAGAGTGCGAGCGCGATGTGCAAGGTGAGTATTGTGAACCTTATGTCTTCGCAATAAGGTTGACGTTAACAGTTTGTGCACCTAAAAAGGCCTGGTTCTTGAACTAGCCTTCTTTCATAATTTCATACTTTTATAAGTGTGAATGAATTTAAATTTTGCGCTCATGTTTGCTAGTAGCATAGACGAAATTGCAAATTTACATTAAAAATTAAATATAATAAAAAACGATGGACCTTCTTAGGCGCAAGTACCTACCTTAAAGTGTACAGAATTTCACCAGTAGTCCAAATTAGGTGTCATTCCATTAAATCTTTGATGAGTGCAAACATAAGTATGATTGTCATTAGTTTTCATTGATCACATTTTATTGTAATGAATCTGCCTCTATTATATGTAAAAAAACGAATGGTGTCACGCGTTACGAAAACGTTTTCATTGTTTTTGGTTCCCATGGTTTTTTTTTTAATATTGCACCTGTAAACGGTTTTCAAGATTTCTTACTTAATAATTTGTGATTAAGTGCAACATAATACAAAATAATGCAAAATATATTTAAGAGAAAAAAACTTAGTTTTCTACTCCTCCGATTTCAGAATCACGTAAAGTTAATTTGTATTTTGCATTATTTTCATTAAGATTATAATTTAATGCACTGAAAATTATAGTTTTTTTTTGACAATTTTATAAATTACAAAATTAAATAAAAACGAAATTTGACTTTAATTGGTTTCACGTGTGACGTAACATTAAATTATGTTTTCTAGCCAACCTGGAAAGCCTCAGTGAGTAATGTGTTTATTGTGTAGACTGTCCATGTCCTTAAATAAGTCATAGTTTGAAACATGAGTCTTTAAACATTCTTCAAAAATACTTAAGTAATAGATACTTATTCAAAAATTTCTTGTAAGTAAAACCCGATATTATGTACTACTCAGTCTCATGTCAGAAGGGATAACATTTGGCCGCTAAAATGATGAGAAGGATTGGGAATACAAAAGAAATGGCAGTATCATAAGACTCGTGCTCCACTCTAATACTGTCTAGAGCTTCGCAATATGTATGTCCAAATTAAGCATTGGCAGTACTGACAAAAAATGTAAAAGGTTTTTCAGCACCGCTATTAGATTGATGTCACTGTTTGTAAAATTTATAATTGGCTTATTAACTTTAACCTGAAAAACTGATCGAAGTAAATAAATATGTAGTTTCGTACAAACGAAACGTTAAAATCTTTCGGACCGTCCTGGAGCATATTTTAGTCCAAATGGCATGACTCTAAATTCAAAACTTACACGTTTAAGTATGACTCTAAATTCAAAATTTACACGTTTAAGTAATGAACCCCATTTTTTATTAGCTTCGGCAGTTTGGTGGCGGGATCGACAGCAACTCATCCTGATTGGTTGCATTGCGCTCGCTATCTTAGTCATCACCGTTATCCTCTGCATCATCATCATCTGCATATGCAGGCGGATGAGAGCGAAATCCAAATGTAAGTGGTCGTTTTTAAGCACCATTTAAGAGGAAAGGGGAGAGCCGATTCTCCAATCTCCATACAAACGAAGTCCTCATTTTCCTCTCTGGATTAAAATTAACATTATTGAAATTTTTTTGACACAATTTGCTGTATTTAAACTATAGCTATGCTAACGTTTGGCTTTTTAATTTTTTTTATTTATGTAAAAATTAGAAGCTATAAAAAAATTTCATATAATTTTGTACATACTCCTTTTTTTTAATAGCCTATTAGTGTGTCCCACTGCTTGGATTTTCAATAATGTTCATATCCAGAGAGGAAAAAGAGGACTACGTTTGTATGAAAAGGCTATTTCGCGCGGGTCCTCCACTTTCGCCTCAAGTGTTTTGTTTTTTACAGTAGGTAATTTGCTTATTTGTAACGTTATCTATGAAAAGGGACCTTATTTTCGATAGCGCTTACGCCATTATTAACGAAGCTCCGATAAACCGATGAATACTATGCCGCGCGACGCTGTGCGGCGTAAGCGCCTACCACAATAAGGTCCCTTTTCATAGATAATGCCCCATTTCATTGTGATGTTGTGAAAACACATTGTCAAAGATGTGAGCTTATTGTTCATTGTCAAAATTCCATAACATGTTACTGCTATTACTAAACTTAATGTTTCACATCATATTTCAAAAGTTTTGACTTGTAGCATGTTTTTAATCAAATTTGAGTATGATCTTATAGATCAACGATGATCACGATCTAATTGGTTTTAATTTAGTGTTGAATGTAGAACTAATTGTTATTTTCTTTTTTTGGGACGCTGCCTACTAAACCACACTTAACACGACTAAAATTATTCGATACCATAGACAATAATCCAGTGGAATTAGAGGAGAGAGAAAAGTAAGTTTAATTTTTTTTTTTTTCATAGATCTACTAGGGAATGATTAATCGTTTAGATTATTTGATTGAATCTTTACTATTATTTGTTGTAAATGATCTCCAATGATAAGTTTATAGAATAGTCGCATTAGTTTTGAATTAAGTTTCAATTTTAACTATTTTTATATAATTTGCGATTTGCTTAGTAGGTATTGGGAATGCCTACATAGCATATGACTGCTAACTTTATTTTACATCAAATTTACTTTTTAGTCACTTGCAAATTAATTTGCAGGATTATTTTTCCATTTTATAGTATTATACCTTTTATAACTATTTATTAAAAATAGGTGATGGTCTCTCTGATATATTTCCTTATTCGGTTATAGTTATTATTTTATCTCGACTAACTTCAAGAACATCATTACGTGTTTCTACTTGATTTATTACTTTTCCTAGGAGTAAATGTTATAAAATGATAATTTTCAGCGACGCCCTTGGTCCGAGCAGATTCTTGGCACACTTTGTCAATGCCGCCCTCAAGGTCACCTCTTGTGGTACCCACGCAGAGATACTAGGCCTCCAAAAGGTCAAGGGCAATCTCCAAGGTCACTGAGTTTGCGTTTTTGCCTGTACATGCTTGGACCAATGGCCAGTTTTGGTTTTATCTAACGTTTTATAGCCAAAAAGATTTTATTTTATAGTGGTAGGATGAGCACTTTTGTCCCTCCTTAACACGGGTTTTGAAGTTTTTTATAATATTTGTATATATTTTTTGCTAAATATCTTATTGTTGCCTAGGTTCCTAACAGCACTAACTCCAGATGTTCTAAGACTGACTACAATTAATACCTCAGGTATCAATTTACTAACAATCATAACATTTTCTATATAGATGGAGAATGCTTTCTTGTTATCACGCTGTTCTGTATTTGAATTTAGAAAAACACACATTCTTAGAGTCAGCGTATTTGATTGTTGCAGAAGGCTTTTATTTCACGACAGACTTACTTATGGTATTTTATATGTCAATATAAAAAGCTTATAAACGACCATGAAACTTGATAAAAATAAGTCTTTCGAGCTATTTAAAGCCTAATTTTGCTTAAGAGTGGTTTTGTATGGTAAACGTGTGATAATTTTACGGTAGCCGCAAATTTAAATTAAGTAGATATTTTATGATTGTTTAAAAATTTTAAATTTATATGCATGTAAAAAGCAAAGTGGAAAGCATTCTTCTAGCTTGATATTTTACGGGTCATTATATATGTAATTTTCATGTAATATAACTAAGTATTTTGTCATTTATTTGTCCATTATCTATTTGAATTACAAGAATAGGGTCATTACAGATTTAGGTTAATTGTTTTCTATTTTGCATGTCCCTAACATAGTTTCATTTGTTTTCATGTTTTGTTCACTCAGTCCGGATGGTAGCTGCCTTAATGAAATGTCGATCGCTCAGTCAATCATATCGCAAGCTTTGCCTGCTTTATCGCCGCGCCTTAACTTGACCTTCAGTCCTAAAACATCTGATAGAACTAGACTGGTTGACTCTCAAAACTACCCTGACAACAAAACTAAAGAAACACGCAGCAGCTTACAAGCTAATCTATCACAATTAGAAGCTACTATCAATGCAAGTAAATCACCAATAAGAGACAATGAAGCTAACGAAACGCAGACCCCGAAAAATGAACCTAGAGTTCACAGTGATAAGGTTCAAACTGTAGTAACCCCAAGCAAATGGCCGCTCAAACCTGGTGTTTTAGTTCATGTGAATTCAAATCACACACTGAGCCCTAAAAATCAAGCAAGAATGGCTGCGAATGTGTCCCAAAATAATGATAAGGAAGAAGATGCTACTTTGGGACTACTTGAAAGAAACAGAGTTAAAAGTGATGATGAAAGATCACCAACCAAATCTGAGTATTCAAAAAAGAATGGTAAACCAAGAAGACATACTCAAAATGTAGTGTCAGGAATATTCAAAAATTTGAGAAGGAAGAGTGATAATGATTCTGATGATGACAGTGGTAAATATAAGAAGATAAATAAGACTAATAAAAGGGCTGTGTCTTTAGTTAATTTGAATAAGCCAGGCTATAGTTTACCAAAGAGCAGAATACGTTCATTTTTCCAAAGTGAAGCGCCTAATGTCATTGTTACTGAAGGAGGTAGTTGTCAGATTATTCTGAAATCATTTATTTTATTAAATTTGATCACAAAATTATCATTTAACTCTTTATACCCTACTATTTATTGGCTGTATATGCAACATTCTTCATTTGAAAACGATGTGGGTTCGTTTTGTGATCAAATCTTCTCTGCTTATATTTTTTTAATTCACCCAAGATTTAACAAGAGAAGATAAACTATCTACGAGAAACAATTTACTCTATAATTTGATACCGTAAAATGGGGTGAGTTGGGTGAAATTTGACTTTCAAACCTCAATAAAATTTGAATTTTACATGTGAAAACTGAATGGTGTATATAATTAGTGGTTCGGACGTTTTTATTTTAGTTTGTATTTTATTTTGGATAGTTCCATTTTATAACTTTGACGATAAAGAGGAAAACCCACCTCACCCCGTAGTGCCTTGTATTTGGCGTGAGAGGGTTTTTCATACAAAGGTGATTTTGGAAGATTGTTGGATCGATTTGTTTTTATTATGCGTATAGCCCCATTTTAAATTGGAATACATTATTTTTGTAGCTGTAGCCTTAAAATCCCTTCTCACCCCCCTCTCAAACCTTCTCTCCCCATTCATAACCCAACTCTCCCCGCGAAACCTACTCACCCCGTTTTACGGTATCAAATTCTTTGTCTTCATCCTCATGATTAACTATTGCTTAAATTTTATCAAATCTGTCAATCATAATCACAAATATACACTTACCTTACCATACACAATGTTACGTTCCCTTTTATCAATTCAGCTTGCATGTATGTTTGTTTGCATGTTTTAGTTGTGTCGTTTAAGAGGCCTGATAGAATTGCCGCTAGTGTGAAACCTTTAAGCGATGATAATGCTAAAGGCACTAGAAAAAGGAAAGCTCCAGGAGACAGTGAGTACTGCACGATTTGCTATTTTATAATTTATCTACTGCTTTAAGTAAGTGCTTTATTTAATCAAACTAGTAAGTACTACCAGTAAATAGATTTGTATAGTCAGCTAAGAAAGTGGTCTACCAATTTTCGACTCCATCATCTGATTTTCGACTGTACATGATTATTTTATCAAGTTGAATTCTTAACTGGATATATAGATACGTACTTATGAATCCAAACGATTTTCACTTCTTGTAAAGAAAGAAAGAAAGAATGTTTTAATGTAAAGTAAACCATTATACATTCCTTCAACAGATCTTATGATGTTATACATTTTCACATCATTGTAAACGATAGTATTAAAGTATCTTTGGTTTTTATTCATAACATTTATCTCAGAATCATATTTCTAATATTTATAATGATTAATAGTTACCTATATTCTTCATTTACATGTTATTAATTTCTTAAAACCTGCGAAACGTAAGTTTTTCGCCATATTTGTTCGTACAAGTAAGTGTGTTCAAAAAAGTATTAAGAACTTGATTATATTTTCCAGGCCCACCTATGAATGGCGTAGATAATGCAGCAAACGGCAACTTAGGAGCGGACAGTCCCGGCCTGTACGAGAATCTGCCGTTCCATGGGCTCCAACAAGCACCTAATAAGGTAAATAAAGATGTTATAACTAATGATAATGTTGAGCTATTTAACAATAAAGATATCGATCAAAATAATTTTGGGGCAGATGTGACTCATAACATACAAGCACATAAGTCAATTTTTGGATAATGCAGAGGCGTTTGCTGCTAGCGTTTTTTTAAGTTTATAGAATTTAATAAAAATGTCACAAATTCATCACAGTATTCCAAAAGGTTACGAATAGTGCTCGATGCGGTGAATTATGGACACTTAGAAATTTAAAAAGAAACCAAGTTGTTTTGATCGAAACTTGCATTAACTTTAATAATTGTGTTGAAATATATTTGGTTAATGTAGAAATTTAATATTTTATTTATAATAATAAACAGTGATCGTACATTTTCTAGCATTTTTGGTGCAGCAGAGTGGTGTTAACGGAATTGGTATAGATAATTTCAACTGAAATGGTAAATTAAGGTTAATATTAACGTAATTAACGCTAATTAATCAATAGGGTAGAAATTATTTATACCAATTCCATTAACACCACTGGATATTATTTAACATGCTGGAAAATGTACGATCACTGATTATAATTAATTAAATAGTACCTATTAGTACAACCTAAATTTTATATTGTACCCATTCCTCTTAAAATAGGTACTGACAATAACCGTAATTTTTTTCACATAATCATGTTGAATTAAATCATTTAATGTTTTGTTTGCTTCACCTACTAATTTGCTGTTTTTTTGTTTCATTCATTTCATGTTTGTTTGCATGACAGCCCGTACAGGCTATACAACCACGAATCGATACGAGTAAAACGGCGAAAGGCATAGAAGCACTTCAAAAACAATTAACTACAAACCCATCATTTACACCGAGAATCGTATGTCCGCCGTTTGTGCAAAATATACCTTATCCAATGACAACAGGATCTAATTCCCAATACCAATATGGAATCCCATTACTATCACCCATTCAGCAAATGTATCCATTACACCAAACGGTACTACTAAATCCGTATCTTCCTCCAATGCAAACGTCTTTTCTTAAACAATTTCCAACAATTGACGAAGAAGTATTAGAAACTGATACTAGAAAATTTTCCTCATTAAATACAAGAAACCCAAGAAGATTACCACAGTTTCAATCAATGAGAGCACTGAGAAAGAGAAACATCGAAAGATTCTACCCTAATACGGAATATGGAGAAAATTTTGCTGAAATTAATAATAACAAAGGGAGTGTTAACTCGGATAAAAATGAACATGAAAATATTATATATGCAAACTATCCTTCTTTGCTCAAAATTAAATCTGATATAAGCGGTGTAGAAGAGTTTGAGAATCTAACCGATTCAATACAAGTGTATGAAGAAAGCAACGAAAATATCAATGCTTCTACTGGATCATTGAAACCAGTGCCGGCACCTAGAACAAAATTGACACCAATGTCGTCGCCACAGAAGACTGATCATGTGTATGTTAATCTGTCAATGCCTTTGATAAACACAAAGTTTATGTCATACGATGTGGTGGACGCACCGATTAGACCTAGTAGATCTGCTGAAGATGTGTCGAAAAAACATCAAAGTGCCAGTAAAAATGTTGAAAAGCCAGCATTACTCCCTAAACCACGAGTAAATATTGACAAAGTTGATACTGGTGATAGTGATGATGATGGGAATATGGAAAATCCTGACGAAAAGAAAGATACATCGAAACCAAATATCATTGGAGCGACGCCTAAAAGAAATACCTCTATAATACTACCATCAGCGTCTTTAGTAAAATCAGCAGTAAGTAAGCTAAATGACCAAGGAATGAACAAAGTTGGACTACCAAAAAAGCAAGTGATATCGCCAAATAAAACATTACAAATACCAAAGCTTACCGAAAAACCTATACCAAAGAGGAACCTTATTAAACGTAGTAACTCTGTTCAAAGTAGTATTACTTTGAATGATGCTCAGGTATAACGCTTCTTTATGTTTTTCTTTTCTATCATCCTTTGTTTTAACATCCCCACTCTTAAAACTATCTTAAAGCTCTTTTACTAAATTACTAACATTTTCCATTTCAGAATACTAACATACTTCAACAACAATACCTTCAAAAACGTAATTTTGTAAATTTAAATAGTAAAGGCAAGAATAAGAAAAATTTCCAAATTCCATTGCAAAAACATCACAGTTTCTGTTACTTCCAGCCTATAAGAGTAGACAAACGCATACCAGTAGATCAAGAGAGATCATATAACAACACTATAGGACCTATGATCTACCAACCAGCAGAAGCACAATATTATACAAAAACCCTTAACAGAAGCAGAGAAAAAAACAGCCATAAACTGAACCGGCTGAAGAAATCCGAAAGCCTAAGAGAAAAGCTTTCATGTGTAGGCGTATACGATAATTACGAGAAACCAAACTATCCTGAACCAGAGTACAATGATTCAGAAAGAAGATCGTACCTACAACTCCTAAAAGGCAATTACATATCAAACTCAACGAGAAATTTAGGCCCCGAGCACAACTATAATACAAATTTTAATACAATGGGCCCCAAAGATGAAAAACCTAAGCATAAAAAACTAGTATATGCAGATTTAGCTTTAGGTAATCATAACTTGAAATTTAAGAACACTGTCAATTCTAAAAGACACTTGTACGATACGTACTCTATAGGTAACCATGATAGTACTAACAAGGAGACTAATAGTAGTCATAGTAATGTAGCCAGTAGTCGAAAAGGAACTCACAGCCAGCAACGTAGTGACTACGCTACGCTTAAATTTAACGAAATCGATGTCTGAAAGGTAAGAGATATTAAAACATTTATAACCATCATTATGATCATCTTTAATTGTGTCAATGAACAAAAACTGATTCAGATATCATAATTCTTGATAACTTGAATTTTCAATTAAATGTTAACCTAATTGGAAGTTTTGTATATTATTAAAAATAAAACACTATAGTAACTAGTTTATTGACACAATTTTGAGGTGCAAATTATCCAGATTTCATTTGCGAGAATAATGAAATTAAATCACATAGGTTTTAAGAAATGAGATCTGGGTAAATTCTCCTGTTGCGTGAATGCTTATAATAGTTTAATTATTTTTCTTTTTCTAAACTAACAGTATATAACCAAATAAGATGCTATTTGTTCTGCAGGTTAATCATTATTCATTAAAATAATTATTTAAATGATTTTCACTTTATAGAAAATAAGATTTAATTATTATAAGTCAATTAAGTCAATATAAAAATATATAATTATTAAATATCTATTTTTTCCAATTGGTAATATGTGGTAAAGTGAATGCTTCATAGCATGACTCCCGAAACAGTCAAGAGCAATGAAATAGGTCCATATTACACAAAAAACTAGCAATAAAAAATCATATTTCAATGCTTTTGAGTCTATGCTTATAGCATGTGTGCCGTTGTGACGTTTTGTCTTGTTCTAGGGCCGCAAAAAGCTATTTACCAAGAGTGACACGTACATTTATTAAAAAGAGGTAATTTTCCAAATTTTACGCACTTGCTTTTATAATTAGAACGCTTTTTGATTTTAAAACTAACATTGGCACTAACATGACTAAATAGTATTCAATTTTCGGTTATAAGTTAGAAAAACAAATAATAACTTCCTAACTTTTAAGTATCTTACTGACTTTAATACTTATCATATTTTTTCCTTTTTTTTTGTAAGTTTCATTATGATAAACAATAATGGTAAAACAATTATTATTGTCTTCACATTCTCACCGTAGTTATATATCACCTGTTTATAATCCAATCCTCATCATAACTTTTAATGCACCACTTAACACATATTACCAAACAAAATTACAGTCGATTTTATACATTCAACTATTTTAATAAGATGGTTGCATAACAATCTTATTTAAAAATATCTAAAGGAGAAATCTACCGGAGTGTCGTTTTAAACGCAACAATTTTAATACTTTTGATAATTATGAAATGGTCAATTTTATTTATTTTATTCCATGGCTTGGCTTAACATTGACATTAGCAAATTTTACAAAATTTTGTAAAATTTGCTAACATTGTCAGACCTTAAGTTATAAAATTTTATTAAGAACATAAAACTAAAATAAAAATAACAAAGAAACATGTACCTAAAACTAAACAAATAAATTCGATAGCAACTTGGGGCAAGAGAAACACGTGTAAACATTCTCATATTGTTTCTACTGTCCTGAGCAAAATAAACTGATGTTCCTCTTACTTCACATGACCTTATAACTATAGTATTTTACTGAACTTATCTTATATTTCAATAATAAATATATTTCCAGCCATTCAAACCCATTAAAAACCAGTAAGAGAAACATTGGGGCACAAACACTTGCAGGGAATCCTCATACTATCTTCTAACCCCGAGCCAATTAAACTGATGTTAAGGGGCCCACTGATTAGCAGTCCGCCGGACGGTATCGGCCTGTCAGTTGTTCGGAACTGTCAAAATGTTGTTCTAACTGACAGGTCGATACCGTCCGGTGGAATCAGTGGGCCCCTCTCTTACCCCACATAACTACTGTCGTCTGAACTTACCATAAATTTCAAAAATATGTATTTTTCCAGCCGTTCAAACCGGACGACATGTTCATTTACGCCGACGCCGACCTGAAGGACTACGGGCCGATCAACTACAAGCAGGCCTCCATCTACTCGCAGATGAAGAGGGTTAAGGAGCAACAGCGGCTGCAGGAGATATACGACAAGCAACAGGACGATATGTTGTGATTTCGATGCAAAACTTTACTAAAGGAAGATGGAAAACTTCACCGCTTCTGGCAAGATTCGAACTAGCAAGTTTTTGGAACATCGATTCAATTTCTCTTAACCAACTGAAGCTGGCCAAGATGCCAATTGTTCACGCCGTAACGATACGCTTATGTCTCTCTGTCGCACTAATATGGAAGAGTGATAGAGAGAGATTACCGTTTTGTTTGCTACGGCGCAAACGATTTCGCTGGCTAGGCCCTCTGAGCTAACGAATCTTACCAGAAGTTTGTGAATTTTTCCATTTATTCCTTCTTTTTGAGACGCAAATTATTTATATCGTTTGCAGACGTATCTGCTTGATAAAACGTAGTTTATTTTAATACAGTTATTTCAACTCGGGAAAGGGATCTTAGAAAGAGAAACAATAAGCTGAACTCCTTCAAGACTACTTGAAGAATGCCAAAATTAAGGTGTACAATCAGCAGCAAAAGTTGCTAAGCGGGCGAGGTGTTCAAAATTACCTTGACGCGCTCTTATTCTCTTAACAATAAAGTCGCGTCAAGATGATTTTGAACACGTCGTCCGCTTTGCAACTTTTGCTGCTGACTGCACCTGTACATTTTTAGCTTATTCTTATTACCTTTCGTTCATAAGTGCAACCCTTTATTTGAATAGGCGTACTCGTATTCTGAATGTAGTAACAGGTTTTTTAATCTGGATATAATCTGTCAGTAGTGTCAGTTACAAAAGTGGCGTTTCGGTTGACAGATTACATTTGTAATAAATCGAGATCAAATACAAAACCTGTCATTACAATCAGAATACGCCTCTGATTTTATATAAGAATCATGTATTTTTTTATTATAAATATGCTTATTTATAGAACCTGCTGTTGCTGTGTCGTAGCTGTTAAAATAGTAAGGTAAAATGGTCGATACTTCCTACAATATCGATACTTTTAGACTTCATTAACGTAAAAGACATACATAATTATGTCGCTTACGCTAATCGACTCTAATGGCATCAATATTATACGTTAGAACTTTCTCTACACGATATAACAATCTGTAAAATACTCTGGACTGACAAACAACCCCAATTGTGACGATTAGCCTAAAATGTACAGATTAGCGTAATTATTGCCTATGTAAATAAATTATTTTCACTTCCGCATACAACTGTGAAATAAAGACTATGATGTAAGTTTTTCAATCGAACTGTACTCTTCTCTGGATAAAGGATAAGTTAAAAAGGCGTCCGCAGCAAAATATAATAAAAAAATCATAGCCTTGAAGTAATCGGCACTTGCGCTGCGTCTTACATAAGCGAACAACTCGCGAACGCGACGCGACGCGGCGCGTCGGGCCCCAGGTGTTCGCGTTCGCAACGAGATCGCCCACGTAGGACACTTCTATAGGTATCAAAAGATTGATTTTCCCCGCGCCGCATCGCTTCGCTTCGCGTTCGCGTGTTGTTCGCCTATTTACGTAGTACGCTGCATTACATTTTTTTTTCGCTAGCGTGTATTACTGAATCGCGATTAGAAAGGGATTGAGATAGCTGTCAATCCATATTGATTTTGACGTAAGTGTATGGAAATCTGTTATTTCTAATCCCTTTCTGATCGCGGCATGATAATACGACCTATGGCATAGGTATACAACTAATTGCCAAAACGCCTAAATTACATTGTCAATTTCCTGACTATACCATCGTGTATTAAAACTGAATGTCCTGAAATTTCCTTGTACATACATTTCTGGATAAAAATAAGGCAGTAATGTAATAGTTATACTGTTTTTTGTACACTTAGATTTTTACTTTTGTTACAATCTTTCATAAACAGGGTATTTGGCTGAATATGAAAGAAAACAGACGTATTTAAAGGTTTGTAAATAAAATAGCGAATAAACTAGCTCTGGGCCTTCGTTTAAATAATACTATTTCATATTGTTATAAATTAATTAATGGTGTTTTAGAGCAAATGTATTTATTCCTCTTGACACTATAGCATTGGCTTTTATTACTTTCATTTATTTGATAAAAACGTTTGATTGAAATGAAAATAATTTGATTCTAGGAATTATTTAAGGCCCCATAACTATTTGTAATGCTTTTCATATTTACATGCATAAAAAGCTTTTTGATTTTATTTTTATTAATTGTATTCATTACAAAGCAAAATAAAAAATAAAATTGAAGACTAATTATTAACATTTTTTTGTAACTTGAACCGACATGGGCTTTTGAGAGATCCTGTGACTAATGTTATTTTTATTTTATTCCTGTTTTTGTAGGGTAACAACACGTTAGATTTTATTATCCGTCCAAACGGGTGAGTCTACAAAATTAGTTGAATTTAGCTAAAACCCATTTCTAGGTAAAATTGTAATTAGTGTAAAATACGCTAAGCTGTATGAAATTAAAAGTAAAACCATAGAATCGAACCAAGCTAACTCTGCACCGCATTTGCAATGACAAAATGTGGCGATGTCATCATCAGTGTCTAATTTCTATGAAATATGACGTTGATAATGACACTCTCTCACTTTGTGCTCAAATGGATGCAAAGTTAACTTAGACAGATTTTAGTCGAATGAACAAAGATAGATTGTAAATTAGTACATATTTGAGAATTACGAACACTTCTAAGATCTGAAGTGGATTACATTAAATGTATCAAAAAGTAATCGTGAATAATAATGAAGTAATTGAATTGTTTATTATTTAAAGTAATTATTTATATCGATTGTAGAACTGTCAATGGATTATACAACGTGTCCCAAAATTGAACGATAAGCTGGCACCAGAAGATGGACCTGCTCATGACTACTCGAGGAAACATAATAAAAAAATTTTGAAAAAAAAAATTGTAGACATGGAATTGGAAGGAATTGTATTGTCGATTTTTATTTTTTCTTGTAATTCTACAGGGTGATTCAGGAGACGTGAGCAGCACTAACACTGCGCATTTCGTAAATTATAAGCAACTGTTTCGTATCAGTATTAGTGAGGTTAACGTTAATTTTAAAGTCGTGTTGGAAAAAAAAAGTTATAATTTATTTACGACATGCATGGTCACCCTACAATTAGAATACTAAACTACCGATATTTTGTGTCAAATTGAATGTCATCAGTGTCATCACGGTCTGGTTACTTTTGAGAACTCGTATGTCACTCAAGTTTGACAGTTTATTTTCTTCGTAATCATAATGCTGTCATTAAGGTTAAAGAGGTTTTATGTTTATTAATTAGGTCTTGTAGGGTGACCATGATTGTTGAGAATTAAATTTGCCCTCGCCAAAAAGTTAAAAAATAGGAAAAAGTGTGGTTGTTTCACATAAATACGACGGTGATCGATCAATTATCAGTTACTGAGTGTGCAGGATTAGTCCTGCTCACGTCTCATGAATCACCCTGTATAATAAATTGAGATATTTTTTTTATTTTTTTTCCTGGAGTAGTCATGAGCAGGCCCATCTTCTGGTGCCAGCTTATCGTTGAATTTTGGGACACGTGGTATATTTAAAATATACATATTGTGTGGATACATGATTTAGTGTTCATACATTTGGGGCCCGTAGTATAACGGCATTTATTTTATACTTTTAATTCATATATTTTGTACCGATTTTTTATTTATGAATGCAACGAAATACGAATTTTAATGTACTTAATTTATATTTTAACATCGCTTTAAGGTATACTGCTGTTACTTGTGATAATAGTACTTGTAACGAACTATTATTGTTAATAACTAGAAAATGTACTAAACATTAACGAAAAGCGGTTATTTTAAATAATATTTGGTACTTATAAGTTATTAACACATTTCAATTGTTTAAAATGAAAATACCAAATTAATTGTTTTCTGGCGTTTTGATTAATCATTATATATTTGTAAACGCCATTGCAAAATATTTGAATTATTTTCGTCGTTAAATAATTAACGAATAATGAATTATTCTTGTTTGTGAGACTAAACCCGTAAATTTATTGTCATACTAATGTACTTAAATAAAAGTCTTTGCCAAAAAAACTTTATTTTTTGCTGCTCATTTGGTGCCGAATATTGATGTTTTTTAAAAATTATTACTCAATACTTAGCAGGTTATTTATATTTATTTACTCCTAAATGATGAGACTTATTTGAGTAAAGTAAAATTATTTCGCCAATGGCTTTTTTTATTAATTGAAGTAAATAAATAAAATGTGTATATATGTCACAAGGTCAGTAAAGTCCAAAGATTCTTTTTTATTTCAACATTTTGTAATAAACCGATGTGTTAAAATGAATAATGTCACTTTAGTAAATACAGGCTACTTATAAATAATATGTAACACTTCATTCCGCGGTTATATATTGAAATTTAAATACATAGGATGGTTAATGTAACTAGAGATTTTGTACATAAAGTGACTTGTTATAATATTGTCAAATAGTGTTAATAAATTAATTTATGGATTTTTATTGACTTTTTTATTACCCCTTTTAGTTTAACACTAAATAAAACAAAGGTTATATAAACACTTATTTTATTATAAATTTTTATCAAATTTATGGTTCATAATTTTAACGTTAAATAAAATTATCACAGCCATTTTTGAGGCAGACTTAAGACACATTTTTTGCACCATAGGCACTTACTTTTTCTCGACTGCTTAGTCAAAACCAATTAATTAAAGGGTGAAATATAGCATAAATTGCATTAGCTTTTTATAGAAATGTATCAGATTATTATTATTATATATTCATAATTCATAATAATTTATTTGAAAAAAAAAAGTAAGTTTTGTATGAAAGTCTTAAGGTTTTCGTTTTACATCTTCAGTTTTGTATAAAAAAAAATGTTACAGATCTGATACATTTCTTTATTTGCTAAGGAAACATAAGAGCATCTTTGCTGCATATTTGCATATCTGCATGCCTTTTAGCGACCTAATAAATCGATAAACAAATAAAAATGAATAATCTGAATTACTTATTCAATTACTGACGAAATATAAAAACAAGCAGTCGAGGGTTTTTAGAATTCTTAACTAATACATATGACAATATAAAAAGATACCCAATAACAAGCCTGAAAACAGTTATTTACGATACAAGTGCGGAAAAGAGGAATTTCGTAATAATATTCGCACGTATATCGTACAACGTTTTACAGTACATAGGTATGGCCCTTTAAACTTTTGACATACGCACGAAAAGTGCTATTTCTCGCACTAGTGCGGGAAAATAGGACCATATGTACTGTAAAGGTAATATCCTTTCGTTTATGGAATGGGACTTTTAAGTTTTAGCAAACAATGTAAAAAATATTAGTCAATAGTGACAAAAAGTGTATAAAGAAAACTTTAAATATTATCAATTGTAGTACCTACTCTACTTACGTTGTTACATTGTAATTGCATGTAAAAAATCCGCAAGTAAGTATAACGGGTTAGCACTGATTGACTAGCACGTTATCTTTTCGCAGATTAGCAAAGTAATAATTTGGTTTTAATTTAAATTGTTCAATAATGACATGACACAAACTACTTTTTAGGGTTCCGTACCCAAAAGGTAAAACGGGACCCTATTACTAAGACTTCGCTGTCCGTCCGTCCGTCTGTCTGTCACCAGGCTGTATCTTACCAGGATATATTTCTGTTGCCGCTATAACAACAAATACTAAAAACAGAATAAAATAAAGATTTAAATGGGGCTCCCATACAACAAACGTGATTTTTGACCAAAGTTAAGCAACGTCGGGCGTGGTCAGTACTTGGATGGGTGACCGTTTTTTTTTTCTTTTTTTTTCCTTTTTTTTTCATTATGGTACGGAACCCTTCGTGCACGAGTCCGACTCGCACTTGCCCGGTTTTTTTTTAAACCACAGTGAAATGTTCTGGCTTCCGTAAGTAACCTTTTCATATTGTCACATTAACGAAAATAATTACAATAATCTCACAATTGTTTCTCACTTTAACGTTTCTTTATAATTCTAAACGGTGTCCTACATCTGTGCAAATAATATCAATGCAAAGCTATGACTTAATATCACAAATACAGCTTAATACTAAATACATACTTAATTATCACAACTTATACTATAGCACATTTTTCTCTAATGATTATCATCGGTGTTAATACCGGGTATGGCCTGTAACATGAGCAAATAATTAAAACATACATTGTACTCTGTTGAACAAAACTGTCACCGTTTGAGAACGGTGACAGTTTTTTCAACAACTTTTAAAAATTATGAAGTAGGTATTTAGACTCCCTATTTTTCATACAAAATAAATATTGTCTTCAATGGACGCCATCGCCACGCCATATCATTGTGATTGACGTTGCTTGTCACGCCTTAAACATAACAAAATTCACAATACATTGCGTCTTAGAATAAACTTTAAAGTGTATTAAAAATCAAACCACAAGTAATTTTTAAAAGTCGCTGAACAAATGTTGGTCAATATGAGCAGTACAGCCTACGGTTTAATTTTTTGCTCATATTACAGGCCACACCCGGTATAATAAAATGAATAAAGGATGACGCACTAGATCGATTCAGGTCCGGGCGTTAGGCGTCCGACACTTCGTTTTCTATACAAATCATCACGTGATCATCGATCATCCGTCATAGAAAACGAAGTATGCCTCGACTAGCAATGCACCAAGGAGAAGTTTCTTAAGTTGCGAAACTTCTATGAAGAATATTCTCTGGAACTTAAATTTAATAAACAATCTAATCGTGTCAAGACCGACGTAGACACATTTTAAATATTTCGCCTGCCCGCTTTACTGTTATGTGGCGTGTAATATTATATATTACACAAAATACTAAAGTTCTCATGGGAACATTCTCACAGAGAACTTTCTAAGTTTCTTTCATGTAATTTCTCTGAAATTTCCGAGACCTTTTCTGCAATTTCTGCAATTTGTACATTGCTAACCTCGATTAGTATGCTGGCGTGAGTCATCCATAAAATTTTGAATACATTTTACTTTTACTAACATACTTCAATATAGCACCGATGATTACCATAAAACTGCAATTCCACCAGAGATGTGCAAGGATGCGTAGCGAGAGATGTACGTGCTTATTAAAAACCATTAGAATCACTACACGCTGAGCTATGAAAACAAATTAATTCTATTAGTTCTTAACAAACACATCCATCGCTGCACATCCTCGCACATCTCTGGTGGAAACGTAGCCTAAGAGGAGACTTTGTGACGATACTATTCTCACTATAATTGTCATGGTCATGTCTTATAGTACAAAGTAAGGAAATCCACCTATTTTCTGGAAACCAAAATATAATCTAGACATAAAAAGGCCAGGTTTAAGGATGACGTTAGACTGGGCCATGTCCGGGCCGGAGCATCCGGCGCTTACTTTTCTATCACATGGCAAGGCATCACGTGATGCTTTCCATAGAAAATGATGCGCTGGAAGCTCCGGCCCGGACACGGCCCGGTCTAACGTGAGTCATCCTTTACCTATAACGTCGGCTGAGAATACGTTTGTTAAATCGTTTTTTAATTATTACTAAAATACAAAAAAATATGCTATAATTGACACTAATCGGATTTTGAAAAAATCCATTTTTGAAAAATGTTGTGCCATATCCGGAATTTACTATAGGATAATTACACTCTGTCAACAGAAAATTATCACAAAAGTGTGACATATCCACAACTTTTGTGTCATGTCATACATTATACATTTAACATTTACTCATCAAAACGGATATGGCAAAAATAAATATGCTTTTATTTCATGATTACCACTGTATTCACAATATTTGTAAGGTACTATAAATAGTAAACATATATGCCTAAATGATATATGTATATGTTCAATATTTCCTAAATGTAAAACATTCCAAAAAAACTTTTTTTTTGCTTCTTTTCGCTCTCCTGCAAACCATGTAAGTGGCGTATGGCACAAACGTATTCTCACCCGACGATAACCAAATTTAACCTAAATCAGACGAAAAAAGAAATCGGATGATAAACTAAAAATTGGCACTAGTATGGCTCTCTCTCATATCTCATTTGATAGATTGTGGTTCTAGTATTTAGAGGAACACCAGCAATAGGTAGTTTACCTTAACATCGAACACAGAAGTAACTTTATCGCATACAAAGCGGATATACAAAAAACCTCATTCTACAAGTTGAATACAAAAAGGTACCTATGTCAAGTTATTTCTGAGTTCGATACAACAAGTGTTAGAAACTAAAAGTTTTACCCGAATATGCGAGTTAAGAGTCACGTTAGACCGGGCCGTGTCCGGGCCGGAGCTTCCGGCGCTTACTTTTCTATGACAGATGATCACGTGATGCTTTCTATATAAAACGATGCGCCGGAAACTCCGGACTGGAGACGGCCCGGTCTAACGAGAGTCATCATATATTTACATAAATCCGACATTTTAGCATAACAAAAATGGATCATTCTCTTAAAATATGTCTACGCCCATACAAAATGTCATACATTTAATTAAAGAAGAGTGGCAATTAGACGCCACCGCAGACATATTCTCAGAGAATGACCCAAATAAGTCTTAAATATAGGTACATAGGGTCACTCTCGTTTTTCAAGTCAAAAATTGCTCTACATATTTCATATCTTCAACTGAAGTTGGAGTTGACTGAATTGTCGACCGAAAACATGAGTGGCCCGTTTTAGTATATTTGATTTGTCTTACGTAAGTTTTTATTTATTGCGTCAAAATTCTTCTCTTTTTCGGTATAGTTGGGATTTTATCGCCCGTTCCAATCATAGCACATTTATACTTGATATACATTATCGTTAAAGGCCTGTGCGCAGACGTGCACGTGTACTAGCGCGTTGTAATGTATAGATCCTTATGACAAGCGGCACACCGCAAGCGTGACGTGTGCATGCACGGCTCTAATATTTTAGCGTACGCACACGCAGCCGGTGTGCTCTGGCCTTAGTGGTCCCGCGACGCTTTACAATACGTTAAACAGCTGATTCATTCATAGCTATTAAAGGCCCGATACTGCGTCGCAAAAAAAACGCCCGAGCGGGGCATCTAACGTAGCGTCCATATTAAATAAATGAAAACATATGCGAGTGGCCACATTACACGCTGCTCAAATCTCTTTGACGCTCGACGCAACGTTGCACGCTCTGCTACCCGTTCGCCACTAACCCCCTTATTCAAAAAACTTAGCAAATCTTTGAGTTGTGTCCCTTTCTAACAAACGTAAATGTCAAAATGACAGTTAAGGACAAGCGTTTACGAATGACGCCATGTCTTGACGCTCGACGAAACATTACCCTCGCCGCTGGCCGCTTGCACTGAGGTTGTACACTAAGTCTTTTACGTTGTGTCTTTCATATTACCTACTGATTCGTTTTTCTTTTGTTGTAATTTTTTCAGCCACAATTAGTCATGGTTCCTCTTTCGGCATTTATTCATTCCCTGAAAATACAAAAAAATATTTTAGATTATATTGTATTCAGTGTTCAAAAGGATGGGTGATGATCGGGCAGCCAAAAGGGCCTACTTGGGTCGACCAACTGGACGCCATCCTGTTGGTCGTCCTAAGAAATATCGTTGGATAGAGTGGAGGCAGATCTCCGTGTGAGCTCGGCATCGGCGAAAGCTGGCGTGATGCCGCTCTGGGCCGAGCAAAGTGGCGTGGTCTTGTGTTGGAGGCCAAGACTCATTTTGGGTCATCGCGCCAGCCAAGTATGTATTAAGTTCGACATAGTTTTATTTAACCTTTTGAACGGCGCGTCATCGTGAACCTTGCTGGAATGCACGAAGGTTGATATTGGGCTGTACCTGTTGACGTCTTTGGCGGTCAAAAAGTTAAAGTTGGTTTAAGACGAAACAGGAGCTGAATTTTAAATATTTTAGGTAAATATACTCGTCTCGCTAACGGCGTCGTATAAGAATTGATTTACTCAGCCTGTAATCGTATAACAGCCGAGTTACGGTTGTTGAAACACCAATATATCGTATAATAGCGGTTAACTCGACTATTTAGCAATTTTCGCTAATTAGTGCTATAATCATGTATTGTCGTATAAACGTTTATAGCACTATCTTTTAGCACTTTTATTCCACCTTTTAATAAATGCTGAATTAGCGCTACTAAATCACTTTTATTCAGCATAATTGTTCTATTAAAATCATATAACAGCTATAGAATAGCTAATTGTCTGAATAAGGCGCTTTAATACAACTGTTACTCAACTCTCTTCTCTGTTGCTATAAAAGCCTATTAAAAGCAATCCAATAACCATTTGGCAACAATGCTGCTGTAACAGCGCGCTTATATCATAATTTGGGTAATGGGGCTCAAACCGCTGTTATAGGAGCTGAAGTGTATTTACAGGTTTTATTCAAAATGTATTCAGCTTAGAGTACTTTTAAAGAGTTTTGAACTACATTAACAGCACAAGTCAGCCATGTTGTACGTTTCAATATAGTCCGGTGGCCAACTGCATGAAACCCTACCTGATAAAAAAATAGAAAATCCTACTCTGTAGGGGTAGCTGACTTTTAGTAGCATCAACTGCTCTTGGTCGGCCGCGGCTTAATTTCGCAAATTTTGCGTAAATGGCAAAATAGTGGCACAAAAATTCATCAAAAAAAAAAACCCCATCGTATAATAGAATGAAACTTGCAGGGTAGGATAGCTGCCTTTGAGGACAGCAAAACAAAAGTGGTCAGCTACATCCTGTGTTGGCAGGTTTCTGTGTTCGACCGAATTTGTGGTACCACGTGACAACTACAATTTACCTCATCGAAAAATAGAATGAAAAAAACTGATTGTAATACCTACATTAAATTTGTTGACGTATGTCTTGGTCGGCCTCACCTTAGCCTGATAGCTTTTGCAGTCCGTCCCCATTAAAAAAAACGTGAATGGCAGCAATCCTACCATACAAGTGACATTCTATTTTTCGATGAAGTAAATTGTAGCTCACGTGGTACCACAAATTCGGTCGGACACAGGAACCTGCCAACACAGGATGTAGCTGACCACTTTTGTTTTTTTGATGAATATTTGTACCACTTTTTTGCCATTTGCGCAAAATTTGCCAAGTTAAGCCACGGCCGACCAAGAGCAGTTGAAGCTGCTAAAAGTCAGCTACCCCCACAGAGTACGATTATTCTATTTTTTTATCAGGTAGGGTTTCATGCAGTCGGCCACCGGACTATAAATCCATAAACATGGCGACAACATGTGCTATAAGTGTAGCAGTAAACGCAGTTACTCGACTTATAGTCGAATGAATGAGATATAACAGAAACTAGATCGTGTAAGCAAATTTTTACTTATTTTAATTAATATTTTTTTATTGAAATTTAAGAAAATAGGCGGCCCATGAATATATATGAACCAGTGCCTTTGGTTTTATCAATAAAGTATTTTTCGCGCTAGGTTTTACTGTATTACGTGTACTTACAGACAGTAAAAACGTATGTACACAATCACGGTAAAAATAAATGTCATGGATGACAGCAGTAAAAAAATACTTAAGTACCTTTTTGTTTTATTAGATACGTGAAGACGATTAGGCCTCAAACTTAATCAAATAATTGAAATATAATCGCTTACCTGAGATCGTTTTTAGCACATATTTGTTGAATAAAAGCATTTACTGCACTCTTACACATTTAAAATGCCGAGTAAAAGCAATTCGGCTACTTTTACGAAACATTTTTGCTGAGAAAAAGCAGTGCGGTTGCTTTTATAGAACACTTTCACTGAGTAATAGCAAATTGATAATGTTTATAGAACAAATAATCGAATAAAAGCACTATCGTTGCTATTAAAACACTAGAAGCGCTTTATATCAACTTTTACTCAACTCTTACAGCATCGATTTGCTTCTTATACAGCGCTTACTCTATTTTTATAACACTTCTAGTCTGTATAAGTGCGCCTTTTCGCGTTGAGTAAACGCTTACAGGACTTTTATTCGACTGTTTTTACACCGTTTATAGCACCAAAAAGCGAAAATAAAAACGTGCTCTCAACTTTTATAGCACATAGATTTGCTAGTTGGGTAGTGCGATAAGGACAAGGCGAAAAATCCCGCGTAAAAATTTCAAAAATCGAGGTTTCGTACTCGACCCTTTCCTCCTCCAAAACTTAACCAATCCTAACCAAACTTGGAAATCTAAATGATTATGAAATTATCTGTGTCGAACCGTTTTGCTTTTTTGGCTAATTGATATCACTTTTGAATACTATGCCTCTCATTGCAGCATAGTCAATTAGGCCATTTTGGCCATTTTTGAAAGGCTCTAGCGCTCTAAAAAACGAAAATATCAAAAAAAGCAAAACGGTCCGACACAGGTATTGACAATATTAATCTGTGTTGCAAAGATCATTGCTCTAGCATCAAAACCCACGGAGGAAACAGTCGAGTACGTTTGTATGGAGAAATGAACCACTCCTGTTGGCTCTTACCCACCTTCCGAAGTAGACGTAGTCATAACACCACTTCCTGGCGTTCAGGTCTGCCGAGCAGCAGGTCTTGTAGGCGTCTTTCCCTTTTGTTAGCTTGGCGCAGCGCTGGCATAAGTCCACTAGCTCGTCCTGGGGACAAAAAAGTTTTATTTATATCTATTTTATTATATTTAGGGACTTAAATCAGTTACATGATTATGTCAGCCCTATTGTACCTTACACAAGTATTCTTACATGACAAAAAAGTTACTGTACATTTTTTTTTGTTCACATTTCCTTTCCTGCGACCTCGACCCGATTCGAACTTTAAGATACGTCAAATATTAGGTCTAGATACGATATGATATAATGGATATGCATTAGATAAGTCAGTGTCAAAAGTAACGTTTTTGTTACCTTAAAGTCATTCACGAGTAGGCCCAAAAAGTAAGCAAAACGTTTGTCAGTACAGTCACCTGCAATAATACGTTACTCTTCAGAGGTCGCATAAATATCTGACACGATCTTATATATGTATAGAGTCATAAGAGCGCGTCACATATTTTTGCGGCCTTCGAACAGTAACATATTATTGCAACAACATATTATTAACATATTAGTAACATATTATTGTACACAAAGTAATATACCTCATGGACTAATTTTGAGGGATGTAAAGAAAAGTTTAATTATTAATTTTGAAATTACTTAAGGTGCTGTAATGTAGTAATTAAATCTTTTTAGGGTTCCGTACCCAAAGGGTAAAACGGGACCCTATTACTAAGACTTCGCTGTCCGTCCGTCCGTCTGTCACGTCTGTCGTGATAGCTAGACAGTTGAAATTTTCACAGATGATGTATTTCTGTTGCCGCTATAACAACAAATACTAAAAACAGAATAAAATAAAGATTTAAGTGGGGCTCCCATACAGCAAACGTGATTTTTGACCAAAGTTAAGCAACGTCGGGCGTGGTCAGTACTTGGATGGGTGACCGTTTTCTTTTTGCATTTTTTTCCGTTTTTTTTTGCTTTATGGTACGGAACCCTTCGTGCGCGAGTCCGACTCGCACTTGCCCGTTTTTTTTGCTTTCCTCTGAATTTGTCCATGAGTACGAGTATAATTATTGTTAGTACCATCTGGTACAATTTTGACTTAGTAACACTGAATACCTTATAATATGAGTGTCATTTTCTTCGAAATATAAACAAATCTAATCTATTTAAACGTTTTAATAGATACAGGGGTATTATTAATTTAGGACTTAGGTACAAGTAACAACAGGTGCTTATCATAACCTCTAGCCGCCCAGAGACCTATAAAAAGGTCTCCTGTTCCATTCTAATTTGAACTTTGCGTTGACAAAATAAAATTTCATTTTGCTTGGCAAAGTTTGACGTATGGGCGGCTAGATGTTAGAGCGGTCTACACAATAGCTAACAGATTATAGCAAAAATGTCAATTCACAATCATATTATTAGAGATAATTATCTACTTTTGTTGATATAAAAACATTAACGTAGTTGATTAATAATCTAACCCTCAAAATTATCGCCGTGAAAATATGTGCGTAATCTTACGATAACATTTTTAGGTCACCACTGTCACTAGGTTATATTTATTATATTTTGCGTATTTCGTATATATTTACAATCTCAGATAAAGGAACAAAAATCTTCAAAATAGAACATACATTCACACAGAAAAGATTTAGAAAACTTTACCATATTAAAAATGCCAAAAGTCCAAAAGAAAGTTCACGCAATCTTTTAACCTAAAACCCTAGTAGATGGTCAAAAATCGTGTGTTAAAACCTCGGTTGAGGTAATAAATCGAAAAACACATAAACCAATTCAATTAGGCACCGATATAAAGGAAATTCGGCAAAAATAATTCGAAAACGATAGCAAGTTTATAGTAATTAGGGTATTTTCCAACATAAGGTAAATTCCAATGCTAAGTTCACGCAATTTTATAACTTAAAATCTTAGCGTCTATCACTATAATCATCTTAAAGGTGACAGTCCATTTCCAACGACAGCTGCGCTACTGTTCATTTTAGTATGGAAATTGACAATAACACCGACGCGTTCAGTACCAGTAGTGCAGCTGCGGTCAGAAATGGAATGTTACCATTAGTCTCTCTTAGATACGCAAATGGCAACAATAATCTGAGTAATAAATCTAAATACAAATAAACAAATGAAGCCGGGTGGATGACCAGCCAGAGTTACCAGGCTGGATATCAACTGGTATTTAGTAAGGTCTTAAGGATATCAAACGAAGATAATGAGAAATTTATGACTCCAGAGGACAAAATATACAATAATTTGTATTATTCTTTACTTGCCCGTGTTATGTCTTATTGTTGATATCAAACTTAGATGATATAACCAAACGGAGACGCCTCGTCTGTAATTTTCGGTACAAAATAGTCTGCCTATTTATTTTAAACCATCTCCTCGGATTTTTTTCGAGAACGATTTTTTTCTTCTCTATCTGCATTATCGAGGTTTGAACCCACGATTTTCGACAGCCATAATATAAAACACCCATTATTAAAAATAAAAGGTTTAAATGTTTGAGTGCCTGTCATATATTTTAATATGAATTCATATTTCAAAATGTTTCGAGCGCAACTGCGAGTAAAATAAGACCCTGAAAGCTGTTTCCCACAGACGTCCAGTTTTTTTGCGGGTACGGTTTTTTGCAGGATCCCGATTTAGATAGGTAGGATCCCGATAGGTGTTAATATAGTAACTTTCACACGAGGATTCTGTTTGCGGGATCCTGCATGCATACTACAGAAATCTGGATCCTGCAAAAAACCGTACCCGCAAAAAACTGGACGTCAGTGAGAAAACTGAGAAACAGCTCTGAAAAGTAATTTATGTATGTAAAAATCCAATAGTTTTCAGTGAAATAGAATGAGCCTCAAGGTTTTCCTATATTGTCTATCAGCAATATCTATAGGTACATAAATATGACATGATACTCATAATAACATTGAAATTTAATGGTGATAAGATTATTAACTATTAAATGACACAGATTGTTTGATTTGATGTTTTTTTTCTTTTCTAGCCTATATTAATAATATAATAAATAATAAATTTCATTTATTCGAGTAACATGACTCATACAATTTGTTAGTATACAATATTATAAATTCTTATGTCTAATGTTAGTACAAACTTAACTACTTACACAAATTAAATATAATATGGGCAGCAAGAAACATGCTTCTCACATTATCATATTGTCACATTATCATTTCTCATATTGTGTCCCACTGCTGGGCAAAGGCCTCCCCTGTCTGATGTTATTATATATTAATTGCCCGGGATTTGGAGTGTTATAACCGAACTATCTTTTTAGACAACAAGACAAAATCCATTGTTCAGTCCTGATCGGAATTTTATCTTTATTTAAAGGTTTTTATAATTTTTTTAAGGACCAGCTAGCCAGCTACTCAATACTAGGTGACAATTACAGCATGTGTATTCAAATAATCTGTGTCATTTAATTTAGTTTTACTCATAAGTTTATTGTTTAATAAGTACTTATCGTTATTTTATGATCTTATATTTTTCAATTGTGTATCAACTGTCACGTAACAATAGGTGATAAAACTTATCCCATAATTATTAAAAAACGATAGTTTATCTCATCAATGCCGTCCAGTCACGGGACCGTGACGTAATGTTTATACAGTGAAACCTGGTTAAGTGGGACCTGGATAAGTGAGAAACCTCTATAGCTGGGACTCATGGTGCGGTCCCGACACTTTAGCACTGAATTACCTCTGTTAGTGAGAAAAAACGAACCTCTATAACTGAGATTAGTTGTTGTGATTAGTCACATTTACCTCTATAATTGAGACACTGAGTTTATTTTACCTCTTTAACTGAGACTATATTTATAAGATTACATTTTCCTAATTGTTTTTTTAGAATTTTATACGAATTACCTCTGTATCTGAGATAACGTCAATCGATGACCTCTCTAACTTGTACTTTATTGATCTATTTCGGTATTCTTACTAACTCTTAGTCTATCCAATCCTCTAATTGTGTCTAAACGACTTCAAGTCATTTAGTTACTTTATGTAGTTAAAACTATTGAAACGAGAGCTGAAATCTTGATAAGTAACAAGAATAAACAAATTTTCATTTAATAAATTTCTAAGACGTAATGAAGTCCGTATCAAATTTAATTGAAAAAATGTATCCTATGGAAAATCATTCAAAATAAATTCAAAGAAATATTTAAACCGACTTAAAAAATATTTTCCCTAAATTACTAAAGGATTATTTTACCTATACATTTAAAGATAATTACAAAATACCTTATTAACCACCTCTATAACTGAGATATATCCTCTATTCTCACCTCTATTAATGGGACCCTCTGTAAATGAGACAGAAATTTATTTGTACCTGGCTAACTGGGAGCCTGTGTAAGTGGAAAACCTCTTTAAGTGAGACAAATTTGCTCGTCCCTTGAGATCCCACTTATCCAGGTTTCACTGTATATACATAATATATATACTTAAGTTATCGTTATCACTGCATAGATACCGTTTGTCATTTGACATAATTATTATACATTTGTTGAATGTTGCCGGAACCATTGATAAATAATCGTGAAAAAATAGCACAGTTTATGTTTTGCCGGTTTGTTTTGAGTTTCTTGCCGGTCCCATATTGGTGTACTTACAATTTAGGAGCGATTTAAATCTTCTCTGGTCTGAGGAGTAAGATTAGAGCCGGCGTAGCTTTATTTGACGTTCATAAGCGCATCGTAATTATAACATGTCTACTTGTAAAATAAACTATCTTCATTTTTGGGTGCGAATTCAGTTTTAAAGATTGATTGAAAGAGGATATGAGAAAGAAAGGAGTGAGTGCTGAGGTGACGAAAGACAGAGGAGAATGGAAGAGAAAATCATGTTGTGCCGACCCCACAGGACGTGGGATAAGGGCAGGGAGTAGAAGAATTCAGTTTTAAAGATGACAGATTTGGCGTGCGGTCTACAGCCGCAGCGCTGCAGACCATACGCCAAATACGCAAAAATCACCATGCTTCGTGCAGCTTTGTCATTTATTTTACTGTGAAAATTGACAATAACATCAACGTGTCGGAGCAATAGTGCAGTTGCTGTCAGAAATGGAATGTTACCTTTATGCAGCCGCAGTCTCCCGCCGAATATCTTTAAGGAGACGTTCGGATGGCAACTGGCACCGCATTATGGTAACATTCCATTTCTGACCGCAGCTGCACTACTAGTACGAACACGTCGGAGTTATGTCAATTTCCATAGTAAAATGAATGGTAGTGCTGCTGTCGTTGGAAATGGACTGTCAGCCACTCTGTCACTTCCTGCAGCCGCGTTGATACCGCCGCTGTATCTTTCAAAAATATAAGGGCACTTACGTCTGTTTTACACTGAGCGGTCTCGGAGAAGATGCCAGTCGCCTGGTTTCCGGGGGGTCGCGCGTTCGAATCCCGGATCAGCATCGCAAGACACATGCTTAGAAGCAGCAAGGCTATTGAGTGTTTCTGAAAAAGATAAAAGGATATTTAATAATAAATATATAACAACAAATATTAAAGGACATAAACACAAATTGACTAAGTCCCACAGTATGCTCAATAAGGCTTGTGTTGTGGGTATTTAGACAACGATAATATAATGTATAGAACTGCCTGCTAAATATATATATTTATTTGTTTAAATAAATTATTTAATTTATATAGGTATATTGTTATTATATTATTTTCAGAGAAATAAAATAATCATAAATGTATAAATATTTATGAATACTTAAATACATAGAAAACACCCATGACTCAGGAACAAATATCCGTGCTCATCACACAAATAAACCTTCCAGGGTTTGAACCTGGGACCATCGGCTTCAAAGGCAGAGTCACACTAGGCTAGCCAGACAGGTCGTAATAGATAAAAAATTAAGAATATTTAATTTATTAGCAGGTTATTTCGATACGATAATTTATTTCAGTTTGAAGGCTGCACGCACAATTTTCCCGGCTAGCGCTTGCTTTCTCATTGATCTGATAACTAACATGTCTAATTTTGCAAAATGATAACGTTTTTATCATACAGCCTTGAAACGACTCACACTTATTGGTTTTGGATCCTATTACGCCTATTTCCCGTAGGCAAAGACCACGGATTTCCACTTGCTACGATCCTGTCATACCTCTTTCGCTTCCTTCACTTACATTACATTCCTCCTGTGCTCTTGACCTGGCCTTTCTTCACGATTTCCCTGATCTGATCGAGAAAGTCCGCCGAGGTCTACCCCTTCCAACTCCCACTTCTACTTCTCCCTTAGGCCCCCCCCACATCTGGCGTCTTTCGAGCGTCGGCGTCTACAATTCTATGGCCGCCGTCGACGCAACGTCGACGCAGCGTCGACGCAACTGTGCAGCGACGTCATTTTCCATAGCGCTGGACCGACGCCGACAGACGCCGATGCTCGAAAGACGCCAGATGTGGGGGGGCCCTTATACTTATACTTTCTTTGTTAGCCTTCTTTCACTCATTCTTTCCACGTGTCCAAACCATCTCAATTATTCTCAATTTTTGTCACTACATCTTCGTTCAGTCGACACTTTTCCCTTATCACACTGTTCTCATTCTATAATGTTTACAACGATATTGTATTATTTTATCCAAGATAGTTCTATTTACTCTTTCAACAGATTAACCTGGTTAAATCTATGCGTTTACATCAATATTGATTGATTAACACGCGACCTTTAACATCAATAACAATGTGCCCTAATTCCTGAGATTATCATCTATATCAATAAAATATATAATATCTACGCTTATTGGATATATAATTACTTATTAATAGATAGGGATTGACCCGGTTTCTAGTTGTCATGTCATTCGAGATCGCTAATCATCTTAGTCGCAATATAGGTATCATGGAGAGGATAAAACTGGAAGTGGGAATAAGATCGAAACCTGCATATGTCGTTAAAAAGAGATTCAGAAGTCGGGTTCATGGAACCTTCGTTTTTATCTTACATCCGTCTAGTCTGTTATCTATTACGATAGTCTGCAAATCATGGCATTAATGCACAACAATTCCATATTAGTGCGAAAGCGTTTCGATCGCTACGGAGCGTAAGCTATTGGCATGTTGGACACGCGGCCAGTAGGTACTATAACGCAAACTGATCGAATAATTAAAACTCAAATTGGCTTGTAAGTAAGATAAGTATTTTTTAATTGAGTAAGATAAGTAAAACTCGTGTAAGGTGAAGAGATAAATATGTATGGCTTTGTCCTACGGACTGATTCGTGTTTCCATCATAATAAGTAACTAGGGACGCCGGAAGTTTTAATCTACCACTGACTGTTATCTTTCCGACCAATTAGCAATTAAATTTATTTGAATATAATCGATGGGTGAGATAAGACTTCTATAAATAATCGATATTAATTAAAGACCTAATTATCTAAGTTGTCTATGTAGAGGAAAAAGTTTTTAAGGGGCTGGATCGCATCCTAAGATCAAAGACATATGTAACTTCGTATAAGATGAATGAAGTCTAAGAAAAAAACGTGCCTCGTAAATCAAGAAAAAGTCATTCTCGAATAGATGGCGCACACACCTTTAGCCCATTCTCGGCTAGATGGCGTGACGACACCGTTTCATATTACATAACACATAGATATCAGCGAATGAACATGGGTCAAAATGATATAAAAATAATAAAATCATTTATCCATTTTATTCATTTTTTTGATAATTATTACGTGTTTATTTTGAGTATAGTCGTGTGTCGATAGATGGCAGTAAATTTACAGTGACTACAACATTTACTATGACAGGACCCCTCTATACTATCTATTCTTTTATTTCTTTTTGCTAAGATGAAAAGTCCCTCACAAGTACCAAAACTTGTGACGAAAGTTTCGTATTTCCTGGATTTACACCATCCACCTACCTACTCCTCCCTCCTACAGTCAGCAGCAGAAGTTGCTAAGCGGGCCAGGTGTTCAAAATTACCTTGACGTGACTTTATTTGAGAATAAGGGCGTGTCAAGGTAAGTTTGAACACCTCGCCCGCTTAGCAACTTCTGCTGCTGACTGTACCTACACCTCCGCCTACTTTTAAAAATACGAACCATCGCTAAAAATACGAACAATGGTAATAACTCAGGTAAGTTTATAGGCATATGTACGATAGTGAGTTCATATTTAAGATAAGCTACCTATTTTTGCACCGATACAATGCGTGAGATGTTTACAAGAAGACAGTAAACAAGGTTACTTCAACACCTTTAATAATTGGCTTTCTCCGTCTATTTATAATAGCAATTAGTGAGATAGCAGCATATTATTATATGTTGATTATAGACTTTGAACGTATACTAGACTATTGCATATTAGTTCTCTATTCTTGGCGCGGCGCCCTCTATATACGACTACGCAGAATACGCAGCGAGGGTTTGAATCCTATGTAGTCTTCTTCTTCGCGTTGTCCCGGCATTTGGCCACGGCTCATGGGAGCGTGGGGTCCGCTTGACAACTAATCCCAAGAATTAACGTTTGCACTAGTTTTTACGAAAGCTACTGCCATCTGACCTTCCAACCCAGAGGGGAAACTAGGCCTTATTGGGATTAGTCCGGTTTCCTCACGATGTTTTCCTTCACCGGAGAGCGACTGGTAAATATCAAATGATATTTCGCACATAAGTTCCGAAAAACTCATTGGGTACGAGCCGGGGTTTGAACCCGCGACCTCCGGATTGCAAGTCGCACGCTCTTACAGCTAAGCCACAAGCGCTTTTTAAGCAGCGCAGCGTTTTTTTTTAGGGTTTGAATCCTAGTACGAGCTTTTATTTGTGTGTTATGGATATTTTTTAAGTCAACTTCTAATGGGACAACTCGGCTTTATATCACCACGCTGAGAATTATTTATTGTCAGCTGACAATGACAATCCATCGTTCATTGACCCAGCGCTGTACCAAATATTATATTAACTATATTGTAAATTGTATACACATAAGTACCTATAATAAGTAAAATGTAAATAGTAATTAAGTAACAAAATGACGTGTAAATGTATATATTTCTTTTACCAATAAAAAAAAAAATTAAAAAAAAAAAATGCTGGTTTAAAGGGGCCCACTGATTAACAGTCCGCCAAACGGTATCGGTCTATCAGTTCTAACTGACAGGCCGATACCGCCCGGCGGACTGTTGATCAATGGGCCCCCTAAGAAGTAAATATTGACGCTACGTGGCTCAACAGCAATAAGGTTTAAGTACCTACGACTCTTCAGATGACAATTCCTTCTTGACTTTAAGCCCTTGCGCTATGAAGGCTCATTCTAATTTAACCTTATAAATTTCTGATTAATAATTATAGCCTTTAATGCGATGTCTATAAGAAAGACGCGAACAAGTTAGAGCTGTTTCCCACTGACGAGCAGTTTTTTGCGGGTACGATTTTTTGTAGGATCCAGTTTTCTGTAGTATGCATGCAGGATCCCGCAAACAGAATGCTCGTGTGAAAGTTACTATATTACTAGTAAGTAGTATAGGTATACTACTAAAACGGGATCCTGCAAAAAACCGTACCCACGAAAAACTGGACGTCAGTGTGAAAGCGGTTTTAAGCATACAATAAAACACGGTGTATGACCCAGAGCCATTTATTTTGGCTCAGTGGTCCAAAAATAATCTTGGCCTCCGAAACGAGAGCGTGTCACCTGTCCCGATCCTGCGCAATCGCTGGTTTAGTCACCTACTCAGAGGGCCTATCGCGAACCGTGTTCGACGTGTTGCCACCCTGTCACACTTACGTACGAATTTACAAGTGCGACAGAGAGGCGACATGTTGAACGTCGTTCGCGGTAGGCCCTCTGAATGGGAGAGGATCGGGCTGTCAAGAGGGCGTTCTTGGGACGACCGACTGGTAGCCGTCCTGTGGGTCGGCCCGCGGGTATCGCTGGGAAGACAGTGTGATCCTTAATACATAATAAAGCCAAATGTATCACAGGATATACCGGGTGTGGCCTGTAATATAAGCAAAAAATTAAGCTGTACTCCTCATACTGACAAACATTTGTTCAGCGACTTTTAAAAATAACTTTTGTTTTGATTTTTAATACACTTTGAAGTTTATTCTAAGACGCAATGTATTGCGAATTCTGGTATGTTTAAGGAGTGACAAGCAACGTCAATCACAATGATATGACCTAGCGATGGCGTCCATTGGAGATACTATTTATTTTGTATGAAAAATAGGGAGTCTAAATCCTTCATAATTTTTAAAAGTTGTTGAACAAAAGTGTCACCGTTTAAGGAGTACAATCTATGTTTTAATTATTTGCTCGTGTTGCAGGCCACACCCGGTATGTAACTTAGCTCTCAATCTTGAGATTATAGCTTTAACCCCAAACAGTTATCTTAAATTTGCTACTTATGTGAGACTACGAACTGAAAATATTCTTTATTCAAATAAGTGCGTAGGCCTAGCAACAAGCACACCAGTTACAAGAATCATCTTATGCTAATTTATATGTACTGAGTAATTTGAAGTTTTTGACCCGGTCTTTTTTTTTTTAAACAATTATGGCCTGGATGCGAGTCCTTTAAGCCATTGACCCGGTCTAGCGTGAGTCATCTTTTATATTGTGTGTAAGTTTTTGTCACGGATAATTTAAATCAGAACTTAACGCATTCACTGCCCGGGGCGTGGCCTAGGAACAAACTTGTATGTCAGTGAACGCACATGTGCGATTGTGCGTCGGAGGCAGTGAATGTGTTAAGAGTCTTCAGCGAAATTTCACCTTCGTATAAAAATAGTTACGTTCTCATTTTAAAACTACGTGTTGGGTTGTAGTAAAAGTTTGCACCAATAATAACATGAGGTACCTATATCTAGTTCTGTAATCAGTTTATACAGGTTATAAACTAGTTTATAAAACAAACGAAAGTAGAGCAGAAACTAGTTTTAAAGCCTATTTCAATAGAACTTGCTAACTATGTAAACAAACCGCCATATTGAAATTGTCTCTGAATGATCAATTTACTAGTGATGGGCAAGACTCCTACTTACTATACTTTACTAATGTCAAACCATGTCGAATAATAAAATACCAAAAGTAAAAAACAAGTAGTTACTTATTTTTAATTTGTTTAATCACGATCAGAAGACAAATTAGTACTTAAGAATGATGTATTGATGTATTTTATAACCGCGGCGGTAGGTACAGAACGTGGGTTGGGTAGTGTGTAGCGGGTTTATATTACAAAATTTAGTCACAACGCTACCCATCATAGACAATTGTAGAATTTAAAAGAAACAAAACCGCCATTCCATCAGGTCCTAATAACCTAACTTATGAAACCATTTTAAACTTTTAATTAAATATCTTTGATATCTAGCAACACGAATGTAATGTAGAGTAATGTAATGTTGTTGTAAAGAGGCCCAACGGAGCCGACATGTCCCATAGATAAAGGCTCCTTCTAAATACGTAGATAAAAAAAAAATTAAATATCCAAGATACAGTTACATATTTATGTATTTTACGGAACGGACCGTTTCAATAGTGTATATGTGTATGGTTTCAATGGTATTTGATGTGATGGTGGGAAAATTCAAAGAGAAACAGTGATAAAACAAAATTACGTTGTTTGTTTACATAGTTAGCAAGTTCTATTGAAATAGACTTTATATGAGATATTTATTTCGTTTTAACTATGTTTTCGTTTCGTTTCGTTTTTACTATGGTATATGAAGCTACATAAACTAATTACAGGCATAGAGATCCCTTTATCCTGTTGTAAGTACAAAGTTTCAGAAATCTAGCTAGTCGTTTTAAAATGAGAGCATAACTACATTTTTATGGAGAACCGAGCTTGCTGGGGACTTAGTGATCCAAAAGACTCAAGCCTTTTAGCTCTTTTTTTAGGGCTCGCCTCATCTCTTGACGCCTAAAAGGCTAAAAGCCTAACTGCCGTATTCGAAGTTCAATATATTCATAAGAAACGACACATACTAGATCCATTCTAGATACGTTATAGTTTAGATAGCAACTAGTTCTCTTTTGCAGCGCAATTCGGGCAACCAATGTCACTTTTACGTTAGATACGGGCCCTATTTCTATTTAATTAGTAAAATAGGCTTTTAGCCTTTTAGGCGTCAATAGACGAGGCCCTAAAAAGAGCTAAAAGGCTCGAGTCCTTTGGACTACAGGGGACTCTTAAACTAAGGTACTATGGCTGTACTGCGTATGCCGTGACGTACCGTGATACGTTTGTTGTGCCGAATTAAATGTAGGTTCTGTCCTCGTTTTCAAATACTTGCAGTTATTACGCCGTTATCATTTATCGTTAGATTTTGTTTAACTATGCCCAAATATGTGGCACGGAGTGGGTGCCACAATGTAAACGCCGGCAAGGTCGGCCTAAGAGGAGACGGCGGGACGACCTGGACGCATTTCTCAGCAACTGGACGGATGCTGCACTTAATCTGGAGGATTGGAGGTCTAGGGGGGAGGCTTTTGTCCAGCAGTGGGACACCTTATAGGCTCGAAAAAAAGATGCCCAAATATAGGTATTGAACGGTTTGGATTTAACAGTTTTGCATTCACGGTTAGTTTAGCTATTATAATATCGATTGGAAGCTCGAAAACAATACAAAAGGTAATCAACGTTCATATCCCGGTCGATATAAGGGTCAAACAGATCACTGTGTTACGTTCTTTCCTATAGACATACACAAGAGTTAAGGGCTATAAAGATTAATTTTCTTATTTAACCCTTATCCACGTAAAAAGGTCCTCCTTTTATTTAGATAACTATGATAAAATCATTACTTACATGCCCACAAGCTGTTAACTATTGCCCACAGGAGAGAAAAATAGCGTGTTCGCGCGAACTGTACATTTTTCTCTCCTGTGGGCAATAGTTAACAGCTTGTGGGCATGTAAGTAATGATTTCATCATAGTTCTGTAAATAAAAGGAGGACCTTTTGACGTGGGTAAGGGTTAAATAAGAAAATTAACCTTTATAGCCCTTAACTCTTGTGTATGTCTACAGGAAAGAACGTAACACAGTGATCTGTTTGACCCATAAGCCTGTTTGGTTTTAGTTGGAAAAATATGCGTAGAATTAACTTATTGACTGAGGTTTATTTAATAGTTATCCTAGAAATCCAACGAGACGAACGAAAATCATTTTTAAAAATGATTAAAGATTATTGCAATAAATGTGTATATAGTTAAGCACCTGTAATTAGTCTAAAGTTAATTGATTCAATTGTGTTACCATAGTTAAGCCATTTCTGTTTAAGTTAGATGCATGAGAGTATGTTAGCGTATGCTATAGACTTATATGTGTACGAATTAAGTATTTACAATAAATACAATACAATTTACATAGTTAATTTGCGTAACACAAATGAATCAATTAAGTTAAGACTAATCACAGCTTCTTAACTTTGCTTAATTACACGTACATTTTTTTTTTGCAATTCACTCATATTTATAAATTCAAACATACTAAAAATAGTATTTCAGTTAAAACTTAGTAAAACAATAAGAAACTACTGAAAATTTTATGAAAGCCTTAATTGTGTGCAAACTTTTTTATGAACGCTCAAAAACTAGCTTTTAACACGCGAATTTCTCTAAACAAAACTATCTCTTTAACATCCGCACTTTATTTTAAATAAAAGCAAAACCCAAACAATAAGTTCAACAGCCGATCACATAACAAAACAAACTCACCAATAGACAAAACACTAACGCCACCATTTTCACTAATTCTCACTAATTTTCTTTGCAAATCAATAGAACTTTTGCAAACCAATCTCCGGTTCGTTCGATCCCGCGTTTTACTACCGTTTGGCGGCTATAATGTAAAGCTGGGGTATTAATGATATAACCAGGAGTACTGTTCCAACTGCCATGTGTACCAACCAGTATAGATAAGAGCTACGATTACGTGTAATGGTTGGTTGTATAGAGGTCTTCTTATACTGGTTACTCAGCTGGTTGTTATCATACACCTATTCGGCGCGTGCTCTTCTAGTGATAAAGATAAGGAAGGTGGTGAACGATTGTTTCGTGATGTAAGAATTGGGGCTTATTGAGATTTAGATCTTTGTATGTCCGGGTTTTCTATCAATGAGCAAAATGGACTTTTCTTCACTGTCCAGGCAATCCGCCTGTGGAATGCTTCTTGTCTCCATTGGGCAGGCTCAGAATAAATTCACTTTCAAGCGCATGTTGCGCATGTTTGTTTGACAAGGTTCAAGGTTCGTCTTCATAATGTTCCTCAATAGATTTATAATTATGTACCTATGTATGTATATTTATATACTCTGTATACATATACGAGTATTACATACTTACGTAGATATCATGATTATAATGTATAGTTTTGTGTTAAAATGCACCAGTCCTTAATCTTTGGTTTAACCCTTGGTAGATTGATAAAGTATTACCTATCTATGTATACTTTCTGCCATTAAGTCCACCATTTTTACTTTCATGTATTTTACAATAATGTTTAAATACTTTAAATAAATCAATTAAATACGGCTTTCTATTTAGTAGTAGTAGTAAAACACTTTATTGTACAAAAATCAAAACAAAACAGGAAAAATAACATTGGTCATTAGTACAACTACCCACACACACACATTGGTATTGGTATTAGTATTAGTACTATTTATTATATAGAGTGCCTAAATCCAGAGTAAAAGGCGATTTTCTTCAGGATGAAACTCATTTTCCAAGATGGCGGCGGTTCCTCGAGGTCCCCAAACGTCAAAATGGTCTGGACTGGAGACTTTCAAGTTCGAGCTTCGCACCTCCTGTGACCAGAAAACCGCCAAAAAAACGGAGAACAAGACGCGAAGTGAATAACGAAGCGTACTACGTAAGCGAACAACACGCGAACGCGAAACGAAGCGAAGCGGCGCGGGGTGAATCAATCCTTTGATACCTATAGAAGAAGGCTTGTCACGTGAATATTCCTAGCCCGGCTGTGGGCTTCACCCTGAGGAAACTCACGGACAATTAAGGTTACTAAATTAAATAAACACTGAAACTTACCAAAAGCTCAAACAGGTGCTAAACTTATTTCCATCAACTATTCAGGGCAATAAAGGATATTAAATGAAACGTTAGTTTTTGTGACACATCATTTATTACTAATTTGAGACACGGCAGTTATTCTACATGTAAATCATCAAGCTAGCATAAGCACCTTATATTAATATATGTCAGGCGATAGAGCTGGGTCGTGCCAGAAATGGTTCTAAAATGATTTACAAGCAGACCTATCTAAATTTGTTAGTCCCTAAATTATCATTTGCCATCACATATGATTCTACTAAATTCTTTAACTTTAAATTTGGAAAAATTGCTTCTAGGATGGAAGGAAAGCGTACACCAACCTCATAACAAATGTTCCACCAGTTCAAACCCGACGTGTCATCCTCTGCTGTGCCGGAGCCGATTTGCAGCAGCAGGAATCTGACCCGACACTGCAGAGCGCCACCGAAGGACTAAGGTCTCAGTTTGCAGGTGACGTCTTCTCCACCCAGCAGAAGAGCGAAATCTTCACGGCGAACTGCTCACCAGACACACTTGAAGTTTTAGGAGTATGGGCAGACTTCCATACTCTGATATGTGACTGAATTCACATTTGTAATAACATGAAAACTAAAACCCCGTCAGCTGAAAGAAACATTTCAAGATTAATAACTAGAAGCATGTGCTCTGCCAATCTAAGAGACATTATATGATCTAAGTTTCTCACCAGCTGGAAATTCCTAGAATGGACTCATCTCACAGCTCTGATACTCCCTCCCAACCACATTGTTTTACCAGCAGACTGGAAACAAAGCGAAATGGTCAAACAGAGATTCAACAAGGAGTTACACCTGAGGACATCTATATATTATCATATTCTACTTACTGTTTGTGGCAAAATAACAACAGCATGAGCTCCCTAGCTCATGGATGCAGCGGCTACTGCATAACCAAGCCTCTGATTGATGCTACCAGAGCATGATGTATTTCGCTTCACTGTTCTATGTATCAAAGATGCCCATCCAGGGCGAAAACCAACCAGGAAATAATCTCAAGCCTAACTATCCCTGGGATGACACAATTAAAATAACAGTAACTAATGAAATTCAAGGAATATTTTTGTATGTAAGTATAACTTAAAGAAATAAATCATGTTTAATTATTTAAACATATTTCAACCTATTTTGTATTTATAAATTAAGTTTTTGATTTAAATATACCACTACGAAAGATGTGATGCATAATACCACTACGAAAGATGTGATGTCCCCCCCAATAGCGAATAATTCAAATGATAATTTGAAATATCGTACGATTTTGTGTTCGGGTGGTCAAACTACCGCTGACAATAATGCGAAATTATCACCGACACCGCAGGCCGTTACTAAGTCAACGAGCGAGGTGAGTCATCGCGCCGAACAGCTGACTTCTATTGCTACTACGGAACAGTGCATAGGAAAAAACCTGTCTACGCGCGAGTTATCGTTTGCTGATGCGCTTGTAAGTAATAATAAAGAAACAACGCATGATGGCGAGGCTTGCAATAATGATTGGGTCACCGTGGAACGTAAAAAGAAACCTAATACGCGGCACGGAGGGCAGTTTGGGACCGCGAGTATAACACACGGCAACTTTAGAGCGGCGGAACGTAGAATCCCAATATTTATTACTAAAATAAACAAAGATGCGAAAGAACAGGACATTACAAAACACATTTTTGAAAATACTCAAGAGTCGGTTAAACTGGAAAAATTAAAGATTAGAAATGAACATTTTTACAGTGCATATAAGTTTTTTGTAAATGAATCGAAGGTTTCGCTGTTTTTGAATAGTAAAGTATGGCCTAAAGATATCATATTCCGTAAGTTTGTGCACTATAAAGACAGACAGTCGGACAGAGTAAGCTCTGGAAACGGCAATATACCTATATATAAGTAGTACATATTTTATGGCAACGAGTTCACGTACATATACATTTGCGAGCTTTAATTGTAAAAATATTAAGCGCTGCATTGATGGTGTGAGGGATTTGTGTAAAACCTGTGACTTAGTGGCCCTACAGGAGACGTGGTTACTACCGCACGATATAGCGTTTTTAAACAGTATCGATGACAACTTCGGTGCGACTGGGACATCTGCAGTGGACACGTCGTCGGGAGTGTTGCGTGGTCGTCCGTACGGAGGTACCGCCTTGCTGTGGAGGAGTGCGATATTCAGCGATGTGTCGGTGATCCCATGTGACAACCCGCGAGTGTGCGCAATAAAGGTAACAACGAACGATCGCCCCATTATAGTGATGAGTGTTTATATGCCAACTAATAGTGCGGACAACCTGGCGGACTTCGCGGACTGCATCGGTGCGGTGAGTGCTATTGTTGACGAGTACGGCATAGAATCGGTTTATATATTGGGAGATTTTAACGCCCACCCTAATGAACTTTTCTATAATGAGCTTTTAAATTATTGCGAAGAACTGGATTTGTGCTGTGTGGATGTACAAAAATTAGGTATGAACTCAGAAACGTATACTTTTATTAGTGACGCGCATCAGTGTACACGCTGGTTGGATCATTGCCTAATAACAAAATCCATAGTGTCTTCGGTACGAGATGTATATGTTAATTACGACGTTACTTGGTCCGACCACTTTCCCCTTGTGTTAAAATGTGATTTAAATCTATTGACACCTAGATCAAATAATAGTATACCTAACATACAAAATAAACATGTAATATGGGGGGAAAGGGGGACGGAGCAGGTTGCCCGATATACGAAGGAATGTCACGAAGGCTTAAAATGCATTGATTTTCCACAGGAGCTAAGACTTTGTTCTGATAGGTACTGCAGTGATGCTAAGCATAGGTACATACTAGATAGCCTGTACAATAATATTATATCAGTACTATGCGCGGCCGCTATTGCGAGTACTAAAGGCACTAAACGTAAGCCTAGAAAACCAATAGCAGGGTGGAACAGGCATGTCCAAGACTCCCATAGGGTGGCTAGGTCTAAGTTTCAAGAATGGACGCTCCAGGGCAGACCAGCGTATGGTGATATATTTAAGGAAATGTGTGAAACGCGAAAAATTTTTAAGTCCCGCCTTAAGTGGTGTCAAGACCATCAAACACAAATTAAAATGGATATTTTAGCGTCACAGCATTCCAAGAAAGATTTTCGGTCGTTCTGGAAATCTACTAATAACATGAATCTTAGACCTGGAGACCCAGTGAGCGTTGATGGCAAGAGTAATGTGTACGAAATAGCTAACCACTTCAAAGACCATTTCTTTGTGAAGTCCCCTTTAGGACCATCGCAGGCTGAGGTGAGCAATGCTGAGATCAAAAATGACCGGGTGGAGCCTGGATACACGGCTAAGCAAATAACCTCCACTATACGGTCTATGTCGAGAGGCAAGTCACCGGGGCATGATGGTCTCAGCATTGAGCATCTTCAGAATGCGGGGCCACACATCTCAAGGGTGCTAGCAATGTTCTATACACTATGTGTTAGACATTGTTATTTGCCCGAGGACTTAATGAAAACCATTGTTATACCTGTAGTCAAGAGTAAAACGGGAGACCTATCGGACTCTAGCAACTATAGGCCCATCTCTCTTGCGACTATAGTGGCGAAGGTTCTTGACAGTGTCCTTAATGCGCAGTTAAATAGGTATGTGTGTATTAATCATAACCAGTTTGGTTTTCGACCTGGGTTATCCACTGAAAGCGCCATACTGTGCCTTAAGCATACTGTCAAGTACTATGTAGATAGGAGAACCCCGGTTTACGCTTGCTTTTTAGATTTATCTAAGGCGTTTGACCTGGTTTCCTACAATATCTTGTGGGAAAAATTAGGAGCGACGAATATACCACCCGAAACCGTTCGTATTCTAAGGTACTGGTATGGAAACCAGGTCAACCGCGTTAGGTGGTCAGGTACTCTCTCGAGTCCGTATAGGTTGGAGTGTGGAGTGAGGCAGGGAGGGTTGTCCTCGCCCACACTCTTTAACCTGTATATAAATGGGCTTCTCGAGGCGCTGAGCGGAATGCATGTCGGCTGTCATATTGACTCAGTATGTGTGAATAACATAAGCTACGCAGACGACATGGTTCTGCTCAGCGCGTCGGCTTGCGGACTACGTAAATTACTTCTAGTATGTGAGAAGTATGCGACTGCGCATGGCCTTAAATACAATGTCACCAAAACGCAGTACATGGTGTTTGAGCCGAGAGGATACAGGATAGAGGAGGTACCTCCAATACAATTAAATGGCACACCACTGGAGAGGGTGAATAGTTTTAAATATTTAGGCCATATTGTGACATCCGATATGCGGGATAATATGGATATAGAGCGGGAACGGAGGGCCCTATCTGTGAGGGCTAACATGATCGCCCGTAAGTTTGCTCGATGTACAAGAGAAGTTAAAGTCACATTGTTTAGAGCCTTTTGTACATCCTTATACACATGCAGCTTATGGAAGGATTATACGCAGCGAGCATATGGAGCCCTCCGAATCCAATATAACAACGCGTTCCGGGTGCTGGTGGGGCTGCCCCGCTTCTGTAGCGCATCTGGGATGTTTGCGGAGGCGCGCATGGATTGCTTTTATGCGACCATACGCAAGCGATGCTCATCCCTGGTGCGCCGGGTGCGGGCCAGCCCCAACCCCATCCTGCGTTCTATCGCGGACAGGTTCGACTGTCCATACTTGAGGCACTGCTGTGAGAAGCATGTTTCTTGCTGCCCATATTATATTTAATTTGTGTAAGTAGTTAAGTTTGTACTAACATTAGACATAAGAATTTATAATATTGTATACTAACAAATTGTATGAGTCATGTTACTCGAATAAATGAAATTTATTATTATTATCTCCTTGGATATCACGGGCCTATAATCCCGGTTTTTTGATAGGCTTGCGTGGGGACACAGATCCAACACGTAGAGGCCCCTTGGAGAGCTTTTATGTCATGTAGAACGCCTGCTGGAACCCGTTCACAGGTGCAACAATAGACACCCGTGAACCGGTCGGTCTATTATTATTATTATTAAATATTTATTAATAATATTCCATAAATTTAGGATTTTATTTGAAGTAGCAACACCATCAGCTTCAATTTGTTTCTTATTGGCTGAATGCCTGTCATTTATATTGTTGCTACATCAAAGACTTCCTTGCCATAGAACAAAACTATCCTATATTCGAGACAATCCTAAAAACGTTAAACTGGGCTAACCATACAAAGTGCCGTGTCACAATACCCCTCTCCCCGCTGTTGCGTTTTACCAAGGGTAAAACGCTCGCTGTCCTCAGCGACTATCTAGATCTAAATCATGTGTCACAAGAAACGAAAAAAAACACAAACAAAACAACCTCAACCATACTTAGTATGGGAGAACCCAAAACAAAACCACCACCAAATGATTGTCGCAGGAACGAGATCCTTATCCAACAGAAAAGCCAAAGTAAACCACCTACCACACAACTACACGTACCAAAACCGCTAAACCAATGAATTTTGAATTTTTTATCTCGAACCCACACAACCTAAATACAAAAAAAAAATGTGGTATCCGAACAGCCGGAAAAATCCACACCGCAATATCCAACTAACCAGTAAACCATCCCTTGGTTCTACCAGCTCAACTTTATCCAGTTGCGCTGGCAAAACCAACCCAACTGCCAGGACCGATGTTCAGCATACTCAAAATTATTCTCCGCTAGACCGGGCAAAATTAAAATTAAACCAATCCTACTGCTAAGTTTACCTATATAAACTAGAGTAGCTTAATACGAAATTGCATTCCAAACAACATTCTAAATATCCAAAATTACTAACCATTAGTTAGCTAAATTATAATTACGTGTTATGTGCCTGAGAACGTGTGCTGAGAGAAAAAATAAACGAACTACATAACCAAACCGAAAACAACGTCCGCGGTATGCAGTGCGCGCCCTGCGATACCTCACAAAATAAAGCCTCTCCTTCTCACACCAAAAACAACGCCAATCCACACATGCACGGAATCCCGCAACGTATTGGCTAAAACCATCAGCACCATAACACCCAAAATTCTGCGTGACCTCGCACGACAGCAAAAAAATTTCACATTAAAGACAACGCTCTTGACGTAAATTGAGCTATGGTTGCGCCGCTCCATACATTCATCCCTTCCAGTTCGTAGCATCCTTCCACGTTCATACTGTGTGGTGAAACAGTTATGCCTGTTCGCCACTTCTCTGACAATTGGTGATTAAATATGACTTTGCAATATTTAACACTGTTGCTAAACAACAACCATAATATGTGTATCAGCTCTGTCTAATCAACGGTGGCGGCGCGGCGAGCAGTATCCTGTAGGTATGCGGGCCGCACGTCCACCGTTCACCAAAACAAACAACGCGTACCAGCTCTGTTGTTCAGTCAACGGTGGCGGTGCGGCGAGCAGTACCCTGTACGCGGGCCGCGCGTCCGCCGTTCATAACCCCTCAACTGTGGGAGCGCCTTTCAGGCGGTCATAAAATTGGCGGTTTATCTGTGGCTCAACCTGCCAGGTTCGCATAATTTGCGCCTAAACTTAAGGTAAAATATCAGTGAAACATATGTTTAACTCGCTCTGACATATTTAATCGTGGAGTGAATGAAGCAAGACAGCTAGCAAGCGAACATTTGAATGATCAACGGTTGAAAAAGTCGTTAACTTTCGTCAGTCAAAAACAGCCACTGTGACGAGTAGGATGTTACGTGTTTTTATAGTAAAATTGTGGATTTTTATGGTGAAACCGTTAAAAAGCTGAGGAAATGTCAGTAAACTTTTGTTAATATTATGTTTGGGTGTGTTTTTAGAATAATATAAGTGCTAAAGGTGTGAAGAAATGACATGCCAAGTCATAGCCGAAATTTTCTTACTCGGTTTCTTATTATTAGACCAGCGGTGGAACAAAAATGGGTTTTGATAACATTAAAGTTTTTTCTTTTTTGATATGTTATTGTAAGCATGTTAAATAACATTCATGTAAAAAGTTAGAAAATTTTAGGTGGAGCGTTCGGCCATATTTAAATATTTCAATTTTTGCTAAATAACTAGGTAAATATAAAATTAAAGTTACAAAAAACTTTAACATATTCAATAACACTTTAATTTATTCACAATATTCGGTTTTTAGAAATCTGGAACAGCTGCTTTCTGGTGAACGTAAAAACACGAATTATTATGCAAATACAGAATTAGAGTAGCTGATATTGCAAAATTACGATATTATCTATCAACTTAGTATACATGTAAAAAGTTAGAAATGTAGACAATGTGCTTGTCTAGATATTGATTTCTGGTTAAGCAGTATAGCCAATATTGAATTAAAGTTTGTAGAGTTAATATTACACGGTCATAATAAAGATCTTACTTCTCACACAAAAGATTAGAAATATAAAATCACGGCGACACTAAATACTGATACGTAAGTATGCATTCCGAGCTTATATTAAGTTACATTTCAAACGCACGGCGTTTGCGCGCGCCGCGCTGTGCGCCGTGGCAGGAGGCAGCGATCGACGGTCGCGGGCTAGCGGTTAGCGCGGTGCCCTTAAAAATACGCAAAGCGTTTATAAAATTATTATCAATGGTAAATAGTTATTTAACACAGTACACTAATGGAAACTTACCTTCCCTTATTTATTTCTATATGTACTAGGGATTGCCCGCGGTTTCGTATACGTAGAATTCGTTATCGTGTTAAGTATAGAAATAAATGAAATAATAGATACATTTGAAAATTATTTTATGTGCATTGTCATACAGGTAACTACCCTTGTAAAATATTCTTCAAATTCAATACACAGGTGTCATTTCAATATAATTTTGCGTAATTTGGCGCTTTTAGGTTATAAATGACTAGCGACATATATTTTTTAAGAGCGATCATCTCCGATAATATTTACTTTATTATAAAATCAATTTCAAACTAACGTTATTCAATATTTATCATTTTAACGTCAATATTACCAACCAACTGATCCTATTTACCTACGGAAACAACTCAAAATTTGCATCAAATTAAATGCCACTTTTCTTATCCGTTTCGAACAATCAAGAGGGCCTTTACGAGCTGATGTGGTGAAAATTTTATTTAACCTTCGTCCCTTGAAACCTTCACTACCCTCAAGGTTCAACTTTACGAACGACTCGCTACGCTCGTGGTTCAATTTTAGAATGTTTGAATTTGTGAATGTATTTCCTGCCTCGCACAGCCAAACTGTGGAATGAACTGTCCGATACGACCTTCAAACCTTCAAAGACCCCCATCTTAAAGGTCGGCAACGCGCTGGCAACCCTTCTGGTGTTGCGGGTGTCCATGGCCGGCGGTAATCGGTAACCACCAGGTGATCCACCTGCTCGTTTGCCTCCTATTTAATAAAAAAATGCACGAGCGGTTAATAAACAACTTTTCCCCTTGTAAAACAAATAAATAAAGTAGGTGAGGTGCAGGCATATGAGGCCCGGCGGGTAACAAGGCCCAGCATTCAAAAGTAGCAGTTGCTCCCTATTATTCCCAATTATTCTGAATTTCTACTTGTTGCTTAGAAGGCCCACTGTCAGTGCAGGTAAAAAGGTCCAGTCCCGGGCCTTATTGAACGTATGAGATGAAATATTAGATTAAAATATTTTAAGTAAATTTTGAATATTTTTAATCTCTTATTAATAAGGTCGATTTGAAGAAACTTCTATGAAATTATGACTTATAAATAATACTTGCACTGCGTGGGCTGTCAAAATTGCTGCAGACTTTTCTTGGTCTAACTCTAATAATGTTTCACTTGCTTTATTGACCTAAAGACGTTTTAAAGAATCAAAAAGTCTAATAACATTGAGGCACTTATACTTTTTAAAGGTACTGCCTTGTACTATTTACAAGTGACTTTTTTTTGTTAATACATAGGTAGGTATTTACGATAGAAGTGCGAAAAATAGATATTTTGCAACGAGTGACGAATTTTAAAACACGGCCAACGGGAGTGTTTTAATGTGCTTATTATAGCACCGGTGTCGTAATGTAGCACCAGATGTACTGTAAAAATTATGTTAAAAGATAATACTTACTGTTACGAATAAATATTTATACTGTAAAAAATTATCCCACCAAACACATTTTCATGTAAATTGTTGCCAAGACGCCATAAGACTCGCACTATCAAAAAGTTGTCAGATCTCTAATCTGTGCCTCCAGTGTAAAAGGGTTAAACTCGAGTTTGGCCAAATTACAAATTTTGCCAGTAAAAGGTTTATTTCATGAAACTACATCTTTTGTGCTGACACCCACTGCCCTATGACTTCTAATTGCTGAGATATCGATTGTGCAAAACGATTAAACTTTTCCAAAAATCACAACCATTATGTTCAAAACGATTTATTTTTATATAATCTCGTTTAAAAAATTTGTAACTTAAGAATCGTGTTACGAACGATGGTTAAAGTAAAGTTTAATCTTAGTGAATAAAATACATTTCAAGAAACATTAGGTGTAAAAAAATCAAAATTCACTTAGATCTATCTCAACTACCGAGTCTAGTTCGTGAATGACGGTAAAACTTAAGTTTTTTTATTATTCACAAACATTTTTTAAGACGTCATTATGTGTAAAGGGGTATAAATAATTTACTTTGACCGTTTTTCACCATCTAGTTTCGCTAAATTGAGTTAATGATGATGGTTAATGTTCACTTAGATTCCTTTCCATATATTTTTTTTAGTTGGTCAATGTTGTGCAAAACGGTGGAAGTCAAATAACAAAAAGAAAGTCCTGTAGAAGTAAAGACATCTAAAAGGCTGATTATAAAATAATTGTGCAACAATAAAAAAAAAACAAAGCCCCATCTTTGTTAGTAAAGTAAGACAAACAAGTACAACTGCCCTGTTGTCAGTACAACACTACTATAGTACAACATTACTTTGTTGAAATTGTGAATGGTTCAGTAACCATTAACAATTTCAACAGAGTAATTAAATATATTAAGTCACTCTTTAATTACATTGATATTATTCTTTTTGGTTTGTCTTTTTTACCATCAATCTACAAAAAATGCAATATTTAGTTCCCAAAATGGTTTCTTTACACAATACAAAAGTTCAAAAAGATTTTAGCAACACTAGAGAAAGTGCAGTTTAACCTTTTCACACATTCATAATTTTTGTGAAAAGGGATTTAAGTTGTTTTTGAAAGCCAATATTTCCGTTACTTTCACATAAGTCAGGTTAATTTAAATGACAAATTATAATTCACGACCTAAACTATCTAAACTAAAAACAAAAACCTAATTTTTTAGAAACAATGCAGAGAAAACACGGTATGAAACGTTTTTCGGCCATACTGAAAAATTTCATTTTTTGAGTTTACCCTTTTACACTGGAGGCACAGTCTTGTCGAGCCAAGCTTCAAACTCTACAAGCCCTAACTTCACTAACTCTACACCTTAGTCAAAATATGTGGCTTGGCTGTTTCGCTACCGCCACATGGGCATAAGGTGAAAAATTTATCTAATTCATTATTTTTAGGGTTCCGTACCTCAAAAGGAAAAATACTGAACCCTTATAGGATCACTCGTGTGTCTGGCTGTCCGTCTGTCACAGCCTATTTGCTCCGAAACTACTGCACCAATAAGTTGAAATTTGGTATACACATGTAAGTCTATAACCCAAGGGCATACATGTAAAGTAAATAACAGAAATTCAAATAAAGGGGTCACTTTTGAGATGAATGATAAATAGAAGAAAAAAAATTATATCTTGTTATATATCAAATGAAGGGGCGCATTGTGAGAATCTTAGATATATTTTTTCATAATTTTAAAATAAATAGTTTAGAAGTTATTTAAGAAAATACAAAAAATGACCATCCCCCCCCCTTATCTCCGAAACTACTGGGTCTAAAATTATGAAAAAAATACACATATTAGCTTTTTTCCTATAGATGACAGGAAAACCTATTAGAAATGTGCAGTCAAGCGCGAGTCGGACTTAAGTACCTAGTTTTCCGATCCCTACGGGTTTTTTAAAGACATTTTACTCACTTTTCTCTAAAAAAAAATATATTGTTAAAAATTGTGTAATGTACGGAACCCTTGGACCCCTTGGAGTCCGACTCGCATTTGGGCGGTTTTTGTGTTATACTTACATACAATAGTTCTTGTAGAAACGAAACGGCCAAGCCACATACTTTTGGTGTAGAGCTAGTAAAGTTAGAGGGCTTGTAGAGTTAGAAGCTTGGCAAGAGATCTGATAACTTTTTGACAGTGCGAGCCTTATGGTTTCGTTTGGGCAACATTTTACATCAAAATGTTTTTGGTGGGATTTCACGTCTTTTTGTAAGTTGCATATGACAATCTTCCATCCCCTAATTTAAAGGGTCGGGGTGATTTACTATTAAAAATCCTGAAATAAGTATCTGGGGGCATCTGTTACACAATGTACTTCTTACTGATTCCCCATATAAACCCTTCACTCCGTAAGGGTAAACTTTGGGGTTGAAATCTGCCTTCACCCCGTAAGGGTAAACTTTGAGGTTGAAATCTATTCTATATCCTTCCCCATAACAATACCTATCTACATACCAAATTTCAACTAAATCGGTTCAGCGATTATTGATTCCCCATATAAAATTAAACCCCCTCTTCATCCCCTTAGGGATAAAAAATTTCAAGTTTTTGAATTTATTTGTTGTTTGTGTACTAAAACTATCTTACATACCAAATTTCAGCTTCTTAGAGGACTTCAGGAAGTACCCGGTATTGATGATCATCAAGTGAGTGAGTCAGTGACGAAATCAAAGTTTTTAGATATGAATAAAATCTAAAGTATAAGAGCTATGCAATTGATATGCTTAATAAGTCCGAGAACTTTGTTTATCTGGTATAATCCAACCCCAAGTTATGAGGGTTCCAAAAAACGACGAAGCGCTTCGAGAAAAGGTAGATAGTGCCCGTGCGGTTTGCTCGTCTTGGCGGGGGCACTTCCGTGCCCCCAGATGTTAAAAGATGATACTACTGTAACTAATAAAGATTTATGTTTAGTTACCTACTATTTTCGCGTAAACTAGACAATATTTAAATCTTTAGTTATTAAGGCCCAAAATAATTATTTTCACTTATTATAAATAAATCCTCCTGATATGAAGTATCAAATATTGTTATTTGTATATGTATAACTCTTAAGTTAAAAACAATAAAATCTGTTATTACCTACTGTCAAAATGATTATTTTTTGCGGGATTAAGTAATACACTGCCAATAAGTGCAGTTCAATAAGGCCGATAATAGGACTTTTATAAAAGGTTTATTTTCCAAGAGTATCGTAATATTTTTATAACTATTTTGGTATAATGAAGAAACTTAAATAAATGAGAAACCTATTTGAGTGAGTTTTTCATACTTCATATCCTGTTCATTAAAAAAAAAACATTTTAATTTAAGGTGGGCTGTATATAGGCATATACGGCCCACACGGATAATACAATAAGGTAAGTGAGGCCACTTACCTTATTGTATATTCAGGATGTATACCGTGTAATATTGAGCAGTTGGTTTATAATATACATATTATGATATTGACGTTGAATAGGACAGGACATGACAATAGGAACCAGAAGTAGGTATAGTTGGTCAAACCAATTTGTCAGTAAATAAAAACAAAAAACTATATTCATCCTTTTGGGTGCTAGTACTAGTGTAAGTCAAAGATAGTATGATGATTCTCTCTGTCTATGTTTTAAATGAGACAGTCCTTTGACAAACTATGTATAGTAAAAAATAGTTGTGAATATCTTGTACATTTTTATTACAATATTAGTGAAGATAATGAAATATAGCTGGCCAAGCAAATCTTGTCACTAAAAAAAGGCGTGAAATTCAAATTTTCTATGGGACGATATCCCTTCGCGAATACATTTTTCAAATTTGCCGCCTCTTTCTACTGACAAGATCTGATTGACCAGCTGTAGGTATTTTTACGTAATAAGATATTTTAATTTCACGTAATGTCCGCATCTAATTTGTATATGTGCACGGTAAACAAACAAATGAATGATAAGAAAAGACAGACAGTGTTACTGAGCGGGAGGTGGGGCGAGGGGCGAGGTATAGGTAGGCTATGATAGGCTCTCGAGCGCCGCGCCGGCGACTGACGGACCAGGCCGCGTAGCCAAGATGCCGATCGCTTACGCTCCGTAGCGATCGAAACGCAACTGTCACTGTCGCACTAATATGGAAGTGTGATAGAGAGACATAATGGTTTTCGTTGTCGAAGCGATAGCGATTGTAACCTTGGCTAGGCCGGCTGCGCGGCGTATGTATGAATTTCGCGCCTTTTTAACTAGATTTTACTATTACAATGCAAGCTACACACAGAAATTTCTTACTTTCCATAATATGGCTGCGTATATTATTTTATAGTAATAGACTTATTTTTACAGACTCTAATTCAATATTAGATCTTATAGGACAAAAAACGCATATTAATTCTAAAGCATATATCTTATTCTTCTAGCTTTTTAGCTTGCCTATTAACTTAAAAATTTAGATATGTTGTTGTGGATTTATTAAACTTTAATTCAATATCGACAAAATAATAAGCTAATTGTAGTTTGACAAAGAAGCACGTTAAAAAAAATCTAATAATTTTACATTATATAGCGTCATACATATTATAAACAATGGAACTTAAACATTGCACTTTAATTCAATATTAAAAAATCATTACTAAAAATATATAAATACCTAATTTATATCTAACGCTCGTTCTAACTTTTCATCATATATTGCAAATATGCTTAAAAATATGTCCCATATCAGATAAGTATCACTTTTTCAACTTTAGAATTATCAAAACTTTTAGTGCAAAAATCCGGTCCCACTATTGAGCTATATATGTATAAGTTTTACTATGTCTCAAAACAATCATAATATGTCGCAGTTCATATAGATTATATTAAATACAATGAAATTAGTTTAAAATCTGTTTAAAGTGAATAATAGCTATCAAACTAAATAACGGTCGGCACATAACCTCTCGGGCTGTCGCAACAGACTGGACTAGCACCTGCCAGGCTGTCGCCACAGACGGCGCTGTCATGTTACTAACGCACGTTTGCATAGCATGGACATTCCACTTACTAACTAATTCTACTATACTTCTCTTTCCACATAGGCTATAATAACACAGCTCAGCGCAACTGTAATGAGTGAGAGCAAGGGCTGGACATTTTGATTTGTAAGATTATAGTTTGGTCCATGAAGTCTTTATACTGAGATTGACGAGTATAAAAAAAATAATATAAATTAATTATGCAAGGGTTTTAATATGGGTACTTGGCGACAATGATGATGATGATGATAATAATAATGATGGTGGTGGGGTTTGCTACTAAGATTTTAGGTGTTACTCTTCACACATTCTGAAATATCCCTTTATTGCTCTTACGGTCTAGGTATGTCCATATTAATCAAACCATATAGATGTGATTTGGTCTATATTTGTCTTGTTTTCAGATCAAGTTTTTAGATGTTTTTTGTTTAATAAGAACAAGTGCGATTATTTATTATTAAATATTGTTTCATTAATACCCTGAGAAACGGGATTTCTTTGGAACGGGATTTTTTTGGCTGCTGGTTGCTGTGATTTTTCAACATTTTGTGGGCTATCAATGGTGCATGAATAAATAAAAGCATTTTTTAAACATTTCTTACCATATAACTACTGCACCTGCATTACTATTACTTTGGCCACAGATAGTTTACAACTTAAATTTCTTATTTATGTATAAAATTATTACATAGGGTGTGGTAGGACTCCACAATGCATGTAATTAGAAACTTATTTACGTGCGCCATTTCTAGGGCAGACATAATTTCAATAAAGTTTTCAAATGGTATATATCATGTATTTAATTGATAAGCCTGACATTTTATGTTTTTTTGATGTGTATGATTACATTATGTACATAATTAGAGTAACAGATACAGATACGCCTAAAAACTGATTATTTTTTTATTACAATAGAAAATGAAAGACACATTTCGGTACCTATAATTTGAATTCGACTGTACAGTTATTTTATGTTAGTTTAATGGTCGTAATTTTAAGTAGCAGTTAGATAATTAAATAAAGAGTAGAAAAAATTCAAACTATAGACTGTATCATTGTAAAAAACGGAATAAATCGCAATTTTCCACTTGCACGTGGACCTAGAAACCCTGTCTGTGGAGCAGACCCCTTAGGCTGCCACAGATGAGGGGGAGCTGCCATATTCATCTCCCACAGCTGAGGGGATAACCCCAGCAGCTGCTACCTTTCCTTTCAAGTCTTTAATGTGCCATGATCCTATACAGTGACCATCTTCAGTTTCTAACTCGTAGACTAAAGGCGACAACACTGCCTTTACTCTACACTTAACATATTTTGGGGCGAGTTTCGCCATCCTAAAATTTTGTGCGTCACTCTGCACATAATTACGTTTCCATACTAAATCGCCTTACTGCAAATTGTTCTGGACGTCTTCTCAAATTATAATTCCTAGCATTTGTTTCGTGTGCTCTCAATAAACGTAACCTAACCTGATGAAAAATATCCTTTAAAATCCCGAAATTACCCGCATATTCCTCCCTAGGTATACCTGGCTCGTAGTCCCTATCTGTGTCCTTATAAAACGACCCATTGATAACTGGCTCTCTAGCATGAACTAAAAAGAAAGGAGACTCATTTGTGGTTTCATTTACTGCACTGTTTATTGCAAACTGAATTTGGTGCAATTTTTCGTCCCAAGTCCTATGATTCTTCCGTTTTATTGTATCGTTCAACCAGGTTTACCTGTGGAGTATATCGAGGTCCGTAAAAAACTTTAGGTACGTTATAACGCTTCATTAACTGTCTAAATTCCGATCCCGTAAACTGAACTCCGTTATCAGTAATTACGGTTTCGGGTACACCGTGCTTCAAAATGACATGGTGCTCAAAAGTCTTCGCCACCAACGCGCTGGTTGCGCGGCGAAGCGGAAAAAGAAGCGTATACTTTGAAAAGCAACACGTAACCACAAACAAAAACGTAAATCCTGCACGAGAGCGCGGAAGGGGACCTACCAAATCAATACTTAACGCTAACATCGGTCGATCACGTACTTTTGGCTGTCCCATCAGACCTGGAGTCGCTTTCTGTGAATGCTTATAGGCTGCACAGGTATCGCAAGCCTTCACGAAATCGACAACGTCTTTGTACATCCCTGGCCAGTAGTATGTCAACGACAACCGCCTATGAGTTTTAAACACTCCAAAATGTGCCGCGGTTGGTTCGCAATGATTCGCGTGTAAAACAGCGTTTCTATCACCCTTACGCACTACCTCCTTCCAATCAAACTCTCGCAAAAGATTATACTTGTTTTTACTCAACCGGTACAATTTCCCTCCCTTAATACTATAGTTTGGGAAATTGGCCGGCAAAGTTTCACAACCTTTAAACGTCCTGTCATACCATTCGTCAGTCACGTCGTTAGGATTCACTTGGTCCACGGCGTCAACCTTCATGAGCCTGGACAGCGCATCAGGTACGACATTGTCGGAGCCCTTCCTGTGCTCAATATCAAAATCAAATTGAGACAGTCTGCAACCCCAACGTGCCAACCTTCCCGATGGATTTTCCAGGTTCATGAACCACTTTAGTGACGCGTGATCCGTAATCACCTTAAACCGACGCGAGCCTAAATACGCTTGGAACTTCTCAACCGAAAACAAAACCGCAAGAGCCTCTCTTTCCGTCGCGCTGTAATTACGTTCACACTTGTTCAGAGAACGACTAACGTACGCAATAGGATGCTCCTGGCCATCAATAGTCTGTGAGAGCCCGGCTAGCTCAGTCGGTAGAGCATGAGACTCTTAATCTCAGGGTCGTGGGTTCGGGCCCCACGTTGGGCGCCAAATTGTCACGTGAATATTCCTAGCCCGGCTGTGGGCTTCACCCTGAGGAAACTCACGGACAATTAAGGTTACTAAATTAAATAAACACTGAAACTTACCAAAAGCTCAAACAGGTGCTAAACTTATTTCCATCAACTATTCAGGGCAATAAAGGATATTAAATGAAACGTTAGTTTTTGTGACACATCATTTATTACTAATTTGAGACACGGCAGTTATTCTACATGTAAATCATCAAGCTAGCATAAGCACCTTATATTAATATATGTCAGGCGATAGAGCTGGGTCGTGCCAGAAATGGTTCTAAAATGATTTACAAGCAGACCTATCTAAATTTGTTAGTCCCTAAATTATCATTTGCCATCACATATGATTCTACTAAATTCTTTAACTTTAAATTTGGAAAAATTGCTTCTAGGATGGAAGGAAAGCGTACACCAACCTCATAACAAATGTTCCACCAGTTCAAACCCGACGTGTCATCCTCTGCTGTGCCGGAGCCGATTTGCAGCAGCAGGAATCTGACCCGACACTGCAGAGCGCCACCGAAGGACTAAGGTCTCAGTTTGCAGGTGACGTCTTCTCCACCCAGCAGAAGAGCGAAATCTTCACGGCGAACTGCTCACCAGACACACTTGAAGTTTTAGGAGTATGGGCAGACTTCCATACTCTGATATGTGACTGAATTCACATTTGTAATAACATGAAAACTAAAACCCCGTCAGCTGAAAGAAACATTTCAAGATTAATAACTAGAAGCATGTGCTCTGCCAATCTAAGAGACATTATATGATCTAAGTTTCTCACCAGCTGGAAATTCCTAGAATGGACTCATCTCACAGCTCTGATACTCCCTCCCAACCACATTGTTTTACCAGCAGACTGGAAACAAAGCGAAATGGTCAAACAGAGATTCAACAAGGAGTTACACCTGAGGACATCTATATATTATCATATTCTACTTACTGTTTGTGGCAAAATAACAACAGCATGAGCTCCCTAGCTCATGGATGCAGCGGCTACTGCATAACCAAGCCTCTGATTGATGCTACCAGAGCATGATGTATTTCGCTTCACTGTTCTATGTATCAAAGATGCCCATCCAGGGCGAAAACCAACCAGGAAATGATCTCAAGCCTAACTATCCCTGGGATGACACAATTAAAATAACAGTAACTAATGAAATTCAAGGAATATTTTTGTATGTAAGTATAACTTAAAGAAATAAATCATACTGGAGTCAGTTATGTAACGCTGCCATACATGACCCAAAAAATTTTTATTAAGCTATGAGCTTCATCACATCTGATATTTGAGTAATTCTAAGCATTTCTAGCCTGAAGTGGGGGGGAGGGTGGGGTACAAAGACGGCCGCCATCCGTCATCTTTAAAAAAAATCTACTCTGATCCTGGTGGGTACTAGGGCAAGTTTGGTATCATTTTCGTATAAACCAAAGACGTAGAATTCATTGCTGATATTTGTTTTTTCAATTTCATAGTAATTTTACAAGAAAAACGTAAAAAGGTGAAAAATTTGGTTGGAGATTTTTGCTACGCGGAGCCGAAACTACAAAAGATAGAAAGTTGAAATTTGCACACTAGATTACATTTATAAAGTGTACAAGAGATAAGAAGCGATTTTGAGAAATTCAACCCCTAAGGGGGTTAAAAAGGGGATGAAAGTTTGTATGGGGTTCAAGTTTTATTTTAAGCTAGGAATTTGAAACTTCGTAAAACGATATATTATTAAAATACAAGAAAACTAATTTCAGCGTTTTTGAAAATTCATCCCCTAAGGTGGTGAAAAAGGAGTTGAAAGTTTGTATGGATATCAAAAAAATTTTCGAACGCGGGACTTGAATCTTTGTATTTGGGGATATTATTAAAAGACAGGAAAAGTAATTTCAGCGTTTTGTAAAATTCATCCCCTAACAGGGTTAAAAAGGGGTTGAAAGTTTGAATCCATTACAAATCCGAGTAGACACACATTTCTTATTGCCTCCCAGGCTTGAAATGCTTAGAATTACTCAAGGAACATATGTGATGAAGCTCATAGCTTAATAAAAAATTTTTGGGTCAACTTTATAACTGCTTCCGCTATCATGTTTAATTATTTAAACATATTTCAACCTATTTTGTATTTATAAATTAAGTTTTTGATTTAAATATTTATTAATAATATTCCATAAATTTAGGATTTAATTTGAAGTAGCAACACCATCAGCTTCAATTTGTTTCTTATTGGCTGAATGCCTGTCATTTATATTGTTGCTACATCAAAGACTTCCTTGCCATAGAACAAAACTATCCTATATTCGAGACAATCCTAAAAACGTTAAACTGGGCTAACCATACAAAGTGCCGTGTCACAGGCTTTCTATTTATTATATAGAGTGCCTAAATCCAGAGTAAAAGGCGATTTTCTTCAGGATGAAACTCATTTTCCAAGATGGCGGCGGTTCCTCGAGGTCCCCAAACGTCAAAATGGTCTGGACTGGAGACTCGCACCTCCTGTGACCAGAAAACCGCCAAAAAACGGAGAACAAGACGCGAAGTGAATAACGAAGCGTACTACGTAAGCGAACAACACGCGAACGCGAAACGAAGCGAAGCGGCGCGGGGTGAATCAATCCTTTGATACCTATAGAAGAAGTCTCCTACGTGGGCTATCTCGTTGCAAACGCGAACGCCTTGGGCCCGCCGCGCCGCGCCGCGTCGCTTTCGCGTCGCGAGGTATTCGCTTATCTGCGAAAGCGACGCCACACTTACGATCGCCGATTCGCTCCGTGATTCGCGCATGAGTGTGGAGGGCGCTTTACAAATTCAAACCATTATCAGATCGAAAACACGAGGAAAATGAACCTTGGATACATGTGGATATGAGTCTAGACATTGAAAAGATAATATACGGCAGACATTATGATAACAGTCACGTAAACTGACAGGGATTAATGAAGAAATATATTATGTTGGTGGCCGATCGTAAAATCGGGTAGATCATAAAATTCCTAGGCATATCGTGAATCGTGAATATTATTATCGCTACATGGGGCTCCTATTTCGGGACAGATTACCAAAAAAATATATGTTAATATTCATTATGACGACCGGTCTGGCCTAGTGGGTAGTGACCCTGCCTGTGAAGCCGATGGTCCCGGGTTCGAATCCCAGTAAGGGCATTTATTTGTGTGATGACACTAATATCGTTGTCTAAGTACTCACAACACAAGCCTTCTTGAGCTTACTGTGGGACTAGTCAATCTGTGTAAGAATGTCATATAATTTCTTTTTTTTTTACAAATTAAAACTCTTTATTTACATACAATATATATATGTCGGCGGCCGATCGTAAGATCAGGCATGTCGTGAAATTCCTAGGCATATCGTGAAACGTGAAAATCTTTAACTCGTTCCCTGAGTCGATGGAGCCCCGCTACATTTCTGGGCAATTTGCCCTTTGGGCATCTGAAGCAACCTAACAAACGTATCTTACCTATATATTGGTTTAATGTGACTATCCTCAAAACAATACACAGGAACAAAAAAGGGTAGAAATTCGGGTGGGAAAAAATGCGGATGGACAATTTGCTACGCGGAATTAACGATTTTGGAGAAAAGATCTATATGTCGCAGTAAGATAGATAAAGCCGTTATATAGTTATAACTCTAGGGATATAATTATATGACGTAACATAGTTATATGAAAGCGATTCATTACTATCTTACTAGGTATATAACTATAATACGGCTTTAGTTTAGTGATATAGTTATATTACTGGATTAAGTTTAGTGAAATAATTGTAGGTAGGAGTGCAGCGGTGCGGCGGAGGTATAGTTATATCCCTAGTGAATCGACCTGTACTTTTACGTAATATTGCTAAAAAGTATTATACGGCATATAACTATATCCCTAGGGATATAACTAAACCTCCGCCTCACTGCCGTACTCCTAATACCTACAATGACTATCTTACTAGGAATATGATTATAATACGTAGTTACGTACTATACGGCATATAACTATATCCCTAGGGATATAACTAAACCTCCGCCTCACTGCCGTACTCCTAATACCTACAATGACTATCTTACTAGGAATATGATTATAATACGTAGTTACGTACTATACGGCATATAACTATATCCCTAGGGATATAACTAAACCTCCGCCTCACTGCCGTACTCCTAATACCTACAATGACTATCTTACTAGGAATATGATTATAATACGTAGTTACGTACTATACGGCATATAACTATATCCCTAGGGATATATTAACTATACCTCCGCCGCACCGCTGCACTCCTACTTACAATTATTTCACTAAACTTAATCCAGTAATATAACTATATCACTAAACTAAAGCCGTATTATAGTTATATACCTAGTAAGATAGTAATGAATCGCTTTCGTATAACTATGTTACGTCATATAATTATATCCCTAGGGTTATAACTATATAACGGCTATATCTATCTTACTGCGACATATACACTCACACTTAGAACTGCGTGTGCCACCAAAATCGTTGCAGATTTATCTTGGTCAAACATTATCTCATTTACTCCGATACAAATAGACAGTGTGCGCGATTTATGACTCCTCTACACGATGGGCCAATGCCGGCCAGTCCAAGGGAGGCGTTTATGCGTTAGAGTGAGCAAGTGATATTGCTATCTCATTCTACCGCATAGCTGCTTCCCTTGGAGTGGCCGGTGTTGGCCAATCGTGTAGAGGAGCCATTAAGCATTGACAGCCTCTTAAATCACACACGGTAACGATGGACGGGTAAAAGGTTAATTAGGTTCTGAAATTATCATTCCCTCAAGGCCCACCCACCAAATGCGAAACCCAAAACTTGCCAATGAAATTTGAACCTATGGTGCAAGGAATAGGGTTGATTTTTATTTGATTGAAAATTTTAACAGAACAAAAGAACTGCTACTCTGTTCCAATTGAATACGGTTTAAATTTCACCGAACTGAAGAAGTACTATAGGTAGGACCTTGGGTCTTGGGGGGATAGTTAACACGCATGGAATTGTGCGGCCAATGGCCATGGCTGATGATGTAAACAATATTTATCTCAGAGGTCATGATTGACCGTTACGCTTGACCGCACACTTGATATTTCATGGATATTAAGTATACGAATTGGCATAGTTACACAGTATTTTTAGGCTTTTACGAATATAGGTCACTAAGTAGTTGCATCCTACACCTTATTAAAGTTTAAAAATACGTACTTATATAGTTTTGTAGAAGATAGAGAGGCAATAGAGAGTACTCTCTCCAGGAGGGTTCATGCCTGGGGACCGAAGTTCACTGAGAGATGGTCGGAACCGGAAGTTTTATACCGGGTGTGGCCTGTTATATGAGCAAAAAAATAAACTGTAGGCTGTACTCCCCATACGACCAACATTAGTTCAACGACTATTAAAAATAATTTGTAGTTTGATTTTTGATCTACTGAAGCTTATTCTAGGACGCAATGTATTGCGAATTTTGTTATATTTAAGGCATGGCAAGTAACGTCAGTCACAATGATAATGGCGTGGCGATGGCGTCCATTGAAGATAATATTTATTTTGTATGAAAAATAGGGAGTCTAAATACTTCATAATTTTTAAAAGTTGTTGAACAAAAGTGTCACCGTTTGAGAAGTACAATCTATGTTTTAATTATTTGCTCGTGTTACAGGCCACACCGGGTATATAGCAACTGACATTTAAAACTCCGTAAGCGCGATGTAGGTCTCTTACTAGTTACGTTCTAGCTCCCTAACGCCATATGTTAGTCTATTATGGCACGACGTTGGCAGTGACAGCTAGAGGATTCTCCATAGTTTTATTTAATCCACAAGGTTGGCAAAGTATACATTAATGGAGTTTCTGCATGTTGACTGGTAGAAGTGACTTTTAATTGTTGATTTTCAACGATGTAAGTTACATGTAGGTATGTAATTGTACATAATTAGGCGTTAAAACACTAGTGTGATCCTTTTATGAAACTCACTTCGTTCGATTCTTAATCTCGCACTCGTATTTTAATGCCTTTCATTATGTAGCAGTCACATAAACTACTATAGACGTATTGAGTAGTTAGTAAGGATTTTCCTCGCGTTTGTGTGGTAAAAAATGTTCTCAGTAGCAAATTTTGCTTAACCCTAGTGCTAATAATAATACCCGAGCAAGCGAAAGATCAAAATTCAACCACGAGCGTAGCGAGTGCTACGAAAAGTAGGATCTTGAGCGTTGCGAGGGTTTAAAGGCACGAAAGTTAAACTTTGCTATCGAGTGAAACAACATTTTTCACCGCTGTAAAACATAACAAAATTAAATCCCAAGAAGGGATCTTGGGATTTAATATCAGATCTTACATGTGAACACCAAATACACAATACCTATATTAATTTACATATCAACCAGGTGTTGTTTATCATGATGTGAAGTGAATCATTCAGGATCAGGATTTCCTCAAGAACTACAGACTACTACCTATAGACTAATCGAAGTCTAAAGTTCAATGTAATGAAATGAAATTTTTTATTTTCTAGATAATCAGTCTGAACGCTCACCACAAACGAATTAAAATTCGCATTGTGTCGAGATTCCAACTTCGCGACCCTCAGGATGAATCCGGTCTTCGTTTTCACACCTAATTATCAATAATAAATAATAAACAATATGTGCTGAAAGATCGATCGCAGCGCCGGACCGTGCTCGTCGACGTCACCATCCCCCATGATGAGAATCTCGTGAAGGCCGAGAAGGACAAGTCCAGCAAGTACCTAGACTTAGCTCACGAGATAACCGCCATGAGGTTTTTTATAATGTGTTTATATATTTTTGTAATGTTTTGTAAGTGTTTTTATATTTTACTTTTAAGTATACTCACATTGTAAAATCCTAACCTAAGACCTTAATTGAATAAAGGAAACAATATGTAAGCAAGCTTCGTCAAGTGTTTACAAAAACAAATTAGATACAGGTTTCGTCACCTATTACTAACAAATGTAATATGTAGTCCGCAACAGGCTTTGTCAATATTAAGGCTGGTTTTTATGTCGCGCGGACCGTCCGTGCGGATTGCTCTGCACCGGACCAATATTTAATAAGTTCAGGGAGCGTTACAGAGAGCTAAAAAAAAATGAAATGAAAATGAAAACATTTATTTTCAGGCAACTATTGGCCCATAGATAAATACCTTAAAACTAGCATACATATTATTACAAAATATATCTTAAAACTAAAAACACAATTATGGTTGCGACGCAGTTCGCAACCCCGCAGTGTCAGGGAGCCGGCCGCGGAACCGCCGACCACTGACTAACAGGCCGCCGGACGATATCGGCCTGTCAGTTAGAACAAAAAATTGACTGTTCCGAACAACTGACCGGCCTATATCGTCCGGCGGACTGTTAGTCCGTGGTCGGCTTAACGGGTCCGCGCGGACAGCTTTCTCATACAATTTGGCGGTGCGGAGCGATCCGCACGGACCGCACGGACGGTCCGCGTGACACTAAAACTAGTCTTTACTAAATTAAAATGTCCCCAACTCGGACCGTAGCCGGCTTAAAAGTGTATTTTAAGCCCGGCCCAATTTTTTTTAAATAAATAGTATTTGGCCTATAAAAATCATTTATAAATGCAACATTTTTTTGCCTCACCAGACACTGACGTTGAAAGATTGAACGATTAGACATTATTAACCTATGGCCTTATTGATAAATATGGCATTTTGAAAGAAAAGGGTACTTATTGTCGGTTGACAATAAGACGCCATTTCTATATAGATTCCATTTGAAATAAACCTTATCGACAACCGACAATGTGGTAGCTTTTGGTCGAAAACGTCACAAATATTTTGGTTATCGCGAAATTTTCCTGAAATCCATCAAAATTATCGCAATTTCACTAAAGTATCCGGATCCGGGTTTTGGTGATATGATAAGCGACGTCAGAAAGTGCCTATTATCTAACTCTATCCTTTAATTACCTATCTTAATGTAGGTAATAATTATATACATACAAATACATACAATAAATTATACACATAGACATACATACACAAATTAGTCAACAATGTAATTTCAAAGGATTTTTAAAAATTGGGAAGGATTTAGCACTGGTTTCTATTAGTACATCTTCTTATCTTGCCGTTTAGTAGATCAATTTTTTGAAAACAGACTCACTAAATTAGGAATGATTTATTTTCTGATGGACGGTTAGGTAAAAGCACTGATTTTGTCGACCTTATTTGTAAAATTCGTAAAGTTCGGACTACTAAAAATGGTAATTTTAATTTACACATATGTACCTGTATGTACTCTATTTTTTAATAGACTACAGTTTTGTTATTTTATGACTTTGAAGTAGTGTAAATGAAATTTAGACGAAATCAATTCTCTCCAGAAATTACTTCAAAACAAGTGTCAATGTCTCGGAAAATCGACTATATTCAACGTAACTTTGATGCTTAAACAATCTACAACATTTCCTGAAACTGTTCTTATACGTCACCGTCATATATATATTTTTAGGGTTCCGTACCTCAAAAGGATAAAACGGAACCCTTATAAGATCACTCGTGCGTCTGTCTGTCTGTCCGTCTGTCACAGCCTATTTTCTCGGAAACTACTGGACCAATTAAGTTGAAAGGTACACATATGTAAATTAGTAACCCAAAGATGGACATATTTTTTTATAATTTTAAAATACATATATTCGAAGTTATTTAAGAAAATAGACAAAAAATTACCATTCCCCCCCCCCTTTATCTCCGAAACTGCTAGGTCTAAAATTTTGAAAAAAAACTCAAAATAGTTCTTTACCTATAGATGACAGGAAACCCTATTAGAAATGTGCAGTCAAGCGTGAGTCGGACTTATGTACGGAACCCTATAAACGCGGGTCCTACTCGCACTTGGCCGGTTTTTTAAACTGCCCCTTCTCGTCATATATGACGCACTGACGCACGCTCGCGACCTCATTATTAAAAGGCAAGATGAGAAGACGTGCTAATAGACAAGAAACCAGTACTAGTTATTTAGATATTACGTAACAAAAGGTGTACAATTTCAACGACTAAAACTATCAATTTTACATTTCTGCTCTAAAATCGTTACCGGCCTCATCTTAGATAATCCTTAAATCAGATTAAGTAAACTTAACAGAACGCTTTGTTCAAAACTTTATCAGGCACACTCGTATCTACCACCCGCTTAACGCGTGTAACCTAACCTAACACGGTTAATTAGGATATCAAGATCTACGTATCAATTGATCACAATACCCGACATACCGACCTTTTGTTCTTATAGATCAACTGCGCATTTGATAATTTAAAGTGGGATTTTATTAATTAACCGAGTTATGAGTTTATTCATGTTTACATTGCGATGTTTAATCGAACTAAATGGGGCAGTACAGAAAATTCAGTGGGTCAAACACATTTTAGAAAAATAAATAAATGTTAGGGGACATCACACACAGATCAACTTAGCCCCAAACTAAACAAAGCTTGTATATACTATGGGTGCTAGGCGACGATATAAATATACCTACTTATATAAATAAATACATACTTATATACATGGATTACAAGAACTTGACTCAGGAACAAATATCTGTGTTATCACACAAATGCCTTTACCGGGATTCGAACCCAAGGAACATCGGCTTCGCAGGCAGGGTCACTACCCACTCTGCCGTGTCACGCCAGACTCCGTTAACTCGAGTTACATGAGTTACGGATAAACTCTAAATTGTCTTATATTCCATTAAATATAAATATCTTCTAAAAGAAAATCTTCATTATTTACCGAGATAAGCATATGACTAACTCATGTAACTTCATTTTTTTGCCGATGGCGTCAGGCACAACTCAGTTAACTTGAGTTGCATGACTGACAGAACCAAAATATCACCATCGTTTCTTAAGTTACCGGAGTTAGGCATGACTGGCCGACCGCTTGGATTATACGACAACAATATTGGTAAAGTAATACATGCCACGTTTGATCACGCGTATGTCATGTAACTTGACTTACATGACTTCGTGTGACCACTAATACGATGAAACGTCAACGATAACAGCATTTGAATCTTTAAAACTTTAAACGTACCTAATTATTATTTTTTTATTTATTTAAACTTTATTGCACATAAAATTATAAGTACAAATGGCGGACTTAATGCCATAAGGCATTCTCTACCAGTCCACCACTGGGCCAAAAAGAGACGGTTGTTAGGTGCAGGTTTTATAATAGAAAAGTTAAAGCGATAATCACAAAACTACTACTACTATTTACAAAATAAATTATCTCGAAACTCAACTTTTAAAGTTACATGAGATGCGCGTGATACGGCAGCACTAGGCCAGACCGGTCGTCAGAAAAAGGTCACTTCTGTGGACAATACAATAAAAGTTAACGACTCTGGTACATAGATATCCCGCTTTCCTTATTTGAGTCTTAAGTACTGAAAAAAATTATCCCGCCTGTAAAGATGCCGCGTAAAAATTTGCTTTAGATTTCCTTAAAGCGATATCTACAGGAAAGACGACAACGAGTTTGCTATAAAATGCGTATGTCCCAAGTATTTTTATTTAACGGCTGAATAGGGAAGTATAGGTATAAATTTTATCGAATTTGGACTAATAAATAAAACAGAAAAATAAAAATAGCCAACATTTGTTCCTTTAGCGCCACTTATCCATTCTACTAACCCGAGGCATCCCGGGGTTAACTACGGTTACAGTTAACGGGGTTGGCTACCAATACAATTTTACACTGGGTTAACGGTGTAGCCGCTTAACCCCGGGTTATAAGGATGGTGCAAGTGGCCTTTAGATGTGTAACTACTGAAAAAATATTACTTTTTTACTTTTTAAGGGTTGTATTTTATCATATTAGCCTTTTTTGGGTAGGGGGTTTTTATACTATAATAGTCAAGTTACACTCCCATATTTTTTTTTTCAACATTTTAAATTTATACGTGTACCTAGGTCATAATTGTGGTCACAACTGAAATAAGCGCTTGCCACTTAGGAGCGCCTAAGATCATTATATTATCTAGAAGCGCTGGTAGCCTAGCGGCTAGCGGTGAGAGCGTGCGACTTGCAATCTGGAGGTTGCGGGTTCAAACCCCGGCTCGTAGCAATGAGGTTTTCGGAACTTACAATATGTACGAAATATCATTTGATATTTACCAATCGCTTTTCGGTGAAGGAAAACATCGTGAGGAAACCGGACTAATCCCAATAAGGCCTAGTTTACCCTCTGGGTTGGAAGGTCAGATGGCAGTCGCTTTCGTAAAAACTAGTGCCTACGTCAAATCATGGGATTAGTTGTCAAGAGGACCTCAGGCTTTCAGGAGCCGTAGCGAAATGCCGGGATAACGCGAGGAAGAAGGAAGATCATTATATCTATGGGAAGCGATTATCTGATGGTGACCTCACAAGGCGGCACTCGGGCCGCAAGTGACAGGTTCACGAGCCGCATGCGGCCCGCGGGCCTCAGGTTGCCGACCGCTGCCTTAAATGATCCGTCTAGTAGTTAAGCTGTGGTCTGTGTGAAGAAACACCTCATAATTTGTGACTTTTCACTCTAAACTTTAGAGAATACAATACAATTTTGCTCACTGGCCTTTCCGAATGAAAACAATAATATTATGATCACAAATTCTAGGTATTACCTACGACTTAAAATTAATATTTAGCACTATGTAATGACTCATTAGGGTATTCCTCCTATCATGAACAACACACATGTTTTTCACGAGTTAATGAACGAACAATTATAGTTATCTATATAAATAACAATGAAATAATTAACTGGGAGGTCTTTATTAATATGAGCACAGAGATGATTAGCGTGACAATTGTGCAAATGAAAGAAGGCGTGTTTAAGAGTTGAAGCTAAAACGTAGAGGCACTTTAACGACACACACGGCCCAATTCGAACTTTAAGATACGTCAGTTAATAGATCTAGAAAAGATATGGATTAGATATGTCAGTGTCAAACAAGTGACAAAAGCGACGTTTCCTCAAACAAAAACGTCACTTTTGACACTTGTTTGACACTGACATATCTAATCTATATCGTTTTCATATCTATTATTTGACGTATCTTAAAGTTCGAATATGGCTGACATTAAAGAGTCTCTTAATAACAATTTAAAGAACCCTAGAACCTAAATGGACACGCACGACCCCTTTGTTTCCCATAAAGTTTTAAGTTATAATGTATTTTTTGTCATATTTTCGTTAGTCATGTCAATGTCATTTTGTTTTAAATTACTAAATTATATTTTTATTTTTATAGATTAAGTTTGTAAATATGCATGCACCATCTGAAAAATATTTGTATGTCTAATGGCTAAACATAGTGATACTCTTATTAAGTGTACAATTATATCTGTAAAAACCTATGTTTACAAATAAATATCTGATTTATGATTTATGTAATAAATAAAACTGAAACCGTTAACTTTTCACGCTTTTCGTAAGGTTATCCTATAGACAGGTTAGGTTAGGTTCCTATAGATAGGTAGGATTACCATAAAATATTATGGTAATCCTGAAAAGTGACGCGTTTCTGAACCAAATAAAAAATAAGTTCAAAAACTAAAACCCGACTACTGCAAATCGCGCTCTAAAAAGTATGAAACAAGATAGAATTCTTATCTAAAATTATCAAGCAGGAAATATTATAAATGTTACCTTTTTTTATATAAAAATCTCTGTAAATATATAAAAATCAGTAAATTATATTACGTTGTATTTTTATATAAAAAAAGGTAACATTTATAATATTTCCTGCTTGATAATTTTAGATAAGAATTCTATCTTGTTTCATACTTTTTAGAGCGCGATTTGTAGTAGTCGGGTTTTAGTTTTTGAACTTATTTTTTATTTAATTAATTTTGGGGTCATGATTTCGTTACTAACTTTTTGAAGTCACTTTATATTACTTTTGCGAGGGCGTCCTCAGTACAGAAATGCACGCAGAGCGCCGCCTATATCGGGCTACGCCCTTTAGTGCCTATGAGGGCGCCGAAGGCGCCCGGTTTTGGAACGCGTACGTCGGGCTACGCCCGACTCTTTTAGTATGACGGTGCCGAAGGCGCCCGGATTTGGAACGCGTACGTCGGGCTACGCCCGACTCTTTTAGTATGACGGCGCCGAAGGCGCCCGGATTTGAAACGCGTACGTCGGGCTACGCCCGACTCTTTTAGTATGAGGGCGCCGAAGGCACCCGGCTTTGGAACGCGTACGTCGGGTTACGCTCGACACTTTTAGTATGAGGGTGCCTTCGGTGCCCGGCTTTGGAACGCGTACGTCGGGCTACGCCCGACTCTTTTAGTATGAGGGCGCCGAAGGCGCCCGGCTTTGGAACGCGTATGTCGAGCTACGCCCGACACTTTTAGTATGAGGGCGCCGAAGGCGCCCGGCTTAGCAACGCGTACGTCGGGCTCTGCCCGACTCTTTTAGTATGAGGGCGCCGAAGGCGCCCGGCTTTGCAACGCGTACGTCGGGCTCCGCCCGACTCTTTTAGTATGAGGACACCGAAGGCGCCCGGCTTTGGAACGCGTACGTCGGGCTACGCCCGACACTTTTAGTATGAGGGTGCCAAAGGCGCCCGGTTTTGGAACGCGTATATCGGGCTACGCCCGACTCTTTTAGTATGAGGGCGCCGAAGGCGCCCGGCTTTGCAACGCGTACTTCAGGCTCCGCCCGACTCTTTTAGTATGAGGGCGCCGAAGGCGCCCGGCTTTGGAACGCGTATATCGGGCTACGCCCGACTCTTTTAGTATGAGGGCGCCGAAGGCGCCCGGCTTTGCAACGCGTACGTCGGGCTACGCCCGACACTTTTAGTATGAGGGCGCCGAAGGCGCCCGGCTTTGGAACGCGTACGTCGGGCTACGCCCAACACTTTTAGTATGAGGGCGCCGAAGGCGCCCGGCTTTGCAACGCGTACGTCGGGCTCCGCCCGACTCTTTTAGTATGAGGGCGCCGAAGGCGCCCGGCTTTGGGACGCGTACGTCGGGCTACGCCCGACACTTTTAGTATGAGGGCGCCAAAGGCGCCCGGTTTTGGAACGCGTTTGTCGGGCTACGCCCGACTCTTAGTATGGGGGCGCCGAAGGCGCCCGGCTTTGGAACGCGTACGTCGGGCTACGCCCGACACTTTTAATATGAGGGCGCCGAAGGCGCCCGGCTTTGGAACGCGTATATCGGGCTACGCCCGACTCTTTTAGTATGAGGGCGCCGAAGGCGCCCGGCTTTGCAACGCGTACTTCGGGCTCCGCCCGACTCTTTTAGTATGAGGGCGCTGAAGGCGCCCGGCTTTGCAACGCGTACGTCGGGCTCCGCCCGACTCTTTTAGTATGAGGGCGCCGAGGGCGCCCGGCTTTGGAACGCGTACGTCGGGCTACGCCCGACACTTTTAGTATGAGGGCGCCGAAGGCGCCCGGCTTTGCAACGCGTACGTCGGGCTCCGCCCGACTCTTTTAGTATGAGGGCGCCGAAGGCGCCCGGCTTTGGGACGCGTACGTCGGGTTACGCCCGACACTTTTAGTATGAGGGCGCCAAAGGCGCCTGGTTTTGGAACGCGTTTGTCGAGCTACGCCCGGCTCTTTTAGTATGGGGGCGCCGAAGGCGCCCAGCTTTGGAACGCGTACGTCGGGCTACGCCCGACACTTTTAATATGAGGGCGCCGAAGGCGTCCGGCTTTGCAACGCGTACGTCGGGCTCCGCCCGACACGTTTAGTATGAGGGCGCCGAAGGCGCCTGGCTTCGGAACGCGTACGTATCTTGTAAAAAAAAATTTACCGTTTCATACTCGTACATTTTGGCTGATCAGGACTTCTATACCTATTCACGTTATAAAATGTTGCAGGACATTAAAAAAACACCATGTATAGCAGCCAAACAAATTTCTTTTGCAAAAACCTTCTTGTATCGCCGTAGTCGCGTAACACGCGGATAGAATCCAGAGCGCTTGTAGATTCATAGTTCGAATCACCTAACCGATAAATTAATGTTTTATCTGGCGCATGCAAGCAAAGCCGGGTGCAAAAGCTAACAATATTTATATATTTGAAATGTGCTAATTGAGCTCTTTCCAATGATGTATAACAAACACATCATCATTACTTAATTTTAGTTTTTTGGTTCGTGACTTTATGACCTCTAGAGGGCGCATTGTTCATTTTTTTGTGACGCCATATAGCCTATGACCAGCGGACGATTAAGACCATTCGAATGACACATCGTTTATTAAAATATAATAAGTACTTTAGAAGTTATGAGGGAACAGATGAACATACATACATACATACATACATACATACCCACATACATACCGGTCAAAATCATAACCCTCCTTTTGCGTTGCCGTAGTCGGGTAATAAATAATGACCAACGAAAACGCGGGCAAACAATACATTATGAATTAAAACTTTTTGGGAAACAGAGGCCCGGTCACACACTGTGCGGTTTAAGAGGAATTTCTTCCCCCATACGCATAGCTGTGGAATGAGCTCATGCTGAAGTTTTCTAATCTCGTGGGACTACAGCATGGGATTCTTCAACAAAGGAACATTCCTTTCTCTACATAGAGTCTGTGCTGAAAGAGAAGAGTCGTGGAATGTATGGAGCTCAAATCTCAATACATTCCACGACTCTTCTCTATATTCAGACTCTATAGGTTTTAAAAGGGTCAGCGAATGTCAGTTTGACACTGCTAAGCAGTGGCGACTCGTCCATAAAAGCCGATTCCCATCGGCTTGCCTGGTTTTGGATATTTGAGCAGAGTTGTAAAGGAAATATGTAAGCCAAATTAGCCCCGGCTTGTCTATGGATATGTTTGACGCGCCGCCACTGCATGTTAAGGCAGTCGTGGTAAGGCTACTGATCTTAATTGAAAAATTTTCAAGTAAAGTATTTTTTTTATAAACTGGATCTATATAACTTTTTTTAAATCATCTAATTTCAGAAATATATATAAGTACCTCATGTCATTGTAGAGTCAGACCAAGAATAGTCTGCAGCGGATTTGATAGCCCACGCAGTGAAAGTGTTATTTTAAACGTCAAACTTCTATGAAATTATGACGTATAAATGACACTTGCACTGCGTGGGCTATCAAATCCGCTGCAGACATTTTTTGGTCCGACTCTATGTGCAAAGTTTTATTACAATCCAACACGTAGTTTTAAAAAGAGAACGAAACTCCATTTGTATGGGAAGGTGAAATTCGGCTGAAAGTCTTAGAGCCACTTGCATCATACACTAACCCAGGGTTAACCGGTTAAACCTGGAGTTACCATGGTTACCAGTACAAATTGACACTGGGTTAACGGATTAACCGCTAAACCCCGGGTTAGTGGGTTGGTGCAAGCGCTTATACTGGTAACTGTGGAAAAAAACTTAAATAAAGTAGGTAACAAGGCGTTGTCAAACGTATAGGTATTAAAGGTCAAATAGTCATTGAATTCTGTACCGTATTTCCTACGTCGGATGTCTTAATTTCATTTGCATTTTGTTTGTCTCTTCGATTGGTAAATGATACAATGGGCGTGACTTGTCATAAAGCTATATCTGTACCATTTGCTAATCGAAATTATGTCTTATTTACAAAGTAATTAGGCTCAATTTTAAATTCATAAATCGCAGATTAAAAATAAACTTTATCAAATCTAAATTAAAAATAGAATGTAATTAATTAGCTATTCTCCAGAATGTCACGCAGACAATATCATATCAGTCACGATTTCAAAGGTTTTTTTTATTATAAGCTATCGGATCACGTGGTAACTGAACAGATAGGCACACGTGCACCGTCCCACTAACCCCGGGTTAAGCGGTTAAACCGTTAACCTAAACTTGGCGTTACATTGGTTACCAGTACAATTTGACACTGGGTTAACGGTTCAACCGCTTAACCCCGAGTTAGAAGGATGGTGCAAGTGGCACCGTGGTAGTTGTAGTTAGTTGTAGCTTTTAATTCGTTTTATATTTTTTACCTTAAGACTTTTTTGTTTATATTACTTGTTATTGCTTTATGAAATAATTTAAAACATTACTCCTGAAGGCCAGCGCTTTTCGCTTTTCCATGGTTAATTAATTTACATTGAATGTGTTTCGTATTCAAGTGCGGCCTTGATACCTAATAACGCGACTCTTTGCTAATCTTAACTTTTCTTTGTACATCTCGCACCAATCAGCGCGAGCGATCGTGTCACAAATATCAAAACCTTAACGAACTTCAAAATCGAAATACCGGTCCTGAACCACAATGACCGATGAATGATTTTAACTAGTGGTCTGGCCTAGTGGGTAGTGACCCTGCCTGTGAAGCCGTCCCGGTAAGGGCATTTATTTGTGTGATGACTGAACACAGTTATTTGTTCCTGAGTCTTGGGTATTCTCTATGTATTTACTCGTATGTATTTGTATATTACATATATCGTTGTCTGAGTACTACAACAAACGCCTACTTAAGCTTACTGTGGGACTTAGTCAATCTGTGTAAGAATGTCCTATAATAATATTAATTTAATGATCCGTTGGACGCAGGCCCTCGACCGGTAGTTGTGGACATCCTGAAGGAAAACCTAAATTCTATACTATTAGAAGTATATTAGAACAAATGAAATTATTTAAATTTATTTTTATTTCAAGTAGAAACACTACTATATAAATAATAAACTGAAATAAATGTCATATATGTACCTACTAAGAAAAAGTGACCAAGTATACTTGGAAAAATTTGACCTATGCCGCTGTGGCCCGGTGGCCGAATGGCACAGGCACCTGCCGCGATAGCAGAGGACGCTGGTTCGATTCCAGCCTGGGGCACTGGAGGCCTTGGTCGATTTTTGGAGTTTCTATACGTGATCGAAACAGAAATGAGGAGATCCGTAGACAAACTAAAGTCACCAACATAGCCCACCAGATTAGCAAGCTGAAGTGGCAATGGGCAGGCCACATTGCGCGCAGAGAAGATGGCCGATGGGGTCGAAAAGTGCTCGAGTGGAGACCACGGACTAGCAAGCGCAGCGTGTTAAGGCGACTTCCGGCGACCGTGTTAAGGTCGCCGGAAGACGCTGGATGCGGTTGGGTTGCTTCCAAACGGCACGTATGGAGGTCCAAGGCAGCAGACGCAGTGGGCAGTGGACGTCTTATGGCTGAGATGATGATGATGATGACATTTATTTCAGTTTATAACCTAAGTCTTTTGGCTGTTATACCAAATGATAACGATCACGCTGCTGTCATAAATATATTTAAACCAACCTTTTAACCGGAACCAAACTTGTTTACAGCGACACTAGTCAAAACATCAAATGCCATCATTATCAGTGTTTTAAGAGTAAATCAGGTGAAGTAAACACGTTACGCTCAACACAAAATAAGATATCACGAGATACAAAAACAATCTGTGAATAATTTAATTAGGTTTTTTTAATAATATAATTAATCTTGTAAAAAAGAAATTTTTACGTCAAAACTATATCCAAACATATGTTCCACGATCTCCTAACCTAGTCGGTAGTGACTCTGCTAGAGGTCTCGGGTTCGAATCCTGGTAAGGGCATTTATTTGTGTTCGTCTCGAATATTTGTTGGAAGAGCATGCGACTTTCAATCCGGAGGTCGTGGGTTCAAACCCCGGCTCGTACGAAAGAGTTTTTCGGAACTTAACTATGTACGAAATATCATTTGATATTTACCAATTGCTTATCGGTGAAGGAAAACATCGTGAGGAAACCGGACTAATCCCAATGTAAAGCCCTAGTTTTCCCTCTGGGTTGGAAGGTCAGATGGCAGTCGGTTTGGTAAAAAAGTAGTGCCTACGTCAATTCTTGGGATTAATTGTCAAGCGGTTGACGAGCAAAAGTCACTATGTACTATCAAAAAATTAAAGTAACGATGCACTTTATTACACTTGTAACACGGTTTATTGTCCAATAATTTCAATGGTGTTGGTTAGTGACTTGCTTGTCACCCGACGATATCGTCGCCGATCGAAGAGTACTTTGCTTAGTTTGGGGCTAGGTCGCCCTGTGTGAGATAGTCAGTTAGTCACCAAAAATATTTATTTTTAGATTCAGGGTTATCTGCAAGCTAGACACATATTGTATACTTATGTATATTGCTCCCTGCAGCTATCTCACATATTAACGAGAGGAAAATAACAAGAGCAACGGCCAGACGGTTGTGTCTACCGATTATAGCAATCTGTATTGAAATTATGACTATATTGTATTGAAAACACTAAGGCGAAGAACCCACGTAGTGGTGGGACACCGCTGCACCGCGCGGTACACTCGCCATCAGATACATCGGAGCGGCCAAGGTGTTTAATATCAGAACACGCACTGTAACGCCTTGACAATAAAGGCGTGTTTATATATCTGGCGACTGTACAGTCACGGACGTTAATTGTTGAGCCATTTAAGCTAATTTGGTTGTCAATACTCTTCCTTCTCCTCCCTTCCCCTATCCCACCTTATGTGGGGTCGGCACAGCATGTTTTTCTCTTCCATTCTCCTCTGTCTTTCATCACCTTAGCACTCACTCCTTTCTTTCTCATATCCTCTTTCACACAATCCATCCGTCGTTTCTTGGGTCTACCATCCGCTCTCCATCCATCAACATTCATCCCTAACTCTCTTTTGCCTATATATTCATCCCTCCTCATTATATTTGGTTACCAATATGATACTAACGGTATGGAATGTCCAATGTAAAGTAAACCCTAAATAACCCAACAATTGAAGGGTACACGCAAAGAATTAGAGCTCTCAATGAACTATTCGTAACAGTACTATGTACTATTAGGTTTTCTGTGGTAACAGCTTCTTTTTTTTAATATTTATAGGACATTCTTACACAGATTGACTAAGTCCCACAGTAAGATCAAGAAGGCTTGTGTTGTGGGTACTCAGACAACAATATATATAATATACAAATACTTAAATACATAGAAAACACCCATGACCCAGGAACAAATATCTGTATCATCATACAAATAAATGCCCTTACTGCGATTCGAACCCAGGACCATCGGCTTCGCCGGCAGGGTCACTACCCACTAGGACAGACCGGTCGCCGGTCGTCGCTTCTGTTATCTCTGTAATCATAAATATTTTAACTCCTTTTCTTCTCACTTTAAAAACAAAAATAGTTAATTTGTACATCGTTCCTTTCAAACCGCGATAACTCAAAATATTGTCAAAGTGTCTAGACATGTTCTTTCCCTTCCTACACCTTCACACCTACACACACCTTCACACCTACACACACCTTCACACCTACACACACCTTCAGTTAAAGTCCTTGACTGTACCAGGCGTGACTCACTCCGCGATTTCGTCGCTTTGCTACAGGTAGCTAAAAGTACATCCGTTCGACCCCAATTTTGGGGTTTGCCATAAGCCGCGCGCGGCGCTGTCGTCACCTAGCGGCCATATCTGTGACAGACGCGTTTTGTTAGAGAGTGAGTCTTCTGTACCTAGTACTATTATTTATTCTGTGACTGTACGGAGAAGGCGCGGCGTCGGCTTTCGACCTCGCACCGGAGACACAGCTGGTTGTCAAGGACTGATATCTCTGACTCCTTTGCTGTGTAATATATCCTCCTGAGGCCCAGCCATACATAAATCCTGATTTTGCCACTGAAATTTGAACCTTTAGTGCAGCGAATAGAGTTGATTTTGGTTTTGTTTGAAAATTGAACGAAACAAAATAAATGCGACTCTGTTCCAATTGAATACGATTTAAATTTCATCGAACTGAATAAGTACCTACTATAGGTAGGACCTTAGGCCTTAGGAGGCTATAAGTATTAGGTAAGTTCCTAGTCTACATCTGATCGGAAAATTATGGTCTAGATATGTCAACAAAGTGTGCAGGCAAATAATGACGTCATTTCACCCCGCCCCCTGCCATTTTGTAACGTTTTAAAAAAGTGTATAAAGTTAATTTTAATGACAAAATAACAGGACTTTTTCTACGTATGCTACATTATTCCCATTGCTTTAGAGTTGGAATTATGTAGCTATAAGTACTTAAATTCGTATTAGTCCGATCTTATCCAAAAAAGGATTTTCGTGTTCTTGTCTTGAAAAAAATGTTATTCAGCTTAGAGTGTACATAGCTCCTAAACTTTTTTATTAAGGGGTATTAAATAACAGCAACGGAGCTGACAGCAGCCGCAGTAGCCGAAGTCGGCCCTGGAGGCAGTGGCGGATTTGCCCAAGACCCAGTAGGCCAGGGCCTAGAGCTGCAAGACATCAGGGGCGGCAGTCTATGCGATGGGTGCTGAGAAAGGGCTAAGGGCCCCCCCACATCTAGCGTCTTTCGAGCGTCGGCGTCTGTCGGCGTCGGGTCAGCGCTATGGAAAATAACGTCGCTGCGCAGTTGCGTCGACACTGCGTCGACGTTGCGTCGAGCAGCGGCCATAGAATTGTAGACGCCGACGCTCGAAAGACGCCAGATGTGGGGCCCTAATAGTTGTTAGACCTGGGGCCTAGGGCGGCAAAGACTGCGTGGAGGTGTTATTAAGTAAATTAATAATAAAAGCTTGTTTTTAGGCCTATCAAAAGGTCACCAATTCTATTCGATTTTGAATAATTATTTTGACAAATCATCATTTTGCCTCAGCAAGTTTTGATGGATCAACTACAGAGATTAGAAGTGTTAAAACCGTAACGTGATCAATTAATTTAAATTTCTACGCCTCAATCATATTAATTACTTTTTCATAATTAAACTAAGTCCGGGTTCGAACCCACGATAACCTCTGAACGCTAATGATTTTAATAAGTTACTACTGGATAATTAACATAACGATAGAATGAATCATTAGAAACATAGTAATACTAGAATGGAGTTTAACTACAATATTATATTGTTTGTGTCAGCAAGAAATTGCATTATGTTGTATAGTAAATATTATTTACTACGTATTGTAGCGTAAAGCATGAATTAGATTTCCTGTTTACGTTGTGATGAATGACTATCTTAAGCATCTTATAGTGCCGTATTCGAATTTCAAGATATTCATTCACAAGAGACGACACGTACTAGATCCATTCTAGATACGTTATAGTTTAGATATCAACTAGTTCTCTTTTGCAGCGCAATTCGGGCAACCAATGTCACTTTTACGTTAGATAGAGTAAGATATCTATTAGATGTGAATTGGATCTCTAAGTCATATCCTGTGGAAATCGTTCAAGAGTATCTCCAGAATCGCGAAAATGTCAAATTTGACAGGTTAGATCTTAAACATATCGTTATCGTATTTTGGTGATGTGGCCACCCCACTCTAGCGTTTTTGAGCGTCAGCGTCTAGTGAGCGCTATGGAAAATGGCGTCGCTGTGCAGTTGCGTCAATGTTGCGTCAAGCAGCAGCCATAGAGTTGACTAGACGCCGACGCTCAGGAGACGCTAGTGTGGGATAGCCCATATAATTAGTAATGTGCAAAAGAGAATTTTCTAAAATTGCAAAGTTCCAATGAAAATTTCATATGAAAATTACGTATTTAATACTCTCGGATGTTTTTCCTGCACGTTTATTTGCCAAACCTTCTTACAGTTGATACTTGAAAATTACAATCATATAATTTTTAAGAAAAAAAAACCGACTTCTATGGGGGCCGGTGAAAGATTATTGTAGATGGTACACTATGTAGAAAAGGAGGTAAAACCACCCACTTTTCTACTAGCATTTCGCTTCTGTAAGGGTCGTAGTTCTAGCCTAACCTAAGCCACTTCTCTGATAGCAGTTCAGTTCTGTGAGGATCGCAGTTCAAACCTAACCTAACCCACTTAACGGCCCATGCGGTGCGGTGTACGGGGGTTTAAGCGGGAGGGGCTAGTAAGATTGGCATCATCATACTTATATACTTACACATTTTATGGTAGGTAATCATAGTGATTTATTTAGTTAAGGCATCCTAGTGGTTTTCCGGGTCAAGGTCCGGGTCCGAGTCCGGGTCTGAGTCCGGGTCCGAGTCCGGGTCCGAGCCCGGGTTCGAGTCCAGGTCCGGGTCCGGGTCCGAACCGGATCCGGGTATGAGTCCGGTTCTGGGTCCGAGTCCGGGACCCAGTCCATGAGTCCAAGTCAAAATCGAAATTCGTAATCACCAAATGTGTACTATGCGTTGTTGAAGAGTTCTATTCTGGTCATCATCAGCAGTTCCATTTCATCAAATGCGACAGTTTTTAATGTAAATGCTTGATTTTATGATGAAAATACAAAAAAAACTATGCGTATGCCTTTAATATTTGAGGAGTTCCCTCGATTCCTTATGGATCCCATCATCAAAACTCGAGCTTGACAAAAATGTGGCTTAAAAACTTAACTTGCTTAACAAACATAACGAAGAGGAAAAATCGCCAAACGTGAACTATGCGTCGTTGAAGAGTTCTGTTCTGATCATCATCAGCAGTTCCACTTCATTAAATGCGACAGTTTTTAATGAAAATGCTTAATTTTCTGATGTAAATACAAAAATCTCTATACGCATGCCTTTAATATTTGAGGAGTTCCCTCGATTCCTTATGGATCCCATCATCAGAACTCGAGCTTGACAAAAATGTGCATTAAAAACTTAACTTGCTTAACAAACATAACGAAGAGGACAAATCGCCAACCGTGAACTATGCGTCGTTGAGGAGTTCCGTTCTGATCATCATCAGCAGTTCCACTTCATCAAATGTCACTCTTTTGGATGTATATGCTTGATTTGATGATAAAAACCCAAAAATCACTATATGTATGCCTTTAAGATTTGAGGACTTCCCTCGATTCCTCATGGAACCCATCATCAGAACTGGGTTTTGACAGAAACGGGACCAATCTGTATGCATATACATTCAATCAAAAAAATAATTTTCAAAATCGGTCCAGTAATGACGGAGATATGAAGTAACAAACATAAAAAATAAAAAAAATAAAAAATAAAAACATACAACCGAATTGATAACCTCCTCCTTTGGGATTTGGAAGTCGGTTAAAAAACAAAACGTAATATCTTCAAAATATTCTTATTAGTTGTGACACATAAACGTAAACGTTTTTTAAAATTATAACCAACATTCCCCAGCCCAGAACCCCTAGTCTATATTTCATCCGATAGCGTGACGAGCGTTTGCCTTAAGTCTATTTTGTATGGGATTTTGAACAGCGCGCCAAGCGGGACGTTTTGGAGACTCAAAATGACACTTAACGCAAACGCGTACGTCACGTCACGCTATCGAATGAAATGTACACTAGGGGTACTATAGAAGATTCCTAATTACATTTAATTGATCTTTTAACATTGGAATCATGTAAACAATTAAATGAACAGATAGCCCAGAAGCATAGGTTATCATTATCCAGGTGAATCCTAATTATAATACTAGACTTTTGACTTCAAGTCCAAGGCTGTCACGGCCTCTCGTTGTGCATGGTGCGTCCACACCAGAACCCCTTTTTTTTTAAGAGGGGTAATGCTTTACGCATACCACCCGGCGCGGGGACGGGCCGGGATGGAGTGGGACTCCCTGTTGTGGGCTAATGAGGACCCCAGGTTTACCCACTAAAACCCCTCTGTTGCCGCCTCGCTGCTATATGGCGAGGTCCCAGGAACGCCGAAGTACTCTTCCGCAACACACCAGAGCCCCTATAGTGTAACATTCAGTAGGGACCGTGCGCGTTGGAGGGTCTGCCATCTTGTGGCTTGAATCGGAAACCTTGTGCACATGTATGAGTACATTGCCAAAGCAAGTGCTCTACTGTTCTCGTCGGTACGTTTCCTTGTGCATAGTAGGTTCTGCCAACTTGTGGGCTACATCGGAAGCATAAACGACACATTTACGCCTCGCCACAGAAGAAGAATAGTACTACCGTACAGAGAGGACACTTCCGTGAGGGTACAGTGCGCGAGTGGTGAGCGAATTTCGAGCTTGTAAGGCATTCGCCAGGTGTGGACGGATCTTGAAGTTATACACGTGTACTTAATTAATTAGTTTATTAATGAGACAATCTACTGCGTGGTTCATATGGATGATTACGATGTATTGATTACCAATATCTTTAAGATGTTTTTGTTGTTCAATTCAATATGTATCTATTTTAATTATATGTTATTGTAGGTATCTATATTATTATAATAGGGTATTTTCCTACTAGTCAAATCAGTTACTTTTTTAGAACTGTCAATACGATTTGCTTTTTATTATCGAATTTATATATGAAACATCACATCGTGACGTCACGGTCAACTCACCCACTTTTTATATCCGATCAATAGAACCTGTGTTTAAAAATAACTCCTACCTGCTGTGTTTTTGTAATAATTATCTGGTGCTTTATTTCATGCATGGTGTAAAATAATTTAATTTAAATACAGTATAAAATACCCTACAGTGTCACTGTCAACGTGTATATGCTCATATTACTCTCAACTAAACTATGAGTTACTGGAACGGTCCGGATCCGGGCCTATACATATAGGCCTCTAACTTGTTTTCTATAGAAATTAGAAACCATTACGTGATCACCGATCACGAATCATAGAAAACGGAGTGTCGAACGCCACGACCCAGGCCCGGGGCGTTCTAGCGTGAGTCAAGCTCTAAGGGATTTCTGTATGACACTGATAAATTAAAATACAATTATTATTTAGGAGCGTATAATAGCAAAAGTTAGTCGATTAGTCGAATTTCTTTCCTTTGCTCGATTTATCTGAAAATCAAATAAAATCATAATAAATTTACTGACCTAACCTAACCATTATTTAAATTCCTAGAGTCACGCGGCAGACCAAAAAAGCGATGGCTTGATGTCGTGAAAGCAGATATTTATGAGCGTGAACGGGCTCACACGAGACGACGCCCAGGATCGCGCAAAGTGGAGGAAAGCAAGTAGGAAAGCGTGACGAGCTTTTGCGTTTTTTTTTGTATGGGATCTTAAACAGCGCGCCAAGCGGGACGTTTTGGAAACTCAAAGTCCCATACAAAATAACACTTAACGCAAACGCTTACGTCACGTCACGCTATCGAATGAAATTTACACTAGGGGCTTTTTGGTACAGTCAGCAGCAGAAGTTGCTAAGCGGGCGAGGTGTTCAAAATGATCTTGACGCGACGTTCATCATCATCAGTATTTAAGAGCTATGCTCTTGTCGGTGGAGTAACCGCCACTCTTCTTTTTGCTGCGCCAGCCTTTTAACTCCCTCGAACGACACGACAGAAACTTTTTCTTTTATTTGGATGAGATATGTGAGCCTGGGCCTTCCTCTGCCTCTTTTCCCCTCAATCTTGCCCTCCAGCATGTTTAAAAAGAATCTGTCGTGCCGTATCAAGTGGCCAACCATCTTGCCCCTTCTAGCTATTGTGTCTAACAGGCATCTCTTCTCTCCTGCCATGCTCAGGACCTCTTCGTTCGTCTTCCTTTCTGTCCAGCTAATCCTTAGCATCCTCCGCCAACACCACATTTCAAAGGCCTCCAATCGCTCTCTGTCCCGTTGTGTTAGCGTCCACGTCTCGCACGCATATTAAAGCGATGCTCCAGAACGCGACGTTATTGTTAAGATAATAAGAGCGTGTCTAGGTCATTCTGAACAACTGCCCGCTTAGGACCTTCTGCTGCTGACTGTACTAATTTTCGTTGCTAATAATTGTATTGCAAATTGTAAATTATATGGCAAATTCAATGACAAAGTGTAATAGAGTTAAGTCACGAAAAGTCTGCAGCGATTTTGATAGCCTACGCAGTGCCAGTGTTATTTAAGGCCTGTGCACACCGGCTGCGTGTGCGTGACGTGCACGTGCGCATGCGGCGTTGTAGTATACAGGTCCTTATGAGAGATGGCACACCGCTTGCGTGACGTGTGCGTGTGCGGCTCCAACATTTTAGCGCACGTAAGTATACACGCACGTCACGCACACGCAAGCCGGTGTGTCTCGGCCTTTATACGTCATAACTTCATAGAATTTTGACGTTTAAAATAATACTTGCACTGCGTGGGCTATCAAATCCGCAGCAGAGTTTTTTGGTCTGACTCTAATGACATCTTCCATGTCAAATTTCTATGAAAAAAATACGTTTATAATGACAGTGGACACTCCCTCAATTTCTTATATCCAAAGTTTATTAGAGATAGACCAAGAAAACTCTGCAGCGATTAAGATAGCCCACGCAGTGTCACTACTATTTTAAACGTCAAACTTCTATGAAATTATGACGTGTTTAATAACACTTGCACTGTGTGGGCTATCAAAATCGCTGCAGACTTTTCTTGGTTCTAACATTGAAACGATTTTCTAGACGGTGCAAAGTTATTTTATATAGACCTTACGATGTTTGGGGCCACCCCACACTAGCGTCTGAGCGTCAACGTCTAGTCAGCGCTAGCAGGCGTGGCTCACTCCGCGATTTCGTCGCTTTTCAACAGGTAGCTACAAGTACATCCGTCCCACACCAACTTTGGTGGCTAGCCAAACCGCGCGTGGCGCTGTCACCACCTAGCGGCCATATCTGTCCTGATCGTAACAGACGCGTTTTGTTAGAGAGTGAATCTTCTGTACCTAGTACTATTATTTATATTGTGGCGCTAGGAAAATGGCGTCGCTGCGCAGTTGCGCCACCGTTGCGTCGAGCAGCCACAGAGTTGACTAGACGCCGACGCTCGGGAGACGTTACTGACGCTAGGATGGGGTCTCTCTTAATGCAAATAACATTACATACTCACCCACAACATAAATCACCAAACATCATTATCAGGAAGTAAGATGTACGCAATAAGAACCCTGTGAACCAAATTTAATATAGGTAAACATTTTTCTACTACCATATACCAATTATGTCAACTTATGTACCATGTTTAAGCAAATAAATCATTATAATAATAATAATTTATTTATTTATTTAGATAACTAGGATCCATAATGGGTTAGGTACATAGTGACTTAAAATCTATTGTTAATATTTAAAAAACTAAATAAATAAAATTAATAAAATGTAAATGCACAATACATAAAATCAATTAAATTAAAATTCACAATAAATAAAATCAATTAAATTAAAATTCACAATAAATAAAATCAAATATTAAAATAAAATTTACACAGTTAACTATTATCCATGATCATTAACTTATTAATGTGTACGAGCATGGGAGAATCAGGCTTCTCTACAAACACCCTTAGGATGCCGTTGGAGCTGCTCCGCATCCTACTGACTAGGGAGGCAGTTTATCTTATCTTATCATATCTTTAAAAAAAAAGATTAAATGATAAAAAAGTATTATTACGTTCGTTTTTGTTCTTTGGTTTATTATTTCATTTTTTAATGGAACAATCTAATAATACGAGGTTGTTACCTAAATACATGAATCAGTCCTAAAAACGCAAAAAATAATTCAAAATATTGGGCTATCGGTTCCGAGCCCCTGGGGGCCGATTTTTGAATTTCGATCGCTCGATTTCGTCACTCGAAAATCGGTGGAAAACGGCGAAATGCTAATTTTCGAAATGCGAGCGATAGAAATTTGGAATGTAATGGTATTGACCACTCGATTTCAACTCTATTAGTAGAATTTAAACGCCTAGTAGTGGAGATATTATTACACGAAATACACGAAATCGAGTAGTCGAATTTCAAAAATCGGCCACCTGGCTTAATTAACCAAAATTTTGGTTTTCATTTTTCGCGATAGGCGTCTGTACAAGTCACTAAACAAAATTTATTTCAATTATTTTTGAAATATTCCTGCAAAAGAATCCTTTACTTTAATAAATCAATGTGCAAAAATATATCACGGCAAATACCTAATTTACTATTTCGAATATTTTATATTTGACCCACAAAAATATTTTTCTCGATTATAATTTTGTCATTGTTGTGGTTGGTATGATAATGTTATTTGCATTATTAAATACAGGATGTTATTTTGACGTGAATATTACTGAATATACATGATACTCGTATATATTGAACAATTGAACATATTATGTATACATGTTTAAATATTAATGCCCCATAGGCCAATAACACATGATCAAATGAATAAAGGCCTGTGCACACCGGATGCGTGTGCGTAGACTTGCACGTGCATCGGCGCGTTGTAATATACAAACTCTTATGAGAGACGGCACACCGCTTGCGGCACGCAGCCGGTGTGCTCTGGCCTTAATACTTACTTACTCCCACCATTCCTTGATTAATATGTTAAGAACGAAAATATTTCTGTGGATCAAATATACATATGTATATTATAATCGATAAGTGTTTCTACCAATTAAAATTAGACTGCTACATAATACAATACTCGGAACCGGTGTACTTACAATTTTTTTCTGTAAAGATAATGTCAAAGTTGTACTAAACTCAAATGTTTGTATATCGTAAAATATGCCTATATTGCTCACTACTGGGTAGTTTAAGAGCCCATCAACGTGCACCCTAGCGCCACTGCTAAATAATCGTGATTATTTAAATTTAACGAATGATAATAAAAAAGGGGGCCGTTACGGAGTGTATTTTGTATTTAAGTAAGTAACTTTTGAATACATCAAACTAGTTTTTATGTTGCTGGATTCGTCGATCTATGAACTCCTATATCTTTGGACGCATTTGACGAATTTAGCAACATAAAAACTAGTTTGATGTATTCAAAAGGTACTTAAATACAAAATACAGGACGTAGCGGCCCCCTTAAGCCGACCACTGACCAACAGGCCGCCGGACGATATCGGCCGGTCAGTTGATCGGAGTTGCCAAATTTTTGTTCTAACTGACAGGCCGATATCGTCCAGCGGCCTGTTGGTCAGTGGTCGGCTTTATTTTAATATCTTTCGTTAAATTTAAATAACCACGATTATTTAGCTGTGGCGCTAGTGTGCACGTTTTGCGGTACAACCAGCAACACTCCTAACCGGTGAACCTTATTACAAAAGGCATAAGGTCCACCGATGTACAGTTAACAGTGTGGGCGATGGTACTTTGTGTAGCGCCCTTGGTTAGAGATGCCTCAATTGCAATTACGTAAACTCAGGGTCGCCTTAAATATGCTGGGGCCCCTGGGCACATAAGAATTTGGGGCCCTTTTGGAAAGTAAAGAAAGCTAATTAAACTAAGATTTTTCTACTATGATCTTCTATTTATTATGGGTATTCAAATATACTGTTACTGTCTGTCCTTCGGGGCCCCCCGAGGATGGGGGCTCTGGGCACGGGCCCCGTGTGCCCTTATGGTAAAGACGGTACTGCGTAAACTGCTATGCTAGCCAAGGGGCCGATTTTGAAATTCGACCACTCGATTTAGTGTATTTCGTGAAATGACATCTTCACTACTAGGCGTTTAAATTCTACTAATAGAATTGAAATCGAGTGGTCAATACCACTAGATTCCAAATTTCGATCGTTCGTATTTCAAAAGTTAGCATTTCGCCGTGACCGATTTTCGAGTGACGAAATCTGAGTGATCTAAATTCAAAAATCGGCCCCCTGAACAGTGTACATTTCATTCGATATCGTGACGAGCGTTCGCGTTTGCGTTATGTCTATTTTTGTATGAGAATTTGAACAGCGCCCCCAGCGGGACGTTTCGGAAACTCAAAATCCCATACAAAATGACACTAAACGCAAACGCGTACGTCACGTCACGCTATCGAATGAAATTTACACTAGGGGTACAGGAAGCTCCGCTAGATGTCGCTATACCGGCGGGAAACTAGCGAGCGATGGGTCGACATAGAACATTCTAGTTTTAGTAATAAGTATAGTTTATGAAAATTGCACGAATAGTCCGAAAAACTATTGTGAGCGACGCAATTTTTTGGCTCGCCTTTAAATATAAATTGTATATTATATAATAATTGTATATTAATATTATCAGTAAATTCGAAAATTGTATATTTATAATTGTATATTAATATTCATATTTTTCGTATACGACATTATTCGGTTCGAGTACCATAATGTTAAATAATTACATAAATGTGTTTAATTTTAATGCAATACAGGAACTAACTTTACAGTTAACATAGGACGATGTGAAAAATAGATCAATATCAAAAGATGTCACTGATGATGAATATAACAGACGCTTCGCGTTCGCTCGGTCAATAAATTGAGAAACCTCAGGTTATTCCCACTTACCACCAAGTTGTTACCAGTGGTAACTACTGGGATTTTTTCCCACCTTTTACCACTTGTAACTACTGGGAAAATAAAACAGGTCTGTTACGGCTGAAACTAGAGCAAAACCGAACCTTCGATTTCAGCAAAAAACCGTTTGGATAAAAATAAAACCTTTAAATGATAGAAATTGAAATTTGTATAGAAGCGTGTAGTGATTCCACAAACTGACAAAAGGTTTTTCTTTATCATATACTTAGGAGGCAAACAAGCAGACGGATCACCTGATGGTAAGCGATTGGTGGTGAGTGGTGGTGAGGTGTACTTAATATTATGAAAATATGCAATTATACATATAGGTCCTCACTTGTTACGCCTGTAAATATAATTATAAATTAAATATGTATCTAACTATATGGATAATATTGAATAACCACATTTTACGCAGTTTTATTCGTATTTTATACTAAAATTACAGGCTAATTGCCCAACCCACCAAAACCTCATAAATATACATATAAATGTCCTTACATTTTTTTCCTGTAAATATAATTAAAAAAGATAAGTAATATGTACGAGAAGCAAAAAAAGGTATAAATTTGATACTGCCAGCCTCTTATTACTAATTGGCCTCGCTTACGCTTGCCCATTTAAAACTCGGCCAGCTATGTCTTACTTTCTGGCCTGAGTGGCCTGTAAAACCTACTCGGCCGGTAATGCCTTACTTTCTGGCCTGTTAAGCAATATGATGCACTTACAGGCAGTAATCCTTTGGGCTATTGCGCAGACATAGTTTCCTGGAAAATGAAAAAGATTTATGATTGATCTTATTTATTTGACAAAGTGAAATAAATTCTCAACCTTTGGGTAAATTTATTAGAAAAAATAAATTCATAAAAAACATTTTCACAAACATGTGATGTGGGACACTCGGCAAAAAATAAAAAAAAACATTTTTTTCTCACGTATAAAGTATTTTAAACTACTAATATACCTATAAAACACTGTTATTATAACAAGAAATAGTACTTACAGCTGCCTGTAAAACGTAGATAATGCTATAGTTTATAATCATTAATTCAAATAAAACTATAATTAGGTAGGTTCATACCTATAGTTACGTGGTAATTATTTACATTGCATTTCAAACTATTTTTTAAGAAAACTTTATTTTTTGGTGTACGTACTTTTTTTGTCTGCAACAGTAAAAAATAGTTTTAACTTAGCAGGAATGAATGTGATATTAAATCGTTTAAAAAAACCTTTATTAGATTTTCTATAGGTACATCCTGTAAAAGGACGATTTACTACTAAAACATACTATAAAAAATACTCACTGTCTGTAAAATATACATAAAAAAAATTAGGATTTTAAAATTTCTATAAGATTATCAATTACATATGTAGGTAGTTATATTAGTTATGTGGTAATTATTCAAGAAATATTTAGTATTTTTTTAACTGCAGGAGATACACCAATCTTAACGGGTTGGTATTATAGTTCGTTTTTTTAGCATTAGAAAGAACTCCACAGAAGCAAGCGTGCAGTTTTTATCAGGCTCTTTAATTGTTAATAATTATTGAATTATCTAATGTAGCATGGTCAATACATATAATTTACTATTATATGTATTATTACCGCTATAAGTGTCGGATTTGGAGCCACAAGCTTACTTCTGCGAAGTTCTTTTTAATGCTAAAAATGCTATAAACAAACTATACACCTAGATAAGTCTGTATGACGCTAGTTTACGTGACACACACCTCGAATCCACCTTGCCATGTTGTATGAAAATCTATTGCCTGCATGTCTTACTAAAGCTCTCAAAACTTCACCTGTCGTAGTAGATATCTCGAACATAATGACATTTCCATGCATGTTTGAGAAATACAATCATACCCTCCCAAGGCCCAACGTCCTACCTAAGTATAGTACCTCTTCAGTTCGATGAAATTTAAATCCTATTCAATTGGAACAGAATCGCTTTTGCTTTGTTTCGTTATATTTTCCAACAACGCAAAATCAACTCTATTTCATCAATCAACCATTTGGAGTTGAAACTCTAGGTCCATGGGGTCCCAGCGCGCGTAAGTTGTTCGCAGAAATCGCGAAGCGTCTGGTTGACGTAACTGGTGACCGAAGAGCTGGCGACTACCTCGCACAACGTATCAGGCCGCGTAGCCAAGATGCCGATCGCGCTTACGCTCCATAGCGATCGAAATGCAACTGTCACTGTCGCACTACTATGGATGAGTGATAGAGAGACATTATACTTTTCGTTGTCGAAGCGATAGCGATTGTAACCTTGGCTAGGCCGGCTGTATTGCGATACAGCGGGGAAATGCCGCCAGCATCCTTGGTACAATGCCTCAGGGGCCTATTTTAGATTTAAGCTAGTTATTAATTTCGTTTAGTTGTACCACTGTATATATATTTTGTTTGTAAATAAATGATTTGAATTCACTCTATTTCCTACACTTAAGGTTCAAATTTTGGATTTTTCATATGTATCGCTGGGCCTTAGGAAGATACATACATCAAGACGTAAAAGGGCCCACAGATTACCCGTTCGCCGGACGATATCAGCCAGTCAGTTAAACGCAAAAGGTGACAGTTCCGAACAACTGACAGGCTGATATCGTCCGGCGAACTGGTAATCTGTGGGACCCTTTAGAATAAATATAGAGCCCCCAAAGTATTTTTGTTTACATTTTGTACTTACTGATTTTCCCTGTAACAGTAAAAATGTCGTTTAGTTTAAAACCTTAATAGAGAGTCCAGAAGAAGAAGGTATTTATAATCTGCTAGAGTGAGAGAGTAATATAGGCGGTTGTTATCATCTCACTCTCTCTTGCCTTGCAGGAGGAGATTTAAATAAGATTGGGCGAGCTCGCTCCATCGTAGGCCACGTCTACGCCTCACTACGCTCGCTACGCTCGGCTAGTCTGTAGCCATGAGTAAGCCCATTCATAATAAAAAAAAAGATCGTTTGGTTCGCCTGTTCCAAAAAATACAGTTATTTTCTTTCTTATTTAAACCTGAAATATAAACTTTATCTCATGTCTATACTTACTTCCTGTAAATTATAAAAACAACTGTTAACAGTTTATTAAGATTATATAAAACGAATTTTATCAAGAAACAAAATAAGAAAATTTTGCTGGTAAATATATAAATTATTAGGCCGGGAAATTAGATTTGTTGGAAGTAGGTACTTACTCCTTTTCTCTGTAACAAAAAAAAACTTATTTTTAATTTACAAAAAACTCTTTTCTTCATACATTACAATAAAATATGGAGTGTATAAATTAGAGTGACAGAGAAAGATGCCCGCAATTTACGAAGTTCGATGTTCGCGGTAGGCCCTCAGATTCATATTGGCTCTCGTTAGGTATTTGGTATATAAAAAATCTAATTGTTCATAGCTATATGACAAGAAATAACTTAGTTGTTGAATTACAATAATGTACGTTGTAATACTTACTTTAGAAGCCTGAAAAATTATATTATAATTATATTTTAAATATTAATTTTTACTTTCTCAAACAGTATGCTAGACTGCGAAACAACGATTGCGTACGCTTGAACGAGGCCCGCCGTCAATGGATTTTCGAACAATATTCTTAGGCCGGCAAAAATAAATGACCATAAGCGAGCGCCGTGGTTGTTATTGATTTTTAGGTTGTATTCTTGTGCATTTTTTTAGAAACGCATTGTACATAATAAATACCTCGGCCGGGATAGGAATTATTGGCCTTATGGCCTTGTGGTCATAAGATGGCCTCGCTCGCTCGGTCCTTCATATCAAACCCGGCCAGCAATTGCCTATTTCCCGGCCTAGTAATATCACAGAATAAATAATAGTAATCATAATCATTTATTCAATGCAGGTACTGTCATAGGTACAGAAGGTTCACTCTCTAACAAAACGCGTCTATTACGACAGATATGACCGCTAGGTGGCGCAAGCGCGAGCAGGCGCCCGTTCCGTGGCGGCGCGCGGCAACTACTACTGCTAGACACCAACATTGGTGTGGGCCGCATGTACTTGTAGCGACTCGACGAAATCGCGGAGTGAGCCACGCCTGAGTGTCTACCGCGAACCACGTTCAACGTGTTGCCTCTCTGTGACACTTGTAAATCCCTCTGGTAATAATAGTGCCACTGTTAAGTATTAATATTAGAGGTTATTATTACTACTCACCATTTAAAGGAGTCCTCATAGGGCTGCACTATTTGTCTTTAACAAAAAAACATTAAGTACAAATACAAAATACAAAACAGGCCAAGTGCGAGTTGGACTCGCGTCTCAAAGGTTCCGTACATTAAGAACGATTCACGCTTGACTGCACATTTCTAATAGGTTTTCCTGACATCCATAGGTAAAGAACTATTTTGTGTATTTTTTTTTATTTTAGACCCAGTAGTTTCGGAAATAAAGGGGGGGAGATGGTCATTTTTTGGCTATTTATTTTCTATAGGCTGTGACTGATGCACAGATAGACAGACGAACGAGTGATCCTTTAAGGGTTCCGTTTTTTCCTTTTGAGGTACAGTCAGCAGCAGAAGTTGCAAAGCGGGCGAGGTGTTCAAAATCGAAAAGAAGATCCAAAAGATCATATTGAACACCTCGCCCGCTTAGCAAATATTGCTGCTGACTGTACGGAACTCTAAAAATACAAAATTGATTACATACTATAAAATTAAACGTTGGATAATCCAGTGACATACATAATATACATATGCCATACGATAAATAATAACTACCTAAATCGGGCCCGTAAAGTTTTATGAATACGAGGGTAAGTCATATATTAGGACTTAGTTAATAGATCTATAGAAGCATCTGTTTTTAGTTTTTTTTTTGTGATGTGTATACTGTTACGTAATACTAATTTATAACTAAAAAAGCTATGCATCAGTATTGTATGAAAACAGTGCATTTTAAAACATTCTCTTTCAAAATGTATGTATGTATGTATGTCACTTTATTGCACATAAACATCCTCGAAAACTTACCGTTTGTTTCTACTACCAGATTTTATGATTTTTGAGTCAGATAGTGTCATATTCGCATCTTTCTGGGGCCTGTGAACAATCAATTACACATTAATTTTAACATGGGGTCCCAGCGCGCATAAGTTGTTCGCAGAAATCGCGAAGCGTCTGGGCTATAACCGCGAAAATCGAAGTTCGCAAATTGCGGGGATTTTTCTCTGTCACTCTAATTACGCCTTCGTTGGAGTAAAAGAGAAAGATCTCCGCAATTTGCGAATTTCGGTTTTCGCGGTAGCCGCTCTGGTTGACGTAACGGTGACCGAAGAGCTGGCGGCTGGCTTACCTCGCACAACGTATCACGGCTAGATTCCAACTTTAAGATACGTCAATTAATAGATCTAGAAACGATATGGATTAGATATGTCAGTGTCAAATGTGGCGTTTCTTCAATCAAAAACGTCACTTTTGACACTGACACATCGTTTCTAGATCTATTAATTGACGTATCTTAAAGTTCGAATCGGGCGAAGCATTGCGATACAGCGAGGAAACGCCATCATCCTTGGAACAATGCTTTACGGACCTCTTTTAGATTTAAGCTAGTTATTAATTTATTTCAGTAATACCACTGTTGTATATCTTGTTTGTACCTAAATAATTTCAACATACGAGGGCGGTTTGATAAGTCAGTGACTTTTAGTAAAAAACAAAAACTTTTCACAAACGAGCTTTTTTATTCTAATTCTTAAGACGAAACAGGAGCTGAGTTTTAAATATTTTAGATAAATATACCCGTTTCGCTAACGAAAGCGGCTCCTAAAACTAGTGCGATAAGGACAAGGCGAAAAACCCTGCGTAAAAATCTCAAAAATCGAGGTTTCGTATTCGACTGTTTCCTCCTCCAAAACTTATCCAATCGTAACCAAATTTGGAAATCTAAATGATTATGAAATTATCTGTGTCGAACCGTTTTGCTTTTTTTGGCGAATTGATATCAGTTTTGAATACTACGCCTCTCATTGCGGCATAGTCAATGAGGCCATTTTGGCCATTTTTGAAGGGCTCTAGCGCTTTAAAAAACAAAAATATCAGAAAAAGCAAACGGTCCGACACAGATATTTATAAGTAGGTATATATAAGTGTAAAAAAATATTAATGTAACTTACGAATCTGCACACTACAATGAAAAAAATGGTATATTATATTATGTAACAATATTATTTATTTAGACCAATACTGGACTATTAAAATGTTAAAACATATTTCTACTCTTTTTTTAATTATGGAATTCCGATATTTCGACGTATTAAAATATCGTAAAATCGGTTCGAGCATACCTTTCGAGCATGCATTTCGGAATACCGGTGTATTCCGAAATGCATGCCCTTCGTCCCACTTTCAACTTAACCTGAACATACTTAAATGAAATTTGCATCACACTTGTCCGCAAAAGGTGTTATACACGTAGGCAATACGGTTCACAAATCCTAAATTACCTAGGGCTGTAATGTACGTCCTAAATTAGGCAGAAGTTTTATTTTTCCTTTTTCTCCTCACAATTGATGAAAAACGTGAATATCACGGGCGGTGCAGGAATCGTGTTAATTAAGTCCTCGCCTTCGGACTTCAATTCACACTCGTTCGTAAATTCTTGTTTACCGCCCTTAATAGTCAATGTACACACCCGTACTACCGCGACAACCGCCAGCGCCATGGCGACGACTATAGCTCGACGCATTGCGAGCGATAGTTTAATCCAAAATGGCGTACAGCGGCCATGTTTGATTTATATAAGCACGCACATAATCTGAAGATTTATTCGGAAACTGAAAATAAATGTAGGTGTTATATTGTATTCGGTTAATTATCTCTTCTTCTTCCTCGCGTTATCCCGGCATTTTGCCACGGCTCATGCGAGCCTGGGGTCCGCTTGGCAATTAATCCCAAGAATTGGCGTAGGCAGTTTTTACGAAAGCGACTCATCGTCATCTGACCTTCCAACCCAGAGGGTAAACTAGACCTTATTGGGATTAGTCCAGTTTCCTCACAATGTTTTCCTTCACTGAAAAGCGACTGGTATATATCAAATGATATTTCGTACAATGAGCGTTTTCCAAAAATGTACATTTCATTCGTGTCTTCAAAATATGTGACGTTCCACGACAAAAGGTACCTTATGGTGGCTGGCGCTTACGTCGCATAGCGCCGCAATAATATTGGAGCGGCGTTAATAATAGCGTAAGCGCCAACCGCCATAAGCTACCTTTTCCCGTGGGACGTCACATATTGACTTCTTGGGCTCATTTTTCTCAGAATAATTTGTACATTCACGCATCATACATGAAAAGGTATGTCCGCACAAATATTTGTTCGTGAGTCATGGGTGTTTTCTATGTATATAAGTATGCATTTATCTATATAATTATGTTTATCGTCGCCTAGCAGCCATAGTACAAGATTTGCTTAGTTTGGGGCTAGGATGATCTGTGTAAGATGTCCCCATATATTTATTATTATAATCTTTATAATACAACCAAATATGCTCTATGTTTTTCCGAAAACGTCACAATTCTGATTCATTAATGAATTGTATAGCCATATCAAATTGTTTGTATGTATGGAAAGCATATGTCGTGTACCGCTAATTTCCTATTAATTGGTTATTGATTTAACGCAAACCATATCAAATCAATTTGAAAACATTAACGATTCATATTGGCTTGTGTAGGTACTTAATTATGAAATTATGACAGAACGGTACATTTAATGACCAATTACCTAATAATTCTTTTTGTTTTTCGGAAAATTAGACAGTTTGCGTTCCTAAATTAGGACTTTATATTTTACATTTAATATTTTCTTCGTGTTGGTGTGGTGAAAAATTTTGTTTCACTCTGAGGCAAATTTCGATTAACCCTCGTGCTTTGAAACCCTCGCAACGCTCCAGATTCCATTTTTCAATTTTGGAATCCTTAGCTTGCTCGGGTATCAATATTAGCACGAGCGGTTAAACAACAACTTTGCCCCCGAGTGAGACAAAATAACTAATTAAAACTCATCTCACCATTAAACTCTAATGGTGCTCCCACATCGGCTGTGTTATAAAAACATTGTGTGACAGGGACAACATGACAGTGTTTATCATGTTATCCTTGTCAAACAATATAACATCTTACAACACAACAGCACCACTAAAACGACGTCAATATTGTCGTTTCCAAAAATTATTAACAAAACGCAAAACTTTCGTCTGCCTCACAATAGTTATCGGAATCTAGTAGTACATTTTATGATGTTAACTCGTTCGCTAGTTTCCTGTCGGTACAGCGACATCTAGTGAATGATTTGGACAACAACGCGCTTCATTCGTTATAATAATAATGTTAAATAATTATTATGGAGTCAGACCGAGCTAACTCTGCATCATCGCGCGCACTGCTAGGTTCCGGCAGAATACCAGCGCTGTGGCAGCAATGCTACAGCACATGCTGAGTCGGCGCCTTTTCGCGACTACACAGTCGTGACAAAAAAAAAATTCTAGTATGTAGTTAGTAATTAGTTTAGTATAGTACTTAGACATAAGTTTTAGTTTTATTCTTATCATAAGTTCAATTTTTTTTTTGTCACGATAATGTTTTGGAATAAAGTTTTTATCTATCTATCTATCTATCTATCATGATATCACAGACTGTGCGAGTGTTAAATGTCAGATTTCTATGGAATTATGACATTTTAAACAACCGCTATCAAAATCGCCGCAGAGTTAGATTGGCCTGACTCTAAGTGGTTTAAGGGTCTAATTCGATTTTTAAATAACATCTGGACGATTGACATGGCGTGTTACGATCAGGAGGCCGATTTTTGAATTTCGATCGTTCGATTTCGTCACTCGAAAATCGGTCGAAACCGGTAAAATGCTAATTTTTGAAATCCGAGCGATATAAATTGGGAATCGAGTGGTATTGACCACTCGTTTTCAATTCTATTAGTAGAATTTTAAATGCCTAGAATTTAAAAGCCTTAGAGATATTATTAAATGAAAAACACGAAATCAAGCGGTCGAAATTCAAAAATCGCCCCCCAGGACAGGTATGGCCGCTAGGTGGCGACAGCGCCACACGCGGCTTATGGCTAGCCACCAAAATTGGGGTGGAACGGATGTACTTGTAACTACCTGTTGTAAAGCGACGAAATCGCGGAGTGAGCCACGCCTGGCCACACCAGTAGTTGCCGCGCACCGCCACCGCTACGGAACGTACGCCTGCTCACGCTTGCGCCACCTAGCGGTCACATCTGTCGTAATAGATGCGTTTTATTAGAGAGTGAACCTTCTGTACCTAGTATTCGGGGCCAGCTACAAATCGAACGACTATACTATTATTTATTCTGTGACATAGCTTTCATTATAGAGTCGGACCAAGAAAACTCTGCAGCGGATTTGATAGCCCACGCAGTGCAAATTTTATTAACACGTCATAAATGTCATAATTTTATTAAGTTTGACATTTAAAATAACACTTACTGCGTGGGCTATCAAATCCGCTTCAGACTTCCTTGGTGTGACTCTATTACGACGTCCATCAATATGGCATCGTATTCCAAAAAATAGTAAGTAATATTAATATCCATAAGTCATGTTGTGTCTCTATACAACTAGTATATTCTGTAGAGTAATATCGTTCGCTAGTTTCTCCGTAGCACAGCGCCATCTAGCGAGACATTGGTACAAGATTTTATTAGGTGACGTTGCCATCGTAGTATCCGTTGCATCTCTAATAACGACGTCAAAATGGACATCATTCGCAAAAATTGAAAAAAAAACGACGTACTGTCAGTACTAAATAAAACGAGATTTCTCCTTACAACTAGTACATTCTGTAGAGTAACATCGTTCGCTAGTTTCTCCGTAGTACAGCGACATCTAGCGGGACATTGGTACAAGAGTTTATTAGGTGACGTTGGCGTGAGAGCTATGGGTCGTATTCCACCTGTCCAATGTCATTGCGTCTCACTCTCTCATTAAGCAAAATGTGAGACGCAATATTGGACAAAGAAATTTGTCAAGTTACATGAATAGAGAAAGGGTGTTAGCTATAAGCTGGTTTAGGGTTCCAAAATGGTAAAAATGGAACCCCTATAATTTTATCATCTCCGTCTGTCTGTCCGTGACATACGGATAGCCGTATGTCACATCACAACCATTTTACTCGAAAATTATAAGAAATTGCATTTTGTGACCTGCTACTAAGTTAAAAGTTATTTCACTTAAAAATTAAGGTAAAAAAAGTAATATTTATATTTAATATCCAATTTTTTTTAAATTAACGTGTGGCAAATTTTTTTATAAAACAAAATATCGGATGTGTTTACTGGCAAAGGTTTGCATAGATGGCGCCATCATAGCTTGCCCCTCTTTCTATGAGATTTTGCTTAAAGAACATCCATCCAGGGCATAAAATTCCATTTAAAAAACTGACACAGTTCTAGGGATTGGCAGGCAAGCTATGCTGGCGCCATCTGCTAAACACTTTGACCGACGATACGATAGGGTCGCTATTGGCAAGTTTTAGTTGTCAAATCTTGACGTTTGACATCAGCACTTTTACAACACGACGTCAAAAATGACATCGGGATTCAATAATTATTCAAGGTAAATAAATAACTAACGATATGGTCTTGTCTCCTTACTATAAATGATGTACTCCTTTAGAGTAACATCGTTCGCTAGTTTCTCCGTAGTACAGCGCCATCTAGCGAGACATTGGTACAAGAGTTTATTGGGTGATGACGCGAAAGCTATGGGTGGTATTCCACCTGTCCAATGTCATTGCGTCTCACTCTCTCATTAAGTAAAATGTGAGACGCAATATTGGACAAATAAATTTGTCAAGTCATATGGAAGGGTGTTAGCTATAAGCTGTTTTTAGGGTTCCAAAACGGTAAAACTGGAACCCCTATAATTTCACCATGTCCGTCTGTCTGCCCGTGTCTCCGTAACACACGGACAGCAGTATGTAACATCACAGCCATTTTACTCGAAAATTATAAGCTAAATTTCAATGAGGAACAGCATTTTGTGACCTGTTTTTTTATTTTACTTGAAAATTAGGGTGAAAAAATAAATAAATCAATTTTTTAAAAACTCGCGTGTGGCGAACTTTTTCAAACAAAATTTCGAATGGGGTTGACTGTCAAAGGTTTGCATAGATGGCGCCATCATAGCTTGCCCCTTTTTCTTGAGATTTAGCTTAAAGGGCATCCAGGGCATACAATTCCATTAAAAAAACTGACACAGTTCTAGGGATTGGCAGGGCAAACTATGCTAGCGCCATCTGCTAAACAGTTTGACCGGCCAACCCCATTGGCATGCCTTAGTTGTCAAATCTTGACGTTTGACATCAGCACTTACTTTTCCGACACGACGTCAAAACAAAACAATGACGTCGTGATTCAAAAATTTATAAAAAAAAACTTAATTTTGTTAATTACTAGAACAGCTTTGTCTCCTTCTAAAGGATGTACATTCTGTAGAGTAACATCGTTCGCTAGTTTCCCGGCGGTACAGCGACATCTAGCGAGATATTGGTACAAGAGTTTATTAGGTGGATTGTCAGCAGAGATATATATAACTCCGTATAAGATAAATAAAGTCTAAGAAAAAAACGTGCCTCGGACGGCCAAGAAAAAGTCATTCTCGAATAGATGGCGCCATTACCTTTGGCCTATTGTCGGCTAGATGGCGTTAACGACACCGTTTGGTATTTAACAATTTTAACACATATCAGTGAAAGAACATGGGTCAGTATGGAACAATAAAAATTAAGAATCATTTATCCGTAAACATATTTTGATTATTTTATACATCTTCAATTTTATTTTAAGCTTTAGTCGTGTGTCGATAGATGGCAGTAAATGTACCGTGACTACAAAATTGACAATGACAGGACCCCTCTATACTATCTATTCTTTTTGATTGTCAGAGAACAAAATGAGTGCCGTCTAGTTCAGTCTAACAAGTCTATTGGCTACTCTCCGAGTAGTCAAATCAGCTTCTTTTTTAGAACTGTCAAAACGATTTGCTAATTATGGAATTTATATGAAAACTTGTGTAGTGAGCGTAGTGACGTCACAGTCAACTAACCTACTTTTCATACCTATATGTTTAAAAATAACTGTTATCTATGTTTTTCTAATAATTATCTGGTGCTTTATTTCGTGCACGGTGTGAAATAATTTATTTTAAGTAGAGGAAAGTACCCAATTCGAATTTCGAACGTACACGACATCAGAATTTGAACCATTTTGTTTCGTTATCAAATAAAATCATGTTATTTAAGTTATCGTGCGGCCCGAGTACGAACAAAATCCACGATAACTGAATGACATCAGTTAGATAGGTACCATTCTGATATCATTTTACGTTCGAATAGGCCTGCGTGACGTAAGAAGTAAAATAACGTATCCTTATTTTAGTTACCATACGCTAGAATTACCTACAGCGCCATTTGCATAGTAAAATAAATAATTATTTCAGACTTAGGGTGATATTCCAATTGTCCAATATATTTGTCCAATGTGTATGCGTCTCACAATTTTGCTCAATGAGAGAGCGGGACGCAATGACATTGGACAAAGAAATCGGGTAGGTGGAATACCACCCCTATATCCAAAGAGAATCTGAAATAGGTGAATATTGTCAAAGTATTATGTAGTCAGCACATTTACTGCCATCTAACGAGACAATTGTTTAACACTTTTAGTACGCCATTTGACTTTGATCCTTATTTTTTCACTGATATGTGTTAAATTTGTTAAATGGCAAAAAATCGATCTAGCAAGGTCTTATCTCTGGGAAAACGTTTTTTGGGGTTCCGTACCCAAAGGGTAAAACGGGACCCTATTACTAAGACTTCGCTGTCCGTCTGTCACCAGGCTGTATCTCACGAACCGTGATAGCTAGACAGTTGAAATTTTCACAGATGATGTATGTTGCTGCTATAACAACAAATACTAAAAACAGAATAAAATAAAGATTTAAATGGGGCTCCCATACAACAAACGTGATTTTTGACCAAAGTAAAGCAACGTCGGGAGTGGTCAGTACTTGCCGTTTTTTTTTTGTTTTTTTTTTTCATTATGGTACGGAACCCTTCGTGCGCGAGTCCGACTCGCACATGCCCGGTTTTTATGTTTGCCGAGCCAAGTTCGGTCTCCCAGATAGTCGTAATAAAACTATGTACATATTCTTATATTGACGGCCGGTCTGGCCTAGTGGGTAGTGACCCTGCCTATGAAGCCGATGGTCCCGGGTTCGAATCCCGGCAAGGGCATTTATTTGTGTGATGACACAGATATTTGTCCCTGAGTCATGGTTGTTTTTCTATGTATTTTATTTAAGTATTTATATATTATTATATATATCGTTGTCTGAGTACCCACAACACAAGCCTTCTTGAGCTTACCGTTGGGCTTAGTCAAATTGTGTAAAAAAAATGTCGCATAATTATTATTTATTTATTTATAATATAGTATAATAATATTACGTTTGTTTATAATAATGCGGGGCTGTTTCTATCAGCCAGTCCTTGTTTATCGTCATCATATCTCGCATGTATGTCTTGTCGCCCGTGCTCTGGACGCTTGCAATCACCACCCTGTATACAAACAAGTATTTTGTGAGAAAAATCACTGTTTTACCTCAGCAGCTTGAGTAAGGTTACTTTAATGCTTAGAAACAGTGAGCAAAATGTGATTTTGCTTACCGAGTGAGACAAAATGACATTCAAGTGAACTATTAGGCCCCGTGCATGAACTATAGGGGGCAGCATAGGAGACGTCAAATTTTTGACGCGAGGCGTAAATGTGACGTTTATGCTTCCGATGTAGCCCACTTGCTGGCAGAACCTACTATGCACAAGGAAACGTACTGACGAGAACGGTAGATGACGGCACTTGCTTTGGCAATGTCCATAAGTTTCCGATTCAGGCCACAAGATGGCAGACCCTTTAACGCGCACGGTTCCTATAGCTGTTACTTCAGTAATGAGTCACTTACTGTACCCCCCCTGTAGCTTCTAGAAGGTTCCTTTATACGACTGACGAATGACTATGAACACCAGTCACCAACCCAATGTAATGAAAATAATTCCCAACCCTTATATACAATCCTAATAAAAATGTCGTAAGCGCGATGTAGCAATCGCCGCGCCCGTTACAACGCCATCTAACGTGATATTTGGTAAACTTATTTGTATGAAAGTACAGTATGGTCACAGCACTCACCACGACGGCTGCTGCACTCTGAACAGACAGCTGTCTGGGCTGATGTGTAATGTAGCGCCTCTGACACCTCTGTATGTGGAGTCTGTGCTCAGGTGCGCCGCCTGGGGGAAGAATCCGGATAGCATGCACTTCATTATCCTTTGACATTTCCCTGGAAAAAAAATTTGCGATCATAGTGAGGAGTATTGAGGTTTGAGTAGGGTTACCAGATACAAATTCAGAATTTCCTGACAAAATACCGGATTTCCGAATATTCTTCCTGACATTCATATTTTTTGACGACGGGTGGCGGGGGGGGGGGGATCTAGCCACTAGCCATGGCCACCCGATTGTGCCGATAGCCGCGTTTTATTAATTAAAGTTTTATTAAATTTATTATTTGTATTTATTTAAGTACATAAAAACGTACTTATCTATCAATTCAAACAATTCCTGACATTTTCGTGTTCCGTCCCCATTCCTGACAAAAGGCCAAAATTCCTGACATGTCAGGAAAATTACTGTCATCTGGTAACCCTAGGTATGAGGTATGAGAGGAGTAGATAGGTATGGAGTTCCCACTCTTTCCTTACTTATATTTCTCAATGGTTGACAATGATCTTCTTCTTCCTCGCGTTATCCCGGCATTTTGGCACGGCTCATGGGAGCCTGGGGTCCGCTTGACAACTAATCCCAAGATTTGACGTAGGCACTAGTTTTTAAGAAAGCGACTGCCATCTGACCTTCCAACCCAGAGGGGAAACTAGGCATTATTAGAATTAGTCTGGTTTCCTCACGATGTTTCCCTTCACCGAAAAGCGACTGGCAAATATCAAATGATATTTCGTACATAAGTTCCGAAAAACTCATTGGTACGAGCCGGGGTTTGAACCCGCGACCTCCGGATTGAAAGTTCACACACGCTCTTACCGCTAGGCCATCAGCGCTTCTTTGTTGTCGCTTGGTTCACAATGATCAGTTTCCAATTAAAATAAAGAAAAAAAAAATCACACCTGTTCCTAAGTCTGGTCCATCGAACGTTTTATTTTGAATCTCAAACTTTCTCTTTATTATTTTTTCCAAGCTGTCTCTAATGTCGCAGGCCTGAAAATATATAAACAACAGTATATTATACCATAAGAACAAATGTGATGTTATCTAGGAAAAGGGACCTTATTGTCGATGGCGCTTACGCCGCACAGCATCGCGCGGCATTGTATTTATATCGGAGCACCGTTAATAATGGCGTAAGGTCGTTAATAAGGTCCCTTTTCCTATATAGATAACCCCAAATTAAATTATTTTCAGAAAATATTTTATACACAGGCACCTGCCGCGATAGCAGAGGACGTTGGTTCGATTCCAGCCTGGGGCACTGGAGGCCTTGGTCACTTTTTCTTAGTTCATATACACATTTATTTCAGTTTATAACAGAATATTAATCAGTTTTTTGACAAATCGCCTGGTAGCGCCCGGTAGCCTTAGGTTGGAGCGAGACACAGCCATCGGACCTTTGGTTGCCGCCACCGCTAGTCGCGCAGTGGCCGAGCCTTTAGGCGTGTAGGTAATATACTATACTAGCTTTTGCCCGCGACTTCGTCTGCTATGCTAATAGCAATGCTTACTTCAATTATTAGGCAATGCATTCACTCTTTCAATTGCACCCCCCTTTGCACTCTCTTCAGGGATGATTTCAGACATAAAAACTATCCTATGTCCTTCCCCGGGACTCAAACTATCTCTATACCAAATTTCAACTAAATCCGTTCAGCGGCTTAAGCGTGAAGAGGTAACAGACAGACAGACACACTTTCTCCTTTATATTCTGTAAGCGAGTTTTTAAACCAACTATAGTTCGTTTTTTTTAGCATTAGAAAGAACTTGCAAGAAGGTGAGCGATCTTGAAATGTCTTTTAATTGAAAAACGCTTTTTTAAAAATCAAAAACTATTACTTATGAAAGCAGAAGAATATAAATGATCGTATTAGGTTCATAATTGTTACACATTTGATGTAACTTATTTTTAAAATGTGTTTTTCAATTAAAAGACTCATCATCATCAAGATTGTTTACCTTATTTCTAATGCTACAAAAAACGAACTATAAGTATGGTAATGTTTGCGTACCTTCTCCATAACGCGGTGGTTGACATACATCTTTTGACACCATTCTCTGCACGCCTTTTTCGACCGTTTCTCGTCTTGTATCGAGCTTTTCACTTTCATGTAAGAATCGAAAACGTTTAAGTACATTATTATATCGCCCTCGGCTACCTGAAATAGCGGAAAAAAATGCCGATTATTGAAAAAGTTAATTAAATTGATCAATTGGCAGGAAACGGCGCGGTATCGGAAAAAGTGGCGTGCTCTCGTTTCGGAGGCCAAGACTAAGGAATGCAAATCGGTTATTTTTTGTATGGAAATAACCGCGGTTTCGGTTAAAAACCGATTATTTCCATACAAAAATAACCGATTTGCATTCCCTAGCCAAGACCCTCTTTGGGTCGCTGAGCCATATTAGTTACTCTCTCTCTCTGTGGTCGCTCCCTCATGACTGAGGATCGTGGTCATCGGTGGATGTGGATGCTCCACACCTGGTTTTTATGATCTGCCTCCAACGGTGCCTGTTCATCGCGTCTCTGACAACCGAGCAAGTTGGTTACAGCCGGGGCCCCTTTTAATTGATCGCTCCATCTTGTTGGAGATCGTCCTCGGCTTCGTTTGCCCTCCGTGTTTCCAACAATGATCTTTTCAAGGCTTTCATCTCCCCTCCTCATTATGTGGCCGAAGTAGGACAGTATGCGCTGCTGGCAGACTGTGGATAGGCGAGTTCGGACACGAAGATGTGAAAGGATCGATAGTTTGGTGCGCATGGCGGTTCAAGGTATCCTCAACATACGCCTCCAGCACCACATCTCGTCCTTTGCCTTTCTCGGGCTCGTATTAGTTCCTAGGCTGTAGATAATACGCACCTCAAAGTTATTTCTCCTAGACATCCTAGCCGCAATGTTGTCCTTGCCCGTCGCACTCTTCGTGAAGACGCCATCTACTTGAAGCATGCAAGCGATCTACAACGCCTCCTCAACGCAACCGTATTCATATAGCTAACGATCCAAAAATGATCCTGTATTAAACAATAATCCGCACCTCGAAGTTATTTCTCCTAGACATCCTAGCCGCAATGTTGTCCTTGCCCGTCGCACTCTTCGTCAAGACGCCCTCTACTTGAAGCATGCAAGCGATCGACAACGCCTCCTCAACGCAACCGTATTCACCTGAAAGGGAATACATTAAACAAAATTAAATTTAAAAAAAACCGGACAAGTGCGAGTCGGACTCGCCCACCGAGGGTTCCGTACTTTTCAGTATTTGTTGTTATAGCGGCAACAGAAATACATAATCTGTGAAAATCTCAACTGTCTAGCTATCACGGTTCGTGAGATACAGCCTAGTGACAGACGGACGGAAGGACGGACAGCGGAGTCTTAGTAATAGGGAGCCGTTTTACCCTTTGGGTACGGAACCCTAATAATAGGGAGCCGTTTTACCCTTTGGGTACGGAACCCTAACAATCACTGTCTTGGTTGGGACTTGAACCCGCGACCACTGGATCGCTAGCCCAGTCTGCCATCTGAACTACAAAGACCTCCTCACCCAATATTATATATTTTTCCGTAATAAAATGCGTACCTATGTATAATTGTATATGTTGCAGTCAAAAGTGTGAACTGGTCAAAAGAACTTTTAAACGACAAAAACAGGCAAAACTGCTTTTGACTGAGCATGTAGGTCAAAAGTAGTTTTACCTGAAAATCATACCTATTTCTGGCAACAGTTTAGTTTTTAAGGCGTAGCAAAAAAAAATAACCCTAACCTACCTATCTCTGGGAACAGTTTCGTTTTTTGGGCGTAGCAAAAAAAATAACCCTAACCTACCTATCTCTGCGAGTACTTTTGACTGATAGTAACAGTCACAATCGGGGGGCACGGCAGTGCCCCCGCCAAGTCGAGCGCGAAGCAAACACTGCCGTACCATCCTTTACTGGAACCATTTCGCCGCATTTTCAGGCCCCTATTTGAGAACCTCTGGATAAGACCAGAACGCAGAAATTTTGGTCATCCAGTAAGCTATAATCACATACTTAAAATCCAAAATTTCAAGTCTGTAGGTCATTTAGTTCCGAAGTTAAGCGAAAGCAAAGTTTCGCATTTATGAAACTCACTCATGATCATCAGAATAGAACTAGTACTTCCCATAAACTCAGAGAGCTGAAATTTGGTACAGAGTTAGGGTTTAATGGCCACATAAAGGGAAAACCTAAAAATATTACAATATCAGTCACGTTTTAAAGATCTAAGAACTGCATAAGTAAGTTTGTAATCCCATATAAATATATGATATTACAAAGTTACTGTTGCAGTTCCTACAAATAGTAGGTAAAGTAAAGTAAAGGTACACTACGATGTACGATGTGAGTATGAATGAAGATATGTTTAGTTATGATATGTGTATACATAGTATGGGTATGAGTACCCGAAAAGAAGGACTGCCTACAAAAAGAGATGAGATCCCATCAAAAACATTACATGTAAAAAGGTGCAAGTCTCGCAACGCTTTTACTACAAAAAAGTTTTGAGATGTAATGTGAAACCAAGTCGGTTATTTTAATCAGTGCCAGGGGGTTTCTACAAAAAGAAGTGAAATCCCACCAAAAACATTCTGTAAAAAACTAGCCAAGTCTCGATGGAGCTGCTTGTTTATCTCTAAAAAGTAATGAAATCTAGACAAAGTCGTGCCAAGTCTAAGGTTCCTTACTGCGATTTCTTTATTATTATAGTTAATGTTGTGTGACTTGGCCGTTGAAGGGTACACAAGGGTACAAAACCAGGTGCTCCATGACACCATTGCACCAATCTGTCGCCAGAACCGCTACCCATTGACGATGGAAAATTGCCACTTGGAAAACGTTGATTCAATAACCAGTCAATTGTAGGCTTGATAAAGCTGCGTATTTCAATAATACTTATGTATGGGCGAGCCTGAAACAAACACTTCTTTTTGGTGCAATGGCAGATTGGTGCAATGGTGTCATGGAGCACCTGGTTTTGTACCCTTGTGTACCCTTCAACGGCCAAGTCACACAACATTAACTATAATAATAAAGAAATCGCAGTAAGGAACCTTAGACTTGGCACGACTTTGTCTAGATTTCATTACTTTTTAGAGATAAACAAGCAGCTCCATCGAGACTTGGCTAGTTTTTTACAGAATGTTTTTGGTGGGATTACTATTAACCAATGATTTTCAGGTAAAACTACTTTTGACCAACATGCTCAGTCAAAAGCAGTTTTGCCTGTTTTTGTCGGTTAAAAGTTCTTTTGACCAGTTCACACTTTTGACTGCGACATATACAGGGTGATTCAGGAGACGTGAGCAGGACTTATACTGCGCATTTCGTAAATTATAAGCAACTGTTTCCTATCAGTATTAGTGAGGATAACGTTAATTTTCTAATCGTGTTGAAAAAAAAAGTTAATAATTTCTTTACGACATGGATGGTCACCCTAACATTAGAATACTAAACTATCGATATTCTGTGTCAAATTGAATGTCATCACTATCATCACGGTCAGGCCCCAATTTCACATCGGTGACAGGTGCGGCGAATTGTAAAATCACTGTTGCTGACGTCACAGGCATCCATGGGCTACGATTACCACTTATCATCGGGCGGGCCGTATTCCTGTTTGCCACCATCATTGTATTATGTAAAAAAACTTTATTCTATCGGAAAAAAACAGATATTTCTCCTGCGAAGTTTCTGACAATTGTCAAAGATTTAGAAGAATTGTAGGTAATTCTTGACAGGTAATGAGTTATATGTCGGAATATCGTGACAATTGTAGTGTTTCTTGTGACAATTGTCATAAACTTAGCAAGAGAAATATCTGTTTTTTTCCGATATCATAAAGTTTTTTTTAATTATACAATGATGGTGGCAAACAGGAATACGGCCCGCCCGGTGGTAAGCGGTAACCGTGGCCCATGGATGCCTGTGACGTCAGCAACAGTGATTTTACAATTCGTCGCACCTGTCGCGTTGGTGAAACAGGGGCCTGGTTACTTTTGAAAACTCTTATCTCACTCAGGTTTGACATTTTATTTTCTTCGTAAAAGAGGTTTTATGTTTATTAATTAGGTCTTGTAGGGTGACCATAATTGTAGAGAATTAAATTTGCCCTCACCAAAAAGTTGAAAAATAGGAAAAAGTGTGGTTGTTTCACCTAAATACGACGGTGATCGATCAATTATCAGTTACTGAGTGTGCAGCATTAGTCCTGCTCACGTCTCATGAATCACCCTGTATAACTACTGTATTAGTCTGTACTGTATACGCGATGGATTTTCCTCCGGACCCAAAATCGATGAACTCCTTTCAACTTTCTGGCTAATGTAGTTTCGGCTCTGCGTTGATGAGTCAGTCTGTCAGGTCAGGACACGCGCATTTATAGAGTCAGACCAAGAAGAGTCTGCAGCGGATTTGATAGCCCACGCAGTGCAGGTCTTATTTTAAACGTCAAACTTCTATAAAATTATGACGTATAAATAACACTTGCACTGCGTGGGCTGTCAAATCCACTGCAGACTTTTCTTGGGGCGACTCTATTCATACGAAATATTTAATGACGTCAAAAAAGGACATCATTTGCAAAAATTAAAAAAAAAACGACGTTCTGGCATTCAGCGGACTGTCAACTAAAGCGAGTTTACTCCTTACAACTAGTATGTACATACTGTAGAGTAACATCGTTCGCCAGTTTCCTGTTGGTACAGCGACATCTAGCGAGACATTGGTACAAGAGTTTATTAGGTGGGTTCGGCGCGTACCAAACAAGTTATGTGTATAGAATGGGTGTAAAAAAACCGGACAAGTGCGAGTCGGACTCGCCCACCGAGGGTTCCGTACTTTTTAGTATTTGTTGTTATAGCGGCAACAGAAATACATCTGTGAAAATTTCAACTGTCTAGCTATCACGGTTCGTGTGATACAGCCTGGTGACAGACGGACGGATGGACGGACAGCGGAGTTTTAGTAATAGGGTCCCGTTTTACCCTTTGGGTACGGAACCCTAAAAAGTACCTAATTGTGTGGTTTTATGAAACCACGATGCAAGTGAAACTTTTTTTCGGATCGTAGACAATTTAAGTGAAAATTTTCGGAAAAGTATTTCATTTAGGGGAAATCGCGTTTTTATTCTCAACTTAATAAATATCCTAATTATCTTACAACGCTCGCCCAACGCCAATGTAATTCAGCTACTCAACACGATTTTTGACCCCCCACCCCCTAAAATCATGCAAACATCATGCGTCGAATGACCCCGTTTCCTCCTACGTCATGCTACCATACCATCATCCGATGTCCAGTTCTCTCCCCCCCCCCCCAATTTGAAATGACGTATCAATCAATCAATCAATCAATCATTTATTATTGCACCATGATTACAACAAGAGATGTTACAACATTTATACAAGTAAGTACCTCATGGACCCTAAAAGGGTATGACAAACATTTCCTTAAACTAAGATTTATAATATTTACATCCCATCAAAAACATAAATGTAAAAAAGGAGAGCCAAGTTCGATACAAAAATTATGCTTGGCTGTGGGGTTCGCCGCAAAAAGAATGGAGATCTAAATGAGTGCCAAGTTCTATGCAAAATCCAAATATGTATTTATAGGAACAAAATAACATTATAAACAAGTATTAAACTCTATTTCTTTGCTTTATTGGATACCTATAACAATTGCTGTTATTTAAAAAAAATGCGAGATCTTAAAGCAGGTTAGATTTGACTTGGCCAGTTTTCATTACATCAGTCATTTTATAAAGTTATTCAACATATATATTTTGTAATTCTGATCAAAACTGGCCAAGCCAAATCTAACCTACTTTAAGATCTCACATTTCCTTTAAAATAACAGCAATTGTTATAGGTATCCAATAAAGCAAAGAAATAGAATTTAATACTTGTTTATAATGTTATTTTGTTCCTATAAATACATATTTGGATTTTGCATAGAACTTGGCACTCATTTAGATCTCCATTCTTTTTGCGGCGAACCCCACAGCCAAGCATAATTTTTGTATCGAACTTGGCTCTCCTTTTTTACATTTATGTTTTTGATGGGATATCAATACTTTTTGTAAAGAAAACTAGGCAGGTATTGAGATTTAATGTTTTTTCTTGTGTTTCCGCTGCATGTTTTTTACTTCTGTTCTTTGTATTAATTATGTGGTGCCGCGCGCCGCCAACGACACACTGTTGGCCGGTTGTTTAGCGCGTATTACGGGTTTTTTGTATGGGGACCCCCCCCCTATTTTTTAACTTTTTTTATTTTCAGATTTTTTCCTACGCTTACACACAATTACCGAGCTGGATTCCAAATTTCATCTTTCTAGGTCATCTGGAAGTAGGTTAGATTTAGGTACTATATGTCAGTCACAATAAAAAAGAAATTTGTATGGGGACCCCCCTATTTATTAACTTTTTTGACTGAGACTGAACATTAAACTGAGATATTTTAGTTTTAACGCATGCGATGTGAGTTTTCCAGTTGATATAGTTATCTAGAATAACAACTAGGAATTTGAAATGCTCTACTTCCTCAATTTCCGTGAATTTATGAATAGGCCAGGTGAGTTGACCGTGACGTCACGATGTAATGTTTCATATATTTGACAGTTCTAAAAAAGTAACTGATTTGACTAGTAGGAAAATACCCTATTATCTGTGCTTATATTTAACATGACGTCAAAAAAACCAATGACATCATATCCAAAAATACTGTTAGAATAGCTAAACTGCCTTTCAATTGTTACCTAACAACAAGTATATTCTGTGGTCATCAAGTATATTCTGTCTACATCCGTTCGCTAGTTTCCCGTTGGTACAGCGACATCTAGCGAGACATTGGTACAACAAGAGTTTACTAGGTGGGTGGACCGCGAATAAAAATTGCTTCGTTTTTTATAACTTGCAATGGAAATAGGCTGCAAAAAGTAGTTTTTCAGTAAATATCATCATTTGACAAGTGTTTAAAAATAAATAGACCAAGATATTTGACAGATGGAATACCACCCTTACTGACATTAATACATGTAAAACATTAGAATATTTATTTTTCACTTTTAGCAGGGATATATTTAACTCCGTATAAGAGTGACATTCCATTTCCAACTGCAGCTGCAATACTGTTCATTTTACTATGGAAACGCGTCGCTGTCAGTGTCAATTTCCATAGAAAATGAACAGTATTTCAGCTGCAGTTGGAAATGGAATGTCACTTTAAGATAAATAAAGACTAAGAAATAAACGTGCCTCGGAAATCAAGAAAAAGTCATTCTCGAATAGATGGCGCACACACCGTTGGCCTATTCTCGGCTAGATGGCGTTGACGACACCGTTTGATATTTATTAATTTTAACACATATCAGTGAAAGAACATGGGTCAGTATGGAACAATAAAAATTAAAAATCATTTATCCGTAAACATATTTTGATTAATTTATACATTTTCAATTTTATTTTAAGTTTTAATCGTGTGTCGATAGATGGCAGTAAATGTACCGTGACTACAAAATTTACTTTGGCAATAGCCCTCTATACTATCTATTCTCTTTGCTTTTAGTAACACAGCTTATTTTTTACACCCTCCTACAGAGAGAGCGCGCATGAACTATAGGGGGCAGCACAGGAGCCTTCACATTTTTGGCGCGAGGCCATATGAGGCATAATAAGAATAAGAATTTTCATTTATTCATGGCAAACAAAAACTACATTTCATACACACGTATTACAAAAAGTATATATTTTCTGGGCCACGCATAATTTGTGGGCCACGAACGCAACCGTACAGTCAGCAGCAGAAGTTGCTAAGCGGGCGAGGTGTTCAAAATTACCTTGACACACTCTTATTCTCTTAACAATAAAGTCGCGTCAAGATCATTTTGAACACCTGGCCCGCTTAGCAACTTCTGCTGCTGACTGTACAACACGGCCTTATCAATAATCACAAGATGGCAGAACCTACTATGCACACAAAAAACGTACGAGAACGGTAGATGGCAGCACTTGCTTTGGCAATGCCCATATGTTTCCGATTCACGCCACAAGATGGCAGACTCTCCAACGCGCACGGTCCCTATCATAGAGGTACAATAATATAGAGATGACACGGGGGAGGGGCCAAACGACCGAACGAGATGCACTTACGGAACTTTCAGTAGGAGTAGCAGAGAAAGCCGTATTATTGCTTGTCTTTGTCACAGTCTCGCTTTTGTTTGTTCCTCACCATAAATTTAGTATGGTTTATGGTGGGCAACCAATAACCCGACCGAATTAAGTAGATTGTTTTTTAAACGTGTTTTTAATATTGTCGCGTTGCGTATGTTTTGTCCCTCACGGAGGCACGCGTATACCACTTCTATAGGATCCTACCTTCTATGGTCCCTATACAACTTGTGCGCTTTAGCAGGCGTGGCTTACTTCGCGATTTCGTCGCTTTGCTACAGGTAGCTACAAGTACATTCATTCCACACCAATTTTGGTGGCTAGCCATAAGCCGCGCGTTGCGCTGTCGCCACCTAGCGGCCATATCTGTGCTGATCGTAACAGACGCGTTTTGTTAGAGAGTAAGTCTTCTGTACCTATACTTCGTTTTTTTAGCATTAGAAATTAGGTAAACAATCTTGATGTGTCTTTTAATTGAAAAACACATTTTAAAACTAAGTTACGGCAAATATGTAACAATTATGAATCTAATACGATCGTTTATATTCTTCTGCTTTCATAAGTAATAGTTATTGATTTTTAAAAAGCGTTTTTCAATTAAAAGACATGCCAAGATCGCTTACCTTCTTTCAAGTTCTTTCTAATGCTAAAAAAACGAACTATAGTACTATTTTATTCTGTGGCTTTAGCATTCGCGCCATCAGATCTAATAAACTCTTGTACCAATGTCTCGCTAGATGTCGCTGTACACCAAGGAAACTGGCGAACGATGTTACTCTATGGAATATACTAGTGTATAGAGACAGTATTCATTTTTAATTCGATAAATTTATTTCTATGTAAAATTTTTGTATATATGATGTCCTTTGACGTCATATAATCGGACGACATGGACGGACTCACTGTATCCCGCCAAGGCCCAGCCATACAAATGAAAAATCCAAAATTTGAACCTAATGTCTTAGGAAATAGAGTTAATTTTGCGTTGTTGGAGAATTGACCGACGTTCCCTATACGACTTGTGTGGTGCTTTATTTTTCGCGCCATCAGCCCATCAAATCTAATAAACTCTTGTACCAATGTCTCGCTAGATGTCGCTGTACCACCGGGAAACTGGCGAACGATGTTGCTCTGCAGAATGTACTAGTTGTAAGGAGAAAACTCGCTTTAATTGACAATTCCGTGAATGATAGTCTGACAGTACATCGTTTTTTTTTTAATTTTTGCGAATGATGTCTTTTTTGACGTCATTATATATTTCATTATATATTTTATATATAATGTACTAGTATATAGAGACAATCTAAGTTTCCATCCTATAAAATTGTTATTAAGTTATTATGTTCATTTTTGTATATGTCCTTTGACGTCATATAAAATATAGCGTTGGGCGCCATTGGACGGACTTACTATGTTTATCTCTATTAGTTTTTAGCTAATCGCTTTCACAATATTACAGGGTTCTATGTAATGGCTCCTCTACACGATGGGCCAACGCAGGCCACTCCAAAGAACGCATAAGGAGCAAGTGATATTGCTATCTCATTCTACCGCATGGCTGCGTCCCTTGGAGTGGCCGGCGCTGGCCCATCGTGTAGAGGAGCCATTACATTTTCAACATAGTTGAAATTCAACTTAAATGGCACTATGACAATGTTCATATTTCTGTTCGATAAAAACATAAAAGAACATACAATAAATAAATAAAACAATGTCACAAAAAAAAATGTCAATGTAAGTATACTTAGCTAGGGCAAACCTAGATATTGTCGAAATATCAAAACAATAAAATATAGAACCCTGTAATATTGGTCTTGCCGTTGTTACAGTTAGCAACATACCCTCTCTGTTAGTTTGTAACTTACTGCTGTTACATTGTGTAATTCATCACTGTTACAATATGCAACTTACCGTTGTTACACATCATCTCATCTCAACGCATTTGGGTCTTAATGGTAAGTCCGCCATATTATCCCCTACCGAAGGTGTCAGGTTCCCATCTTTATCTATTGCTCTTGTAACTTACTGCTGTTACAGTGGGTAACTTACCGCTATTACACAGCATTTTAGCGCACATGGGTCTTAATGGTAACTCTGCCATATTCTCTCCTACCGAAGGTGTCAGGTTCCCATCTTTATCTATTGCTCTTGTAACTTACCGCTGTTACAGTGGGTAACTTACCGCTATTACACAGCATCTTAGCGCACATCGGTCTTAATGGTAACTCTGCCATATTCTCTCCTAGCGAAGGTGTCAGGTTCCCATCTTTATCTATTGCTCTTGTAACTTACTGCTGTTACAATATAAAACTTACCGCTATTACACAGCATCATAGCGCACATGGGTCTTAATGATAACTCTGCCATATTCTCTCCTAGCGAAGGTGTTAAGTTCCCATCTTTGTCCATTGCTCTTGTAACTTACTGCTGTTACAGTGGGTAACTTACCGCTGTTACACAGCATTTTAGCGCACATGGGTCTTAATGGTAACTCTGCCATATTCTCTCCTAGCGAAGGTGTTAAGTTCCCATCTTTGTCTGTTGCTCTTGTAACTTACTGCTGTTACAGTGGGTAACTTACCGCTGTTACACAGCATTTTAGCGCACATGGGTCTTATTGGTAACTCTGCCATATTCTCTCCTAGCGAAGGTGTTAAGTTCCCATCTTTGTCTATTGCTCTTGTAACTTACTGCTGTTACAGTGGGTAACTTACCGCTATTACACAGCATTTTAGCGCACATGGGTCTTAATGGTAACTCTGCCATATTCTCTCCTACCGAAGGTGTCAGGTTCCCATCTTTATCTATTGCTCTTGTAACTTACTGCTGTTACAGTGGGTAACTTACCGCTGTTACACAGCATCTTAGCGCACATGGGTCTTAATGGTAACTCTGCCATATTCTCTCCTAGCGAAGGTGTCAGGTTCCCATCTTTATCTATTGCTCTTGTAACTTACTGCTGTTACAGTGGGTAACTTACCGCTGTTACACAGCATCTTAGCGCACATGGGTCTTAATGGTAACTCTGCCATATTCTCTCCTACCGAAGGTGTCAGGTTCCCATCTTTATCTATTGCTCTTGTAACTTACTGCTGTTACAGTGGGTAACTTACCGCTGTTACACAGCATCTTAGCGCACATGGGTCTTAATGGTAACTCTGCCATATTCTCTCCTAGCGAACGTGTCAGGTTCCCATCTTTATCCATTGCTCTTGTAACTTACTGCTGTTACAGTGGGTAACTTACCGCTATTACACAGCATCATAGCGCACATGGGTCTTAATGGTAACTCGGCCATATTCTCTCCTAGCGAAGGTGTTAAGTTCCCATCTTTGTCTATTGCTCTTGTAACCTACTGCTATCACAGTGGGTAACTTACCGCTGTTACACAGCATTTTAGCGCACATGGGTCTTAATCGTAACTCTGCCATATTCTCTCCTAGCGAAGGTGTCAGGTTCCCATCTTTGTCTATTGCTCTTGTAACTTACTGCTGTTACAGTGGGTAACTTACCACTATTACACAGCATTTTAGTGCACATGGGTCTTAATGGTAACTCTGCCATATTCTCTCCTAGCGAAGGTGTCAGGTTCCCATCTTTATCTATTGCTCTTGTAACTTACTGCTGTTACAGTGGGTAACTTACCGCTATTACACAGCATTTTAGCGCACATGGGTCTTAATGGTAACTCCGCCATATTCTCTCCTAGCGAAGGTGTCAGGTTCCCATCTTGGTCTATTGCTTTTAAAGCGTAGAGTGTTTCTAGACCGGAGAGTAGACTTTTAGCTGGCGGCGGCGTTGGGAATGTGAACCTTAAAACAAGGAGTTAAGGTTATAAATTGTATGAATAAATAAAAGGGTAAGTGTTGGTATTAGTGAATACTACACGATCTTGACACTTTTTATTGAAAAACGCTTAAAAAACTTATTATTTATAAATAAAAATTACCGTTATTTACTCTCTAATACTTCTTAATAGTTCTAATACATGCTTCTAATAGCAGAAATATATTACATATACACGACACGGCCAATAAATAAGAAAGCCTCACATGTTTGTTGACCTCGACTTCGCCTCGGCTCTCAATTACATGATCTGAGACGGGTCTCTATTGTTTCCCAAAAAGTTAAAAGTCATAACTTTATGTCAAACAAAACCGATCTTAGACATTTCTTACTATACTGCCCTAGGTATGAAATATAAGTACCTAATACTATTACTGTACACATGGTCCTATTTTCCCGCAGTAGAGCGGGAAAGACCACTTTCCGTGCGTATGTCAAAAGTTTAAAGGACCCTACGTTGTACGATACATTTTCGAATATGTAATTCGCAATTCGATCAACAATTCGAATATCCTCTTTTCCGCACTTGTATCGTAAATAACTATTGTTGTAAACCTGAGTAAATTATGTATGCCGAGAGCTTTAAGCTGCAACAGTACGGATGACAGATCACTTCTCGATATCTCCGGTGGAACGCTGGCAGGTAGTTTATCAAATTTAAATCGCATTCAGGAATTTAAGTGTTATTATTCCCCTGGACAACTAATCGTAACCGTAGACAATATACAGATAGATTTTCCACGAGCCGAAATATAGTATACACACCTCGGTAAATAAGAAAGCCTCAGCTCACATGCTTGGAGACCTCGACTTCGCCTCGGCTGTCAATTATATGTAATGTAATCCATACTACTATTGTAAAAGGAAGTCTGTCTGTTACTTCTTCACGCTTAAACCGCTGAACCGATTTAGTTGAAATTTGGTATGGGGATAGTTTGAGTCCCGAGGAAGGACATAGGGGCTGTCCATAAATTACGTCATCGATTTCTGACGATTTTTGACCTCCCCCCTAATCGAAAATGACGTAATTTATGAATAACCCCATAGGGTAGTTTTTATCACAGATATCACCCTTTAAGGGGGTGAAAAGGGGGGTGGAAGTTTGTATGGTGAATCGATAGAAAGCAGATTGTATAAAAGCTAAAGCTACCCAAATTACTAACTCCACGCAGACGAAGTCGCGGGCAAAAGCTAGTATATTATGTACCTGAGTAAATTATGTATGCCGAGAGCTTTAAGCTGCAGCAGTACGGATGACAGATCACTTCTTGATATCTCCGGTGGAACGCTGGCAGGTAGCTTATCAAATTCCGCCTCTGTGTATAATCTTAAAAGAAAATAAAATAAAATAAAAAACCGGGCAAGTGCGAGTCGGACTCGCGCACGAAGGGTTCCGTACCACAATGGAAACAAAAACGGAAAAAAATGCAATAAAACCGGGCAAGTGCGAGTCGGACTCGCGCACGAAGGGTTCCGTACCATAATGCAAAAAAAAAAACGAAAAAAAAGCAAAATAAAAAACGGTCACCCATCCAAGTACTGACCCCTCCCGACGTTGCTTAACTTTGGTCATAAATCACGTTTGTTGTATGGGAGCCCCATTTAAATCTTTATTTTATTCTGTTTTTAGTATTTGTTGTTATAGCGGCAACAGAAATACATCATCTGTGAAAATTTCAACTGTCTAGCTATCACGGTTCGTGAGATACAGCCTGGTGACAGACGGACGGACGGACGGACGGACGGACAGCGAAGTCTTAGTAATAGGGTCCCGTTTTACCCTTTGGGTACGGAACCCTAAAAAACACGGTCACCCATCCAAGTACTGACCAACTTTGCTTAACTTGCTTAACTTTGGTCAAAAATCACGTTTGTTGTATGGGAGCCCCATTTAAATCTTTATTTTATTCTGTTTTTAGTATTTGTTGTTATAGCGGCAACAGAAATACATCATCTGTGAAAATTTCAACTGTCTAGCTATCACGGTTCGTGAGATACAGCCTGGTGACAGACAGACGGACGGACGGACGGACGGACGGATGGACGGACAGCGAAGTCTTAGTAATAGGGTCCCGTTTTACCTTTTGGGTACGGAACCCTAATTAGGAGTTTAAGGGCTCATTTAGACGGTGCGAGAACTCGCATGCGAGTATGATTACATTGATATATACATATATGGATGCTGATACGCAATAATGTGTCAACCCACATTAATTTTTCAATAAGATGTCAACCTAAAATACTGACGCTTAAAGTTGACATTTCATTGCAAAATGGATGTGGGATGACTCATTTTTGCTAAACACCATCCATATATATATCGTAACCAATAGTCGTCAATGAAACTAAAATCGCAAGTTCGCGCGCCGTCTAGTAAATCGGCCCTAATGGAGTGAGAGAGAGTTTTTTTGTCCAAAATATCTCGGCATAACCTTCGACAGAAGTTTGACGTTCAAAAACCACCTTGATAAGCTGTCTGGAAAACTGAAGACTAGAAACAACATAGTCCAGAAGCTTACGGGAACAACATGGGGTGCCAGCGCTGCCTGCCTAAAGACTACTGCCATGGCCCTCGTTTACTCGACGGCGGAATACTGTGCACCCGTATGGCTGAACAGCGCACACGTGGCCAGAATAGACGTTGAGCTGAATCACACAATGAGGATTATCACGGGCTGCATCATACCAACACCCACCTGCTGGTTACCGGCCCTCAGCAACATTGCACCACCGGACATCCGCCGTCAAAAATGTCTAGCACGGGAATTCACTAAAATGTCCGGTAACACTCTGCTGCCCATCCATGAAGACCTAAGTGGCCTCAAAAACACCCGACTTAAGTCCCGAAACCCTCCAGCTAAATCCTTTCACACACATAGCCCGACATGGAAAGATAGCCAAGCGTGGTTGAAGGAATGGGAAGCCCAGCAAGCCAAATTAAACAACATCCTCTATGAATTTAGCACAGATGAGCGGCCCTTTGGGTTTAATGAAAGCCGACAAATATGGTGCAAACTGAACCGCCTGAGGACTGGGTTCGGCAATTGTTCGTACCTTTGGCACAAGTGGGGATGGAGCGAGTCGGCGGCGTGCGAGTGTGGAAATGCGGAACAGACTATACACCACATGGTGTTCGAGTGCCCCATCACCAAATACAACGGACCCGCTGAAGATTTCAAAAATCTAACGAAGAATGCGAGTCTATATCTGCATAATTGTAAATTTTGAATACTTCCTGTAATATTTGTATATATTTTAACCAGTGTGTAACCGCCATACGATAAATAAATAATGGAGTTTTAGCAATTCTCGGGCGAGTTGGGAGTTTTGTGATCGAGTCGAAAACCATAAGTTAATAATTTACTTTTATAAAAATAAAAATTAGTTTCTCGGAACTTATGTACGAAATATCACTTGATATTTACCAGTAGCTTTTCGGTGAAGGAAAACATGATGAGGAAACCGGGCTATCCAAATAAGGCTTACTTTCCCCTCTGGGTTGAAAGGTCAGATGGCAGTCACTTTCGTAAAAACTAGTGCTTACGTCAATTCTTGGGATTAGATGTCAAGCGGACCCCAGGCTCCCATGAGCCGTGGCATAATGCCGAGATAGCGAGATATAAAATTTTATAAGATATAATGAAACATAGATATTTTTTTGAATGCTTGCAGTATCAGTACTTTTGTCAGGTTGTTACTTTCTTTGGGTCCATAAACTTACTCAAAAAAATCATAAGTTTTGGTCCAAGAATGGTCACTATCACTATTTATTGCCTACCTATAACACTTGCCCCTCTGCGTGCGCCCCGCGCGGCCGGCGCGTTGTCGCGCATTGTCGCGCGACAACGGACAAACGCACAGACTCTCGACGCCGACCGACGGGTCGAAGTATGGCAGCTTGTGGAAACCGCAGTCGATCACTGAAATTAACAATAAATAAATATTTATATACGTAAATATTTATGTAACGGGTATGTGGACCCGGGTATGTCCTTAAACTACGTCCAAGACCACCGGTGGACGGGCAGCAGCGTCCCTCAAATTCGGTGTACTCGACTGCGATCGCCAACCCGCCTGCCAAGCGTGGCGATTATGGCATTCACCCCCCAAAAAAGGGGGAGGCTTATGTTCAGCAGTGGACGTCTTATGGCTGAGATGATGATGATGATGTTGAAACAAATATTTTAGGACATTCTTACACAGATTGACTAAGTCCAACAGTAAGCTCAAGAAGGCTTGTGTTGTGGGTACTCAGACAACGATATATACCTATATAATGTATAAATACATAATAGAAAACAACCATGACTCAGAAACAAATATCTGTGTCATCACACAAATAAATGCCCTTAACAGGATTCGAACCCGGGACCATCGGCTTCACAGGCAGGGTCACTACCCACTAGGCCAGACCGGTCGTCAAATTAACAATCAAATATTTATTATGCGAAAACAACACACGGCCCAATAGGGAATATTGCGCGATTATCTGCGTAGGGGGCGCTACTGCCACAATCCATCACAATCTGGGGGTCTGTCGGGAAACGCGAAAATCGAACTTCGTTATCTAACCTCTCGATTACTCTTGCAGATTCGAGCGATAAAGAGGCAGATAACTAAATTTAGATTTTCGCGTTTGCGGGTAGGCCCTTGTTAAGGTATCGTCTTGGGTCGTCCCATTCGTTTTTCGTCAAGTTCTTAAATTAGTCCTATTCTGCTTTCGTCACTCATTCTACATTGAAAGCCACCGACGATTGTGACGAATGTAGAATGAGTAATAAAAGCAGAATAGGACTAATTTAAGAATTTGACGAAAAACGAATGGGACGACCCAAGACGATACCCTTGTTAACTATCATGTCATATTTTATTGTCTGTGAAATTTTGTCAGAATACAGTTTAAGGCACAGTATGTATAAGTTACTCTATGGTTTACTAAATAACTTAGAGCTGCACTCTGGCGGCAGAACATAGCAATAATACCCCCTGTTGCTTTTCTTGCTAAATATTTTAATACAAAGGAAATACAGCGAGTATACGTTTCGTATGAAAAACGTACTCATCTCTCTCCCTATTCATATCACATCTCATCTACAGCTTGGAAAAAACCGGGCAAGTGCGAGTCGGACTCGCGCACGAAGGGTTCCGTACCATAATGCAAAAAAAAAAACAAAAAAAAGCAAAAAGAAAACGGTCACCCATCCAAGTACTGACCAACTTTGCTTAACTTGCTTAACTTTGGTCAAAAATCACGTTTGTTGTATGGGAGACCCATTTAAATCTTTATTTTATTCTGTTTTAGTATTTGTTGTTATTGCGGCAACAGAAATACATCATCTGTGAAAATTTCAACAGTCTAGCCATCACGGTTCGTGAGATACAGCCTGGTGACAGACGGACGGACGGACGGACGGACGGACAGCGAAGTCTTAGTAATAGGGTCCCGTTTTACCCTTTGGGTACGGAACCCTAAAAAGAGTAGAAATTAAAAAGTGGCAACTTTTTAGTGTCGTCCCTTTCAAACCAATGGAGCTACAGTACATTTACTGCCATCTTTCGACAGAAGATTAACACTGTTTGAACGCCATTTGACTTCGATCCTTATTGTTTAACTGATATGTGTTAACTTTTTAAATTTTAATTATCACGCCATCTACTCGAGCATAGGCTGAAGGTTGTGGCGCCATCGCTCGAAAACATGGAACTATACCTTTGGCATATAGTCGAGTAGATGGCGTGAATATCAATATTTAATAAGTTAACACATATCAGCGAAAGAATAAGGATCAAAGTCAAATAGCGTTCTAAGAGTTTTAATCTTCTGTCGAAAGATGGCAGTAAATTTACAGATGCTACATAATCTACTTTGACAATCCGCGTCTTTATAGACTTTATTCTCTTTGCCGACGGTAGATAAAAGCGAGCTTAATTAAATAGGCGTCGCTTTTTAAAAAAATATTCAGCGTCGTAGACGCCTTATGGCAGTTGGTAAGAAATTCGTGGCTCAGTAGGTACATTCTGTGTTTACACATCGTTGGCTAGTTTCCCGCCGGTACAGCGACATCTAGCGTGGGATTTGGACAACAACGCCCTTTGAGCGCAAACAATATTAAGGCCCCTGTACACAATGGGTCAGCGTGGGCCAGTCTGGGGGACGCATTTATTGAATGAATGAATGAATGAATATTCTTTATTTCAGACCAGGTCCATATAAAATTAAAATTAAAATAAATAAAATCAAAATTAACATTAAAATCATAATCAAAATTAAAATTAAAATTAAAATTAAAATTAAAATTAAATTAAATTATAACATTACATTACATTAATACATTACATGTGTTAGTAACAGTGTGAAATCATTAAATTAATGTTCCTACAACTAAGGTTAGTATATATACAGGACATCACAGACTTTCTACATACAGTATATTGGCTTGCCTGTCAGTACATGTATCATATTACAATGGTTTATGTACTGACAGTCAAACCTTGACGCAAATGCCCTCAGGATAATGTTAGAGCCGTCCCGCACCCTACGCGACAGGGATGTGCACCGCTTCCGCATTGTGGTGTAGAAACAGTCTACCCTAGCTTCAGCAAACATCCCCGATGCGCTGCAGTAGCGAGACAGCCCCATCATCATCCTGAAGGCATTGTTGTACTGTACACGGAGGGCGTTGTACTGTTTCTGCGTATAAGAGATCCACAGGCTGCTCGTGTAAAAAGTTGTACAAAAGGCTCTAAAGAGAGTTACCTTAACTTCAGCAGAGCAACGAGCGAACCTGCGGGCCACCATGTTTGCCCTAACAGACAACGCCCTCCGTTCTCGCTCAATATCGGCATCATCTTTCAAGTCAGAGGTTACCACATTTATGCGTTAGAGGGAGCAAGTGAACCTCTAATTCAGTCATATCTTGTGAACCTCTAATTCATTTCCCGAATCTCGCCGTAATACGGTAGACCAAATGTGTGGAAAAGTAATGCGCGTGTAAGCGCGTAAAAACGAAAAGTAGGGAAATATAAAAATTGCCCCAAATACACATTGGACAAATATATTATTGGACAGGTGGAATACCAGTACCAGTACAACCCTAATGGCTCCTCTACACGATGGGCCAGCGCTCGCCACTCCAAGGGACGCAGACATGCGGTAGAATCAGATAGCAATATCACTTGCTCCCTCTAACGCATAAATGCGTAGCTGGGAGTGGCCGGCGCTGGCCGATCGTGTAGAGGAGCCCATAAGCTCTCATCATTGTCTGCGTTCAAAGGGGGTTGTTGTCCAAATCCCACGCTAGATGTCGCTGTAACGGCGGGAAACTAGCCAACGATGTGTAGACACAGAATGTACCTAGTGAGCCAAGAATTTCTCAGCATTCAGTTCACCGACTGAATGCCATAAGGCGTCTTCGACGCAAAATATTTTTGAAAGCGACATTTTTTTTTTTATGATCGCTCTTATTTATAGTCCGCCAAGCCATTTTAACAAGAATCAAAGACATAATAGGCATGTTGACAAGTTTCTAGAACTGTATTCATTTTATAGAGACACGTAAATATTACAAAAAAAAATTAAAATTTTTATATATTAATTTTAAATACTAAATAGACTAAATAGAGCTCAATTAGTTTAGTGTTTAAAGTTTGAGCCTGAACGCTCCAAGTTGTCACGTGACGTCACGGACAGATAAATAAACAAACTGCTGCGAAAATGTCAGTCCTAGCGTAGAACAAAAGCTGTAGTATTTAATTTATCTCTCTTTCCAAAAGTTCACTATTACGTAAATATATAAGCTAAAATTATGAATAACAAGTTGTACATGTCTTATGCAGTGCCTATGTGTAAAAGAACAACAATCAAGACCCTAGAGTATAAAACAAATATTTGTTACATGATACTTACGTTGCAGTTACGGATTTTGACTTGAATGATATTGTTACTTGCGAACTATATGTATACATATTACGTTCAGCGATGATAAAACCATTTCAAAAATGAATCACAATAACTGATTTCACACAAAAACACTTACGGTTACAATTTAAAATGAATTATTATGATACAACTAAAATTGTGAGCGCAAATATAGTGGGCCCAGATATAACTTTTTAAATTTTATTTTTTTTGTTTCCGACAGCCAACATGGCGATGATAGTTCCATTCAGCCAAATAATTAAAAAGATTTTGGTGAAATATCATATTATATAACATTATATTTATTTAATAACAAATAAATATATAGCGATGTGACGAGTCCACTTTTTTTCGATTCGAATCATTCGAATCGATTCGGCCACTGATCCGAGTTGAAATTCGAACTGACTCGACTCGACGGTTTGCGTGGTTCGCGACAAGGTCACGGGCCGCGGAGCCGCAAACGAGTCAAGCGGCAGTTGTTGTAAACAGAACCTTCAGGACACCGAATTAAGGTTTATTTTTCAATGGCCATACTACCAGTGAACTCGACTCGGGATGGCGAATCAAGCGGCAGTTGTTGTAAAAAGAACCTTCGGGCTACGGAATTAAGGTTTATTTTTGAATGGTCACAGTACCAGTCAACTCGGATTGAAACGGCGAATCAAGCGGCAGTTGTTGTAAAAAGAACCTTCGGGCTATCGAATTAAGATTTATTTTTGAATGGCCTTAGCGTAGCGTTGACTCGGCTCGGAGAGTTGGTGAATTGGCGATTCATTCGCCGAGTCAGCGGATCGGATACCAAGTTACCAGTCAGTTTAGTGGCCGAGTTGATTCGGATTGCCAATAGTCTTGATTCGAATCAACTCATCTGTAGGTTGATTCGGATTATTCGAATCAGATAACTCGACTCGCCCATCGCTATAAATATATATTTTTATATCATGTAATAATATTTTTTGTACGTAATAAATGTCTATTGTCGAAATAAAAAATACATACAGTTTTTGAACATCCAAACTCTTTGGCGGTGTCATATGGATTACGGTCAGGTTTGACGACTAGTCTGTGGTGATTCTCATGTCATTACGTCACGCGCTCCGATTGGCGTTTGCAGTCACGTGATACTGGGCATTATTTTAAATACTTTTGATTATTTTTAATTAATTTATTAAGCATAGTTACACTTGCAAAATATGATTTTCAGCATTCTAATATTCCCTGCTATGGTAAAAACATAACATGTTATATATTCGCGATTCATGTCAACATGCCTATTATAGTCGCATCAAGAAAAGTCTACAGCGGATTTGATAGCCCACGCAGTGTAAGTGTTATTTATACGTCATCATTTCATAGAAGTTTGACGTTTAAAATAACACTTGCACTGCGTGGGCTATCAAAATCGCTGCAGACTTTTCACGGTCTGACTCTATGTAACTTCGTATAAGATGAATAAAGTCTAAGGAAAAAACGTGGCTCGGAAATCAAGAAATAGTCATTCTCGGATAGATGGCGCACACACCTTTAGTTTAGCCTATTCTCGGCTAGATGGCGTGACGACACCGTTTCATATTTAACAATTTTAACACATAGATATCAGTGAATGAGCATGGGTCAAAACAATATAAAAATAATAAAATCATTTATCCATATATATTTTTTTTTTGATAATTTTATACGTGTTTATTTTGAGTTATAGTCGTGTGTCGATAGATGGCAGTAAATTTACAGTGACTACAAAGTTTACAATGACAGGACTCCTCTATACTATCTATTCTTTTCGATATTGCCAACCCTTATTTATAGTCTGCCAAGCCATTTTAACAAGGATTAAATTTGAATACTTACAGAAAAATCTTCGCCGTTCAAATTTAACATTTACTACTTTGACATAAAGTGCCCATGTCGAATACTAGTGCAGCGTCGAGCACTAGTACTTCTAGTCTTCTACCTTACCGTCAGTAGAAAAAACCGGGCAAGTACGAGTCGGACTCGCGCACGAAGGGTTCCGTACCATAATTAATGCAAAAAAAAACGGTCACCCATCCAAGTACTGACCACTCCCGACGTTGCTTAACTTTGGTCAAAAATCACGTTTGTTGTATGGGAGCCCCATTTAAATCTTTGTTTTATTCTGTTTTTAGTATTTGTTGTTATAGCGGCAACAGAAATACATCATCTGTGAAAATTTCAACTGTCTAGCTATTACGGTTCGTGAGATACAGCCTGGTGACAGACAGACGGACAGACGGACGGACGGACGGACGGACGGACAGCGAAGTCTTAGTAATAGGGTCCCGTTTTACCCTTTGGGTACGGAACCCTAAAAAGCGGCAAATGTAGGCGCGAAGGGTAATCGTCCCATACAAAATTTTAATTTCGTACCTTTGACAAACCGTTTGACCGGCTATATTATTATTACTGTAATTTTTCAATTTTTTGACAGATTTTGATAAACGGTGGATAACTATACATACATACATAATTCCCTATTCCAAAAAGAATAGATAGTATAGAGGGGTCCTGTCATTGTCAATTTTGTAGTCACGGTACATTTACTGCCATCTATCGACACACGATTAAAACTTAAAATAAAAATGAAAATGTATAAAATAATCAAAATATGTGTACGGATAAATGATTCTTAATTTTTATTGTTCCATGCTGACCCATGTTCTTTCACTGATATGTGTTAAAATTGTTAAATACCAAACGGTGTCGTTACCGCCATTTAGCCGAGAATAGGCCAAAGGTAATGGCGCCATCTATTCGAGAATGACTTTTTTTTGGCCGTCCAAGGCACGTTTTTATCTTAGACTTTATTTATCTTATACGGAGTTATATATATCTCTGCCTATTCTGTACAATTTCACCGTACAGAATTTACTAGACTCGGTAGTGCTGCAATCTGGCGGCAAAACATTGCAATAATATACCCTAATCTGAAAAACATTGTCCAAACTTAGCGCTAGATGTCGCTGTAACGGCGGGAAACTGGCTAACGATGTGCGGACACAGATCGTACTAGTGTAAGCGACTTATTAAACAAGAGCGTCTTAAAAAGAATGTCAACCAACAAATTGAATAATTTTTGTAAGCGACATCCTTGGATACTCGCTAAATAAAATGAACTTTATTCAGAATATACAGATGGTTAAGCAAATCTTGTCAGTAGAAAAAGGCGCGAAAATTTTGTATGAGACGATATCCCTTCGCGCCTACATTTTTCATATTTGCCGCCTTTTTCTATTGACACGATCTGCTTGACCAAGTATATCTTTCAAACAGATAATTTAATCAAAAAGAAATTAATATTCATATTTTAATCAATTGCATGTAAAAACTACGCAAGTAAGTATAACGGGTTAGCACTGATTGACTAGCACGTTATCTTTTCGCGGATTAGCAAAGTAATATTTTAGAATAGAATAGAATGTTTTTATTCTTGACAAAACTTATAGATAAAACAACAGGTAATACTACCATGGTCACGAAATGGTCCCGACTCAGCAGGTGCTAGCCTAAAGGCTAGCGCTGGTCTTCCGTCGGGGCCATGGACTATTACGTCTAAATTATAAAAGAACACATTATGACTATAATATTATATAATAAAACTAAAATTACAGTTAATATGACAGTTAAAATGAGTGGCGGTTGTAGAAGAGACGAAAAGCAGTAATACTAGGAATGCGTCAAGGGTGCTTAAATGTAGCTAGTCTCAAGTTTGAGGCACTCTTCGTTTAATTGGTGTTCGAGCATAAACTTTTTTAAAGTTGATTTAAAACTGTGAATGCTTTGCAGGTTCCTAATAGGAGGAGGGATGTTGTTCCAACACTTAGTGGCTGCGTAACGAAAACTGCCGCGGAAGGCTGCTGATGTGTGTCTATGAGTTAGAAGTTGAGTCGCAGATCGCCGACCCCCGCGTGACTCGGAAATGGACAGCTTCTCGTACAAATAAGTAGGAGCCTGAAGGTTTATTACACCAAAGAGCAAAGAAGCAAGGTGCAGCTTACGGCGGTGGTGCATTTTTAGAATGTTGTGCTGATAAAGGAAAGGTGATACGTGGCCCCGCAATGGAATGCAGAAACAGAAGCGAGCACAGGCGTTTTGGACACGTTGTATAAGTCTTTTGGATTTACAAAGAAGTCTTGGTCCAAATCACATCATTGGCCTTTACGTCTATTGCAGACGATTTATGGTGTAACATACATTACACCGCCTGGGACGGAATTAAGGAAACGCAGGGATGCCCAGCACCTGCATTACCCTCTCGGCTTCATTGTCTTATGCCACAGGAAAGGCGAGCCAATACGTGTGGAGACAGGTCAGCTGCAGGAATCTGCCGCATATTTCAGGTTGGACCCTACTCGCGCCTTACCGCAAAAACCGCAAATACCAAATACCGCATCCAAATAATTTAATTTTGATAAAATAAGTGACTCAACTAACCTAACACGCAGTATTTCATTGATGAAAGGTCTAATTTTGTACAACACTTTTAGTTTGTAAAAACACCTCCTTACTACATCAGAAGTATGCTTCTCAAAGCGAAGGCCACTATCCATCAAAAGACCCAGGTTCCGAGCCTCATAGACTTGCTCGATCGGCTCGTCTAATAATGTGACTTTCAAAGTAGGAGTTAAACCAGCCAACTGGTGTTTGCTTCCAAAGATTAGATATTTCGTTTTGTTCGGGTTAAGTAGCAGGCAGTTATCTGAAGCCCATGATGCAATATTACTGAGATCAGAGTTGAGTTTAGCTATAGCATCATCAATATAAGGTGGTTTGCATGAGATGTACAGAGATGTCAGCAGAGTATAAAATAAATAGGATCGGGCCAAGGATAGAGCCTTGGGGGACTCCCCTTGTTAATTCAATAGGATCTGAGGTGGATGTAGAACCATCACATTTAATTTTTACATATTGGCTGCGCATATTAAGGTAACTATCAAACCATCTTACAGTTTTGCTATCAAAACCATAATATGTCAATTTTGACAGAAGAAGATCAATATTTAGGCTGTCAAAAGCCCTAGAAAAATCAAGTAGAACCAACAGAGTGCACATGCCCTTATCTTGCGAGCACAGTATACTATCTGTAACATCCAGTAAAGCTGTAGTTGTACTTCTACCCCTTCGGAAACCTGACTGAACATCTGGAAGTATATTGTTGGCCTCAAGATACTTAGTGAGCTGAGTGCACACAGCCTTTTCCAATATTTTTGATATGCAGGGTAAAATGCTGATTGGTCTAAGGTCTCTAAGCTCAGACGGATTAGAGGTTTTTGGCAGTGGTTGCACAATAGCCAGCTTCCAGACATTAGGAAATGTAGATGTCAAAATTGAGGTATTAATTATTTTAGTAAGCAAATCAGTAGTGTGTGGTAGAGTCAAAACAAGCATTTTTAGGTTAACACCGTCAGATCCCTCGGCATTCGACTTTAAATTTCGAACAATTTTTAACATTTGCTCTGAGCTAATAGTTTCTAAATGGAAAATAGAGTCACAAAACCTGTGGTACTCAAGGTAAGTCAATATAGATATGGGCAATCTTGATGTACTTGGTAATGTTAAAAAATGTTTGTTTATAGTGGTAGGATCATTGAAGTATGAAGGTATTTCTGTGTTTTTAATTGGTAGCAGGGTAGATTTTAGACTTTTCCATAGTATCTTGGAATTATGAATTTTATTATTTATTTGACGACCGGTCTGGCCTAGTGGGTAGTGACCCTGCCTATGAAGCCGATGGTCCCGGGTTCGAATCCTGGTAAGGGCATTTATTTGTATATTATGATACAGATATTTGTTCCTGAGTCATGGTTGTTTTCTATGTATTTAAGTATTTATATATTAAAAATATCGTTGTCTGAGTACCCACAACACAAGCCTTCTTTAGCTTACCGTGGGGCTTAGTCAATTTGTGTAAAAATGTCCTATAATATTTATTTATTTATTTATTTATTTATGTTATGATTTATGTATGTTAACTTCTCATTGAATAAAGCTTTGTTTAGAATCGATTTAAGGTCCTTGTAATACTTCTTTTTACTCTCAGTCCGGTTTTTGTGGTAATCAGCTGCTGCCCTGTCTCTTAACCGCATCATGAGCTTAATCGTATCAGTGATCCAGGGGTAAGAAGACCCTTTAACAATAATAGACTTAAAAGGAGCATGGCAGTCAAAAACAAAAATGACAGATTGGCTGCAACCATCGCATGAATATCATCTAATTGCGACACCAAGTCCCACCTCACACACCCCAAGTCCGCATCTAGCTTATCAAGGTCAATGTTTTTGAAAGGCCTGTAAGTTAGGCAAAGTGGTCTAGGTTTTTCAAGTTTGGTTTTGATCAATCAAAAAGAGTAGGTATTGCACGAACTATATCAAATACTTTAAGAGAGGTAATATTCTAACTAAATTTTGGTAACATTTAAACAGCTAAACCGATTTTGGTGAAAGTTGGCTGATATGAAGCCCGAGACAGACATAGGATAATTTTTTTATGTTTTTATCAATACAATACAATACAACACAAATGTGAAATTGCACGCAGGTTTAGCGGGAGTTATAGAAAAAGCGTTCTCCCTAGCGAGTTATGAAGTTTCTAGTGCCATAATTAACTGTTTTTTGTCTTTATACTTAATTTTTGTATCGCAAGTGTGATGAAAAACATTGTGTGTAACTCGGGGCGTAACAATATTGCAAACTCGAGTCTATAAATCGCTCCAGCAAGCCGTCGCGATTTAACTTACTCTCGTTTGCAATATTCAACTTACGCCCCATGTTGCACAATGTACTATTTCATCACACTCGCTCAGTAAATGTGGAATTGCACGCAGGTTTAGCGGGAGTTATAGAAAAAGCGTTCTCCCTAGGGAGTTACGAAGTTTCTAGTGCCATAATTAACAGTTTTTTGTCTTTATACTTAATTTTTGTATCGCAAGTGTGATGAATAACATTGTGTGTAACTCGGGGCGTAATAATATTGCAAACTCGAGTCTATAAATCGCTCCGGCAAGCCGTCGCGATTTAACTTACTCTCGTTTGCAATAACTTACGCCTCATGTTGCACAATGTAGTATTATTGCACACCTCACATACACGTGGTTTACAATAAATGTACAATAACATAAACAAATACAATAGAGGTAACAACAGGCGGTCTTATCGCTTAAGAGGGATCTCTTTCAGAGAACCTTTGGGGTATCGGAGACAAAGCAAACAAAGAATAAGAATATACGGTAGGCGGCGCAAAGAAAGAATATGAAAAGTCGAATTAAATATAACCTAACAACACAAAAAAGCTGGCTAGTTAGTGAAACGTTATACTAAAATGAATTATGTTTATAAGTGAATAGAATTCATTTTTAGTTTAGGGTGGCTAGTTATTGGCCGATGGCCAATTACTGGCGAATTACCCTATGTACGAAATATCATTTGATAGTTACCAGTCACTTTTCGGCGAAGGAAAACACCGTCAGGAAACCAGACTAAGCCCTAGGCCTAGTTTACCCTCGCGTTGGAAAGTCAGATGACAGTCACTTTCGTAAAAACTAGTGCCTACGCCATTTCCTGGGATTAGTTTCAGACAGACCCCAAGGCTCCCATGAGCCGCGGCAAAATGCCGGGACAATGCGAGAATGATGATGATGATCATCATCACTTTACTCACTTTCGTAAAAACTAGTGCCTACGCCAATTTCTGAGGAAACCAGACTAATCCCTAGGTCTAATTTACCCTCGCGTTGGAAAGTCAAATGGCAGTCACTTTCATAAAAACTAGTGCTTACGCCAATTCCTGGGATTAATTTCAGACAGACCCCAAGGCTCCCATGAGCCGCGGCAAAATGCCGGGACAACGCGAGAATGATGATGATGATCATCATCATTTTACTCAAATTAAGTCGCGGGCAGAAGTTATAAATATATTAATAAAATCGTCGAAAAGGGCAAAAATAATAGTTATTTGTTTTACAAGGGGGCAAAGTTGTTGTTTAGTCGCTCGTGCTAATATTGATACCCGAGCAAGCGAAAGATTCCAAAATTGAACCACGAGCGTAGCGAGTGGTTCGAAAAATGGAATCTTGAGCGTTGCGAGCGTTTCAAAGCACGAGGGTTAAACAAAATGTGCCCCCGAGTCAAACACAATTTTTTTCACCACACCAACCCGAAGCAAATATTAAATGTAAAATATCAAACAAAATCAAATCCAAATGAATGTTATTAAATATTTATCATCCAAAATCATCATTTAAAAGTCAATACTACCAGCAAACATAAGAAAAAAAAATGTGAATAAAATGCAACTTTGCTATCACTTTTTGAAGTGCAAAGTAAGCCTTTCCGAGCCGGTGTGGTGAAAACTATTTTTTTCATATGATAGCGAGCATCAGAAAGGACGTCGCATTCAAAAAATTTTTCCGACATCAGCACCTCTAGCACAACTGGCCGCGACAGGCGCGAGAAGTGACAGATCGGCGCGACTTGGCGGCTTGTCGCGTGTTGGCAGCACAACTCACGCGCGAGAGCCGCGACAAACTCGCGATCAGGTGTCACTGTCAGAAAATGACAACGATCGCGACTTTGAACTAAAATCCGTAGCACAACTGCCTATTTAGAGACAAAATATTCTCTCGTCTTTATGTCAATCCGCGAGTCGAAGTCTACGCGACTTTATAACGCGACTCGCTCTCGCGGGTGGTTTGCTTGTACTTTTTTAACTAAACTCATGATAATTATAACTTAAAAACAAGTTTCATATATTATGTAATAATGTAATTTGTATAATTACTTATTGCCCTAAGGAATAAGGAAGTGTGGAACAATCACTAAATGCGCTTTACGCACTCTTATATCGATGATTATGCACGGTGATACCTACAAGTACCACAACACACCCATCATGTTTACAACTTTAATTTCAAACAGCTAGCTTGTAGGTACTCAATTAAGTAAATAGCTACATATGTAGGATTTTTAAATTTCAATTCATGTTCGTAAGTTTATAAAAGTAATCCTAAGACTTCCTTATACAAAACTTTCATCAACCTAACAACGGAGCCCGCTTGCTTGTACATAAACGAAGCCGATGAGGTGGGTAGGTACAAATGTTCAAAACAAACTATCCAACTTATTAAGTAAGCCTTAGTCTTAGTAGTAATATTTAGGATCACGGTTAGATGTCTAATTTCAACAATCTCTTACTATTTAGGTAAATCTCTTACCGTTTGGAACCTTCCTCGACTTCAACAAAAAATACCTACATGTGGCCTGTGCCCGCAGCATCGTACTGTAACAGAATGATGTAATACGTGGCTATAACAGGATCATGTCCGGCTCAAAATCATGCTTTGTATGAAATATTATCAGTCATCACCCGCTAAACCATTCCATCCCCTGCCAACACCATACCGTGACGTGACTGGACCGAGCCGACCAACAATATTTTGAAGGAGTCGTTACGCTCATGTCATAGTCTGCGTAGCATAGGTACGGTTATCATATGGTCTACCATATTGAAACTCCTCTAGATCATACCCGTGTTCTAGATGTTTCTCTTCATGTTTGACAGGGCCTGATACGATCATGATACGATACGTTGTTGTCAGCATTAGGTATGAAGTAGGCCTTGGGGAGCTAATCATGGCTTCTAGGAGTTCTAGGTACCTGCCTACTTTATTTTTGTTTCTTTTCAGGTAAAAATACAGGAGAGAAAATACAATATTAAAATTAATAGTATATTGATTTGCCTTATATATTCTTGCAATATTCGACTTCTTATTATTAAACCTAATTAACATCTAGAACCACAATAGAGAAATTGTAAGAATCTTCTTTATTACCCTTGAAAAGTATTTTCTCTCTTCCTTTTTCTTCGACATGCGGCGTAATTAAATATCACCCTGGAAAGAAAATTGGTTTGTATTGTAAACAAAACAATAAAATATGGTCATGACTTCATCGAGAACTATGAAATAAGCTTTTCATATCAATTTGTCAAATCATAAACAGTTACACAGTACACACACATGCCATCCATTATTGGCACAAGAAAAACTATATGAAACTTATTTGAGAGTTACTGCGGCAGCTTAGATAGGTATGCCATAACCATTAGGGTTATTATTAATAGTTCACTTCCTCGGTGGTGTTCTTAAAGCTAAGAAAGCGCTTCTCAGATCTTAGTTAATTTAGAAAAGGAGACAGCTCCGCGTTTGAAACCTACAAGCTTGCCTAGTGTGTTTCTTTTCCTGACTCGCCACTTCGGGTCCCGTTGACACGTTCCTGTTAACAATATTTTCCTTTGGGTGCTGGGATATCAATCGTGTCTAGGAACTCTAGGATAATGCTGAACTTATTCTGAAAAAAAAAACACTATTTACAACAGGAATATGAGAACAAAACCAATAATAGCAATTCCATTAAGTACAGTTACTTACAAAAATATTTTATTTCAAAAGTTTATTAAACAGAAATTTTTAAACAATATATATTTTAAGGAATATTATCAATATTAAGTATACAAGGCTCTATTACTTACCTTTTTTTCATATTTTTCCCGTAATTAAATGTTGACAAAATTTGGAAGTTCCTTGACTTTGACAGGAAAAACTTAACCATCGACAAAAAACCAGATTTTTTACCACCAAAGAACGAATGATTTAGCGCATCCCTGGTTTCCGATTCAGTGTTGCCACTTGCAAATATCGATTTGTTTAGACTTTGATTTCGCCGGGTAACACTGACGAGTCGCGCCGCGACTTTGAGTTCTCTACGCGGCTGTTGCAGTCGCGGGTACAAGTCATGCTACGGAAATCGACAGATTTGACAGCCGCGGGAATGGCGACTCGAGTCGCGGTCTAAGTCGCGGATGCAAGATGTGCTAGAGGTGCTGAAGTGGAATCTTCAAAACTAAACTGACCTCCTACAGAACTAATACAATCTATGTACAACCATCGTTCGCTAGTTTGTCGCTCGTACAGCGACATCTAACGGATCATTCTACAAATCTAGACTATTAACCGAGCGATGATGAAGGCTTGAGGATGAAAATCTTTATTTTATTCTGGTTTTAGTATTTGTTGTTCTAGCGGCAACAGAAATACATCATCTGTGAAAATTTCAACTGTCTAGCTATCACGGTTCGTGAGATACAGCCTGGTGACAGACGGACAGCAGAGTCTTAGTAATAGGGTCCCGTTTTACCCTTTGGGTACGGAACCCTAAAAATTAAACGTTCTGTTAAAAATTAAGCGAGCATCAGAAAGGACGTCGCATTCAAAAAATTTTTCTTTCATAAGAAGTGGGATAACAATCCTCACGAACAAAGTAAATTGACCTCCTACAGAACTAGTACTATCTATGTACAACCATCGTTCGCTAGTTTCCCGCTGGTACAGCGCCATCTAACGGATCATTCTAAACTAATTAACCGAGCGACGATGAAAGATTGAGAATGATAAAGGCATAGCTGTCAGATTTCTGGCGCGAAGCGTAAATGTGTCGTTTATGCTTCCGATGTAGCCCACAAGATGGCAGAACCTACTATGCACAAGTAAAGTACCGACTAGAGCTGCCCTCCTAAGCTAAAAAACCGGGCAAGTGCGAGTCGGACTCGCGCACGAAGGGTTCCGTACCATAATGCAAAAAAAAAACAAAAAAAAGCAAAAAAAAAAACGGTCACCCATCCAAGTACTGACCACTCCCGACGTTGCTTAACTTTGGTCAAAAATCACGTTTCTTGTATGGGAGCCCCATTTAAATCTTTATTTTATTCTGTTTTTAGTATTTGTTGTTATAGCGGCAACAGAAATACATCATCTGTGAAAATTTCAACTGTCTTGCTATCACGGTTCGTGAGATACAGCCTGGTGACAGACAGCGAAGTCTTAGTAATAGGGTCCCGTTTTACCCTTTGGGTACGGAACCCTAAAAAGCGGTATTTGCATTCAATTTTCATTGAAAATACGCGGTAGATGGTAGCACTTGCTTTGGCAATGTACATATGTACATTGTTTCCGATTCAGGCCACAAGATGGCAGACGGCAGACCCTCCAACTCGCACGGTCCCTATACATAAATATCATACATAATCAGAAGTGGGATTGAACCCATAAAGCAAACTGACCTCCTATAGAACTAGTGCAATCTATGTGCAACCATCGTTCGCTAGTTTGTCGCTGGTACAGCGCCATCTAGCGGAGGTTTCTGAAATCTATAACAAACTACACTAAACACAGCCGTATAAGATAAATAAAGTCTAAGAAAAAAACGTGCCTCGACGGCCAAGGAAAAGTCATTCTTGAATAGATGGCGTCATTACCTTTGGCCTATTCTCGGCTAGATGGCGTTAACGACACCGTTTGGTATTTAACAATTTTAACACATATCAGTGAAAGAACATGGGTCAGTATGGAACAATAAAAGTTAAGAATCATTTATCCGTAAACATATTTTGATTAATTTATACATTTTCAATTTTATTTTAAGTTTTAATCGTGTGTCTATAGATGGCAGTAAATGTACCGTGACTACAAAATTGACAATGACAGGACCCCTCTATACTATCTATTCTTTTTGATAAACACTAGCAAAAAGAATTTGAAATAGAAAGTTACTGTTATGGTAAATTATGTAGCTACAGTACATTTACTGCCATCTTTCGACAGAAGACAGACTGTTAGAACGCCTTTTGACTTTGATCATTATTCTTTCACTGATCCGTGTTAACTTGTTAAATTTTAATATTAACGCCATCTACTCGAGAGAGAGTTATGGCGTCATCGCTCGAAAATATTGCACCATACTTTTGGCTTAGTGTCGGGTAGATGGCGTTAATTTAAATATTTAACAAATGAACACAAACATCAGTGAAAGAATAAGGATCAAAGTCGAATGGCGTTCTAACAGTTATAATCTTCTGTAGATAGATGGCAGTAAATTTACTGTGGCTACATAATGTACTTTGACAATCCGCCTCTATTTCAAATTCTCTTTGATATTAGCTAGCATCAAAAAGGACGCAGCTTCCAAAAACTCCTAAACAATAGGATTTCATCCATAAACCAAACTGACCTCCTACAGAACTAGTACAATCTATGTACAACCATCGTTCGCTAGTTTGTCGCTGGTACAGCGCCATCTAGCGAAGGATTCTGAAATCAATGGATTAACAAACTACACTAAACACTAGCAAAGAGAATTTGAAATAGAGAGTTACTGTCATGGTAAATTATGTAGCTACAGCAGGCGTGGCTCACTCCGCGATTTCATCGCTTTGTAACATCCACAGAACAAGTTAGAATGGCGATGCGAGCAGGGTGCGTGTCGCCGCCGGTTTTGAGCAAACGCTCGCACGCTACCCGCCCGCGCTGACCGAAAACGAAGTAAACATGCCTTTCTGCGCCACAATAACCTTCAGATTAAGAAGCCAGACATCAAATCTGTCTAAAAATCGGCCAAGTGCGAGTCGGACTCGCCCATGAAGGGTTCCGTAACAGCAAGTAACATAATAAAATTGCGGTTTACGGTTTATGACGTATTAAAAAAAAAATTACTTACCAAATCTTGTTCAAACCAATTTTCGGTGGAAGTTTGCATGGTAATGTACATCATATATTTTTTTTAGTTTTATCATTCTCTTATTTTAGAAATTACAGGGGGGACACACATTTTATCACTTTGGAAGTGTCTCTCGCGCAAACTATTCAGTTTAGAAGAAAATGATATTAGAAACCTCAATATCATTTTTGAAGACCTATCCATAGATACCCCACACGTATGGGTTTGATGAAAAAAAAAATTTCGAGTTTCAGTTCTATATATGGGGAACCCTAAAAATTTAAGTGTCTTTTTCTATTTCTATATGAAAATCTTAATGCGGTTATTTATTTATCGTATGGCATTATACACTGTGTTTTTAAATATTAACATGCATATCATAGCTTAAATTTAGTATTCCGTATGCGGTTCACAGAATACATATACTTACCAAGTTTTAATAGTATAGTGCTTATAGTTTCGGAAATAAGTGGCTGTGACAAACGGACGGACAGACAGACAGACAGACAGACAGACAGACATGACGAATCTATAAGGCCGTCCTCGAAACGTCGGAGGTAAATCTTAAAACTTAAATACGCGATTAAGTCCCGTTGTGCAGTTTGATAATGAATCTATAAGGGTTCCGTTTTTTGCCATTTGGCTACGGAACCCTAAAAAGGCGTATCCATTCACCACGCACACAAGGCGCTAGTTAGTTTTGACTACCGTTGCGCGAGTGTTAGTAAATGTGGAGAGGAACGGTTCCGATACTAACCGCGCGCGATAGCCATTCTAACCTCTTTAATATGTTCTGTGGGTACATCCGTTCCACACGATCACACCATTTTTGGTGTGGAACGGATGTACCGTAAAATGAGAGAATGTGCCGTAAGCCGCGCGTGGTGCTGTCGCCACCTAGCGGCCATATCTATCCGATCGTAACAGACGCGTTTTATTAGATAGTGAGTCTTCTGTACCTAGTACTATTATCAAAAAGAATAGATAGTATAGAGGGGTCCTGTCATTGTCAATTTTGTAGTCACGGTACATTTACTGCCACGTATCGACACACGATTAAAACTTAAAATAAAATTGAAAATGTATAAAATAATCAAAATATGTTTACGGATAAATGATTCTTAATTTTTATTGTTCCATACTGACCCATGTTCTTTCACTGATATGTGTTAAAATTGTTAAATACCAAACGGTGTCGTTACCGCCAGCTAGCCGAGAATTGCCCAAAAGTAATGGCGCCATCTATTCGAAAATGACTTTTTCTTGGCCGTCCGAGGCACGTTTTTTTCTTAGACTTTATTTATCTTATACGGAGTTATATATATTTCTGCTATTATTTATTGTGATATCAGCTAGCATCAGAAAGGATGCAGCTTCCAAAAATCCTTACAAATCAGAAGTGGGATAGAACCCGCAAAGCAAGCTGACCTCCTACAGAACTAGTGCAATCTATGTACAACCAGCGTTCGCTAGTTTGTCGCTGGTACAGCGCCATCTAGCGGAGGTTTCTGAAATCAATAACAAACTCGTATGCTGCTATCCTGATCGTAGCAGACGCGTTATGTTAGAGTGAGACTTCTGTACCTATACAGTATGTATCTGACCATAGGGCTTTAAATCCAGGGCTTGATTTTACTCGCTAAACTGAGCTACTTTTACTATGGGACTAACCCTAAAATCGGGATTTTTTTTGGCTTTTCCATAGAAAACGTCGACATCTGATCAGCTAACATGTATGAAAAATTAAAAAGGAAATTCGGGATTTCTGGATTGGTGCCATAATAAAAGTAGCTCAGTTTAACCAGTAGAATCGAGTGGATTTAAAGTCCCATGGTCACTACACCCTGTAGTACCATTATTTTTATTCTGTGATAGCTAGCATAAAAAAGGATGCAGCTTCCAAAAATCCTTATATATCAGAAGTGGTAAGAAACCCGCAAAGCAAACTGACCTATAGAACTAGTGCAATCTATGTGCAAACATCGTTCGCTAGTTTGTCGCTGGTACGGCGCCATCTAGCGGAGGTTTCTGAAATCAATAACAAACTACACTAATCACTAGTTTATGTATAACCATAGAGAAAAAATACATAGAGTGCTCACTCCATCAGTTTTAGTACCAAAACGACTATTATTTTCGTAGTAGAAATGACCTGCAGAGGAGTATATCCGGACATACAAAGCAGTTGTGTCATTCTCAACCAAAAGGGTACTTTCGGTTGTCAATAAGGCGCTATTTCCATTATGGCCTCAATTTGGAATCAACAACCGATTGTGGATAAAGATCTGTGCACACCGGCTGCGTGTGCGTGACGTGCACGTGCGCGTGCAGCGTTGTAGTATACAGATCCTTATGAGAGACGGCACACCGCTTGCGTGAGCGGCTCCAACATTTTAGCGCACGCGCACGTCACGCACACGCAAGTTGATGTGCACAGGCCTTTAACAACCGACACGACACTGTGGTACCTTTTGGTTGAAAACATCAAATTTTTCAGAGCTGCAACAGGCAAGGAGACCCTATTCAACGCTCGGGTAGATGTTTTTAGATTAATTTAGCGCCGCTATCAAAAATTTTCAAAAAACTTTAAAAGCGGGATGTAAACCCTAAAGGAAATCGACCTCCTACAGAACTAGTAAAATCTGTGTGGACCCATCGTTAGCTAGTTTCCCGCTCGTACAGCGACATCTAGCGGTGGCTTCTGAATTAATTGACCAAGCGAACGCAAATTGTGATAAGTAGGGGGCGTGCAATCGTGCATGAACTATAGGGGGCAGCACAGAAGCCGTCAGATTTTTGACGCGAGGCGTAAATGTGTCGTTTATGCTTCCTAAGTAGCCCACAAGATGGCAGAAATTTTGAAATATTTCGCTTGCTCGGGTATCAATATTAGCACGAGCGGTTAAACAATTTTGCCCCCTTGTAAAATCAAAAAAACTATTATTATTATATCCGATTCACGCGAACGCCAAAAAGGGCGTCGCTTTCAAAAATTCTTAACAATTCAGAAGCGGGATATCAATTGTAAACCAAACTCCTGTGGATCTAGTTTAATCTATATTGTTCCATCGTTCGCTAGTTTCCCGCCGATACAGCGACATCTATCCGGCCCAGCGGCAACTGTCGGCATGATATGGTCGCCATCAGATACATCGGATCGGCCAAGGCCGTCATAAATATCTGAACACGCCTCTATTGTCAATGTACACTTTTCTTGGTCTAACTCTATGTAATTATTTAACATTATCGCACTCGAAGCGAATAATGTCGTGAACGACAGATATAATAGTTATTTGTTTCACTCGGGGGCAAAGTTGTTGTTTAACCGCTCGTGCTAATATTGATACCCGAGCAAGCGAAAGATTCCAAAATTGAACCACGAGCGTAGCGAGTGGTTTGAAAAATGGAATCTTGAGCGTTGTGAGGGTTTCAAAGCACGAGGGTTAAACAAAATTTGCCCCGAGTGAAACACAAAAATTTTCACCACACCAATCCGAAGCAAATATTGAATGTAAAATATCAAACAAAATCAAATCCAAATAAATGTTATTAAATATTTATCATCCAAAGTCATCATTTAAAAGTCAATTCTTCAAGCAAACATAAGAAAACAACTCAAAATTTGCATTTGATTACTTTGCCTCACGTGTGAATAAAATGCAACTTTGCTATTAGTTTTTGAAGTGCATTGTAAGACTTTCCGAGCTGGTGTGGTGAAAATGTTAATTTTAATCGTTATAATATGCATTTTTAAATAAAAGGCGAACGCAAAAACATTGCTACGCTTACAAAAATACTTTATTTTACTTTATGTATTAGTTATGCAACATCAGTAACTATACTTTTACTAAAACTAGTATGATCTGTGTCGACCCATTGTTCGCTAGTTTCCCGCCGGTATAGCGACATCTAGCGGAGCTTTCTGTACCTACTAGGTACAGAAGACTCACTCTCTAACAAAACGCGTCTGTTACGATTAGCACAGATATGGCCGCTAGGTGGCGACAGCGCCACGCGCGGCTTATGGCTAGCCACCACAATTGGTGAGGAACGGATGTACTTGTAGCTACCTGCTGCAAAGCGACGAAATCGCGGAGTGAGCCACGCCTGTCCCTAGTAGTCCCCACGCTATCTCAATGCGGATTGGGGACTTATACACCTTTTGAATTTCTTCGCAGACGTATGCAAGTTTCCTCACGAAGTTTTCCTTCACCGAAAAGCTAGTGGTAAATATCAAATGATATTTGTACATAAGTTCCGAAAAACTCATTAGTACGAGCCAGGATTTGAACCCGCGACTTCGGGATCGAAAGTCGGACATCATATCCACTCGGCCACCACCGCTTCTCCTTAATAACCGGGCAAGCGCGAGTCGGACTCGCGCACGAAGGGTTCCGTACCATAATGCAAAAAAAAAAAAGGTCACCCATCCAAGTACTGACCCCGCCCGACGTTGCTTAACTTCGGTCAAAAATCACGTTTGTTGTATGGGAGCCCCACTTAAATCTTTATTTTATTCTGTTTTTAGTATTTGTTGTTATAGCGGCAACAGAAATACATCATCTGTGAAAATTTCAACTGTCTATCACGGTTCGTGAGATACAGCCTGGTGACAGACGGACTGACGGACGGACGGACCGACGGACAGCAGTCTTAGTAATAGGGTCCCGTTTCACCCTTTGGATACGGAACCCTAATATTAGTTAAATGTAGGCGTGCACCAAAAAAGGGACATCGCTTACAAAAAGTGGATTTATGACATTCAAAAGCGGATAGATACAACTAGCTTGGCTCCTATATAACTGGTACAGTCTGTGTCGACCCATCGTTCGCTAGTTTCACGCCGATACAGCGACATCTAGCGGAGATTTCTGTACCCCTAGTCATAGAATAAATAATAGTACTAGGTACAGAAGACTCACTCTAACAAAACGCGTCTGTTACGATCAGCACAGATATGGCCGCTAGGTGGCGACAGCGCCACGCGCGGCTTATGGCAAACCCCAAAATTGGGGCCGAACGGATGCACTTTTAGCTACCTGTAGCAAAGCGACGAAATCCGAAATCGCGGAGTGAGTCACGCCTGGGGGCCGATTTTTGAATTTCGATCACTCGATTTCGTCACTCGACAATCGGTCGAAAACGGCGAAATACTAATTTTTGAAATACGACCGATAGAATAGAATTTGGGAATCGAGTGGTATTGACCACTCGTTTTCGATTCTATTAGTAGAATTTAAATGCCTACTATTGGAGATATTATTGAACGAAATACACGAAATCGAGCGGTCGAATTTCAAAAATCGGCCCCCTGCCCTAGTGTTATAGTTAAATAATGGCGAGTACCAAAAAAGGGACGTCGCTTACAAAAAGTGAATTAATGACATTTAAAAGCGGATAAATGATAGATACAACTATCTTGGCTCCTATAGAACTAGTAAAGTCTGTGTAGTCTCATCGTTCGCTAGTTTCACGACGATACAGCGACATCTAGCGGAGATTTCTGTACCCTGTGTTATAATTAAATAATGGCGAGTACCAAAAAAGGGGCGTCGCTTACAAAAAGTGAATAAATGGGGACTACGTGTGTATGGAGAAGCGTCGCCATTCCTCTTAATCATAAATTATCCAAAATATTTTGTTATTACTGTTTCACCACTCTGCCGTTAGATGTCGCTGTACCGAAAACAAACTAGCGAACAAGTTATCACCACAGAAATGTATTGTTTGTAGTTTATTTTGTTTAACCTAAATTAATGCTATGATTAAGATCTTTAAATTTTTGGAAACAATGTCAATTTGATGTTGTTTATTATAGTATGGCCAAAAAGAATAGATAGTATAGAGGGGTCCTGTCATTGTCAATATTGTAGTCACGGTACATTTACTGCCATCTATCGCCACACGATTAAAACTTAAAATAAAATTGAAAATGTATAAATTAACCAAAATATGTTTACGGATAAATTATTTTTAATTTTTATTGTTCCATACTGACCCATGTTCTTTCACTGATATGTGTTAAAATTGTTAAATATCAAACGGTGTCGTCAACGCCATCTAGCCGAGAATAGGCCAAAGGTATAAATTATAATGGCGCCATCTATTCGAGAATGACTTTTTCTCCACATCCGAGGCACGTTTTTTTCTTAGACTTTATTTATCTTATACGAAGTTATATATATCTGTGTTATGGCTAAGTGTTTTTACAAGCTTTAATAATTTGCAACGTATGTACAGTCAGCAGCAGAAGTTGCTAAGCGGGCCAGGTGTTCAAAATGATCTTGACGTGACTTTATTGTTAAGAGTATACGGGCGTGTCAAGATAATTTTGAACACCTCGCCCGCCTATCAATTTCTGCTGCTGACTGTAACTATCTAACTATGTTTGTACGGGTCAAATCTTGCAAGTTAAATTTGACCCACTTCCCGGTTTCCAATGAAGCTGAAAATTTGCATGCATATCCAGAGAGGAAAATGAGGATTAAATACGTTTGTATGGAAAACCGTCCACTTTCGTCTTTCGTCTTAAGAGCCCATCAACGTGCACACTAGCGCCACTGCTAATTAATCGTGATTATTTAAATTTTACAACATGTATTTAAAAAACCGGGCAAGTGCGAGTCGGACTCGCGCACAAAAGGTTCCGTACCATAAAGCAAAAAAAAAAACGGAAAAAAATGCAAAAAGAAAACGGTCACCCATCCAAGTACTGACCACGCCCGACGTTGCTTAACTTTGGTCAAAAATCACGTTTGTTGTATGGGAGCCCCACTTAAATCTTCATTTTATTCTGTTTTTAGTATTTGTTGTTATAGCGGCAACAGAAATACATCATCTGTGAAAATTTCAACTGTCTAGCTATCACGGTTCGTGAAATACAGCCTGGTGACAGACAGACAGACGGACGGACGGACGGACGGACGGACGGACGGACAGCGAAGTCTTAGTAATAGGGTCCCGTTTAACCTTTGGGTACGGAACCCTAAAAATGGGGCCGCTAAGTTCTGTATTGTGTATTTCAGTACCTTTTGAATACATCAAACTAGTTTTTATGTTGCTGGATTCGTCAATCTATGCCTCCAAAGTTAAAACGGCCGTTTCTGTTTTGAGGCCCCAGTCGAAATATTGAACAGATGGAATACCACCCTAAGACCATTTTTCTAACGTTTTTGTCTGCCATTTGAAACACTTTGATCTGCCTGTAGTGTGGCAGACTGCCGTACATTGGTAGAACGGATAAATTCTATTTAATACAGAATTAATGTAAAACTCACCGTAAACGATCCCGGGTATAGTGACGCTAGTTTCCGCTATATTAGTCGCTAAGACCACTTTTCTGACATTGTTTTCTGCCATTTGAAACACTTTGATCTGCCTGTAGTGTGGCAGACTGCCATACATTGGTAGAACGGATAAATTCTATTTAATACAGAATTAATGTAAAACTCACCGTAAACAATCCCGGGTATAGTGACGCTAGTTTCCGCTATATTAGTCGCTAAGACAACTTTTCTAACATTCTTGTCCACCATTTGAAACACTTTGATCTGCCTGTAGTGCGGCAGACTGCCATACATTGGTAGTACTGATAAATTCTATTTAATACAGAATTAATGTAAAACTCACCGTAAACAATCCCGGGTATAGTGACGCTGGTTTCCGCTATGTTAGTCGCTAAGACCACTTTTCTGACATTCTTGTCTGCCATTTGAAACACTTTGATCTGCCTGTAGTGTGGCAGACTGCCATACATTGGTAGAATGGATCAATTCTATTTAATACAGAATTAATGTAAAACTCACCGTAAACGATCCCGGGTATAGTGACGCTGGTTTCCGCTATGTTAGTCGCTAAGACCACTTTTCTGACATTCTTGTCCGCCATTTGAAACACTTTGATCTGCCTGTAGTGTGGCAGACTGCCGTACATTGGTAGAACGGATAAATTCTATTTAATACAGAATTAATGTAAAACTCACCATAAACGATCCCGGGTATAGTGACGCTAGTTTCCGCTATATTAGTCGCTAAGACCACTTTTCTGTCATTCTTGTCTGCCATTTGAAACACTTTGATCTGCCTGTAGTGTGGCAGACTGCCGTACATTGGTAGAACGGATAAATTCTATTTAATACAGAATTAATGTAAAACTCACCGTAAACAATCCCGGGTATAGTGACGCTAGTTTCCGCTATATTAGTCGCTAAGACCACTTTTCTAACATTTTTGTCCGCCATTTGAAACACTTTGATCTGCCTGTAGTGTGGCAGACTGCCATACATTGGTAGTACTGATAAATTCTATTTAATACAGAATTAATGTAAAACTCACCATAAACAATCCCGGGTATAGTGACGCTAGTTTCCGCTATGTTAGTCGCTAAGACCACTTTTCTGACATTCTTGTCTGCCATTTGAAACACTTTGATCTGCCTGTAGTGTGGCAGACTGTCATACATTGGTAGAACGGATAAATTCTATTTAATACAGAATTAATGTAAAACTCACCGTAAACAATCCCGGGTATAGTGACGCTAGTTTCCGCTATATTAGTCGCTAAGACCACTTTTCTGACATTCTTGTCTGCCATTTGAAACACTTTGATCTGCCTGTAGCGTGGCAGACTGCCGTACATTGGTAGAACGGATAAATTCTATTTAATACAGAATTAATGTAAAACTCACCGTAAACAATCCCGGGTATAGTGACGCTAGTTTCCGCTATATTAGTCGCTAAGACCACTTTTCTAACATTCTTGTCTGCCATTTGAAACACTTTGATCTGCCTGTAGTGTGGCAGACTGCCGTACATTGGTAGAACGGATAAATTCGCCGCCTGTACGCCGCTCGGGAACTGTTTCCTGTATTTGTTTTTCTCGTTGTTCTGTTCTGCGTATAGTTGTAATGTTTCTAATGCTGTTAGTATTTCTTCCTGGAATTTTAAAGGAATCACATTAATTGACCAAGCAAAACGGTCTCTACACCGGTCTGTCTGTCTGTCTGTGGCCCGGTGGCCGAATGGCACAGGCACCTGCCGCTATAGCAGAGGACGCTGGTTCGATTCCAGCCAGGGGCACTGGAGGCATTGGTCACTATTTCTTAGTATATGACATTTATTTCAGTTTTCAAAAAGGTCTCTGTTTCGGTTTGGGCAAAATTGTTTTCACCTCAGCAGCTCGAACAAGGGTACTTTGCTTCTTAAAAACAGTGAGCAAAATGCGATTTTGCTCACTGAGTCATTTTGTCTCACTCAGTGAGCAAAATCGTATTTTGCTCACTTAGTGGGACAGTATGAGTGAGCAAAATCGCATTTTGCTCACTGAGTGAGACAAAATGTCATTCAAGTGACTTTTATAGTCAAATGTCATTTCAACATGCGGGGTCTAATACAAGTTCGATATACTTGGGTTCTATTATCTCTGTCCCTCTAGGTATGTTCTCACTGCTTAGGGTGAAAAATTTTGTGTACTACACGAGATCAAAGTTATTTACATCTCGTGCGCTTTTGAATCCCTTACTACGCTCAAGATTCTAAATTAGATTCACTCGCTACGCTCGTGAATCTATTATAGAATCTTTCGCTTGCACGGGACTCAAAATAAGCACTCGAAGAAATATCAAACTTTGATCTCTTGTTGTACAAATAACTATTGCTTGTCTGTCCGTCTGTTCTCCTCTACAGCATTTCTCAACCGATTCTCGAGAAATTTTCACGATAGTTTTTAGATTTTTTACGAAATGGCGCTAGGTCTACAGATCACAGTCACTAGAGTTCAAAGAGAATTTAAACTAGAGGAATATCGTCAAAGTACATTTAATGCTAGGTACAGAAGGTTTACTCTCTAACAAAACGCGTCTATTACGACAGATGTGACCGCTAGGTGGCGCAAGCGCGAGGAGGCGTCCGTTCCGTAGCGGTGCGCGGCAACTACTACTGCTAGACACCAACATTGGTGTGGGCCGCATGTACTTGTAGCGACGCGACGAAATCACGGAAAGTGCCACGTCTGGTATAGGATAATTTATCGAAACTAGCTTTTGCCCGCGACTTCGTCTACGTAGAATCAGTAACAGAAGCTAAAGTATAGCGCCTGGATAAAGTGTAATAGCAATCATTCAATTTGATAAGCTTAATTGCCTACACCAATTATCAGGCAATGTATTAACTCTCTCAATTACACTCTCTTTAGGGATGATTTCCGCTTTGAAAACTATCCTATGTCCTTCCCCGGGACTCAATCTATCACTATGCCAAACTTAAACTAAATCCGTTCAGCGGTTTAAGCGTGAAGAGGTAACAGACAGACAGATACAAATGTATAATATTAGTATGGATTTCCGCAAAGTTTTACTTGACTACGGAAGAAGTTATGAATTGATGATAATATTTATTTACCTGTGAAGTGAGAAATGCTAGTATATCACCAAAAGGTTCGTTTTCGTGTATCTTGATGACCGTATCTACTGTGGCTTTCACGTAGTCTGGTACCGGATCTGAAACGTTACAGGTTTAGATTTAAAGTAAAAATTCCCAATTATATTAAAAAAAACCGGCCAAGTGCGAGTCGGACTCGCGCACGAAGGGTTCCGTACCATTAGGTACGCAAAAAACGGCAAAAAAATCACGTTTGTTGTATGTGAGCCGTGAGCCCCACTTATTTACCTATTTATTTTATTCTATTTTTAGTATTTGTTGTTATAGCGGCAACAGAAATACATCATCTGTGAAAATTTCAACTGCCTAGCTATCACGGTTCGTGAGATACAGCCTGGTGACAAACAGACAGGCAGACAAACAGACTGACGGTGGAGTCTTAGTAATAGGGTCCAGTTTTTACCCTTTGGCTACGGAACCCTATAAATGGAAAAAAAGACGAAGGGGCAAAGCTGTGGATAATTTACATCAAATTATGTAAAAAAGCGCGGATGGCCTAGCGGTAAGAGCGTGCGACTTGCAATCTGGAGGTCGCGGGTTCAAACCCTGGCTCGTACCAATGAGTTTTTCGGAACTTATGTACGAAATATCATTTGAAATTTACCACTAGCTTTTCGGTGAAGGAAAACATCGTGAGGAAACCTGCTTACATCTGCGAAGAAATTCAAAGGTGTATGTGAAGTCCCCAATCCGCATTGGGCTAGCGTGGGGACTATAGCCCAAGCCCTCTCGCGCTCGAGAGGAGGCCTGTGCCCAGCAGTGGGACGTATATAGGCTGAATTATTATATTATTATTATATTATATGTAAAAATATTTTACGTACGTTTGTATGGAGAAGTGGTTGTCCTTTTCACTCTGTATCTTCTTTAATCAAGCGGGTAATTTTTTTTCGAAGGAGATCGTAGAATGAGACCAAGACAAGTCTGCCACGATTTTGATAGCACACTCAGTGCAAGTGTTATTTTAACGTCAAACTTTAAGCGCGACGTATGAAATGCTAACGCCATCTGGTAGAATCTTGTGGTACGACGATGCCAGTGACAGAGACGCCACAGGTTTAGCTTGTCAGAGTTAGACCAAGAAAAGTCTGCAGCGATTTTCAGCAGATTGTCAGCAGTGCAAGTGTTATTTTAAACGTCAAACTTCCATGATATTATGACGCATAAATAACACTTGCTTGCACTGCCTCGTATAAATAACACGCGGTGCAAGTGTTATTTCAAACGTCAAACTTCTATGAAATTATGACGTATAAATAACACTTGCACTGCTTCGTATAAATAACACTAGCACTGCCTCGTATAAATACCACGCAGTGCAAGTGTTATTTTAAATGTCAAGCTTCTATGACATTATTACGTATAAATAACACTTGCACTGCGTAGGCTATCAAAATCGCTGCAGACTTTTCTTGGTCTAACTCTATTTTACCTTGAGTATAAAACACGTCAATAGGGTGCGTCCGGCCCTGCATAGACATGATGACAGATGTGGAAGGTTTCTCCCTCTCTCTCTTGTCTGTCAGATTGAAGAAATCCTTCAGGAATTCAGCATCCATGGTGGCGGATGACACGACGATCTTCAGGTTTCTCCGTTTCTGAAAAATATTTACGCGCGTTGGGATTATTCCCGTTTTTCGACGATTAGAGAATAATTTTTGGCAATAAAATAATAGAAAACCGGCCAAGTGCGAGTCGGAATCGCGTTTCAAGGGTTCCGTACATTAAGTCCGACTCACGCTTAACTGCACATTTCTAATAGGTTTTCCTGTCATCTATAGGTAAAGAACTATTTTGCGTATTTTTTCAAAATTTTAGAACCAGTAGTTTCAGAGATAATGGTCGGACAGACAGACGCACAAGTGATCCTATAAGGGTTCCGTGTTTTCCTTTTGATGTACGGAACCCTAAAAATATACCCTTTATAGACAATACCTTTTGGGTACGGAACCCCAAAAATTACGTGATATTTGCCGAGACCCCCCTCTCCTAACCCCATTGAACATTTCACGTAATTAATGGACACCCATTAAATTTTTAAAAATTACCAAAAACTTACTTTGGCTATTTTCTTGAGCAGTCCCATCAGCACGTCTGTCATTTGCGATCTTTCGTGGACCTGAAAATCATAGAAAATGGTACTGAAATAAATGTATGTATGTATGTAGGACTATATAGTCTATATCTTTAGGTGTGTATTTAAAAAAGCGTAATTCAAATGCACAACATTGCTCCGGTCCTTACGAGGCTAGAGTTAGACCAAGAAAAGTCTGCAGCGATTTTGATAGCCCTCGCAGTGCCAGTGTTATTTATACGTCATAGAAATTTGACGTTTAAAATAACACTTGCACTGCGTGGGCTATCAAAATCGCTGCAGACTTTTCTTGGCTTAACTCTATGTGCGCACTTCAATTAAGTTTGTGTCTATGAGAAGGCAATTAAAATAATATTATTAAATTGATCAATTCATCGTTATAATAGATGATCTCATATAATAACTATAATAATAATATTATTATGCTTTGTCATGAATATTATGATAAGTTTTTTATAAACAGTCGTATAATTGTTATTTACGGTACAAGTGCGAAAAATAGTGGCGAATTTTCAAACACGACCGTTTCAGCCGTCGCAGAGTAAAGGTAACATTCCATTTCTGACCGCAGCTGCATTACTGCTCCGACACGTCGATGTTATTGTCAATTTCCATATAGTAAAATGAATGACAAGACAATTAATGTCAGTAACGTCGCAACAGTAGTCCAGCTGTCGTTGGAAATGGACTGTTACCTTAACGTATTATTGCAGGTGACTATCTGTACAAGTCCGTATGTATGTACATGTCGGCGGCCGATCTTTAAGATTAGGCAGATCGTTATGTTCCTGTGTAATGTTTTGACGATAGTCACATTAAACCAATTTCGTTAGGTTGCTTCATATGCCCGAAGGGCAAACTGCCCAGAAATAGGAGCCCCGCGCGGGGCTCCGTCGATTCAGAGAATGAGTCAAAGATTTTCACGTTTCACGATATGCCTGATCTTACGATCGGCCGCCGACATATATGTCTTACCTCGTCCAAAACAACAACTGAATACTGCATCAAAAGTGGAGACGCGAACATTTCTCGAAGCAGCACACCCTCTGTCATGAACTGAAAACAAGATATGAAAATGAATGAATCAAATGCGAATGAGAGAAATGAAACCAGTACCTACAGTTGATGGATCTGTTGAGCTACTGAACTAAACTGAACTAGTGAACTAAAAGAGTGAAGTACTTCCCTCTTCCTTCCTTTTTTCCTTTCTTAGTACTTCTCTCTTCTTTAGAGAGATCCCTTTTCCCTAAAAGGGATTTATGGAGGAATTTATCCCTATAAATTCGCCTTTGTACATAACATTTTTATCTTTGTTTTGTTTTTGTCCGTTTTATGTAAACCTGTTTATATGTAATAAAGTGACATACATACATACAAACTTCACAGCGTACGAAAGACGCACATCAATCATTTCTTTTCAGTGACACATTTTGCGCTAGACTACTGGATTAGCCCCCAACGCTACAACCGACATTACATTTTAATACAGACAGTCAAATTGCGAACGCAGCGCATCTGACTGTGGTCTGAGACGAAGTTAGAACTCGATTTTTCCCCTACATAAGTAGTTCGGTCTTGGGCCTCGCACACTTTAGCGCTGGACGCAAGGACGCCCCGGGCCTTGAGCCCGACCGTCGAAACTCGACCGTGGCCTCGGCCTTTAAAAGGCCTCGAATAAACCTTACCACAATGCCAGAATGTGGTGAGCGCAGACTAGTCATGCCGGCCGCATACCCGACGGACTCGCCCAGCGGCTCGCCAATTTCTTCTGCCACCCTGGCCGCGAGTGACGCCGCGGCCGCTACCCGTGGTTGCGTTACAACCACTTTATGTCCGATCTCGTGGAGGTTACAGTACCTCCACTGATTCATATTGAATGAAATTATCTATCAAATTCTTCATTCAGCTCAATATATCCGCGAATGAGGGAAATGAAACCAGTACAGTTGATATAGATGGATTTGTGTTGAGCTACTGAACCAAACTAAGCTAGTGAACTAAAAGAGTGAAGTATTTCACAGCGTACGAAAGATACACATCAATCTTTTCTTTTCAGTGACACATTTTGCGCAAGACTACTGGATTAGCCCCCAACGCTACAACCGATATTACATTTTAATACAGACAGTCAAATTGCGAACGCAGCGCATCTGACTGTGGTCTGAGACGAAGTTAGAACTCGATTTTTCCCCTACATAAGTAGTTCGGTCTTGGGCCTCGCACACTTTAGCGCTGGACGCAAGGACGCACCGGGCCTTGAGCCCGACCGTCGAAACTCGACTTATTCGACCGTCGGCCTCGGCCTTTAAAAGGCCTCGAATAAACTTACCACAATGCCAGAATGTGGTGAGCGCAGACTAGTCATGCCGGCCGCATACCCGACGGACTCGCCCAGCGGCTCGCCAATTTCTTCTGCCACCCTGGCCGCGAGTGACGCCGCGGCCGCTACCCGTGGTTGCGTTACAACCACTTTATGACCGATCTCGTGGAGGATACAGTACCTCCACTGATTCATATTGAATGAAATTATCTATCAAATTCTTCATTCAGCTCAATATATCCGCGAATGAGGGAAATGAAACCAGTACAGTTGATATAGATGGATTTGTGTTGAGCTACTGAACTAAACTAAGCTAGTGAACTAAACGAGTGAAGTATTTCACAGCGTACGAAAGATGCACATCAATCTTTTCTTTTCAGTGACACATTTTGCGCTAGACTACTGGATTAGCCCCCGACGCTACAACCGACATTACATTTTAATACAGACAGTCAAATTGCGAACGCAGAGCATCTGACAGTGATCTGAGACGAAGTTAGAACTCGATTTTTCCCCTACATAGGTAGCTCTCGCACACTTTAGCGCTGGACGCAAGGACGCCCCGGGCCTTGAGCCCGACCGTCGAAACTCGACCGTCGGCCTCGGCCTTTAAAAGGCCTCGAATAAACTTACCATAATGCCAGAATGTGATGAGCGCAGACTAGTCATGCCGGCCGCATACCCGACGGACTCGCCCAGCGGCTCGCCAACTTCTTCTGCCACCCTGGCCGCGAGTGACGCCGCGGCCGCTACCCGTGGTTGCGTTACTACCACTTTATGACCGATCTCGTGGAGGTACTGTCACATAAAAAAATGGTACAGTCAGCAGCAGAAGGTCCTAAGCGGGCGAGTTGTTCAAAATGAGCTTGACACGCTCTTATTCTCTTAATAATAAAGTCAAAAGTGTCAAGATCATTATGAACACCTGGCCCGCTTAGCAACTATTGCTGCTGACTGTATTAGGTACACCAACCAACCATATATTTCTAATAAAATAAACAATTCTCTTCCAAGGTCACGGATACCGCAAACCACAACCCATTAATTTCGTTAATACTACCATGCAATGTAAAGCATATAATTTAGATATTATCAAGCATGCCCGCTGTCAAATGTCACATAAAAGTTTAATAGTGTCGCGTGTCCATTTTCCCATGCTGAATAATTTCTATAGACATAGACTAGAACTGCTAACACTTCAAAGGCTCAGTGACCCTAAGAGGACCTTGGCCTCTGACACAAGAGAGCGCCATTCTGCCCTATTCTGCGCCACTTCACGCCAGTTGGGTATTCCGAGGGCGGACAGGTATTTTAGGTGGTATTCCACCTATCCAATTTCTTTGTCCAATGTGTATTTGCATTTGCATCTCACATTTTGCTTAGTGAGAGAGTGAGACTCAATGCACATTGGAAATCGATTCGGTGCTGATGACACGCCTGCCGAGTCATCAATTGTTTTTTACGTGTGGCGTAGGTATGACACGGGAGGAGTGTCATCATATTTATTCTTTGGCGCATGGCATGGATGCCGTGTCACGGCTCCTCTACACGATGGGCCAACGCCGGCCACTCCAAGAGACGCAGCCATGCGGTAGAATGAGATAGCAATATCACTTGCTCCCTCTAACGCATAAATGCGTCCCTAGGAGTGGCCGGCGCTGGCCCATCGTGTAGAAGAGCCATCACGAAATGATTGTTCCGCGCCACAGCCAAGTTTTCGAAAATAGAACACGCAACGAATCGGTTGAGATATTGGACAGGTGCATGGAATACCAACCTTAACATTGTGGGTGGTATTGTGTTTATTTCCCATGATTATAGTTGCGTAATAAACGTCGGCGTCGTGGCCGACTGATTTAGGCGTTCGACTTTTCTGAGGTCGCGGATTTGAATCTTGACGCGAAATCAAATAGACAGTGACAGTAAAAACCGGGAAAGTGCGAGTCGGACTCGCGCACGTAGGGTTCCGTGCCATAATGCAAAAAAAGGCAAAAGAAAAAACGGTCACCCATCCAAGTACGTTACTGACCCCGCCCGACGTTGCTTAACTTCGGTGAAAAATCACGTTTGTTGTATGGGAGCCCCACTTAAATCTTTATTTTATTCTGATTTTAGTATTTGTTGTTATAGCGGCAACAGAAATACATCATCTGTGAAAATTTCAACTGTCTAGCTATCACGGTTCGTGAGATACAGCCTGGTGACAGACGGACGGACGGACGGACGGACAGCAGAGTCTTTGTAATAGGGTCCCGTTTTACCCTTTGGGTACGGAACCCTAAATAATAAGATTATGTCGGGTTCAAACCCCGGCTCGTACCAATGAGTTTTTCGGACTTATACCTATACGAAATATCATTTGATATTTACCAATTGCTTTTCGATGAAGGAAAGCATCATCGTGAAGAAACCGGCCTAGTTTCCCCTCTGGGTTTGAACGTCAGATGGCAGTCACTTTCGTAAAAACTAATTCCTAAGTCAATTCTTGGGATTAGTTGTCAAGCGGCTCCCATGAGCCGTGGGAAAATGCCAGGATAACGCGAGGAAGAAGAAATGGGGCATTATCCATGAACAGAGATGGGCAAAATGTAATCGACTAACGATTTACGATTAAGACTAAAAGAATTAATTGCGACTGACGATTGAAAACGACGACTGATCAATCGTAGTTGTATAGAGTGCAACTAATTTAGTTGCAACTAAATTAGTTGCCGATTGATTACGGACAACTAATTTTTGTAATCGACTAATTAGTTAGACTATTTTTTCCGCGACTAATGTTAGAAGCAAATTAAATGGAAAACCTCGGTATGGCTATGTTGACAGCCAGCAGATTAGGACTTATTAACGCATGTATAAAAATGAAATAGCACATGTGTTACTTGCGATATTTTGACCATTTTTATGGAGTGTAAAATTTCTCTTATCTAAGGGTAAATAAAGATTGGGTACTTTGTGCATTGACACTTAAAACACAATTTTATAAATAAAACTTTGTATTTTGTTGTTAATCAATGTCAATCGTAAAAATAATAATTAAAATAAAAAAAATATCAAATCAACGTTCTATATACGATAAAATGTTCATATCATATGTTATGATATAAAACATTAAAAAACACAGTTATAATAAATCAAACTTTGTATATGAAACATTCAAAGCAAAAAGTATCAAAAAATCAAAAAAGCTTATAAATAATCAACATGTTTGTACATACATCATAACATTATGCATGCTCAATTAAAATTTGCGAAGTATGTTTTGCATTTGTGACATTTACTTATTATTTAATCAGTGAGTAATATAAGTAATATAAATTTAATCAGTGAGTAATATAAAAAAAATGTTTATAATTAATAAAACAGACACATTTCCAATATTGTGATAGGTTTAAAAATAAAGGATATAATCATTGGTAAATATTTTTTTACTATGTACTTTCTTTACCCATTATATATAAAGTATAACATTCAATACAATATATCAAGCTCTGCATATAATAAACTACATAATCAAAATTTGCTCATAAATATAATCATATAAATGTACTTAAAAATTAGAGTACTCACAACAAATACAACACGAGTAAAATAATCTATAGAATATGTTTACTTTTTTAAGTTCGTTTTCAATACTACTCTTTCTTCAAATAGATGATCTGAGAGCCTATTTTATTTAGGGAGATTCATCATTGTGGCATATGAAAAAACTCTCTCGACAGATGCTGAAGATGGCAAGGGTAGTGACATAGTTTTAATATAGATTTAACCGTGAAATTTAGTCGATTGAAACTAAAACTAATTTAGTTGTTAGTTGTACATTCTCACAACTAATTTAATCGCAACTAAATTAATCGCGATTAAAAAATGACGATTGATATTTTTAATCGATTGATTAGTTAACTAAAAAGTTAATCGATTAATGCCCATCTCTGTCCATGAAAAGGGACCTTATTGTCGATGGCGCTTACGCCGCACAGCGTCGCGCGGCATTGTATTTATATCAGAGCATCGATAATAATGGCGTAAGCGCCATCGACAACAAGGTCCCTTTTAATAGATAACGTCACAAATAATGAATTAAACAACATGTTTGAAGCATCAGACAAATTTACTTTTTATAAATCAACACTATTTATAAATTTAAACTGCTTGAAAACATCAATTAAATCACAGGGTAACATACAAATAATTAATTATGTCATAAAAACTAACTTAAAAGTAATAAGTCTCAATATTTTATAACGACGATGAGATATAATTTGATATAATTAATAAATTGACAAATGATTTGAAATAATTTTGTTATTCATTTAAAAATGCTAACAGTTAATAAACATTTATATTTACAAACATTTTTGGGCAACATTCATATTCATAAGTATATTATTTATTATAAAAAATAATAGTACAGTCAGCAATAGATTAGCAGAAATGACTTATACAATCAACATAACAAAAATCAGTGTCCTAAATTTCCAGGATAAATTTATTTATACATATAAAATAAATATGCAATTTGAAGAATATTTTTTTATAACATGTAACAAATTAACCCAAAATTTAATTTTTAGAATTTGCCATACACAACCATCCATCATAGTCTAGCTATTTTAACATCTTAAATAATATGATTTTTATAGTATATAGAGTAATTCGTCAATTACTGGCCACCGGCTAACAACTGGCCACCTTATTATATATTAAATTAAAATTAATTCTATTCACCTATAAACTGAATTAATTGGCATCAACCCCTAAATAACTAGCCACCTTATACTTTAATGAATTCAGTTTTAGTATGAGGTGGCCAGTCATTAAACAATGGCCAGTAATTGACGAATTACCCTAGGTATGTCTATCTAATAGAATTGTTTTTGGACATATATATTATTTTATTTTAACTTAACATTATGTTCTGAACCGTTAAGATAAGTTTAAAAACTTGAAATACTGCGTTTAGTTTAGAATATACGAATGCAGGAAAAAATGTCTAACAAAATATCATTCACTCATAAGTCATAACTCATAAAACCAACATCTCAATGTTTGGGTTTAGAGTGTATAGACGTTGGCCCGAAAATATATTGTCAAATTTTTTTTAATGGTATTTTTTAATACAGTTGCTCAAAAAGTGCTACTTTACGTAGCTGTTTAGCGTGCGGAAAGTTGGTTATCTCGAACTAGTGCTTTTTACATTTCCAATTTTTTTAAATTTATACTGTTCCAATTCACGACTACTTATTGATGAGTGTTAATATTAGTTTCCTTTAAACGTCGTAATCAGCATAAAAACCTACCGTTAATGTAAGAATACGAAAAATATTACATATTTCATATTTAATTACTTACCTCTTCATCATTATAACACGTTTATTTTTTAATATTCAATATTGAAAATTCCGTTCTTAATAAGTTGACTGAATGGAACGGAATAGCTGCCAAACGCCCATAGATATAATAATTATACTTAAAGACGACGTCTAACCGAGCTGTCACTGTTACCATTTTTGTTTAGTGTACGATTAACAATGTTTTTCTTATTTTTTCGCAACTGTATTAAAAAACGTCGTTCGATACACGTGCGGAAATGTCATTCTTCACTCGTCCCGAGTCTTAGTCCCGATATCTCGGTACTCGTGAAGTAATGACATACCTTCCGCACTAGCATCGAAATGTACTATTTCTTACCCTACACGTATTTTACTAAAAGTAATTGAAAAAATAAAAACTACGATCATTTAACTGAACCAAAACGCGCGTAAGCACCTATTACCTATTAGTACAGTCATTATATCCAAAAAACCGACCCTACCCGTGAATAATTAGTTCTTGGATTTTTTTTTCGTAGGTCCCTCGGGGGGTTCACTGGGAGTGTAAATTCAAAAAGTAGGCTGAATCAGGCTCCTGCGTATATTCGAAAAATGGTTTTTTTTTCCAAAAAAACGGTTTTTCTTCAATAACTCGGTCATTTTTGATTTTACAGTAAAACCGTAAGGACAAAAATTGTAGGAAATTTGATTCTCTACAAGTGAGTCCAGTCATTATATCCAAAAACCGTCCCTTCCCGTGAATAATCAGTTCTTGGATTTTTTTCGTACGTCCCTCGGGGGAATCACTGGGAGTGTAAATTCAAAAAGTAGACTGAATCAGGGTCCTGTGTATATTCGAAAAACGGTTTTTCTTGAATAACTCGGATCATTTTTGATTTTACAGTAAAACCGTGAGGACAACAATTTTAGAAAATTTGATTCTCTACAAGTTTGGTCCTCACAATTTTTCTTCTAGAATCGATAGTTTGGAAATAAAATTTGAAAAAAGCGACAAATTCAAAATATTTTCAACATCTCGTTTATTTTCAACTTTACGACATAAATGAAGAGGACTAAACTTGTAGAGAATCAAATTCTGAACAATTTTGGTTCACACGTTTTTTCCCCCGAAATCTATATTTTAGAAATTAAACCTGAAAAACGCGACAAATTCAAAATATTATCATTATCTCCTATGTTCCATGCTTTACGGCATAAATGAAGGGAAACAAACTTGTAGAGAATCAAATTTTCTAAAATTTTTGTCCTCACGGTTTTACTGTAAAATCAAAATGACCCGAGTTATTCAAGAAAAACCGTTTTTCGAATATACACAGGACTCTGATTCAGTCTACTTTTTGAATTTACACTCCCAGCGATTCCCCCGAGGGACGTACGAAAAAAATCCAAGAACTGATTATTCACGGGAAGGGTCGGTTTTTTGGATATAATGACTGGACTAACTTGTAGAGAATCAAATTTCCTACAATTTTTGTCCTTACGGTTTTACTGTAAAATCAAAAATGACCGAGTTATTGAAGAAAAACCGTTTTTTTGGAAAAAAAACCATTTTTCGAATATACGCAGGAGCCTGATTCAGCCTACTTTTTGAATTTACACTCCCAGTGACCCCCCCGAGGGACCTACGAAAAAAAAATCCAAGAACTAATTATTCACGGGTCAAAATCTATAATGACTGTACTATATCTCCGGTATCGTCTTGGGTCGTCCCATTCGTTTTTCGTCAAGTTCTTAAATTAGTCCTATTCTGCTTTCGTCACGCATTCTACATTGAAAGCCACCGGCGATTGTGACGAACGTAGAATAGGTGACAAAAGCAGAATAGCGACTATTTAATTTAAGAACTTCACGAAAAACTAATGGGACGACCCAATGGGAGGACGACGATACCCTATCTCCAAAATATTCTTCTTTGGTTTTAATCGTATTTTAATAAACAAACGCTAACGTTTGTTAAAATCATCAACAATATGCAATTATGCACAATTAATCATCTTTGTCAACAGATTTTTGGGCTGCTCTGTATTCCTAGCTATTCGTCTATCTATATTATTTCTTTTCAGCACATTTCTAACTGCTTTTCAACATAACTTTCTTAACATTCCCTAATTACGCCAAAATCAGTCGAATATCACTAGCGTTCCTGACTCACTCACAATTCACATTTATAACAGCAACATTTGAAGTAGTGTTCGATTGAAGTTTCTACTTAAATATCATGTTTCAGCTCAAGGCTCGATTTCGGTCAAAAAAACTGCCGAACATTTCGGCCGCACTGAAACTGTGTTTTCGGCAGGGCTGGCAGATCGTATAATAGGCTACGAAATTCGTATAATGAAATTATTTTCGTATACATGTCGTATAGTTGGTCAATCGGTATAATTGGATACGAAAAAAACACCGATGTTAAACTACTGTCAATGCTTCAAAAAACAGTGTGCCAATACTGTTATACGATTTAATGGAACGGCAACTACTTAAATACACGTCAACGCGGGCTATAACCGCGAAAATCCAAGTGCGCAAATTGCGGGCATCTTTCTCTGTCACTCTTATTACGCTCTCATTGGAGTAAAAGAGAAAGATCCCCGCAATTTGGGGGCTTACCCCAAAAACCGAAATTCACCATTTATTAAAAAATCGATTTAAAATAATAGTTTTTTTTTGTACTCGTATAATGCAATCGAATTTCGTATAATTGCGGGCACAGGATCGCATAATCAAGATTTATGTACTGGCAGCCCTGTTTTCGGTAGCGTGCGTCCGCGGTTTCGGCATACAAATCATGTTTCGTCCGAAGATTCGCTTTCAGGCCCGTGAACTTTTATGAATAAGCGGGTTATTGTTTATATTTTCAGGGTCAGAAACTGAATGTTTAAGATTCTTTATTCTATTGACTTACAGTACCTACATTTTTTTCATGATCGACCCAAATTACTAGACAAACGCGCAGATGTCAGCCGAATTAATATGATAAAAATAATTATATTTCCGCCTTCATGTAGATACCTAATAATTAAAGTATGTAATATCGCTTGACATGTTTTAAAAGTTGTACACGTGTGCGGAATAGGTAACTGGCACTCAAAATAATGTGGACATTTTTGTTTTTGCATTATTGCCGTAGGTAAATACATTTTTAAGAGAAACTTATCGGAACGGGACAAAATTTCTTCCGTTCTTAAACTAAGTTGTCGGCACCAGTAGCGGACAGTCTAATCTGACAGGTACCAGTTATGGACACATCGCTCCTAGTTAAATAAGGTTCCTCGTTACGTCGAACAAAAGGTTATTGACAGTAGGTAAAATGACTAAACAGGCATCATGAGACCAACAGAGCAAATACTGTGAAGTGAATTCATGGAACCGGCCAACCTTAGTCACGTTTCTGCGTTATTTGTTTTATGAAGAAACGCTACACCTTGAGTTTAGGGGCGTCCCCTCGCCTACACACAGCAACGCTCAAAACTGTCCATCGGTGGACTTTATGCCTTTTGTAATAAGGTTTATAGACGGACAGTTAACAGTGTGGGCGATGGTACCTACACTAAAGAGGCCCACTGATTAACAGTCCGCCGGACGGTATCAGCCTGTCAATTGTTCGGAACTGTCAAAATTTTTCTAACTGACAGGCCGAAACCCTCCGGCGGACTGTTAATCAGTGGGCCCCTTAAAGGATCTTTTAAACGGCGCGCGATTGCGATTCCCGTCTTGCGATTTTAGTTACATTGCGGACTATATTAGTGGTACATTATATAGTGACATTCTCGTGACATTAGTGACCGATCAAATACCGCAATATAATTAAAATCGCATGCTCTCGCGCCATCTACAGTGGCTACAGATCCATTCCTATAACGAAACTACAACGGAACTGTTTTATATTTAGCAATAAATGTATCAATCTATTAAAATAAAGTATCGCCCACACACGGAGTTATCTGAATCGATATTTTTAGATATCGCGTGATGTTATTAGGGGTCATCCATTAACTACGTCACACGTTTAGGGGGTGGGAGGGGGTCAAGAAAATGTGACATATTGTGACATGGGGGAGGGGTGAAAACACAAACTTTGTGACGTCACTTTAACTTCATCAGTAGCCGAAAATTTATTTCAAAAAACCTAGAAATTGGTGTGACGTAATTAATGGATGACCCCTTACGAGATTAAGTGGATATAAGTCATTTGTATAAAAAAATAGAACTTTTGGACTAGAGTAATTAATTCAATGAGTAATAAATGTATCAATAGTAATCATTTATCTAATAATTTACCATACAAAGAGATGTGTCTCTATAAATCTTGTTCCTAGATGTAAAACAATTTAGATTGTGCAACTGTTTTGTACGCAAACTGTAGAGATATAAGTAAATAAGTATTTGTATTTGGAGGGCCTACCGCAAAAAACGAAATTCAACATTTCGTTACCTGCCTCTCTAAGGGCTGATTTAGACGGCGCGCGAACCCGCATGCGATTTTAGTTACATTGCGGACTGTTGGTTACGTCCAATTCAACCGACCGACCAAAAACCGCTATGTAATGAAACTCGCATGCGAGTTCTCGCACCGTCTAAATGAGGCCTAAAGCTCTAAATTGCATAATATATCGTTCGCTACTCTTGATGCTCACTGTATGTACTAGAGATGCAACGGATAGTTGTTTGGCCGGATACCGGATACCGGATATCCGGCCTGGACACTGGCCGATTGTCCGGTATCCGGCCGCCGGATATTCGGCCGGCGGAACTATACCTACATTTCGGTTTTTCAGGTGCGCATTCGCAGGTTTGACCTGTTACCTAGTAAACGTTCGCGCGGACTCATTTCTAGGTTCGAAATGAGTGCGCGTGCAAGTCAGTGGAATGATTAAATTGTTTTAAAATAATAAACACGTACGATTATGACCATGTCCGTTTCTTAAATCCAATTTGTTTACTCCGAAATCAAGCAATGTTACTATCCGGTATCCGGCCGGATAGCAGGTCACTATCCGGTATCCGGCCGGATAGTAAAATAATGGCCGGATAGGCCGGTACCGGATAGTAACCGGATATCCGGTGCATCTCTAGTATGTACTATGGCCCACACTATTAACTGTACATCGATAGCCCTTATGCCTTTTGTAATAAGGCGCCACAAAGCCTTTATGAGCGTTTTAAATGTATGTATGTATGTATGAAATCAGAGGAAGCGATAAATGACAATGGAACGTAAAAGTGGGTGTCGGGTGTTGCAGATAACACTTGATTGCAACAACTAATGCCTACACGTTCATGGTACGTCCATTGTTAACACAATTCAACCTTATCGTTAAGACGTTAAGGTTCATCGATGGTCAGTCATTTAGAGTCAGGGCCTATCACTACACCTTATGAAACATAGTGCCCCGCCGCGTCTGTCTGTTTATATGTTCGCGTTAAACTCGAAAACTGCTGAACGGATTTTCATGTTTCACCTACATAAATAGAGTGATTCATGAGGAAGGTTTAGGTGTTTAATTTGTTAGGGACCCGTGCGAAGCCGAGCCGGGGCGGTTGGCTAGTTCTCTACAATAGTAAAAAGACATGTCAAGATCGCTTACCTTCTTTCAAGCTCTTTCTAATGCTAAAAAAAAACCGGGCAAGTGCGAGTCGGACTCGCGCATGAAGGGTTCCGTACCACAATGCAAAAAAAAAACGGTCACCCATCCAAGTACTGACCCCGCCCCGACGTTGCTTAACTCGGTCAAAAATCACGTTCGTTGTATGGGATCAGTATCACTTAAATCTTTATTGTATTCTGTTTTTAGTATTTGTTGTTATAGCGGCAACAGAAATACATCATCTGTAAAATTTCAACGGTTCGTGAGATACAGCCTGGTGACAGACTGACGGACGGACGGACAGCAGAGTCTTAGTAATAGGGTCCCGTTTTACCCTTTGGGTACGGAACCCTAAAAACGAACTATAAATTTAGACCGGAATTTAGGAACAAAGTGTGAATAAGACTGAACGGATAGTGTAAATTGTTCCATTGTCACAACAAAATGTCAATCGGTCAAGGGCTGATAAAAACCAGACGTCCCAACGTGACTATCTTAAGGCCACATCGGTCACGGTACCTGATCAACTATCGGTAAAGTTGGTCAAACGGAACTATTATTATTGGACTTATGTGCTTATTGTGTCTTTTTTTTTTATCCTTGTTTTTTTCTGTTACTCTATGTTTTGCGAAAATAAATTACTTTTTATTTATTTATTTGATTTATTTATTATGGAGGAATAAGGAAGTTGAAATATTTATTGCACAGTCGCATTCAGATATATCGGAGCGGCCGAGGTTATCATAAATATCTGAGCCTCTATTGTCAAGGCGCTATATGTGAGGAAGTTTTTGCTAGAAATGCACAGTTGAGGACTGCCAAGCATCCAAGTGGTGAACATGGAAATGTCGCATAGAACGACGGCGGAAAGAAGCGACAGAGATTTATACTCGTATGATAACCATCAGACATCGTAAATTTGATAGCATTTTTGGTGCAGCGGAGTGGTGGAGTGGAATAGGGGGTATTACTGCAATGTTGTGCCGCCAGAGTGCAGCACTAAGTTAGTAAACCATAGTAGAGTAACTTATACGTACTGTGCCTTAAACTGTTTTAGATAAGTTTTCACAGACAATAAAATATGAAATTGACGCTTCAAGGCGGTTTGTTGACATGGACCTACGGGAAAACGCGAAAATCAAAATTCAGTTATCTGCCTCTTAATCGCTCAAATATGCAAGCGTGATAGAGAGGTCAGATAACGAATTTTCGATTTTATTGTTTCGCGGTAGACCCGCAGATTGTGATCGATTGTGGTAGTGGCGCCCCCTACGCAGAGTTTCGTTTCTATATAAAGTGGCAATGTTATTGTGACGTAGGCTTGTGTCACTCTGGGAAGAGCAGACCATGTTTTATTAGACTATGATTAATCATTAGGGCTGAAATAGTTTATACTTATACCACTCCGTTGACCGAAAATGCTATAAAATTTACGATTTCTGATGGTAACACAGGTATAGATCGCATAAAACAAACTGCTCCGTTATTGCTACACCTTTTATACACTACACCACAATCTGAAATTGGTTTTGCAAGTCCTAATGTTAAACGCGATTTTTATCGATGATAATAATACCCGAAATCGTTGATTTCCGAAAATAAAAGATTATAATTATCAGCGATTATAATGCAGTTATCAATACAAATACAGATATAGTGCATTATTGTTTTCCTTCGTATTTTCTCAGAAACGTGCGTATTTGTCATGCTACTTCAGTCAACCTCAGTACTTTTGGTACCGAGACTGACTGATATAGCAAGACACGTTCGTACGTTTCCGTGAAAATACGAAGGAAAATGATTATGCACTACTTACATATGTAGGTACCACCGTTAATATAACTGATAATTTGTAAATCTTATCGCAAAGAAGTAAAGTTCACAAAACAGATGGTCAGATAAGGGCTACGAACTGCAACCCGACTGCAACTTGTATGGGAATAACGCCGACGTTGCAGTTGCCGTGCAGTTCCAATACAAGTTGCAATTGGGTTGCAGTCCATCTGTACATTCGCCATCGGATATATCGGGGCGGCCAGGGTGCTCACAAATATCTGATCACGCCTCTATTGTCAAGACGTTAGAGTGAATGTTCCGATATTTCTGAGAACCTTGGCCCCTCCGATAGCGACTGTCGGCCCTTAGACACTCTTGCATATTCGAGCGGTAGAGGCAAATGAGTATAACGAAATTTCGTTTGTTCGTTTTCGCGATAGACTCTCCGATTCCTTAACCATGACAGGATGGATACAGTATTTTTTTCCTGATTATTATTAATTGAATTTCATTGTGATGACTGATGATTGACACTTGTGTCTAATATAAGTATTTTGTCATGAAAGTGTTATAATACCTAAGTACATGAGGAAATCTATAGATATAATTTTAAAGAGAAACCTTTGTGAAGAAGCGTTTTTTCGCCAGTTTCAAAGAAACGTGTTGTTCTCAGAAAAAAGGGTACCACTGTCAGTTGTCAAAAATGACGATATACTAAATTTTTGGTGAACTCTCATAAGGAGATTTCTCAATATCGGACTAAGTGGACAAAAAGAGTATTTTCCCAGTAGGACACTGTTTCTTCGAGACTCTTCCAAGAATAATTAAAAGCTTATCGATATCGACCCGAAGCGATCTATTGCGTATTGTTGACAACCAAATAAGTCGTACCCTTTGCTTAAACAATACTTTTCAAATATATTCAATAGATCAAACAGCGATCTCTAACTAACCTTAATTACATATTTGGCAATCACGTTAACCTTAAATCCTAATCAATCATAACATTCATAACCCATCTGCTCCATTGAGCACGAAAGACTGTATGGTGTCGACCAAGTATTCTGAAGTACCCACAGCCACCACCAGACAGACGTAGCCACTGTAGTGTACCACTTTTAGAAAAGGCCAAGTTTTATCACAGAAAACAGCTAAAGAAAGGAGATGTAGATAGCTATGCGGGTTCACAATCCGCCATAAACTTGTCGCGAAGAAGAACAAGCCAGATCTGAACATAGTTTCTCGTCTTATCAAGTCATATTCAGCATTATTCTCCAATAATTCTTGATAAATGTCTATATAACGGTTCCAAGCGAGAGACGATAGCAGCATTTGACCAGAAAACAGTCCAATAACTTGAATTATCCTTTGATAAGTCACTTTTGTTTTATATGAAATTCCGATCTCCGCCGTATGATCCTTTTCTAAATCTTCGCTTGTGTTTATCTCTTTTAGCTGGTGGTAAGGCAATGTGCTTACAGGAGTGTCTCTGTAACCTCTTCTAGGTGGATTATTTTTAAGAAACACCAATATACCGACCATCATAGCGATAACTCCTAATAAATCACAGATTCCGTCGATCCAGAAACCGGCAGTCCCAACCTCAGTCCGCTCTCCTTTTATATTCTTTCTTTCTCTAGCTACATGACCGTCAAGGTCGTCTAAAAACATTCGAATTTGGAATAAAACAACTGCGAATCGTCGTGCAGCTAAACTCTGGCAGGTTAAAAGTTTCGCTCCGATCAAAGCCACGAAAACGTGGAAAAACGAAATCATGTTCGGAGTCAGGAATAGCCAGCGTTTTGAGATCCCAAGCGCTATGTCGACTAGAGAACAAAAAGGTCCGTAGATATAATGGTTTATATGATCTATCATCAACGCTTTGACCGTTGGGTGACATAATGGATTTATACTGCATGGAACCCATAGAACATCTTCATAATTCGCATCCTTTAATATCGATTTAAACGTCGAGCTCTCACTGCTGTTCTCCGGTACATTTCCAAAAATATCTAGCCTATAATTCTGTATGCGTAGAAACAGGAACGTGTCCATACAGATGCAGTATATAAAAGTCACTAGGAGGAGCAAAGTGAGCACTTTGCTGGCTGTTGAAGAAGGCCACATCATTTTCAATGTCAATTTTATAATATAGCTTCGCTATAACATCACGCGTTGGCGTTAATCGGGTCAGCTATTTCGGAGTCCGAATTCAAAACATCTGCATGAGAACTGTTAAAATTCCGCCTTAAAACTTATCGAAAATATCGATTTCCACACATGTTTACATCACTGCACATTTTTTAAGTCTCCCACTAAAGAACACGATCTTTGTTTATCAAGCAAGCATTGTTTTTAAGAAACACAAACGTTCCATCACCGCGTTTCTAATTACTTTGTTTTTAAAATCGACATCGCGATATTTCGCGTTCCCGTTTTTATGGGATCCGTGCGTCGTGCGCGCGCAGCGGTACCGCTAGGCGGAATGACGTGAAAACAAACATGGCGGCCATCGAGCGTTCCCGCCAAAATTTATTACCAACATTTAAAATGAACCTTGTTAAAACGGAATAGAACGCAGTTTGACTTGACGAGCTTTTATGCCTGTTTTTGTTATGCGTGTCATTGGGAAACTGAACTCATTTAGAACGGGATAGAGTGTATTTTGCATTGGCTAGTTTTTATCGAGCGTAGACCCTGAATTCCTCTATCTGAGCGCAATACCAGTATAGAGAGACCTCGATGTTAATAATAATTATATCTAAGAATAGTTCACATTTATATGGATGAGCTTGAAGCAACTGGCGGTTCTTAATAACAATTGGAATATTAATAATTACTAACAAATGTTTTTCAATTACTTATGTCATTATTGTATTTGTGTTACAGATGTTATGGTTATGCTATCAACTCATAACCAATGTAATTAATAAGAGTACAGTTGATAATTATTAATGTTGATGGTGCTGGTGCTATAAATTAAAGAAAAGTTAATTAAATTAACATTTTTGTTTAGATAAGTTGACGTGATGGAAGATTGCCGAGTTAATTAATTTAAGTAATGAAGCGCAACATTTTTATAGACTTGCTTAATTTTATTAATTAACCTCAAAAAATTGTGGTAGTATTTAGGGCCATTTATTATAAAGTTCTAGTGTATTATGATGAAAATTTTAGTTAGTAGGCCCAAGCCTAGAGCGACAAGATTTAAGGGGTGACACTCGGCAATTTATCTACGTATAGGTGGCTTAGAGAAGTGCTGGTGGCCTAGCGGTAAGAGCGTTCGACTTTCAATCCGGAGGTCGCGGGTTCAAACCCCGGCTCGTACCAATGAGTTTTTCGGAACTTATGTACGAAATATCATTTGATATTTGCCAGTCGCTTTTCGGTGAAGGAAAACATCGTGAGTAAACCGGACTAATCCCAACAAGGCCTAGTTTCCCCTCTGGGTTGGAAGGTCAAATGGCAGTCGCTTTCGTAAAAACTAGTGCCTACGTCAAATCATGGGATTAGTTGTCAAGCGGACCCCAGGCTCCCATGAGCCGTGGCAAAATGCCGGGATAACGCCAGGAAGAAGAGAAGATAGGTGGCTTAGAGCATTTAGTAACTGAAGACGTCATGGCTGTCATTTTCTGTTCAAAACAGTCTGCCGATTTTTGCGGGGGATGGGACATCAAATGTATTGCTATTTCTACATGATTTCTACGTAACATACAAATAGCCATAGCCATGTCAGTCCATACAAAAGTTTACACAATTGTGCAAAGTTTTCGGCAGAGGGGTAAGCTCTTAAAGGCGACTCCAGTCATTAAATGCTCTAAGTATGGTGGGTACTAAGAAAGAGGCCGCTAGTACTTACTACAGGGCCTGGGCCTAAGGCTGCCAACACTGCAAATCCGCCACTGTCTATGCTCCAGTGATAGCAACCAAAAAACTATATACATCATTGCAAGAAAAATATTTAAATCACTTACCTGCGGCACTTGTGTTGACTTCCCACAACCAGTTTCTCCGATAAGTATCAAAGTCTGATACTTCTCCAACAAATACAATATGTGGTTCCTATACTGGAACACCGGCAGCTTCTGCCTCTGACTGGTCAACGGTAGATGATGATACCGGTTATACACAAAATTAGTCTTCGCATCACTATCTGTGGTCAGAGCAGAGTCTGTGTTTGGGTTTATCAGTATTTCTACTCCGCCATCTTTGTTTCTGGCTGGATAGAGCGGGTCATTGCCTGGAATTCGAAAATTAAAAAGTAAACATAACCTCAAAGTGACTGTTGTTTTGTTAAAAAATTTTGTTTCTCAGTCTACTATAGTGTTTTAGTGTCTTTAGAGATTAAAGTCTGATTTTGATTTACAGAAAACCTATTTAACGCGTTGTTCTAAGACTCATTTTGAGTTGGAAAGACTAAAATGTGATGTTTTGAATCATAGATTAAAACCAAAAAAATTGGCACGATTTGCAAAAATCATGTTAAACGTAATCGGTTTCGTGTACACTGGCAAATTATATGATAGTTATGATTAAAATAACACTAAAATACAATTACTTACCCGGTTTTATGAATCGAGGTCTACCAGACAACATTTTTAAGATGAACGTTAGATTTATAACTTGTGAGTATGAACACTTTATTTAGTTACTTAGTTATTACGTTTCTAATTGTATTTTAACACATAAATAACACAGTTTGTTCATTGAGATTGAAAACAATTCATAATGATCACAATCTGGTTATCTTTCGGACGCTATGACGCTGTCACGAATGTCACGATCACGAAGCCAAGCAACTGTCAATGTCAATAATGTCAGTAGCTACGTAAGTTTCACTTTACGCAATGCACTAAAACTTGAAGCTTGAAGATTCATATCAAATTCATATGAATTGCAATCAAATTGTGATTCAATACAATGGTATTGAAGTATTGGTAAGATACATAAAAGCAAAAAGTCTTTAAAAAATAGTGCTAGATATCTTAAGCATAAATAAAAGCATAAATTGATAAATAATATTAGAAAAATGCCATACATCGGAACGCTTTACTTTTTTTTTCAATTGTACAAATAGATCAATGACATTTGATTGGCGGAGGGATATTTTTATAGTATAGTAGCGTCAACAAAAATGTGAATCTTAAATTAAATCTAGACACGCGGCAGCGTGTCAAGCCAAGTTCAAGCAAAGGAACTGGCTAGCCAGCGCCGAGTGTAATATTACACGAACCACTTGGTGCCACTTTTGACCCTTCTATAACTCAAAACATCTTTGACGTAAACACATAAAACTACGTGTGTTTAATTATATCCATAAGGATATCTAGAAGCCCAAATTTCATGAAGCTAGCTCAAACGGTTATAAAGGTATGAAGGTCAAAAAGTCGTAAATTTTAAGACTGACTTATGACTTATAGTACCTAAACCTAACCTACTTCCAGATGACCTAGAAGGATGAAATTTGGAATCCAGCTTGGTTATTGTGTGTAACCGTAGGAAAAAATCTAAAAATAAAACAAAGTTAAAAAATAGGGGGGGTCCCCATACAAAAAAACCACTTTTTATTGGGACTGACATATAAGTACCTAAACCTAACCTACTTCCAGATGACCTAGAAGGATGACATTTGGAATCCAGCTCGGTTATTATGTGTAACCGTAGGAAAAAATCCAAAAATAAAATAAAGTTTAAAAATAGGGGGGGTCCCCATACAAAAAAAACATTTTTTATTGGGACTGACATATAAGTACCTAAACCTAACCTACTTCCAGATGACCTAGAAGGATGAAATTTGGAATCCAGCTCGGTTATTGTGTGTAAGCGTAGGAAAAAATCTAAAAATAAAAAAAAGTTAAAAAATAGGGGGGGTCCCCATACAAAAAAATATTTTTTTATTGTAGCGTTGGAACCGTTACCTACAAGCAGATATTTGAAACTACCCCAATATATGTATTATTATATTTGCTATATTAAAATAAAGTTTAGTCAAAAAATAAGTGGTGTCCCCATACAAAAAACTTGTAATACGCTCTAAACAACCGGCCAACGGTGTGTCGTCGGCGGCGCGCGGCACCACATAATTATACAAAGAACAGAAGTAAAAACCATACAGCGGAAACACAAGAAAAAACATTAAATCTCAATACCTGCCTAGTTTTCTTTACAAAAAGTATTGATATCCCACCAAAAACATAAATGTAAAAAAGGAGAGCCAAGTTCAATACAAAAATTATGCTTGGCTGTGGGGCTCGCCGCAAAAAGAATGGAGATCTAAATGAGTGCCACTGCCAAGTTCTATGCAAATTTCAAATATGTATTTATAGGAACAAAATAACATTATAAACAAGTATTAAACTCTATTTCTTTGCTTTATTGGATACCTATAACAATTGCTGTTATTTAAAAAAATGTGAGATCTTAAAGTAGGTTAGATTTGGCTTGGCGAGGTTTTATCAGAATTACAATATATATAAAATGATTGATATAATGAAAACTGGCCAAGTCAAATCTAACCTACTTTAAGATCTCACATTTTTTAAATAACAGCAATTGTTATAGGTATCCAATAAAGCAAAGAAATAGAGTTTAATACTTGTTTATAATGTTATTTTGTTCCTATAAATACATATTTGAAATTTGCATAGAACTTGGCAGTGGCACTCATTTAGATCTCCATTCTTTTTGCGGCGAGCCCCACAGCCAAGCATAATTTTTGTATTGAACTTGGCTCTCCTTTTTTACATTTATGTTTTTGGTGGGATCGAATATACATGAAACCCTTGATGCTACATTTACGCTACGTCTTACGTAGGCGAACAACGCGCGAACGCGGCGCGGCGCGGCGCGGCGAAAGCGGCCGCCGCCGCGCCGCGCCTAGGGCATGCAGTACCGGTCCCGGTACCAAGAATTTCATTTCCCGGTTCTGGGCATTGCCGGAACCGGGATTCCCGGTTCTTCCCGGTTCTCAAGGCATCTTTTGATTACTTTTAAGAAATTGTTTCTGTTAGCGTACAATCTTTATGAATGACTTATTTTCATATGAATAATTGCGTAAGAATTAATAAATGACTTATTTTATTATAAACAAAGACTTAATTGGCGTTTCAACCTATTTTACGAAATTACCGGCACACATTGCCTCCGCCTGGGCCGAGCCACACGGCCGTAGCGTAGTCGATGCACTCAGCACTATGACGGCACGAATGCCTACTTTACTAGGTTAGTTGTCGGGTTATTTGGGTCCCCCATTTCATAGCACCATTATTAAATGTTATATAATGTCCTGAGCTAAAGTACTAAAACATTACTACTATTGAAATGGGAATAAATAGTCATATGATGAGAACCGGGAAGTACCGGTACCGGGTCTTCAGTACCGGTTCTTTTGACACCATAAAATTCCCGGGAATTCCCGGGAATATGAGAACCGGGAATTCCCGGGAATATGAGAACCGGGAATTCCCGGGAATATGAGAACCGGGAATTCCCGGGAGCATGCCCTAGCCGCGCCGCGCCGCGCCGCCTGACATTCGCGTGCAAATCGCGCCGCACCGCGTTCGCAACGAGATCGCTTACGTAGGACACTTCTATGGGCATCAAAGGATTGATTTCGCCGCGCCGCGCCGCGCCGCGTTCGCGCGTTGTTCGCCTACGTAAGACGTAGCGTTAGAGTTACACTAAATAAAATAAGTCTGTAGAGATTTTGATAATGACTGTTCAAGGGTTACGTCAAATTGCAAAGTCTGGGCTGTAAAAAAAATTGTTAGAGTTATCTAGGTCTGACTCTTGCCGAGATTTGGCAAACGTTTACCTAAGTTAAAGAATATAAAAGCCATAACAGACTACCAACCCCCGGACCCGGGTATGTCCTTAAACTGCGTCCAGGACCAGGGTATGTCCTTAAACCACGTCCAAGACCACCGGTGGACGGGCAGCAGCGTCCCTCAAATTCGGTGTACTCGACTGCGATCGCCAACCCGCCTGCCAAGCGTGGCGATTATGGCATTCACCCCCCCCCAAGGGGGAGGCCTATGTTCAGCAGTCGACGTCTTATGGCTGAGATGATGATGATGATGAACAGACTACCGCACAAAATATCTCTTTCTCGCTCTAAATTATAACTAACTCCTTAACGCATGTACGGCGACCACCTTGCACACCAAGGTCGCGGTGCGGTGCGGTAGTCTGTTACGGCTTTAATACTCACCTCAAGCCAGCACAAACGCTTGAATGCTATTTACAATTGTACACGCTTGCAAATGCGTTTTTGTATTCCGGACAACGTGATCTGTTTCAGGGCTCCACTACACAACGGGCCAACGCCGGCCACTCCAAGGGACGCATGTATACGTTAGAGGGAGCAAGTGATATTGCTATCTCATTCTATCGCATGGCTGTGTCCCTTGGAGTGGCCGGCACTAGCCCATCGTGTAGAGGAGCCATCAAAAACTGACATTGGCCCCGAGGATCGGCGACAAGCTCACGTAAGCCAAGCCAAACACCCCGTTCACACGCTTGTGATTGAGGATGCTTGTCGAAACTTGCCAAGCGTGTAAATGTAGCATAACTCAGGATTAGGGGTAACATATTGGAAGTGAAAATAAGCATGTAAAAAATAAATACATCGTTAATTTATGTATTTTAATAATAAAACAAAATAAATAGTATAAATACGTAATATTGAGAAGAATAACATCATCTTCGAGACATTATACAGATGACGATATACAGGTGTCCATGTCCGTAAACACGATATCTATAAATTATTAGTCAGCATGGCGTATTTTATTCAATTCGTTGACAATTTCTTCAATAACTATAGGAATCGAGACAATCGCACTAGTTCTTTTCTGCATAACTGGCATTACACACCTTGCAATGGCATTTGGTCATTACTTTCTACATTGTTAATAGGATTCTCAACATTTGCATTAATCGGTTCTGCTTCTCTGACCAAATTAATAATATCTACTGAGTTTGAATTGTCATTACCTGATTCATCCGGTTGGATGTATCTCGCTCTAACTAAAAACTTTTCTTCCGGAGTTTTTGTATCTTCGGGAATTCCATCCATTCCAATATCTGTTGGTATTACTGTAGCATTGTATTGTGACGCCAAATCATTGTACAAATCTGTGTTTGTTGAAGCTGATCTTAAGTTCTGCATTTTTAATAATTCAGCTAAGTGTTTAGCAAATGCATTGTATGGCATTCGGAATTTAACGTAGTAAACCGATGGGCGGTATGAAGGAGGTGGATTATTCACTTTGTACGTCAGTTCTATCTCAGCATCAGCGTCGATATTTGAATTTAATTTCGCTGAATTCGTTCCACTAATCCAATTTGCCAGCTTATCGATAACCATTTGATCGTTGTAGTAATTTAAAGTTTGTTGTGTGTTAAGTTTGTTATTATTAAAATACCTCGTGATATACGTGTAGAGTGGTGAAGGTCTATTAACTGCGTTTTCATTGACAGTTTGAAGGTGTGGAATGTTATGTATGATTGTATTACTTAAAGCACTGTTGGGAGAGTTCTGTTTTAAGTAGTTTTGCATTGTATAGATACTATTCTGTGTATTCATACCTGATTGTTGAAAGACATTATTCACGTTTGTATTATTTGGCCTTACTGCAACTACAGGGTTATATTTATTAGTATAGGGAATATAAATGTAGGGTTGATTTTGACTTTGTTTATATGCATTACTTAGAAGATAATTCCGGTTTTTCGAAGAGTAAGGGTTTAGTGAAGAGTAGACATTGTAATTTAAACGGTTATTTGGTACATACAGTCGTTGGTTTACATTTGTTTTTATTGGAATGACGTCTGAAAATTGAGCCATGTTTTGAGGTGTATATTGCAGGATTTGTCCTACATTTTTATTTTGGTAATAAGGATATTTATGCATGTTATATTTTAGCATAGGGGCAACAAACGTTTGGGCATATGCCTTACTAGTTATAAGAGGATTACTTGGTAATACTTTTTTCGTTGCTTCACCAAAATGAGCAGGATTAGGGTGGTATTTAGCATTGACAAAATTGAATTGATTTGTAGATTCTGGGTTTAGTATAGCGTTTTTAAATCCATTTGCATTCGATTGCATTGCATTCGCGATTAATGTATAGGATTGGTTAACAGCGTTATTGTGCCTGTCTTGTGTCGGTATATTATACAAGATATTCGGCTGGCTAATATCGCGATCATGATTGATGTTATTTGTATGTGAGTGACTTTGTGCTACATAGCTAGCTTGCACGACAGCAGGCTTAGAATAAAAAGATGACACCCAAGGAGTATCCACTACCCCTACGCTGGCGGCTACATAATTCTCATTAAGATTACGAAGAGGTTGCTGAGACTTCAAACTATATTTATACTCATTGCTTGATTCGTATAATTTGTTCATTTTATCAGCAACCCCCTTTACATGATCTAAGTCAGCTGTATAATCGCTCCCAAGAAGATGATTTGTCTCCTTCGTGAGTTGAACTGCGTGAAGTATTTTATTTGAGTCAATCGTATTTAGGTCAGACTGCTGACCTATCGTATTGGCAAAATTTTCATCACGATTTCTGGTAGAATCTTTCACGATAGGATTTAATCCAATTAATTGATTAGTATATACAGGACTGTTAAGATTATACTGCGACGATTGGACTCCAACATTTTGATTCGCATTTGTAATCAATTCTTGATCAAGCAAAGCTTGTAAAGGCCGATTGTCGTATAAGTAAACTCCTTTGTATTTCGCTAGTTCTGCTTCACGAAGAAACAATTTTTCTTTAACATCTACATTTTCACCGTCTTCTTTATCTAATATAGATTTCTTGATCAATGTTAAAGCGTATATTATATGATCTCGACTTGGAACTATCACAGCACCTCCATTTTCATATAACTGGTTAGCAAATATCGTCCAGAGTTTAAGTAACACCTCATCACATTTGGTATTATTTGGCAATTTGTTTTCTTTAGCAGAAAGAACCTGTGGAATAAAATGTACTGTCATAATCACTTTAGATGCTGAGGTAACTAGTAAATAATAATTATGGGATAATCTTACACAAATATGGTTTATATATTTTATAATACTTATATGATAGATAGACGACTATATATAGTAGACTAATATAAAGTCTGAATAGTCTGATACATTTGTTCCCCTCCCCCTGCTTATGATACCTATATCCTTCTATGCAGGAACATGAGACGTGTTCAACTGGGACATAAATGCGTCCCTTGGAGTGGTCGGCGCTGGTCCATCGTATAGAGGGGCCATAAGAATTGCCGTAGGCATAAGATTGACTTTTTAATATATGGTATTTAGATACTTACAGTAATTTGTCCATTTAAAGGAAAAATTCACCACTTTAAAACTTGTAGTATCGTATACATATACTTGATGAAAATTAGTTTAAATACTTACGGTATTCTGAGCTGTCACAACTGCTGATATCAAATAGAAACCTACCCAAAGCCACATATTGCAAATACTGCATCCTTACACCTCAGCCGTATAAATACTTCAGGCGAGAATTAATAGAAACACAATGTCACATTATATGCCGTGAAATCGGATTTTACGGTCAATATTGTAGCACTTAGGAACAGTTAACAGTAAGTGTTTATAAAAAATTAAGCGATTACTCAAATAGGAACTTTAATGCCGAAAATCATAGTTCAGTTCTAAACGTAAGTTTTGAATTGCGTCGGTTTGATTATCATTTCCTGTAAATATATTATAATTTACTGTATTAATTATTCTCAGAATTCTATATAATCGATTTATATAACTATATTGCTACATGAACATTTTGAAGAGTAATAATCTACACAATTTATCCAGTGCGCTAAATTTAAAATGAAAATAAAAGTATTTTATTTTTTATTTAATGCAATGAAACTTCAAATGATTTTTAAATATTATTTTACAGGCAATAAAAAGTAGACTAAAAATACTCCTTTATTATAATTTTCTTAAGAAAAATAATTATATATATGTCCTTAAATTTTATCTGCGACGAAAGTAAAGATTTATTCTTCTGCTCCAGTAATCATTAATGTGTTATTTCACACTGCTCTACTTTTAAGGCATCAACAATATATTTTATTCCTTCTAATAATTTTGCCACATTTTCACTGTGACATTTAGATGAAGGGAATTTTACCAAGTCAGTTGCTATATCTACTATCATTTGACTAACATACTTTTCCGAAGCCTCTGGAGTGTTATCTCCATCCCGCACCATATTTTTGGAATTCATTGTTAGCAAAGATTCAATTTGATTTGTTGTATCAAAATCATGTTTAGCAACATAATTGTTTTTCACAATTTGGAGTTCGGGGTGTGTAAAGTCTATCATGTTAGGATCATTTGATGCAGCTTCATTTGGTCTCAAAATTGTTGATTCGATTTTTAGCTCTCGTGTACCATAAGGCCTTTGTATGTATCTATTAAATTGTCCCGGAAAATTAATAACTTTTAGTGGTCTTTGATATAAAAATGGGAACTTTTTGTAAAGGTTTGGTTGTAAAGCACCGTCGGCATAATCATAATCAACGGGACGTCTTTCATACAGTTTGTATTCGATATCCAAATTCTGAGGTGGTATGTTTTCGTACATATTTCGAGGTAAGTTGCGTGTAAATATTTCATATCCTGGTTTAACATTTGTATTTGGATTTAAGCATATACGTGAAACAAGGTTATATACTTGTTCTGTTGCAATATTTTCTCGTGAAGGTATAATCCATTCAACATTCCTTGGTGTAAAGTATGGATAAGTAGGGTGTGGTCGCTGAAAAAAGGTAATTCATGTTTTATATATAGATATACCCACGATATACCAGACATTTATTGCCAAGCCAGATAGATTAAAGGTAGTAACCAGGGCCTGACAATATATTATGATAAAACACTTAACCATTGGTCAAAAAAACACTCGCTAAAATAAACAAATACTTAACCTTGAAAATTTTGAAATGTTTAAACATCGTATGTATTCGTAATTATTAATAGACCAAGTGTGTCTTTGAACATTAAATGACTAAAATCTTCTTTTCAAATACTTACTTGATAATTTCCGTAAAAACCAATCCATGGCATATTGTATCCAATCATATGTTGTTGGTTTGGTGGCAAGCCGGAGGGATAGACATTAGGTTTTAGATTCATTGTGGGAAAACCACTGGGATAGACGCGAGGTTTCGGTCCGTTCACAAGGAAAGATGATTTGGTTTCCCAGTTAAGATTATTTTGATTTACAGGATATAAGTTCCGAGAAGGAAGAGGACTCCCATAATTTAATTGAGTGGCGACGTCTATGTTTGTACTAACTTCTTTCAATTGTTTTTGAAGACGAGCATCGGCCACGTTAAGTCCACTTCTATCAGGACTCTTGTCGCCTGTTGAAATAAGCTTTTCAGTCATCATACTCTCTGTGTCAGTATTGTCTTTGATGTCGGCCTCAACATCTGTGATAATATCTTCATTATCGAGAGAAGTCAAATCATTTTTGACATTATCACTGTTCCAGCCACTAACCGTCACTGTATGGTCACTGTGTGTTTCGTCAGCCCAGTTTAGGGTTTGATCTTCAGTTAAAATATTGTTACTGGTATTTTCTACGTTATCAGTACTAACTTCACTCACAACATCTTGTAGTGAAGCTTCGTGAGCAACGTCTAAATTATTTTGATCTATAACATCTACATCAGTTAAAGTCATCGCATCATGATCAGGAACTGAAGATATTGAGCCACTTTCTTCGTTTTTGATATTAAATTGAGCTTTTTGGTTCCCATCTACACCACTTTTGGCTAAAAAAGTATTACCATTATCATCATTTTGGATATTGTGATTTACTGAATAGTGAACTTGTTCAGTGTTTGGTGCACTATTGACGCGCATGCCAATATCGTAACCATCTTGTCCCCTACCTTCAGAGTTATCATTTTGATTAATAGATAGATTGAGATCATGTTCTCCATTGACCAAGTTTTTATAAAAAGTACGTGTTCCCACCATGTTTTTGTAAACAGTAGGTGTTCCAAAAGAATTTAGCTTGTTTTGATATCCAGATTGTCCAATTATTCCACCAGGTCTAGTTATCCACCAAGCTGCCTGGGCAGAGCCAGGCCCAATTTGATACATTTGTCCTCGATTCGCTAATAGTCTGTTTAAATAAGCGTTATATGCTTCAATATTTCCTTTGTCAACTCCATACATATTAAATCGATCACCAAGCGGGTCAACATAGCTGGATACGAGGTTACTGTTCTGGTTATGCGGGAATTTTTGGTTCGAATACTTCCAGTTGTATTGGTTTTGGACAGGAATAATATTTTGGTTCGGTGGCTGATATTGGATCCATTGCCTGCGAGTTGCCCGGATCTTGGCGCTCTGAATAATACAAAACAATTTAAATAACAACCGAATACTTTATAGAGTAAGACCCAGAAAAGTCGATTTTGATAGCGTACGCAGTGCAAATGTTATTTATACGTCATAATGTCATAGAAGTTTGACGTTTAAAATAACACTTGCACTGCGTGTGCTATAAAATCGTTGCAGACTTTTCTTGGTTTAACTCTAGACCAGATTATATTTTCATCTTATTCAAGTGTAAATGCAGATGCACTATTTAATTACTTTTTACAAAAGGCCTCTTACTATATTAGTCTACCTTTAAAACCAAAAAATCCAAACCATATAACAGTCTGCTAATTTGTAGGTACAAAAAAAAACAAGATATCAAAAACAAAATATCGGCGAATTGAACACTAAGTCTACCGGGGTAAATACGTCACTTGGGGGAAATGCGATAAATATACGATATCTTCTAAAGTTTCTAAACGGAACATTTTATGACTATTATAGCCATCTACATTAAAAGTTCAGTGATCGTTCTTCGAACATAAAGGGTTGCAATAGCTCTAAAATATTCCATTTACAAAATATCTTTAAAAAACGCATTTACCTCAAGTGACGCATTTAACTCAGAGTTGACTTAAATTTTATAATTTAGTATAAAATCATGATCAAAATTACCTCCACGCTATACCACAGAACAGCGACTAAGATAAAGAATATCGCCTTCATTTTAAATATATTTGTGTGAAGCAATATATATAAATCTGGTTTTAAAAACTCAGAACTGAACTATACACAATGTATTTATAGCTTTATAGATCTGTGCGATTCGTTCTAGTACAGAAACCATGGAATCTAGATTATTTCCAATTTGATAAAAACATGCCCTTATAGCGTTAAATCGTGTCAGTGAAATGATATTTAAAACAATATTTATATAGACCATAAAAAATAATAATATATTGTTTTATTTTAATATTTACCTGAAGATAAACTTGCCAGTTGTTCGCTTACGTAAGACGCAGCGTAACTCGGGGTTAACCGGTTAAACCCGGATTTACCAGTACAATATAACCCTGTGTTAACGGTTAACTCCAGTGGCTAATTGCAGTGGTTTAGTGGAAGTGGCCCTTAGTCGTTTTAGACTATTTATTTGTGTGTTAAATATTAAAATTATTGTAGTAAGTATTGTAACTATTGTGAACATTAACCCGAAAATATATTTAGCTACTACCATACTTACATTACTTACATATGCAAGACAGTAAAAAAATAAATGAATAAAAAAGTTATTCACAAAGGTTTTTCTGCTAACGGTACATTATCATAGATCATACACTTGTCTTGTCACTAAGCATTTTTCGTGAACATCAAAATTCAAGTTTATCGAAATCAAAATAGAGTTAGACCAAGAAAAGTCTACAGAGATTTTGACAGCACACGCAGTGCCAGTAAACGTCAAACTTCTATGAAATTGTGATGCATAAGCAGCATAAGTAAATGATACTTGCACTGCGCAAGCTATCAAATCCGCTGCAGAATTTTCTTGGTCCGACTCTAAGCACAAAAAGCTATGTAATGGAGCTTAGCATAATTATATGGAGTACAAAAAAATATTTAGACTTTTAAGGATAATGATAACTAAAAATTCTCTTTTACCTTCAGGGTGCGAATCCATAAAATCCGTATTTTAAATCGATTTAGCGGTTAAATTGAATAAACTGCGTAAAGCGTAATCAATGACGCCTATGACCCGTATTATAACGGTAAATTATAATAAAATAAGATGTAGTTACCTACTAACCTCTAGCCGCCCAGAGACCTTTTTATAGGTCTCCTGTTCCATTCTAATTTGAACTTTGTGTTGACAAAATAAAATTTCATTTTGCTTGGCAAGGTTTGACGTATGGGCGGCGGGAGGCTAAAGAAAATACTATTAGTTTTTAACCATTTGAACGCCATGACTATCGTGCATGCAAGTGCATGTGTGTATCGTCAGTGGGGCACTCCTCACATCGGGCAAACGGTAGATGGAAGCACTTGCTTTCGTAATGTACATGTGCACATATGTTTCCGATTCAGGCCACAAGATTGCAGACCCTCCAACGCGCACGGTCCCTTATTGCGGGCATCTTTCTCTGTCACTCTAGTTACGCCGTAATAGGGAATATTAAGCAAAACTCTGCGTAGAGAGCGTCACTAGCTCAATCACATGGCGTACCGTGAAACAAGACAATCGAAAGTTCAGTTTTTGCCTCTCTATCTCTTTTACTCTGGTCTATTGGATCGATAGAGAGGCAGATAACGAAATTTCGATTTTCGCGTTTCGCGGTAGGCCACCTGTAAAGGCCCGTCATAGTAAAAACTTGTCAAAGAACTGTTTAGCCCCCATTCGCACGATAGCTTCTTCAACGCGCGTTAAAAAAGCGCTTTAATCTGTCCACACTCTAAATTAGGGTTGCCATACGTCCCGGTACGCCGGGACATGTCCTGGTTTGAAGCATGATGTCCCGGTGTCCCGGCCCATAAGCAAATTGTCCCGGTTTATAAAATCATAGTTATTTAGTAGGGGGCATTGAGACAGACAGACGGCCGGACGGTCAACAAAGTGATCCTATATGGGCACCGTTTTTTTCCTTTTGAAGTACGAAATCCTAAATATCTACCTACTATTATCTCGAAAAAATTTCGCGCTCGCTTCGCTCGCGTTTTCATTTAGGTACCTACATTATTTGTGACAGTTAATGTTTAATTTGGTACACATATATTATGTCAATCTATAACCCGAAGACGGACATGTAACGTAAATAAAATGAATTTTAAACATAGGGGGCACTTATTGGGGGGTAAATGAGACAGTTAATAAACAAAGTATTGCAAACTATATGGTGTTATACAGTGGAACCTGGATAATTGCAATCTCAAGGGACCGGCCAGTTTTTGTCAATTAACCAGGTTTTTCATTTAAGCAGGTCGTGTCAATTAACGAGGTTCAAAAAATCGTTGTGTCAATTATAGAGGTTTTCATTAATAGAGGTTGCGTTCTGACAAATTTCTTTTATGGAGGCGCAAATGACCATTTAAAGTATATTTACACGCTTACGTTCTGGGTTTCTGGTCTATACCTATATTACTTCTGTCTATACTTGCACTTTTACACTATATTAATTACCACTATATTTTCTTATTATTTGAGTTTAAAAAATTCCCTTGAATTGTAGAAGAAAGTTTTATTAGAATGTAAAAAGAATACTTTGTTTTTTATTGATAAAATCTATTTCACCTACTACAGGCTGTGATAGATACGCAATAAATAAATTAAATTCTGGATGGAGATATAAATAAAATGATCATTGCTATTAAAATATTGTTTCTGCTGTCTACAACTACATTATTTCAATTACAGAGGTAATAAGTAAGACTCGTTTCAATAATAGAGGTAAAAACAAGAGCCAAAATAACTGATATTTTAGCACAGTGTCAATTATAGAGGTCTTAAGTTGCGATGTGGTCAATTACGGAGGCAAAATTACGAAAAGCACTAAAATCTAAATTGCAATTATAGAGGTTCCAAAATTTCAATTATAGAGGCCTTTTGGTCTCAAGGGACCGGGACCGGACTTTTGGTTGCAATTATAGAGGTTTTCCATTTATCCAGGTGCCAATTAACCAGGTTTCACTGTATATCAAGTGATAGAGCTGTGGGAATCTCAAACATATGTATTTTATTAAAAATTTTAAGATTAATAGTTTAGAAGTAATTTAAGTAAATAGACAAAAAATGACCACTTCCCCTCTTTATCTCCGAAACTACTAAAATTAAAAAAAAATACTAAATAGTTCCTTACCTATAAGTAGATGACAGAAAAACCTATTAGAAATATGCAGTCAAGCGTGCGTCGGACTTATTACTTAGTTTTTGATCGTCCCTTACGGGTCTTTTTTTAACATTTCACTCACGTTTCACATCAAAATATGTGACGTTCCACGGGAAAAGGTACCTTATGAGGGTTTCTAGTTTCGGAGATATGAAATGTTTTGTAAAGAGGTGAAAAAATGCTCAATTTTTTTTTATTGTGTGATCTCAAACCTTAATGCGTAACGTTTGTTTACCTGTTTTTATTTTTGTTATAAGTTAGTTATAAGCCTAGTAACGTCTTCTCAGAGTTTAGTAAAAAGGTACCTTATGGAAAAAAGGTTGAAAATTTCCAAAAAAACTAGTCAATACGGGAAAAGAAGTTTGGTAGAGAACTGTATTAGCATTCTGCAAAACTAATTTGATAATTTCAGTTCTGGTTGGGGCGCCTAGCAAATATTATAACCGTACATCGACCGACATTATAAATCCAAGTAGCCTGCTATTATACTAAAGTTACTCTCGTCAAGTCTTTCTTAACTAGAATAATCTTCATTTGGTTTAGTCGCATGCAATAAATCAGCCATTGGTTTGCTGAAAAATGCCAATACCCGACGCATTACCTTATGGAATATCTAAGGTCATTGAACCTCAATGCCGCTTGTCTTCAATGGCAACCAAAATATATTATTGATAAGAAATAGACGATTAATAACATCTTTACCCCAAAATATTATTAGTTTATCCTAACTGTTCCATCATCATCATGCCTCATCATGTAACTTAACCACAAGGTACCTTTTCATTACATACAAATTATTGGTCTTTTTTAAGATTATTATGACGAAGAACCAATTAAATTTGTGGCAGTTTAATGTAAATTAATATTTTCTATTCATAAAAGATAAAAGCTTCAATGTGATTGATGTTTTGTAGTGATGTATTATTAGATTTATTTCCATAAGGTACCTTTTCGTAAATGTATGGAGCAAATACTGTTATTGTTATGTAAGTTTAAAGTGGCATAAGGGGTTAAATATAGTATTTAGTTGGGGTTTTAGGATTTATTTCATTCGAATGATAGAATTTCTTTCATATGTGCTCAGAAAAATTGATTGTGTGTTACATTAAAAGTAAAAATATTCAATTTTCTGATTTTACATGAAAAAGTCAGAAAATACATTTTCACCTCTAAATCGGTATTGTTTTTTGCTTAAACTGTCTCTCAGTGTCGTTTTCTAATAGATAAAATTTAAATCTTGAGAGCTCATTGCAATCAATCGTGAAAATGAAATAAAACTTTATTTTCAAGAGACTGGTTAGTATACACATAAATCAGTCGATATCAAAGGTTTCTATTTGCATTACAGAACAAGTCGCAACATTTTTTAAATCTCAGATATATAAGGTATTATTATTTGTAGTCAACTATGTAACTTACTTCAGGAACATAGTTTTTTAGGCGGCTAAACTTAAAACTTCTCTATCGTAAAGTTGCTCATTTCACAACATTATTTTCAAAAAATCATATCTCTGTAACTACGCAACTTAGGAGGTTGATCTTTTGTGTTATCGATAGCTTATTTATTGTAGATTACTGGGGTATGCATAACTCCATACCCGCCATAAGGTACCTTTGACCGTGGGACGTCACATATACATTGTTGAAAATTGTGTAATGTAAGGGTTCCGTGGAAGGCGAGTCCGACTCGCACTTGGCCGGTTTTCTTTAAATGTCCCGGTCTGAGCCCCCACACTTATGGCAACCCTACTCTAAATTCGACTTAAAACGCTTGATAAAAAGCGCCACCGCTGTTGTGTGAATACTTACATACATGGCTATCCATTTGTGTCATACAAATGCTTTTTTAACGCGCGTTGAAAAAGCTGCCGTGCGAATGGGGCCTTAAAAGTGGTAACACACTGGTGGTAGTGCGATAGCACCGCACCGCGACCTTGGTGCGTCGCACCCATAAATGAGAGCGAGGAAGAGATCTTTATTTCTCGCTCTCACCTATGGATGCGACGCACCAAGGTCGCGGTGCGGTGCGATAGTGTGAATACCACTTTAAGTTAAGGCCTATATGATTACATGATTACGTTACTCTATGGTTTAGTATGTGCACTAGTGCTGCGCTCTGGCGACAGAACATTGCAGTAATACTCCCTATTGGAGTAAAAGCTTTGGTAAAAGTGAAAGATGCCCGCAATTTGCAAACTTCGGTGTCCGCAGGCCCTCTGTCCTGTTCTGAGTTGCCAAATCGTGAGCCAGATGTCGGTAGTAAACTAAAGGATGTTTCTACTATTCGTTGTTCAAATTCTGTGCTAGATGGCGCTGTACCGTCGGTAAACTGGTTAACGATGTTCCAACACAGACTGTATTGGTTTATGTAGTATTTTTATACTAACTCTAAAGGACCAATTAGGTTCTGAGTAAAATACTTGTTAAAAGTCAAGGTACAAAATGAGTTTTGCCTTCAAAATATGAACCTAGCGGTCCTAACGTTTATAATTTCATTGTACAGTTAACAGTGTGGGTGATGGTACCTACAACAGCCTTATTGAGCTTGAGTTGTGGATGTGGATTACTTAAATTAAATTAATTTAAGACCAACAAAGGATCAATTAACTTACTTATGACAATTTGTGTCACTTTATGACTTAAGTCAATTTGTGTAATAATGTCCTATAATATTTATTTATAAAAGGGTGGCAGAAAGTTTTCTTCTAAAAAGTAAAGTAAGCAAAAGTATATCTTTTCCATATAATAATGATTTAAAGGTTTTTTGTACTAGTATTGAGACTGTGGAATGCTAGAGGTACTGGCATAACCAACCAACGGTGAAAATAGGGTTCCCGACGGTAGATACTTCATCATCACCATTGGCCACAGCATCTTGACAGGTGATTGTTGCAGTGACAGCAGTCTCTTCAAAACTCTTCCTATCGGGCATTTTTGGATCCGTTCAGCTCAGCATTGCTCCGAGCAGTTATTAACTTATTTAGGGTTGATACAACTTGACATCCCTTTGAGTGTACGATCACAGATAAGATAATTACTTGAACCAACCTTAAATAGCTGAAAGGGATAGTACCATACATAAGAAAGGGACCGCATGATTCGACCCTGACCCACTGTCAAACTTTGGTTTTGTAGGAAGTTTCCTTTTTATACCATAGTACATACTATTAACCTATTTCTGTTTCTATTTCTATTTCTATTAGTATTCTGTGGCAACAGTTTGATTTTCAATGAATTGCAGCATTGATAATGGGGTTTGTTTATATCATCCAGTAGCTGTACAAGTAAAATGTCAGTTAATATGTAAATGAAATACATTTTCATACAAACACTTTTATTCATTTTTCCATAAATAAAACTTCTCATACAAATACCTAAGTTCTTCTAACCACACTAGATCCCGTTCCATGGAAGTTAATCTACATTCATACGCTGAAATCATTCTAGTGTTCTTTAAATCATCAAGAAAAATATCACCGACAACACTAATACAGTCTCCTGTTGAAAAAAATATTGGACTAGTTTTTTTCTTCTCTATGCTATTTAATAATCTACCCATAACCATAGTATTGTCGTCTCCCCTTCTCGAAGCATCTGCGAAGTCCTGTATCAACTTTTTATATGACGGCAAAGGTATATTCAAATTATTCTTCGTGCTATCGTAATACACCGAAACGCAGCCTGTCGGATCGGTTAAATCGAAGTTAGTGGTCGTTTTTGAAGCGTTAGTATTATAAACAGCAGTCACAACTCCATGTAGCATCACGTTCTTGAATTTTAACCCGAAAATTTCGTATATATACTTGTTGTGCTCAGATCTTGAGGCCCGATAGATGTCTTGTATGTATAACTTTAACGGGTTTCGTTGCAGCTCGTTTACACCATTTATAATAGCTGCAGCCATGATAATATTCAACAAATAAATTATTTATAACTAGAATAACACTATTAATCACTCATAACATCTGAAAACCGGCATATTTACATTTAAAATTTATTTTAAAATTGAAAGTTTTGCCTGCCTCAAACGTCAAAATTGAGTTTACCACAGATAACGTAACCATAATAAGGCCCAAGGCCTGATCGATAAAAATCAATAATGTTGGCAGTCTTGACATGACTTAAGCGGTTTACAGATGACTACAATTTATCATTGCGATCTGTCAAACGATATGTGAGAAATCATTGGTCAGTCGGAAATGCACAAAGTATAAAGTTACAAGTTAACATGAGTTGTATTCTATTTTACTATAGCTACGTCATTGTCAGATGTATTGATAAATCATTACATTTGCCATTTCTTTTATTAGGTTTCGTTTTGCCATTGTTTTTACAACTTGGGCAATAAATGCCAAGTACCAAATGTATAACTATTATTCCTATCCTAATTAAAATGATCACTTCTTACATTTTACTCCAATTATTTATAACGAAAAATGTATTCCTGGCAGAATACGTCATGTTTACAACATTGAAATTTCAACTGTATCTACTTGGAATAAGGCGCAACATAAAGAAACATGATTGAATAGGATACGCGTCTAAGGAAGTAATTCATGGATCTTGTTAAGAGAAACAAGCGATCGCGATCACAATGAGATGAGATAACGAGTCTTAGAACAGCGGCCGTTCCGATGCGGCCCCATCGAACTGTAGTGAGGGGACTTTGTCGATATCTGAACCCATTTTATAAAGTTTATACATGTTAAAAGTTGGCAAAAAAGCGTTCGACACGCACTTGAGAAATAGCGACAGGCGATTAGAGTCAGTCTAAGCTAACTTTACAAATTTACACCGAATTTGAACAGAATAAAGCGAAGGAGTACCGAGTGTCATAATCTCATAATAAATTTCATATTTTCCCATTAATTATGACACTGCCACACTTTGTCCAAATCGCCGTGTGCAGATGCAATGCAGAGTTAGTTTGGTTTGATTCTACTACTACTTCTTGTAACTGAGAGCTTTAAAAATGCGGCTGTGGAATTGATAACGGAGAATTACATTCTTGACGACTTGGTTGCCATGATTAAAAATCCCGGGCACTCTTTGAAGCGATGTTTTTCTATAATTTCTATTTATTTATTTTGCTAATATAAAGCAACCAGCCTGACCAGGAATAACATGATCATTGTCAAGAGGGCGCTAATATTCTCATTTATAATTTATATGGCAACAGTTCAGTATAGTCTAAACAATGTTGATTGACAACTCGTTATTTTGACTTACATACTTTTATTCACTCTAACAGGCTTGGCTCACTCCGCGATTTTGTCTCTTTGCAACAGGTAGCTACAAGTACATCCATTCCACACCAATTTTGGTGGCTAGCCATAAGCCGCGCGTGGCGCTGTCGCCACCTAGCGGCGATATCTGTCGTGATCGTAACAGACGCGTTTGTTAGAGAGTGAATCAGTAACTATAATTATTTTACATCCGCAACGCAGGCTTCGTCAGGCACCTTGAATTGAAAGTGCCGTGTGGTGCCGGCATCAGAAAATAATAGCACCACCCCATCTCGTCCCGTGGGTGTCGTGTATGGCGACTAAGGGAAAACTGGCGACAGATATGCATATGAGCAAGGCTCGCCCGTATCCTTAGCGGGGTCCTTGCTCACAAGAGCTGTGCGCGCGCCACATCGAAAAAAAGACAACCTTGAATTGAAAATATCGATAACATCTAATTAGAGCGATATCGACACAGCCACCCCTAGGCACTCAAGAAAACACTCGACAAATAAGCGAGGGCAGACAGTTTGCATAATTGCCGCGTTCGATACCCACCGCACACGTCCCTTCCACAGAATAGATAATAATATGTATACATTCTCACTGTCTGAACTCTGTATTTGTAGTATGGCAAGTCAACTTTGTCTGTAGAAGTATTTCCCTTATGAGGCGTGTAAAACAAAAAAATCGGCCAAGTGCTAGTCGGACTCGCGTTTCTAAGTTCCGTACATAAGCCCGAGTCACGCTTGTCTGCACATTTGTAATAGGTTTTCCTGTTATCTATAGGTAAAGAACTATTTTGTGTGTTTTAAATTTTAGGCCCAGTAGTTTCGGAGATAACTAAATAGATAAGTAAGATAAGTAGTTTGTTATGGATATGTATGGTCTGTCATAATAATATGATGATTAAAATCTATTTTAAACGCTTTGTTAACTATGTGAACTGTGGTAGGGGAACTTAAAGCGAATATACCTATTATTACTTATTTGACTTTTTAAACCTAAGATAATATCTCCTCTACTCCATATCTCCCATCTAGAGGACAGCAGCGTACTTGCAAGCCCTTTGGTGTTGCAGGTATCCATGAGCAACAGCATTTGCTTACTTTCAGGCCGTATATTAATTTTCATAGCAGCCAAGCGAGCACTGTCGCGCATACACCCAATCAGTAATAAACGTTCTCAACGTACTTAATTTGTCAAATTCGCAATTGCGCGGCACAAAGGCATGGTAATTACAAACAAATACAATTCGATGTTAGCATCCGTTTGTTTCCGGCTGTCATTGACGTGGGCCAATTCGAGTTCCAGTTATTCGATCTGTTTCCGATATGATTATGAACTGTCCGTGTCAAAAGGGACAGTTTTGTTAAAGAAATACTGATAAATCAATATCATAACGGAAACGGATCGAATAAACGAAACTCGAATTGGCCTGGTAGGTAATAGAGCCACACGTCTGTTTGAGTTCAAATTTGGATGTTAGATAATGGGAATATAGACTTTACAGATAATTGTATGCGATTTTGATACGTTCCCAAACTGTCAAAATCGGATGCGTTTGACAGGCTATTAATGTACCTAAAGCCCGCTTCACACTCGTGCGCGAATCGCCGCGCGAAGGCGCGAACTCGAGTGTGGAGCGGTCTTAATAAAGAATGTGATTGTGATTTTTTTCTACGTTCAAGGGATAACGTCTGCCTAAATCTATGATAAAAATCTAGAACCAATCCAATTTAAAATTTCTGATCCAGGAATGGGGTCCAAAACTAATTAGAAGATAAGAAAGACGCTAGGCCGTAATTACTGAAACTTTGTCCTAAAAATAGCCCGTTAGGACTTAAAGGTACGGGCAATGTTTTTTGTTAGTCTAATACTCTCTTGCAATTAGCATACTAAATTGGCGTGATTTTATTTCATTTTACTTTTAACGGTATACTTAGTTTAAACCTATTTCCTTCAGTAGGTAAAAGCGGCAAACTTATTGTTGCAACGTCTTTAGAAGACTTATAAGGTGTTCTAAAAGCCGTAACAGACTTGGTGCGATTAAAATATCTCTTTCTCGCTCTAGCTTATAGCTGCGTCCTTAACGCATGTACGGCGACCACCTTACACACTATCGATATATACTTGGTCAAGCAGATCTTGTCAGTAGAAAAAGGCGGCAAATTTGAAAAATGTAGGCGCGAAGGGATAGCGTCTCATAGAAAATTTGAATTTCGCGCCTTTTTCTACTGACAAGATTGGCTTGACCATCTATACATATCAAGGTCGCGGTTCGGTGCGGTAGTCTGTTACGGCTTTTAGTTGTATTCTGCTAATGATGCCAACTTGACAAAAAAATTGGAAACTAAACATTATAGGAAGTTTACTCCGTTGAGTTGCATAAGTAGTATTACCTGTGAGACCTGTCATATAAACTTTTGTTGCTCTTCTTTAGTAAACGACAAACCAAACAAAATCTGCAGCGGATTTGATAGCCCACGCGCAGTGTAAGTGTTATGTATGCGTCATAATTTCATAGAAGTTTGACGTTTAAAATGACACTTGCACTGCGTGCTATCAAAATCGCTGCAGACTTTTTACGGTCTGACTATATGTAACACTTTAAACTCTCGCGTTTTGTACACATATTTAATTGCACAAACGGGTCTACCGCGATATACTTTCATTGTTTTGACCTTAAATTCCGACGTTTCAGCTGAATCGCACCAGCTGTGCTGCTCACGGAAAGACGTATTCGGGATTACAGGTAAAATAATGAAAGTATATCGCGGTAGACCCGTTTGTGTAATTAAATATGAGTATGTAATCATATTTTAATAACAAAACTTCCGTGAGACACAGACACAGATTCATATGTAATCATATTTCTATCATATTACCAAACTACGTACGTGTATTTTACATTAATGTTTATACCAAGTTTCTTATAATGTTAATTCGTGTAATTTTGAATTTAAGCATGTCGTTTTAATTGAGCGTATGTGCGATTGTATGGGAGCGGCTTTTCGGCGGCGGGTTCGTATGACTTTTAGTTTGGAAGATGCTATCGTATTTAAACTCGTTACATTTAAAGTTACATTACATATTACAGTTAAACTGGACTGGAATCAGGCGCACGGTCAATATAGGTTCCTCAAAGCAGTCGTGGCTCACTCCGCGATTTCGTAGCTTTACAACAGGTAGTTACCGACAAGTACATCCGTCCTACACCAATTTTGGTGGCTAGCCATAAGCCGCGCGTGGCGCTGTCGCCACCTAGCGGTCATATCTGTCCTAATCGTTTCAGACGCGTTTTGTTAGAGAGTGAATCTTCTGGGCTATAACCGCGAAAATCGAAGTTCGCAAATTGCGGGCATTTTTCTCTGTCGCGCTAACTACGCCTTCATTGGAGTAAAAGAGAAAGATCCCCGCAATTTGCGAATTTCGGTTTTGGCGGTATCCCCTCTGTAAGTACCTAGTAAGTACCTACTATTGTTTATCTGTGCTCAAAGTAACAATTTAATTTAAACCTCTCCAAATTCGCGTTACTTGATAATTAGTTGATAATTAGTGATTATCGATCTGTCCTTAACCGATGTAAACGTAAGTAAACGGATCAAAGTTTTAGCTTGTTCCGGATCGGTTCATTTGTGTTAATTATGATTTTGACGCGGCCCGCGGGCAAATTCTCAGGACGGCGTTATTGCTATGAGGATTTTGGCAGGCGCTGATGTTATGTTTTAATTTTATTTTCACCACACCAGCTTGGAAAGGCTTACTTTGCACTTCAAAACCTGATAGCAAAGTTGCATTTTATTCACATGTGAGGTAAAGTAATCAAATGCAAATTTTGAGTTGTTTTCTTATGTTTGCTGGTAGAATTTACTTTTAAATTATGATTTTGGATGATAACTATTTAATACCATTCATTTGGATTTGATTAGGTTTGATTTTGATTGATATTTTACATTTAATATTTGCTTCAGGCTGGCGTGGTGAAAAATGTTGTGTTTCACTCGGGGGCAAATATTGTTTAATCTTCGTGCTTTGAAACCCTCGCAACGCTCAAGATTCCATTTTTCGAATCTTTCGCTTCCTCGAGTATCAATATTAGCACGAGCGGTTAAACAACAACTTTACCCCTTGTAAAACAAATAACTATTTATGTCCACCATGCCGTGGCCATATCTTACAATGCGTTTCATGATGTGGCAATGATTTCATGAAATGATGTGTTTTTTGCATCATGAAAAAGGCAAACCTAACGTAAATAAATCATAATTTATCATGATAATTCTATAATGGCATTTCATTAAGGATCAATTTCTAGATTTGGCCATGACCACGACATCCACATTACAACCAGTTTATTGCTACCAGATGGAAAGGATTTTGATGGTGAAAAAGATATGTAGGTACACTATTGTATTCCAGTATTCCCTTTCTATCAGGTATCTCTATGCTTGCCTAATATGCTTCAATTTAAATAGAACGTTGGCACAGAATAAATAATAGTCCTAGGTACAGAAGACTCACTCTCTAACAAAACGCGTCTGTCACGATCAGCACAGATATGGCCGCTAGGTGGCGACAGCGCCACGCACGGCTTATGGCAAACCCCAAAATTGTGGTCGAACGGATGTACTTTTAGCTACCTGTAGCAAAGCGACGAAATCGCGGAGTGAGCCACGCCTGACGTTGGAGAGTGAAGTTAATATGTACCTACCTATTGTCTCTCTTCAAATGTCTGAACTACCTTTTTGTTAATTTAGCTTAAAAAAAAACTAACGTAGGTACTTACCTTTTATATACACAGAAGTACTTAATGTGTAGGTGTATGTGTACGCAGGTAAGTAAACACGTAGGATATTTATTAAATTGAATATATATATCAATAATATCCATCTAGGAAGTCTACTTAATAAATCACTGGGATTCGAACCTATAGAAACACTCTCGGGTTATTTTGGCTTATAGTACTCATTAGGCTCCAAAGATCCCGGTGAAAGAAATAAATTCTCAACTTAAAAAAAACCGGGCAAGTGCGAGTCGGAATCGCGCACGAGGGGTTCCGTACCGCAATGCAAAAAAAAACAAAAAAAAAGCAAAAAAAAAAACGGTCACCCATCCAAGTACTGACCACTCCCGACGTTGCTTAACTTTGGTCAAAAATCACGTTTGTTGTATGGGAGCCCCATTTAAATCTTTATTTTATTCTGTTTTTAGTATTTGTTGTTATAGCGGCAACAGAAATATATCATCTGTGAAAATTTCAACTGTCTAGCTATCACGGTTCGTGAGATACAGCCTGGTGACAGACGGACGGACGGACGGACGGACGGATGGACGGACGGACGGACAGCGAAGTCTTAGTAATAGGGTCCCGTTTTACCCTTTGGGTACGGAACCCTAAAAAACAACTTATGCACAGTTTGTTTGTTTGGCGGTTAACTATCTCTGCAGCGAACTGTTTACCTACATAGTTTTAAAAACTTTAATAACATTAAGTTTAATCATACCATTATAAGAAAGAGTTAATTCGCATAACGACGCCTTGTCTTATAAGAAATAACGGTTATATTCACGGGCAGCCATTTTGAAAAGTAAAATGGCCACTTGCCTTTAGCGAAAACGTGACTTTTGAAATTAAAAATGGCTCGTTATACTTAATATTAATAATTGTAAATTAGTAGTAATAGTAGTGAAGTAGTAATTATTAAAATAATTACTTTGGGAAATAATTACTTATTGAATTAAGTGCCCATGTTCTTATTTTTTATACAGGGTGAAAAAAAAGGGGCACGCCTTAAAATCTTAAGTTAGGTACCTCATTTTACTTAAAGGAAACATTATTGTATTTTTAAAAAGAAACAAAACTGCATTCATATTTATTTATTTATATTTATTTGTTCTATTTTTTTTCTATTTTGCTTGTAAAAAATATTTTGTACGACAGACGAGTGTAAGACCTAATGTTTCTACTAGTAGATTGAAATTGCGAGTGTTTATTTTTTGGAATGTTTAGTCGGTTCGATTCCCGGGAGAAACAAGCGAAACAAAAACTCATTTAATGCAGTTTTATTTCTTTTTTAAAATAAAAGAATGTTTCGTTTAAGTAAAATGAGCTAACTTAAGGTTTTAAGGCACTTTCCCTCCAGGGCCCATAACTTTTTCCACACTGTATAAAAATTTACTTAAGTAATATATTTTTTTTGTAGACCTCATTATGAACCCAAGGCTCCGAGGTCCTAAAGATTTTTCAGGTTAGTAAAGACGATGGCTGTCTTACTTTTAACTTCTAAACTCTAAGTGGCTGTAAATTGTTAAAGTTGAGTGTAAAACTGCATATTCCTAACGTTTTTGTAGAGCAAGTTAAACTTCAGGAGCCGGTGACGGACACACGGACAGACGGACGGACAGCACTCTTAATCAAGAGGAAATGAAGATCCTGGTAAGTACAGTCATTTTATAGGATTATGTTCTACATTTTAATGCGTTATAATATAGTTCACAAAAAAAAATTATGACAGCTGTCACTGTATACAAGCTATGTAAAAAATACCGGCTTTGCCACGGCTCATGGGAGCCTCCGCGATTTCGTCGCTTTGCTACAGGTAGCTAAAAGTACATCCGTTCTACACCAATTTTGGTGGCTAGCCATAAGCCGCGCGTAGCGCTGTCGCCACCTAGCGGCCATACCTGTCCTGACCGTATAACAGACGCGTTTTGTTAGAGAGTGAGTCTTATGTACCTTGTACTATTATTTATTCTGTGGCATTCTTCATAGGTATGTTATGTGTTTTAACAGGCAATGTGTCCCGCATTAGTTTAGGATATTTAGCTCGGCTCGCGAGTCCGGCCAACTTAGATCAAAGTCGGTGCAACTGCAATTTCCTGCATGTATACCTACAGCACCACTGTACGGGGTGCGCCAAGAACGATCCTGAAGGAAAATAAATTACCTAAATTATTATTATTCACATTTTATTATAAGGGGTCATCCATTAATTACGTCACACGAATTTCTAGGTTTTTTGACCCCTCCCCCCCTCCTTGTCACACTTGGTCACATTTGGCAAACCCCTCCCCCGTGTGACGTCACATTTTTTCTACGAAATCGCCAAATCGAATTAAGTAAGTACCTAAGTATTATTAACATTTTATCAAAATATTTTTGACGATACAAATATTAGTAATTTTATAACCCAAAACTGCTTAGGAAAGAAAATTAAACGAATAAAAACGATTATCGTTTTAAAAACTTGTTATTTAAATAAATGTACAGCGAATAAAATAAATAAATTTTCGGTTACTGATTAAGTTAAAGTGACGTCATAAAGTTTGTGTCTCCGGGGGGTCCCCCATGTCACAATATGTCACATTTTCTTGACCCCCTCCCTCCCCCTAAACGTGTGATGTAATTAATGGATGACCCCTAAGCGCTTGTGGCTTAGCGCCTAGCGGCGAGAGCGCGACCTTCAATCCGGAGGTCGGACATTAATATCTATGTAAGTAATTAACAAACCTGTCACCAAATTTCACGTGAATTGTTTGAATAATAGGTACGACTTTTAGAGGAGAACAACGGAAAAGGATATATTATACGAAAGCATTTATGTCCAAGCTAAAAAGGAATACGTTCGCTTTTGTTCGATCAGTAAAAGTAAGTTCTTAACCTAAACTAATAACTAACAAAACTATTCACACAATTCGTTCCGAGTCCCTCCAGATGCAAAGGAGCCCATCACGCTCGCCGCGTTGCCACGTTGAACCGAAAAGTAAGTTAATTCTGATTCACATTTTTAATATTAAAGTATTTGCTCCTGAGTTATGGATGTTTTCTATGCATATACGTATACGTCTATACCCACAACACAAGCCTTATTGAGCTTACTGTGAGACTAGGTTGATCTGTGTAAAATTGTCCTATAATATTTATTTATCTAATTTGAAACACCCTGTAGTTAACTTGGACAGCTTAGTTCGTATGCGGACTACGTAATTCAGAATATGCTCAAGATGGGCTGTATATGATTTGGGGGTATATTCGTTCTATTCCAATTTGTACCTACAGTCTGCAATAATATCTGGTACAACGAAGCGCTCAATAATATTTATGCCGACCGCCAGAACCACCTTTTTTCAATGTAATGTGCGATATTAAGAGGATAGTAGAGGATCGTTTCTCTGGTAATGACGATTAAAACAATCTTTGCTACTGAGTGGGACTTAAAATTATTAGTCACCACCATCCGTTTGGAAGGAGCGGTATCTCCTAACACAAGTATTGCATACTTAACAGGAGGTATCCACCACAAATTATTGTATGTATAAATCCACCTAGATACCAAATAAATAATTTTGAATTATCAAACTGCACAACGGGACTTAATCGCGTATTTAAGTTTTAAGATTTACCTCAGACGTTTCCAGGACGGCGTTGTCCCCGTGGTCTCGGAGTCTTCTCCGAAGTCTTAAAACTTAAATACGCGATTAAGTCCCGTTGTGCAGTTTGATAATGTTTAATAATCGTGAAAGTTTTAAATTAGTGTAATTTTGAATTTTTGAAATTTGAAAAAAATAACCATCGCTAGGAAAATACGAATTAATTTTATTACGATTTTGATAGCACACGCTGTGCAAATGTTATTTATCTTCTATTTCAGCAATTTCGGCAATTCTTTTTTTTATTGTATTTGTTATTGTCAGGAGGAGTGTCAGTTCAAAAAATCTAGACTGCGAAAAAAATAGATAGATATAGGTGAAACAAAGTTCGCCGGCTCATCTTGTTCGCCATAATTTCATAGAAGTTTGACGTTTAAAATAACACTTGCACTGCGTGTTCTATCAAAATCGTTGCAGACTTAACTTGGTCTGACTCTACTTTCTTAATTCAAAACAAGCATAACTTCGTTATTTTCTACCATTATCATAGCTAGTTGATTATAAAACCCCTTTGTTGAAAAAACACACTGTCCCACTAGGTACTACCGTCGTTGGCTCGCGGCCAGCAGACTCAGCAGTACACGAGATGCAGCAGTAGGGAGGGGACATGCAAACTATCGATATCGATATACTCTGTAAATAAAAAAACACTGTCCCACTGCTACCGTCGTTGGCTCGCGGCCAGCAGATTCAGCAGTACTCGAGATGCAGCAGTAGCGAGGCCCTCGCTCCCCTGGGGACATGCAAACTATCGATATCGATATTTACCTTGTTGGTAAAAACACTCTCCCAGGAATCCTAAAAACCGGTCAAGTGCGAGTCGGACTCTCGTTTCAAGGATTCCGTACATTACTCAATACCTATTTAATAATGTATTTTTTTATGCGGAACATGAATGAAATATCTTTAAAATCGGCCCCTCATGTCTGAGGATCGTGGTCAGTATCAGGGTTGCATCTGGAGCGGATGATCTGTCTCCACCGGTTTCTGTCCAACGCGCCTTTGACGACCGTGTAGAAAGCAGAGGATGACGAGTCTTTAACTTGATCGGTCCATCTTATTGGTGAACGACCGCGTGATCTTCTGGCTTCGGTGTTTCCAATCGTTTTTCCAAACTTTCGTGGCCTCTGCGCACTGTGTCTTCAAATTATCGATAGTTTTGCTCGGTGAGTTGCGAGGCAAGTGAACGCAAACAGTGGCATATTGTGCCATCGCAGACGTGCGTGAATTTGCAGTCAGACGGCGCACATAACATCAAACATCAATATTTATTCAGCAAATAGGCCACATGGGCACTTTTACACCTTATCGTAGAATTTACATACAAACAAAAAAAAATCAAAAAAGAGTAACATAAACGCACTAGTGCTCGACATGCTAATGCCCAATAGATGACACCTTGCTGTCACCTCTATTTACAATGACTTAAGTTTCAATATGACATGTACTGCAGGGGACCGCGTCGAGCACCAGTATCCTTACCACATATTTTTTTCAAAATGTGTTGTACTGCTGATCTATTCGCTATGTGCAAGACTGGTGCTGCCCTCATTTTGTCGGAATTTCTACGTTAAATCTTATGGAGTAAAATTAGTTCAAGCGGCTGTCGCTAGTACTAATGTCGGACATTCCATAAGATTACCTCTGTTTGTGACGATCAGCGCCACCAACTTCGCACGTTCTCAATAATGTGACCCTGTATTATTAAGTTATCGATACAGGGGCAGCTCTAAAGAATCGTAGGCAATAATCGACAGCCGCGTCTTATCTGACATAGAGCTTCGTGCCTCACGACGTAACGGGGAGAACTTTCCTTACTTTTTAGTATAATATTTAGTATATTTAGTATATATCTTGAATTAAAAACTATTAAATTACAGCTATTAAAATAAATAAATAAAATAAAATGCGTTTATTTCAGACAAACATGGTCCATATTTTGTTAGTACATCTTAACAATTTAAAACTTATAGCTAAGGTTAACTTAAAAATAATAACTTAAATGACTATCTTAGGTACTAAAGACAAATGCAGAGAGGACCAGTGCCTTATCAGGCCACTGTCCCATCTGCCAGCCACGACGGCCAGGAGACTGTGGCGGCTGTCGCGCACCCTGCGGAGCGTCGCGGCGCAGCGCTTGCGCAGTGTCGCGTGGAATCCGTCCACATGAGCATCAGCGAACATGCCGGACGCACTGCAGTACCGAGGCAGCCGCAACAGTACCCTGAACGCGTCATTATATTGTACGCGCATGGCATTAAAAGCCCTTTGCGTGTATCGAGTCCACAGGCTGCAGGTGTACAGCGATGTACAGAACGCTCGAAATAATGTTATTTTTACTTGCGCTGTACACCGGCTGAACCTGCGAGCTATCATATTGGCCCTCACGGCCAAGGCCCTCCGCTCCCTCTCGATATCAGCGTCATCACGGAAATCGTCGGTTACCAAGTGCCCAAGGTATTTAAAAGAGGTAACCCAAAAAACACCACCCAGTATTCTAGAATAACAACAAGACATTTTTTGATTTGGGGATTTTTCTTGGGCTAACTCTAAAGGCTAACTTCAAAAAATGATAAAGTTGTATTTTATCCACATGAGTGGTAAAGTAATCTGATGCAAATTGTGGTTGTTTCCACGCGGTGGCTGGTAGAATAGACTATGAAATGATGATTTTGATTGATAAATATTTACAAGCGATCATATGGGTTTGCTTTGTAATGTTTTATAGCTAATATTTTAATTGCGTTTGTGGTGAAAAATTATTAGTTTCATTTGGTAGCAAAGTTGAAAGCCTAACTTAACACATTCACTGCCCCCGACGCACATGTGCGTCCACCGTCATACAAGTTTGTTCCTAGGCCACGCCCCATGGCAGTAAATGCGTCACATCCCGTACATGTCCCGGCGTACCGGGACGTATGGCAACCCTTTAAGGTTCCACTTTTCGAATCACTATGCTCGTGGTTCAATTTTGGAATTTTTCGCTTACTCGGGTAGGTACTCGTATCAATATATATTATACGCGAGCAGAGAGCGGAGTTAAACAGCAATTTTACTTTGCCCCCTTGTAAAACAAATGACTGTTGTATATGATATGCCATCAATTTGCATAATTAATAATATACTTAACAATATTTTACCTTTTGACACAGGTGAGTAAATGACAACAATGTTTTGTTCATTCATTTTATTTTATCTCTTAAAATAGTTATAATTTATTTACAGTATAAAATATAGACTTAGAAAATGGTAACTTAGCTTTTTTTGATGACATTGATGAATTATTTTTATTTGGTAATACTGAAAGCTTCAGTGGTAAAAACCATCAAGTATTTTTGTAAAAATACTAAGTATAAATACTTTTTAGTTTAACTCTCAACATAATTATTTGGGGACTTATCTATGAAAAGGGACCAAATTGTCGATGGCGCTTACGCCGCACAGCGTTACGCGGATATCGGAGAATCGTTAATAATGGCATAAGCGCCATCGACAATAAGGTCCCTTTTCATAGGTACCTAACGTCACAATTTCAAACGCTTAGTTACTTATAACTTAAATACCTATTAATCTTATCAATAAAAGTATTAGTCAAAACTGGTTTCGCTCCCGTAAAGTCAATATTCTTCTTCAAATTCACAAAAGAAGCGATGGTAGACGCCAAAAAGCCTTTAGGCGTTGTCACTACAGGACTCGCGTATTTTGGAATAGGAGTAACAGGTATAAAACTTGGAGCTATACTACTCCTAATATTTGTGTACAAATTAGGTTTCGTTGTACCTATTATTACTACTCTTTCTGTTGTTGCGTCGAAGTACGGACTAGGTGTTGTGGACGGTACGCTAATTTCAATAGGTATTTTCGAGTATAAATACTCATTATTTGACGGTGATTTAAATGGCTTTTTTTGAATGAAAAGTGGTTTTAATTCTTCATATGAAGGTACGACTGTAGATGCAGTGCTGTAAGTCTTTTTAGGTACAAATTTGGGATTTTTAGGTCCAGAAAAAGCAGTGAATTTGCTTTTATGAGGATCGTAGTTGTTATACTTATCATCATATTCTAATGAATAATCATTAGCATAATACTCTTTAGATTGTGGATCATTATATTGATAATCTTCTTTAGATTCATGATTTTCTGTCACTGGTTTTGTATCTACATTATAATTATTATCTATATCATTAACTCTTTTAACATTATTGACATCATAATGAGCGTTATAATCTACATTATTAATATAATTATCAATATAATTCCTGTCGAAATCATTTTTACTATCATAATGTCTCTGATTGTTTGCATAATTATGTTTTTGATCATGATTGTTATAATTTATATAATCACTATTTCCAATAGGTTTCTGATTGCTGACATAATCATGATTGGATTTAGGATTGCCGTTATAATTTCTATAATCCATGTTTCCATTTTTTTCATCGTCGTATCTAACATCAGCTTTGTACCCGTTTTCATCGGCCGTGTATGAGACGATTTGCATGCGCCCGTCGGGGAGTCGAACCCGGTACTCTCCGTTGGTGGCTGAACCGCTGCTCTGTTGTGAATGGGAGAAGTCATCTCCGGTTTTATGATCTCGTACTATGTAGGAGAACGCGTAGTTTTGAGCCTGGAACCGATGAAATCATGATTTAATATAGAATTAGTTGATTAAGTGAAGAATTCCAGTTCTACAAATAGTACCTATGTATAGAAACTCCATTGTATTTAATTTCTTTCCCTTTAATTCCATCGTTTCGACACGTACGTACTACATATTTTATCGATAAGTATCGTTAAGTGTTAAATTAACAAAAAAATTGAATTGCTATATCTTTTTCCAAAAATTATGAAGAAATTAGGTCTAATTAAAATTGTGGTAGGAAATATTATAAATGGGAGGAAATACTATGAATTCAGCCTTACATAAGGCTTTCCTATGTTTTATTGTGATACCTATAAAGTGTTGTTTTTGAGCCTTTTACTACTACTCATGTAAAACTTTTTGTTATTTCTGTTTTACAATTATATTGATTGCAAAATACTGGTCGTGGTTGTAACTTATATGTATAACTATATAAATATCACGCGGAAACCTACATAAATCTGCAAATAAATTTAAAAGGTGTTTGTATTTAGCGCGGGCATTATAGCCCATAAGGTCCATAGTTTCTTGGCAGGGGAGGTCTTTGTCCATCAGTAACAAAATAACTATTACAGAAATCCAGAATTTGAAACTTACTTGATTATAATCATTGTTGTCGTCATCGTTCACGTTATTGCTTTCGTATTGTCTCGAGTAATCCGGTTCCTTGATCTGAAAATTATCATGATTTTAACCGACTTAACCTCTAGACGCCAAGAGGCCTATAAAAAGGTCTGTCTAATTAATCTTTATTTTGACAAATAAAAATTGCATTTGTATTGGCCAGTTTTGATGTCTGGGCGGCTAGTGGAACGAAAGTGGAGGGCCCGCGCGAAATCGCTTTTTCAGAAACGTAGTCCTCATTTCCCTCTCTGGATATAAACATTTTTTTAAATATTTTGACACAATTGGTTGTAGAGTTAAGTCACGAAAAGTCTGCAGCGATTTTGATAGCCCTCGCAGTGCCAGTGTTATTTATACGTCATAATTTCATAGAAGTTTGACGTTTAAAGTAATACTTGCACTGCGTGGGCTATCTGCAGACTTTTCTTGGTCTGACTCTATATCAACCACAACTATGCCCCTACGTTTGTTGTTTTTCGAATTTTTGAGTAATATGACAGTTAGGAGTATTTAAAAAATTGTATATGAAATATGTTTTTCGCTCTTAATTTTTACAATAATAAAAAAATTGAAAAAGTCAAACGTAGGGGCTCAAAATAGCTATAGTTAAATATACATCAAATTATGCAAAAATATTTTCCATTATGTCAATATCCAACTGCAATGATAAACTCTGTAATTCCTTATGGGTCGAAGTGTATCCGTAAGGACCCCCGGAAATCATAAGGTAAAATAAGATAAGATAAGATACCTTGTAATTACTGTGAGAAGGTATTTTCTGTAGCTGTCGTAGATTCTTGTTGGCGTGGTCTGATATCGCCCTGTAGATTGGCGGCAGGGTGGGTTGCTCCTAATGAAAAATAAATAAAAATTATTATCTTAATTTAGTTTAATTTTTAGGGTTCCGTACCCAAAGGGTAAAACGGGACCCTATTACTAAGACTTCGCTGTCCGTCCGTCCGTCCGTGCGTCCGTCCGTCTCTCACCAGGCTGTATCTCACGAACCGTGATACCTAGACAGTTGATCACAGATGATGTATTTCTGTTGCCGCTATAACAACAAATACTAAAAACAGAATAAAATAAAGATTTAAATGGGGCTCCCATACAACAAACGTGATTTTTGACCAAAGTTAAGCAACGTCGGGAGTGGTCAGTACTTGGATGGGTGACCGTTTTTTTTTGCTTTTTATTTTGCATTATGGTATGGAACCCTTCGTGCGCGAGTCCGACTCGCACTTGCCCGGTTTTTTTGTACTTTTGTTGTATCTAAAAGCCGAGCCGAATATAATAGGTGAGACTAAAGCGCATCGTCTCCGCTGGCTTGGCCGCCTCGAGGTTTTTTTTTTATTAAATTGTATGGCAAGATTCGGGTCGCTTAGAGTATGGAAAAGAATAGGTAAAGATCGGGCAAACAAAACTACTTGGGTCCCTGGGTCGACCACCTGGACGCCGTCCTGTTGGTCATCCCAAATATCGTTGGGCAGATAGAGTGGAGGCCGATCTCCGTGAGCTCGACGTCGGTGAAAGCTGGTGTGATACCGCTCTGGACCGAGCAAAGTGGCGTGCTCTTTTGTCGGAGGCCAAGACATTTATGGGTCATCGCGCCAGCCAAGTAGGTAAGTAAGTTGTTTTCTCTATTAAATGCAGTAAACTGAATACGGTTAAATGTGGCATAAAGATACGTGAAGCTTGCCTTTACATTGAGACCCCCAGTGGGTGAAACCCAAAACCATGTTCTGGTATTTCATGTGGACATACCCAAAAGTTAAGGGAACTTGTGAGTTCATCCGAATTGTATATTTTTCCTGTGGGCAATAGTTAACAACTTGTGGGTATGTAAGTAATGATTTTATCATACTTATCCAAACAAAAGGAGTACCTACCCTTTCACGCAGATAAGGGTTAAACAAGAAAATTAACCTTTACAGCCCTTAACTTTTGGGTATGTCCACAGGAACGACTTGAACATGGTTTTGAGTTTGACCGAAATTGGCAGACGAATTGCAAGGTGGTAAGGGATCCGATTCTATTACGTATTAAAAATTTTAATACTTAAAGGCCACTTGCACCATTCACTAACCCGGGTTAACCGGTTAAACCTGAAGCTACCATGGTTACCAGTAGAATAGAATAGAATAGAATCATTTATTGCATATCACAAACCATATATAAAGGTGGTACATATTATTGGGTTAGTTTAAGTGACGCCCTGTAAGGACACAGCAACATATTTATACCTAGAATAGAGTTAACTTAAAACTACTGGCTTAACAATTTTCGTTACATATTATGAGATCATTTTAATCATATTTTTCATTAAAGTAATCTTTTAGACTATAAAAGCACTTATTGATAAGGAAGATTTTTAACTTGTTATTGAATAATTTGTGATTTTCTAAGTTTTTCAGAGAATTCGGGTTTATTATAAATTTTGATACACATAAAATGAGGGCTAGACGTGACAAGGTTTAATGAGGAAAAAGGCAATTCTAGTTTGTGTAAATTGCGGTTGTTTCTTCTATTGTCTATTAGTGGTGTATAAAGATTGATGTGTTTTCTGACAAATTTGCTTGTTTCAAAGATGTACATCGAGGCAAGGGTGAGGATCTGGTGCTTAATAAAATGAGGTCTACAGGAATACAGTACAATTTGACACTGGGTTAATGGTTTAAATGGTTAATCCCGGGTTAGCGGAATGGTGCAAGTGGGCCTAAGTATATTTGTGTCCATGTTCGCCACTACTTATTTATATACCCAGAAAAATAAAAATATACATGTATGTACATAAGCACAATATCTCACGTATCTTAGCCCGGTTCCCAGGCGCACAAAAACGTGTGTTTTACGGAACAATGCTTGTGATGTGGGCCGTTCATGGTGACTTGCTGCTTAGCAAGAGGCTGTGTCGGGCCACGAGGCCAGCGGGAAGAGATTCGGGAATTATCAACCAATCAATCAAAGCATTTATTTTCAGGCAACTAAGGCCCAAAGGTCACCTATGCGCTGGACTGACCAAAATAAAATCCGCAGTGGGAAACCGCGTATCTGACTGTGCCAGACAGTCTGCCAACAGGGAGAGATGGCGGGAGATCGTGCGAAGAGCTGTGTCCGCCTCTACTACCGATGCGGACGCCTCAACGTGACCACGACCGCTCTGTCAAGAGCGATACGACAGAGAAGAAGAAGGCCCAAAGATACATACCTCACAAACTAACATTTATACAGGGTAATTTTTGGACCGTTAGCCATATTGTGCGAGGTGATTAGGTATAAGCCGTACTGAACAATTTTTTCTATGGGACCAACTCCAAAATCACAAACATTTTTTGGTTGTTTCATACATTTTGGTCGAGTGGATGTCGACGTTTTCTATGTGAAGGCCAATTTTATTTGGGATTTCGGGGGGTTGGTCCCATAGAAAAAGTTGTTCTCCTGAGTTTGCACACTATTCTTCGTGCTTCCGCTACTCTCCTCTCCGCTTTGGTGGCCCCACCCAAGGAGCGTTTCGTGTGTTTTTTCTTTTTTCCATCTGCTCAATGATTGATCGCCTCGCATTGTCTAATTTCAATTTTTGAAAACCTGTGTTAGAGTCTGTGCGTATGAGTCATAGAATGTATTGGTTCCCTTATATTTCACGACTCTTCTCTACAGACTCTACTGCATAATGTACGAAGGCGTACATTGCCCTCCACACTAGCTGTCAAATGTCAAAAAAGTGTCCTTGTCAGTTTGCAACTTTTCACACTACCTTTCGTGCTCCCACTCCGCTCGTCTCCCCGCCCCGCTGCCCTCTAAGTTTATGGCCCCACCCAAGGAGAGTTTCGTGTGTTTTTTCCATCTGCTCAATGATTGATCGCCTCGCATTGTACGCACCTGCTTGTATTAACGCCATTGTTTGTAATTACAAATGCTATCGATCAAGCGCTGAACGTTACATTTGTTGCGATTTCTTTGCGTATTAGGATTAGTTGGTTCAATCTCATTTGCCTCAAGACTCCGATGGCTCGGGCACGTGGTCTGTATGGGTGAAGATCGAGCGGTTTGGAGAGCGTACTCGGGCCGTCCGGATGGTCGACGACCGGTTGGGCGTCCTAGGTATCGCTGGTGCGATGAGGTCGTGAAAGATCTGAACGAGCTCGGTGCCGTCGATTGGACAGAAACGGCGCTAGACAGAGAAGCATGGCGTTTCTTAGTGTCAGAGGCCAAGATCCACTTCGGGTCGCTGCGCCACGGCAGTAAGTAAGTAATCTCATTTGCCACGTGAAATCAAGGGGCCGATTTAACTCCTCAATTTGACAGCCAGGACATGGCTATTACGTCTTCATTGGTTTTAAGTTAAGAGTCACACGAACCCGCCGCCAAAATGCCGCTCTCATACAATCGAAGTTACGCACTTATTTTAAGACGACATGCTTAAATTGGGTAGATCCATGAAGTTTAGCATACACATTTACGTAACAAATATCTTTGTCTGGTACAAAGCTTTGGCCGGATACCTACCGGATATTCGGCCTGACCATCGGCCGAATATTTCGGTATCCCGGCCGCCGAATATTCGGCCGGCGGAAGTATTTCAAATACATTTCGGTTTTTCAGGGGCACATTGTGCAGTTTTTGACCTGTTTCGTAGTGAAAGTTCGCGCGAACTCATTTTTCGGTTCGAAATGAGTGCGCGTGTAAGTGAGTGGAATGTTTAAATTGTTCTAAAATAATAAACGAGTACGATTATGACCGTCACAGTTTTTTCGGTCGGATGTTAAAATGGTGGCCGGATAGGCCGGATACCGGATAGTAATCGAATATCCGGTGCATCTCTATTAATTATGTTACTTAAGTACTTGAATCCACCTTCCTTCCTCAATCTTTCAATCCACGATCCTCAGCAATCAGGGAACGACTTAAGGAGGGGAGGAGGAGAAAGTACTTGAATGTCTTGAATGTTCATGTCCAATTACATGCCATTTGAAAATAATATATCGTTTTTAAATGAGACGAGACCCTACATAATCTGATCGAAACTCTGAGGGACGAGGGCGTCAAATTCTGCAGAACGCAGCAGACTGGCAAGTAATCCAAACTCTCGGCTGAGACCCTCGGATTGATGACAAAAAGACGGGAAACTACCCAAGCGACTTCGTCGGAGACGTCAGAGCTGAACAAGCGAATAGCGAAGATGGTACGGCGCGACCTTCGGAGCTCCAATACACGCCTCATTGAAGAGGCGATAGAGCAAAACCGAGGGTCCAAAGTATTCACTCAGCAGCTTGGCAGGAGCCACCTGACGAAGCTTAAAACTCGCGACGGGAGGACCGTATTGTCGAAGCCGGAGATCTCCGCCGAGATTGAGGATTTCTATGGCCGGTTATATGCTGCACATGCCCCTCATTCCCAACGAGACGATCATGATTCCAGAGCCACCCTGACACGCCATTACACCGACGAACTGCCAGACATCAGTCAAGACGAGATCGTGTTAGCTCTGAGGCAGCTTAAAAATGGAAAAGCCCCCGGTGAGGACGGAATAACATCAGAGCTTTTGAAAGCTGGAGGAACCCCTGTTATACAGGAATTACAGAACCTCTTCAACGCCGTCCTTCACAGTGGGAGAACTCCAAAGGCGTGGAGCGGGAGTTTGGTGGTGCTCTTTTTTAAGAAGGGGGACAAAACCCTCCTTAAAAATTACAGACCCATCTCGCTCCTGAGTCACGTCTATAAGCTGTTCTCACGAGTGGTCACAAACCGTCTCGCCAGGAGACTCGACGAGTTCCAGCCGCCAGAGCAGGCAGGGTTTCGCGGAGGATATGGCACCATAGACCACATTCACACAGTGAGGCAGATTATACAAAAGCGCGAAGAATATAATCAGCCCCTGTGTCTAGCCTTTGTGGACTATGAGAAGGCCTTTGACTCTGTCGAGACCTGGGCTGTTCTGGAATCCTTACAGCGATGCCAAATAGACTATCGTTATATCGAGGTGTTGAGATGTCTCTACGAAGCCGCCACCATGAGTGTCCAAGTACAGGGTCAGCAGTCTAAACCTATCCAATTGCGCAGAGGGGTGAGACAGGGGGATGTTATATCCCCGAAACTGTTCACAAGCGCGTTGGAAGATATGTTTAAGACGCTGGACTGGAAAGGTAAGGTCATTAACATAAACGGCGACTACATCTCACACCTACGATTCGCAGATGACATAGTCATAGTGGCGGAGTCGCTAGAGGAGCTGAACCGGATGCTGGACAGCCTAGCTGCGGCCTCGCGACGCATCGGTCTTGGCATGAATTTGGATAAAACTAAAGTCATGATCAATGGCCACATTGATCCAATACCGATAGTCGTAAATGGCCACCTTCTCGAAATCGTTTCGGAATATACTTACCTCGGGCAGATTCTACAGTTAGGTAAAAACAATTTCGAGAAGGAGGCCAAGAGGAGGATCCAGCTGGGCTGGGCAGCGTTTGGGAAACTACGCCGAGTCTTCTCGTCATCCATACCGCAATGCTTGAAAACAAAAGTTTTCAATCAGTGCGTCCTACCCGTCATGACCTACGGAGCCGAGACATGGACACTCACGGTAGGGTTGGTCCACCAGTTCAAAGTCGCTCAGCGAGCTATGGAGAGAGCTATGCTCGGAGTTTCTCTGAAGGATAAGATTCGTAACGAATACATTCGACAGAGAACCAAAGTTATCGACATAGCTCAAAGAATTAGCAAGCTGAAGTGGCAGTGGGCTGGCCATATCGCACGAAGAACCGACAACCGCTGGGGGAAACGTGTTCTTGAGTGGAGACCGCGACTCGGCAAACGTAGTGTAGGACGCCCTTCGGCCAGGTGGGATGACGATCTGCGAAAGACTGCAGGCAGATGCTGGATGCGGCAAGCTGAAGACAGGGCGCTATGGCGCTCTTTAGGGGAGGGCTATGTCCAGCAGTGGACTAATATAGCCTGATGATGATGATGATGATGATGATGATTTTAAATGAGAGCGTAACTTTCGGCCCGATTCGAATAATCCTTATAAGAAGTCACAGCGGTACGATACCGACCTGTCAGTGTCAAAAGTGACGTTTGACTGTATGGCAGAGGCACAGAATAAATAATAGTAAGTACTAGGTACAGAAGACTCACTCTCTAACAAAGCGCTTTTGTTACGATCAGGGCCGCTAGGTGGCGACAGCGCCACTCGCGGCTTATGGCTACCCACCAAAATTGGTGTGGAATGGATGTACTTTTAGCTACCTGTAGCAAAGCGACGAAATCGCTGAGTGAGCCACGCCTGACAGAGGCTTGGTATTAAAATGACTTTTAAGGTCTTACCTCGTAGTCATATTGGTAATGCACCCGGCTTTGCTCGGCCACAGAGTTGTTCAGCTCGCTTCTGGCTATGGACTCGGTGATCGGCCGTGACGTCACGATCAGGGGGGGCCGCGGGGGTGGGGGGGCGTCGTTGGGGAAGACGACTGGGCCTTGTCTGTGGAAGAAATGTAGTTAGAAGTATGGAGGCTAGAGATGGAGAACAATCTCCATGTATCAAAAAGTGTCCGTCAAAAATCTTTAAATAGATGGCGCCACAATAAAAAAAAAAATCAAATCATTGACAGCGCGCTTCACTCCGTCAATAGCAGCTACGTTCTTTACTACACAATGGCCCAGCCCTGGACCAGCGAGATGGCCATGCGATGGTTATTGCTCCTCTACACGATGGCCCAGCGCCGGACCAGCGAAATAGCCATGCGATAGTTAAGAGCACGCACTATGGAATGGGCCACGTGTATATAGATGCGTACGAAGTGTACGAACCATCGCTGGCCCACTACCATGTGATGTGCGGACGAAAAACCAACACCGTGGTCATCCTATCGCCATCCGGCCACGCCATAAGCCATCCGACGCCATTACCCTCTCTACACGCTGGCTCATCTTAGTGGGCCAGTATGATGGCCCATCGTGTAGAGGAAGCTTCATACAAATTTTGAATTTCGCATCTTTTTCTACTGACTACGCTAGCTCGTCAGTATATATATACCTAGTAGGGATGCTGTGTTCCTAGTAAACGGTAGGTTAAGCCCCGGTTTAACTTAAACTATGTAGCCTTTGTCTAAGTACGCCTGAGGCCTGAGGCAAACTCAAGTTTACCACTATTGTATTCTGTTATGTGTTTAAATGTGGCAATTTGGACTTTATTGACATCTCAAAGGAGGTTGCACTTATTGTACAATATGAGATGTGACGAATACATTAAGAACTGTGCTCCTAGGGTGAATTTCATAGCTCGAAATGGTTACACATGGATGTTGCGTCGTCAGTTCTTTTTTAGAGTTCCGTACCCAAAGGGTAAAACGGGACCCTATTACTAAGACTTCGCTGTCCGTCCGTCTGTCCGTCTGTCTGTCACCAGGCTGTATCTCACGAACCGTGATAGCTAGACAGTTGAAATTTTCACAGATGATGTATTTCTGTTGCCGCTAACTATAACAACAAATACTAAAAACAGAATAAAATAAAGATTTTAATGGGGCTCCCATACAACAAACGTGATTTTTGACCAAAGTTAAGCAACGTCGGGAGTGGTCAATACTTGGATGGGTGACCGTTTTTTTTGCTTCTTTTTTTTTTTTTTTGCATTATGGTACGGAACCCTTCGTGCACGAGTCCGACTCGCACTTGCCCGGTTTTTTTTTGAACTTTGCTTTTAGATTTGATAGCGTGACGTGACGTACTCGTTTGCGTTACGTCATTTTGTATGGGATTTTGAGTTTCCAAAACGTCCCGCTGGGCGCGCTGTTCAAATTCCCATATAAAAATAGACATAACGCAAACGCGAACGCTCGTCACGCTATCGAATGAAATTTACACTAGGGGTTTTGTTATTTATAATTGTAGAACATTAACGAAAGGCAAAAAACAGTTATTTGTTTTACAAGGGGGTAATGTTGTTGTTAAACTCAATCAAATTATAGGGTAATTCGCCAGTAACTAGCCACCGGCCAATAACTGGCCAGTCTAAACTAAAAATGAATGCTGTTTATTTATTTAAACGTTATTGCACAAAATTTATACAACAATGTGCAAATGGCGGACTTATTGCCAAATGGCATTCTCTACCAGTCAACCATAGCCTAACATAACATAAACATTGCATAGCTATTCACCTATAAACATAATTAATTTTAGTATACGGTTTCAATCTGGCCAGCCTTCAATAACTAGTCACCTTATACTAACATTAATTCTGTTTATAGGTGAATACAATTAATTTTTAGTTTAGGGTGGCCAGTTACTAACGGGTGGCCAGTTACTGGCGAATTACCCTACATAGTGAAGAAAAGTTCTAACGTAACTACAACTTTTTTGACCTTAAAAATTAAAGCTTGAAATTATACTTCTTAAAAATTATTACATCCGCATTCTACAGACATACAAATTATTATTATATACCCGTGACGAAAAGATATAACAATAATACTTGGTCTACATATGATCGCCATTTTGAATTAACCTCTAGCCGCCCAGAGACCTATAAAAAGGTCTCCTGTTCCATTCTAATTTGAACTTTGTGTTGACAAAATAAAATTCCATTTTGCTTGGCAAGGTTTGACGTATGGGCGGTTACAGGCTAAATTAAGATTTTACGCTGTCACTGACATTAACCTCCTTTTCGCAGTCGGATGTAATAGTTTGCATCTCAAATATTTGCAGTTATCGTTAGGGTAATACTTGTGATATGGGGCCCGATTCGGATTTTAAAATAGACATCGATTAGACATCTTTTAGACATCACCAAGATACGATAACGATATATTTAAGATCTAACCTGTCAAATTTGATATTTGCGCGATTCTGGAGATAGTCTTGAACGATTTCCACAGGATATGACTTAGAGATCCAATTGACATCTAATAGATATCTTACTCTATCTAACGTAAAAGTGACATTGGTTGCCCGAATTGCGCTGCAAAAGAGAACTAATTGATATCTAAACTATAACGTATCTAGAATGGATCTAGTACGTGTCTTGTGAATATCTTGAAGTTTGAATACGGCAGATGGTCATTTAGAATAAAAATGTTTTGTCTATTTTGGACGGTTTTTAGGGTTCCGTACCCAAAGGGTCAAAACGGGACCCTATTACTAAGACTCGGCTGTCCGTCTGTCCGTCTGTCTGTCACCAAGCTGTATCTCATGAACCGTTGTAGCTAGGTAGTTGAAATTTTCACAGACGATGTATTTCTGTTGCCGTTATAACAACAAATACTAAAAACAAAATAAAATAAATATTAAAGTTGGGCTCACATACAACCAAAGTGATTTTTTTTGCCAATTTTTCGTACGGAACCCTTTGTGCGCGAGCCCGATTCGCACTTGGCCGGGTTTCTTTTTTCATTTCTCATGCTTTGAAAGTGGGTCGTTCTAAGAAGTGAACAGAAAATTATACGATTCTGCACTAGAGCATTTTACTACCAGTACAGAATAAATAATAGTACTAGGTACAGCTCACCGGATTAGCAAGCTGAAGTGGCAATGGGCAGGCCACATTGCGCGCAGAGAAGATGGCCGATGGGGTCGAAAAGTGCTCGAGTGGAGACCACGGACTAGCAAACGCAGCGTAGGACGTCCACCCACAAGATGGACGGACGACCTTGTTAAAGCCGCCGGAAGACGCTGGATGCGGGTGGCTTCTAACCGGTACGAATGGAGGTCCAAGGGGGAGGCCTATGTTCAGCAGTGGACGTCTTATGGCTGAGATGATGATGATGATGATGACTAGGTACAGAAGACTCACTCTCACTCTCTAACAAAACGCGTCTGTCACGATCATCACAGATATGGCTAGGTGGCGACAGCGCCACGCGCGGCTTATGGCTTTCCCCAAAATTAGGAACGGATGTACTTTTAGCTACCTGTAGCAAAGCGACGAAATCGCGGAGTGAGCCACGCCTGCCAGTACCTACGTACTTACTTGGTAGGCTTGACCTCTTTGAGGTACTGTTCAAAAGGGTGATAATTGAAGTGCCGGGGTCCAAGCAGGCTGGACGGCGTGGAGACCTCCGCACCTACTCTCGACAGTAGGGCGAGGAGGAGAAGACGGGACATGTTCTGAAAAAAAAAGTTCATATTTCATGTATACTTTTATAACTAATACGGGACTTAATCGCGTAGAACTTACGTTTATTTGGGGCATTATCCATGAAAAGGGACCTTATTGTCGATGGTGCTTACGCCGCACAGCGTCGCGCGGTATTGTATTTATATCGGAGCATCGATAATAATGGCGTAAGCGCCATCGACAATAAGGTCCCTTTTAATCAATGACCTTTTATTTATGTAGACGGGTGACGTTCATAGTTGACAAAACTAAAATTTGATCCAACGATTTTGACAACTTGACAGGTTGGCGTCACCCATACGACTAACTAAATATAGGTTCCGGAACCTATATTTAATGGCTCACGATCGTGCGCCTGGTACCATATCTACCTCAATTTACTTACATCTATGCTTTTAATTACCTCGAATTTTAATTCACAAATAATTAAGTAAATATAAAACATTAAATTAGCTTACAAATAATAATACAAACTATCTCTAAACTAAATAAACTTAAAATAAAAAGCCTATAAATAAAAAACGTCCCCCAGGTCACTGCCGATGGGCAGTGTGCCCAGAAGGCTGGCCGCATTGCCACGTTGTATGGCAATACTTATGCGTTGAGCAAAATACTGGCCAGCCCTCTGGTCTCCTGCGGCATCTATAAGGCGCTCCGCTAAGGCCCTGTATATACGGCGCGCGCTTGGCCCCCAAGGCCCCAGCGTTTCGACCCCAAACGCCTCAAAAATATAACTACTGCCAAGGGGATATTTGCGGCGTTTGAGGTCTTCTGCCAGTCTTTTAATGGATAACGTCACATTTATGGCCTGACGTTTCGAACGTGACGTTACGTTCGCGGTCACAGGCAGACTACGTCACACAGGAAGTCTGCCTTACAATGGGGGAAAATGGGATTGAGAGAAATAAGAAATGCATTTCTTCGCAAACATTACTTTAAGAATTTTGAAGTCGGTCAAAAAATCTTCCTGTTAGGGGTAAAAATATCACTGAATCAATTCCTCCTTTTTTTTTACAGAGTTAAAAAAACAATACAGGCAGATTTTCAATACCCAATCAAAAACGCCGGCGCCCAATAAAAATTAAAATTCTTTATATCTTGATTGCATCCATTGTCTAGTTGGCCGACATTGCCGACAGATCGTGTGCTACTCTGCAGCGGCGCCACCATAATGAATACCAATGAATTATATGGTGAAATGATGTACCTAAGAGGTACATCAGGTACCTATAATGTGTATGACTGTACCAGTGATAGAAAACGAAATAATCGGCATTGAAAGTGGCGCCGCTGGGGAGTATGCTCCCCAGCGGCGCCACACAGTACTCATAGATAGAAATGATATTAGCTATTTTTTTCTTATGTAAATTGATGTACTAATGCTGTTTATTACGTACCTATTGAAAAAAATAATTATTTTGCATTGATTAGTGATTTTATTTACATTTTAATTCCGCGTTCCGCCTAAACGGTATGAGTTGTAAGAGAGGCGCGCGGGTGAGCGAGATGGAGATAGAAATTCTTCCCGCGGGACCGCGCTCCCGCGGCCCGCTCCGATTTTCTATACTAAAATTTTTTTTTATTGCTTTCTACTTCTGTATTACGTTGTATTTTTTTATATTTAAAAGTATATAATTAAATTACATTTTCTGTATGATATTTGCAGATAAAAATTCTATGTTGTTTCATTGCGATTTTCAGTAGTCGGATTTTAGTTTTTTTGAACTTATTTTTATCAATAATATTTAGATGTTTGCTTTCGTTATGTTTATGTGTCTGTAAAAAGAAAAGTAGTTATTTGTTTTACGAGGGGGCAAAGTTGTTGTTTAACCTCTCGCGCTAATATTGGTAGGTACCCGAGCAAGCGAAAGGTTCCAAAAGTATACAGGGTGATCAATTCAAATGGGTCAGTATGGAGAAGTCAGAAACTATGAGAGATAGCGAAATCTGTTCTTAGGAACCATGGCTTCGATTTTAGATTTAATAATAATGGCATTCAATTTTTTTTAAATCTATCATAGATAACCGGGATTCGAACCTGGTCAATATTCTTGTTGTTTGTTTGTATGGCAACTTTTAAACGATGCGTGACAGGTGGGGAGTGCTCGACCAAATATCATAGAGGGCCCCGAGACAAAACAAACTACATTGTAAAAAATTCAAAATGGCCGACTTTTTGAATTTTTTCAAGTTGGTCCGAGCGCGCTGAGATTTGGCATGCGGCGAGCCGGGGGGCCCAAGATTACCAAGTAAAAACATTTTTTTGGAAAAATGTAAAATGGCGGCGCACACGGGCTAAGCTAAATTTCCAAGTAGGTTAAGCGAGCCCGAAGGGCGAGCTTCAGGCCGGGAGGCCGAAGGCCGACCCCGGCAGAAGGCCGAAGGCCCGGAGCCTCCACCCCGACTCCCAAAACGCGAGGCCGAAGGCCGAGCTGCGTGAATGCGGTGCTTCCAAGCGTTCTACCAAGTCAACTGTCTTGATGAGCGAAGCCGGCGGGCCGAATGCCCAACGGCGAAGCGTCGAGGCTTGCGAAGGCCGAAGGCCGAGCTCCGCGTAGGGCCGAAGGCTCGAAGCGTCACACGAGAGGGGGAAGTTGGAGCTTAAACACGACCCAACACTTTTCCTATTGGGAGTCGCGTTTTGGGAGTCGGGGTGGAGGCTCCGGGCCTTCGGCCTTCTGCCGGGGTCGGCCTTCGGCCTCCCGGCCTGAAGCTCGCCCTTCGGGCTCGCTTAACCTACTTGGAAATTTAGCTTAGCCCGTGTCCGCCGCCATTTTACATTTTTCCAAAAAAATGTTTTTACTTGGTAATCTTGGGCCCCCAGGCTCGCGGCATGCCAAATCTCAGCGCGCTCGGAACAACTTAAAAAAATTAAAAAAAGTCAGCCATTTTGATTTTTTTTAATGTAGTTTGTTTTGTCTCGGGGCCCTCTATGATATTTGGTCGAGCACCCCCCACCTAGGGTTACCAGATACAAATTTAGAATTTCCTGACAAAATTCCTGATTTCCGAATATTTTTCCTGACATTCATATTTTTGACAACAACGACGGAGGGGGGGGGGTCTAAACAAGGTATTTTACCTACATTATTTTAAATCATAGAGACAGAGGATACTTCTTACTATCTTTAAGATGCAAATGCGAATATTCTAAAACATATATGTATGTACCTATATGCTTGAGTAAAGATTTGTTAATTCATAATTACGTATTTATTGATAAGTTGAATGGATCTCATTTATTATTTTTGGTACTTTATAAGGTACTTTATAAATAAGTTTTTGGCAAAAAATTTATTTTTGGTACAAGCTTTTTTCGCTGACTGTACTTTTCTTACGACCGACAACTAATACTCATCGAGACAATTCTGAAAACCCCTAACACAATTAGGTTGCATTGTTTCATCACAGAGTTCCTATGGCCACCTCCTGTCTCCATCATCAGATCTGTTCGACAGTACCATAATATTGTATTGTGATCAGAACTACATACAGCTGCCAATTTTCATGACGCTACGACCCTTGGAAGATGGTTAAATTAGTTACCTTAGATTCCATTACATAGTTACATACAGGTCGAGAGTTCCTATGGCCACCTCCTGTCTCCATCATCAGATCAGTTCGACAGTACCATATTATTGTATTGTCATCACAACTACATACAGCTGCCAATTTTCATGACGCTACGATCCTTGGAAGATGGTTAAATTAGTTACCTTAGATTCCATTACATAGTTAGTTACATACAGGTCGACCTAATAAAAGCTTGTTAAAAAAGTCTACCAATTCAAAAAAATCCTGAAATTTTCGTGTTCCGTCCCCATTCCTGACAAAAGGCCAAAATTCCTGACATGTCAGGAAAATTCCTGTCATCTGGTAACCCTACCCCCACCTGTCACGCATCGTTTAAAAGGTGCCATACAAACTAATACTACACGCGATTACATAAAGAATATTGACCAGGAAGGCGATTTTTGAATTCCGATCGTTCGATTTCGTCACTCGAAAATCTGTGGAAAACGGTGAAACGCTAATTTTTGAAATACGAGCGATAGAAATTCGGAATCAAGTGGTATTGACCACTCATTTTCAATTCGATTAGTAGAATTTAAATGCCTAGTAGCGGAGATATTATTGAACGAAATACACGAAGTCGTGCGGTCGAAATTCAAAAATCGGCCCCTGGTTCGAATCCCGGTTATCTATGATAGATTTAAAAAAAAATTGAATGCCATTATTATTAAATCTAAAATCGAAGCCATGGTTCCTAAGAATAGATTTCGCTATCTCTCATAGTTTCTGACTTCTCCATACTGACCCATTTGGATTGATCACCCTGTATACTTTTGGAACCTTTCGCTTGCTCGGGTACCTACCAATATTAGCGCGAGAGGTTAAACAACAACTTTACCCCCTCGTAAAACAAATAACTACTTTTCTTTTTACAGACACATAAACATAACGAAAGCAAACATCTAAATATTATTGATAAAAATAAGTTCAAAAAAACTAAAATCCGACTACTGAAAATCGCAATGAAACAACATAGAATTTTTATCTGCAAATATCATACAGAAAATGTAATTTAATTATATACTTTTAAATATAAAAAAATACAACGTAATACAGAAGTAGAAAGCAATAAAAAAAAATTTTAGTATAGAAAATCGGAGCGGGCCGCGGGAGCGCGGTCCCGCGGGAAGAATTTCTATCTCCATCTCGCTCACCCGCGCGCCTCTCTTACAACTCATACCGTTTAGGCGGAACGCGGAATTAAAATGTAAATAAAATCACTAATCAATGCAAAATAATTATTTTTTTCAATAGGTACGTAATAAACAGCATTAGTACATCAATTTACATAAGAAAAAAATAGCTAATATCATTTCTATCTATGAGTACTGTGTGGCGCCGCTGGGGAGTATGCTCCCCAGCGGCGCCACTTTCAATGCCGATTATTTCGTTTTCTATCACAGGTACAGTCATACACATTATAGGTACGTGATGTACCTCTTAGGTACATCATTTCACCATATAATTCATTGGTATTCATTATGGTGGCGCCGCTGCAGAGTAGCACACGACAGATCACTTGTACGGTAGACGGTGCATGTAAAATGGTTCGATCATTGCATATTGTATAGGCGCTCCTACAAAAAAAATATGATGTGATTGAAAAAATATTTTGGCCACCATAAAGCTCTAATACAAGCAAAATAATAATGTATTCGAGCTTTATGGTGGCCAAACACGTAGTGGTGGTGGTTTCTACAAACAAGTCGGTTATTCAAGTTAAATGAGGTGCCATGAAAATTTCGATTACATATCTCGAAAACCACAAAACTGTTACTAAACCTATCCATTTTATAGACCCTAATGGCTCCTCTACACGATGGGCTAACGCCGGCCACTCCAAGGGACGCAGCCATGCGGTAGAATGAGATAGCAATATCACTTGCTCTCTCTAACGCATAAATGCGTCCCTTGGAGTGGCCGGCGTTGGCCCATCGTGTAGACATAAAGTGCCGTCGATGGTTAGAATGTTGTCCAACAATTACTGGACAGTGGACTGTATGTAAATAGCTTGTAGTTCTTAATTTTCCCGGGTGTTGTATAAACCGTTACTTTAAATCTCTGTATTGCATATTTGTTGAACGGTAAAGAATGCCTCCAGCCATAAAATAACCTTTTTGTACCTTTAATTTAATTTTTAAATAGTATATTAACGGGATGTTTATATTTTTGTACATATTTCTGTGTCACTTGCATTAATAATATGATGAATAATAATATTCAGCGCGAAAAATAGTGTTTTAACTATCAGACTCCAGTAACTCTGCCAGGCGTGCCTCACTCCGCGATTTCGTCGCTTTGCTACAGATAGCTAAAAGTACATCGGTTCGACCCCAATTTTGGGGTTTGCCATAAGCCGCGCGTGGCGCTGTCGCCACCTACCGGCCATATCTGTGCTGATCGTGACAGACGCGTTTTGTTAGAGAGTGAGTCTTCTGTACCTAGTACTATTATTTATTCTGTGACTCTGCTAAATACCCGGTTCTTTTAATTCATAATGCGGAGTGTATCGGAGGTAGTCTATGTACATCTTGCTCGCGCTATTGTCTCTTGGGAAATGGTGGATTTGCGTGACCCATTTTTTGTAGTCTATGGATTTGGGGTCAAACATTACGGCTGATGCTTTTGTGTTTTACTAGAGATACCTTTGATACTGTAAGGAGAGGTCACGCACACAATAAGTTGAGTAGAGGTATAAAAAAAATTGTTTTCAGCACATTTGCTCGAGAAAAATCTTATTTCATGCAGGTGTACTGAAGGCCAAAGGCATTGATCCCGCGGGAGTTATGGATTGTGAAAAAAAACTATAACTCCCTGGGGAGTTATGGCTTTTTTCCCTAGGGAGTTATAGCTTTCTTCTAATTATGTCACTAATTCATACGAACCAAGTAGGTTGTAAGTAAAATACTTCAAGTCTAAGATTGTCTGCATCGGTCCGCCAACGCGTGCTCTCGTGTAAGGTCCTCGTTATGAGCTACATATTATATAGCTATAAGTATAATAAAATACCTACCAAATCAATCAATCAAAACGTTTATTCTGTAAATTCTTTTACATGTCATCTTATATCTATATATACAATATTCTACTTCAACATAAATGCATCCTTATCTTTTACGAAACACCTTTATATCATCATCATCATCTCAGCCTATATACGTCCCACTGCTGGGCACAGGCCTCCTCTCGAGCGCGAGAGGGCTTGGGCTATAGTCCCCACGCTAGCCCAATGCGGATTGGGGACTTCACATACACCTTTGAATTTCTTCGCAGATGTATGCAGGTTTCCTCACGATGTTTTCCTTCACCGAAAAGCGACTGGTAAAATATCAAATGATATTTCGTACATAAGTTCCGAAAAACTCATTGGTACGAGCCGGGGTTTGAAGTGTTTGAACCCGCGACCTCCGGATTGCAAGTCGCACGCTCTTACCGCTAGGCCACCAGCGCTCCTTTATATAAGCACCTTTATATAAGTCAAGTAAATACCTAGCTAATTCATATAAAAGTTTAAATAGTTACAAGCCTTACCTGCGAGTTGCTTCGAATAACTCCACCGGAGTTAAAAGTTGCTTAACATTGTTCTGAACAAGCTGCTAGAGAAGCTTTTGTTTAGCTGTTTTATTCTGGATAAACATTTAAACACTAGAGTTAGACCAAGAAAAGTCTGCAGCGATTTCGATAGCCCACGCAGTGTAAGTGTTATTTACATGTCATAATTTCATAGAAGTTTGACGTTTAAAATTATTTACACAAGTGTTATTTACACGTCATCATTTCATAGAAGTTTGACGTTTAAAATTATTTACACAAGTGCACGTCATAATTTCATAGAAGTTTGACGTTTAAAATAACTTGCACTGCGTGGGGTATCAAAATCGCTGCAGACTTTTTTTGGTCTAAGTCTAGCGGCTCTGAGAGCTGTAGGTAAAACTAAAAAAACCGGTCAAGGGCAAGTCAGACTCGCCCACCGTGGGTTCCGTACTTTTTAGTAGTTGTTGTTATAGCGGCAACAGAAATACATCATCTGTGAAAATTTTAACTGTCTAGCTATCACGGTTCATGAGATACCGGCTGGTGACAGACAAACGGTCCCGTTTTTAACCTTTGGGTATGGAGCTCTAAAAAGAGGAGACATTTTTTAGACCCGAGGGAGGGATTACCTACATATTTAAAAAAAATCTTTTACAGTACATTATGGTCCTATTTTCCCGCACTAGTGCGTAAAATAGCACTTTTCGTGCGTATGTCAAGAGTTTAAAGGGCCACATGTACTGTAAAACGTTGTACGATACACGTGCGAATAGGTAATTCGCAACTCGTGTCGATTTAAAACACTTTCGGTCGTGTTTTAATTTATCGCCATTCGTTTCGAATTTCCTCTTTTCGGCACTTGAATCGTAAATAACTATTTGCTCGAGCAAGAGCGAAGGTCTCCAGTTCAGCTTAAACATGTTAAAAATGTGTTAGGTAGGTACCTACCTACCTAAGTAGTTCCAAACTCTTGACTGTGTTGTGTAAGAATTACCTATTAGATTGCTAAAGTGACCCATGTCAAAAAGGTCAAATGTTCTATCCGGGCTAACACCATAAACTTAGACCATAGACTTTAGAACATCACCCGTAGACTCCGTTTCATAAAACATAGGCATTATTTTAGTTGTATATTGTGGTACAAAGGTTGTTCAACGTGGCAACGCGGCTAGTGTGATGGGTACTTTTGCACATAAAATTGTTATTATTTTATTGTATTGAATATGTAAATATTATAATAATGTAGAACAGGGTTAATTAAATTGTATTGTACATAAAGATTAATTAAATTGTTTCACAGCAGTTTTATGTACGATTTGCAATAACCTATCCTGTCAGAGATTGAGACTTAACTTTTCTGTAAATTGTATAAGTATCTATGCGCGAGTTGCACGCCGAGTAATATAATTTTGAAAAATAGTATTAGGGTCATAGAGCCTTAATGTGCAGCACTAAACTGGCTAGTAAACTATAGAGTAACTTTTGTACATACTGTGCCTTAAACTGTTTTTTGACAAATTTTCATAGACAATAAAATATGACATTGATGCATCAAGGCGGTTTGAAACAAGGGCCCACCGAGAAACGCGAAAATCGAAATTTAGTTATCTGCCTCTTTATCGGTCGAATATGCAAGAGTTCTAGAGAGGTTAGATAACGAAATTTCGATTTTCTTGTTTCGCGGTAGACCCCCAGATTGTGATGGATTGTAATGGCGCCCCCTACGCAGTTTTGCGTACTATTCCCTATTAGTGGTGGAAGCTCTCATGGGTACCTTAGGGAGTGTCAACGCGTGGTAACCGCGAGTATTACATGTTTCATCTAGTAGGCGAATGATCTGTGACCTAGCCCGAGGTCGGCCCTTTATAAGGTCCGTCAGTGAAATGTCAGATCTAATATCTGTAATACTACTCATGTTTATTGTGTACATTATTATATACGAGTATACCTATAGATACAGGGTGTTAAAATTATGTACAGTCGCCATCAGATATATCGGAGCGGCCAAGGTGTTCACAATATCTGAACACGCACTCTAACGCCCTGACAATAGAGGCGTGTTCAGATATTTGTGAGCACCTTGGCCGCTCCGATATATCTGATGGCGACTGTCCAGGAATCTGTGTTAGGAATCCAACATAAATTATTATAGCTATAATAAAAGTAAAAATTAGTGAGAGAGAATCCATGGACTTTTCAGAGAGTTAAAACATTAATTTTTTTTAAGCTATTTTTCTGTAAAAGAAAGAAGCGACACATTCGACGATTGCAAGCGCGAAGGGTCGATCGAAAAACACATGTTGTATTTGCGTCTCATTCTCCTGACAAATTGGTTTGCCAGACTATATTTTCATTGGTAGGTGCCGGAAATCAGCGTAATAATTATATAAAAAGTATGGGATTGTAATTTAGGCCATCGTCAGATATATCGGAGCGGCTAAGGCGCTCACAGATATCTGAACATGCCTTTATTGTCAGGGCGTTACGTGGTCAGATATTGTGAACACGTTGGCCGCTCCGATAATATTGATGGCGACTGTACGAGTTGAAAAAGAAGCCGGTTTTAAAAGGAAGTTACTTTTCACTTCTTAATTAGGGTTCCGTACCTCAAAAGGAAAAAACGGAACCCTTATAGGATCACTCGTGCGTCTGTCTGTCTGTCCGTCTGTCACAGCCTATTTTCTCGGAAACTACTGGACCAATTAAGTTGAAATTTGGTACACATATGTAAATTAGTGACCCAAAGATGGACATATTTTTTTTATAATTTTAATATACATAGATTCGAAGTTATTTAAGAAAATAGCCAAAAAATTACCATTCCCCCCCTTTATCTCCGAAACTACTGGGTCTAAAATTATGAAAAAAATACACATAATAGTTCTTTACCTATACATGACAGGAAAACCTATTAGAAATGTGCAGTCAAGCGTGAGTCGGACTTATGTACGGAACCCTGGAAACGCGAGTCCGACTCGCACTTGGCCGGTTTTTTTACGTTTTAAATTACTGACGTTTAAAGCTAGTGTAGTGTAGGTACTTACCTATCTAAATCTATACCTAGGCGCCACACTAGGAACGAACAAAATCTAATGTCAAATTTCTAACACAACTTGTCTCACACACATTTACGAACACCTTTTAATCATGACCAATGCGATATCCGTTTGTGCGTCTGTATGTCTGTCCGTACCCCGTAACAATACAACACAAAAGCACAACCCATGCATCGCCGCGGGGCAAGCCACTCCACTACTACACAGTGACAGTCAATGTAATTGTATGCAGTATTATGACTAGGCCCACTAAAAATAATAAAACAAAATCTACCTACCTAGATCAAAGTACATTTTATTAATAAGTACTTAATGTTTTTGTTTAAAATAATGTTATGACATAATTAATTTAATTAGCGAACATATGTTTTTTTTTTTCTAAATATGTATAAAATGATTAAAATGTGACCTGTAAAATTTGCTTTTATGAATAAAGATCTGTATCCTGTATAAGTGTATAATAGAAAAACAACTACGTTTCGAAATCTTTTAGATACCTTAGAATTGAAGCTAAATTTGCACGGATTTGAACAGAACCAAGTGAGGTAGTGCCACGTTATATTTTCATAGCCATTTTGACATTAATGATGACATCGCCACTCTTTGTCATAGGAAATAGCATGCAAAGATAGCTTGGTCCGACATCCGAGTCGTCCGTCTCTAAGGTCATTTTAACAACAAGGGACAAACATAACTACGCAATGCGACAAAATTAAAAACACGTTTTATCATTCCTCACAACATAACCCCCCTCATTCCCGTATACCTCAAACAATATCAAGAAATGTATTTATAGTTAGACCGTAAAAAGTCTGCAGCGATTTTGATAGCCCACACAGTGTAAGTGTCATTTTAAACGTCAAACTTCTATGAAATTATGACGTATAAATAACACTTACACTGCGTGGGCTATCAGATCCGCTGCAGACTTTTATTGGTGTGACTATATTAACGTGGCCGCGGTAGGCCAAAACAGAAATGGCGAGATGACCTGGTCAGCTTCCTGAACAACTGGCCGGAGGAAGCACCAAATCGGGAGTCGTGAAAATTAAGGAGAGAGCCCCGCAGTGGGACACTCAAATCGACTAGGAAAAGTAAAAGTAAGTATTTATTAATAAGTACGTCTGTCTAATACTTATGTCAAGTATTAATAAAGTCAAAATACTGCTCATTCAATATACACCGTGCTTTCCACTTGCATCACCGTTGCAAAACAAATTTCCCTATCTGTGCCATATATCTATACACCGAGCATACACCGTGTAATTGTTATCGTGTGAAAACTTGGGTCATGGGGTAACCTCAAATTTAATGGTGACCTGTCTTGATTGTGTGTTGATTGTAACTAGTACCTACCTACTAATTTTCTTGTAGGTAATCACATTTTACTGTATTAATTGCTGATTGCTGATTTGATTACTTTATTTCATGATAAGTTAAAGGGATCCCTTTGTTTGACATAATTATTGAAAGTTATAATGTAATGAGAAGCGCTGGTGGCCTAGCGGTAAGAGCGTGCGACTTGCAATCCGGAGGTCGCGGGTTCAAACCCCGGCTCGTACCAATGAGTTTTTCGGAACTTATGTACGAAATATCATTTGATATTTGCCAGTCACTTTTCGGTGAAGGAAACCGGACTAATCCCAATAAGGCCTAGTTTCCCCTCTGGGTTGGAAGGTCAGATGGCAGTCGCTTTCGTAAAAACTAGTGCCTACGTCAAATCATGGGATTAGTTGTCAAGCTAACGCCGGGATAACGCGAGAAAGAAGGACAAAGGATAATGTAATGATTGTCCGATTATCATTAGCCCTAAAACTGATACCGTTAACTTACCAGGATTTTAAGGTTATCCTAAGGTAGGTTAGGTTAGGTTTGTTTTATGGCAATCCTGAAAAGTTTCTGAGAAAAACCAAATTATGACTAACGAAAATGCGGACAAACATGATGACTTAAAACTTTATGGGAAACAATAGAGACCCTAAGTTCAAAGCTGCCCATGGTCAAGTCAAACAAGTGACACTGCTATTGTATGGATTAGAAATGTGCAAGTAGCACAAACTTTTCCAAAAAGTAGGAAAAGTCTACGGGAATTCCACGAAAATTTCACAGGAAGCAATGGAAGCATTCTTTTTAGAAATGGAAAAATTCGATTCCTATTTAAAAATATGCGATGATTCCGAAATTTTGTCCGTCCGAATCCGACACATCTGTAGAGTATGGATACCTACACGATAAAAAGTTCATAGAAAAAAAAACACATTACGGCTTCTACCACACTTTAATTAAACAATTTACTACATTCATCCCCAAACTAAGTGTAGGTTTAACAAAACTGCACGTCAATGAAAACCGCATCGAAATCGGTCCAGTGGTTTCGAGTTGGTTGTCAAACATGCGGCCGGCACGCGGTAGTTCGGTTTATCATTAGTGATAGTGATGGGACACTGCGGTTTTAGCTGATATCGGTTTTTTTTGTTAAAAACCGCCTGTGTCTTATAATAAACGGACTAAGGTGAATTTTTTAGATATGTGGAGAAAGTAGCCACAAGTATGTCTGTCTGGCTATCAACCGATGCTCGTGAAATTTTGTAAACAGGTTCGATAATTATTATGTGTTTTTTAGGGTTCCGTACCTCAAAAGGAAAAAAAACGGAACCCTTATAGGATCACTCGTGCGTCTGTTTGTCTGTCTGTCTGTCTGTCCGTATGTCACAGCCTATTTTCTCCGAAACTAATAGACCAATTAAGTTGAAATTTGGTACACATATCCAAGCCAAAACCCAATTGTGACCCAAAGACGCACATGTAACGTAAATAAATAAATTTTAAACATAGGGGCCACTTTTGGGGGGTAAATGTGAAAATTATTGTCGATTAAAGCTTGAAAATTATTCACAATGGCAGAGCCATAAGGGTTCGCGAGGTCTTTAACTTGACGAGAGTAATAGTAGGATAAACAAATAACCTATAAATATTAAAATAAAATAAAAAAATACTTATTTAAGCTAATTATTGACAAAAGTAAAGCTAAAGTATGGTCAACAACACGCAATTAATTATCTTGTAGCGATAAATTAAATCAAAATGAATGCATGCTCACGGTATTGTTCGTTTACTAGTAATTAATTGTGAGAACCAGCTAAATACTACTTTGTAAATTAACATAATAATACTTAGTTACATCACACTTAAACGTGAGAAGAAACTGGCATTCTGCCGTATTCGAACTTCAAGATATTCACAAAAGACGACACGTACTAGATCCATTCTAGATACGTTATAGTTTAGATATCAACTAGTTCTCTTTGGCAGCGCAATTCTGGCAACCAATGTCACTTTTACGTTAGGTAGAGTAAGGTATCTATTAGATGTGAATTGGATCTCTAAGTCATATCCTGTGGAAATCGTTCAAGAGTATCTCCAGAATCGCGCAAATGTCAAATTTGACAGATTAGGTCTTAAACATATCGTTATCGTATCTTGGTGATGTCTAAAATATATGTAATAGATGTCTATTTCAAAATCCGAATCGGGCCCATTGTGTATAAGAACCATGAAGACATTTTACCCTTTTATTAATAAAACTTTACAAGTCTCAATAAGGTTTGATCCCTTTCCTATAAATACGTAAGTCAAAATGACAGATTGAGACTAACGGTCAACAGCTAATTGATGATTGTAACGCGCTTATAAACCATAACGCTTATATTATTAAGGTTTTTAAAATTTTTTTTTATGCATTTGGTGGGTTGCAGCAATTCCAATGTAATATGTGGAATGTTTAGGGTTGTAAATGAAAACGATTTTTTTTCTGAATTGAAAAAAAAAACATGAAAGAAAACCGTGAAAATAACCGTTTTTTTTCTGGAGTACGTTTTTTTCAAAAGTATGAAATCTCAAAATTTTCAAGGCAGTTAATACTTTTATACGGTTCTTTTACTTGTTTTAGACTTTATGTTAACCATTAAACCAATTTATTTAACAACTTTGATTAATAACAACATAAATGAAATCTGTAGTGGTAGTTATCGCAATTTACTGTTGGCAACGCCAACGCCTTTCGTCGCCGCATCGGGGAATTCAGGGATTCCCCAAAATTTTTTTGTATATATATAAATATTATATAAATAAATCACGAAAAAACCGTTATTGTGGCATATTTTTGTTCATCTGAAAAAAAAACGTAATTGAGAAAAAAAACCATGGTGCCAGGTTTTTTTTCATGTTTTTTTTCCATAAATATGAAAATGTTGTTTTGGTTTCTATTTGCAACCCTAGGAATGTTGGGCCTATAATATTAAAACTGTTTTAAAACCAAACTCGAAGATTTTCTTCATACCGCTTTTAAATAGTGTCAACATATAAATGACTCTCACGGGAGTTCTATCCTTCTGAGACCTAGAAGCAACATTGTAAAAAAATTGTACGAGTGCTCTCAAGAAGTTATAAGTTGAATCGTGGTCTTTTTGAAGTTAATGAAAAAAATAAGGCAATAATATTTTATTACAAACTTTTTTTTAGTTTCACGTGACCGTTGTCTGTCTGTCTATGTGTAATCAAATCTTGCAAGTTAAATTTGATCCACTTCCTGGTTTCCGATTGAGCTGAAATTTTGCATGCATGTATAAATCGCATGACAATGCAATATTATGGTAGCATCGAGCTGATCTGATGATGGAGACAGGAGTCGGCCATAGGAACTCTGTGATGAAACAACGCAACCTAATTGTGTTTGGGGTTTTTAGAATTGTCTCGATGAGTATTAGTTGTCTGTCGTAAGAAAAGTACAGTCAGCGATAAAAGCTTGTACCAAAAATGTCATTTTTGCCAAAAACTTATTTATAATATTTTTTTATAATATAGTCTTCATTTTCACTTTTTAACGACATGACAAACACAAAAACGACTACGGATCAAATCGCAGCTTACATAAGCTAAGTGTGAAATAATATACATAAGGTTATTAAATTAGACATAGTTCACATAGCTTGCAAAACTTTATTATGCTGTCAAACCCGTGAGAAAATTTAATTACCTTTATTAAGTTAAAGTTAATATTCAATGAAGCTCTATCTAGGTCATGCTAGGTAATTAATAGTATTAAACATAATAGCAAACTGCTAGTTAGATTTTAAAAACCTAGACTCCTAGTCTATTTAATCGGTAGTGACCGTGCCTTACGAAGCAGGAGGTTTCAGGGTTCGAATCCTGGTAAGGGCATTTATTTGCGTGTTTATCAAAAAAAATTTTTTCTGTATCATGGATGTTATCTATAAATAAAGTATATACTAATAACTAACCTTAATAAAATTAGCTATTAATAGCAAACAATTAATTGTTTGTCTTAGTCAGTCATTTTGACTTATGTATTTTTAGGAAAGAAAAATACAATTGAACTAAATTCTACTCTATTGAGTCTTCTAATGTTTTATGAATAAATTGGTAAATAAATGGTAAGTTTAAGTTTTGGACCTACTTTTCAGTGTAGAGGTGTTTTTATTTGCTGTGACCGAAGGTTTACACCTATGAGTTAAAAATGCATTATTTACCTATATCAGTAAGGCTCCTTTTGACACAATAAGTTTTTCTTTAATTAAGAATTATAAAAGTTATTTTATTTATTTATTTTGCAGCACAGTAACTAAGTAACAAAAACTCAAAACACTTACCAAAAAAAGTTCAATCACCGAGTCAAAAAACCGATAACAGTTCAAATCACATAACTTCACAACACTATGCAATCGAACAACTGTCAAATTCAAAAATAGAACTAACTTTTAATCGATAGTCAAATTCAAAAATAGAACTATTTTTTTTAAGAACACAAGTCCTAAGCCGTACGGTTACTAAGGAAATGACGTCCAACGCTCCCCACAACTTATTTTATCACAATGTTTTCATAGAAAGTGAGACCCATTATAACTTTTGGAACCGTGTCGTATTAAATTCTCGCTTATTGTCGTCGCAATAGTTCGACCGCGAATGCGGGATAAGTTTGACAAAGTTCTATAAGTTACTTTGTTAGGTTCTTTGTGCGATTTCTTTTCGTAATGGTATAGTTATTAAATTATGTCTGCACTAATTTAAGAACATAGGTGTGAGTTTTTATTATTATACCGGGTGTGGCCTGTAACACGAGCAAATAATTAAAACATAGATTGTACTCCTCAAACGGTGACACTTTTGTTCAACAACTTTTAAAAATTATGAATTATTTAGACTCCCTATTTTTCATACAAAATAAATATTATCTTCAATGGACGCCATCGCCACGCCATATCATTGTGATTGACGTTACTTGTCACACCTTAAACATAACAAAATTCGCAATACATTGCGTCTTAGAATAAACTTAAAAGTGTATTAAAAATCAAACCACAAGTTATTTTTAAAAGTTGCTGAACAAATGTTGGTCAGTATGAGGAGTACAGCCTACAGTTTAATTTTTTGCTCATGTTACAGGCCACACCCGGTATTTCAGTAGGCATATTCCCGTTGCCAGAGAGGTATTGGGATTATACTGAGCAACTTTTACTATGGGACCAACCCCGAAATCGTGAAAAATAATTGACCCTCCCATAGAAATTGGACCAGCCAAAAAGTATGAATCACCCAAACTTTTTACCCGCTATTTCGGGGTTGGTCCCATAGGAAAAGTTGCTCAGTAAGTATAATCCCTCCCTGGTAACGGGAATGCAGTTATTTTTTAGGCACTATAGTTCGTTTTTTTAGCATTAGAAAGAACTTGCAAGAAGGTAAGCGATGTTGACATGACTTTTAATTGAGAAAACGTTTTTTTAAAATCAAAGCTATTACTTATGAAAGCAGAAGAATATTAAACGATCGTATTAGATTCATAAATGTTACATATTTGCCGTAACTTATTTTTAAACTTTGTTTTTCAATTAAAAGACCCATCAAGATTGTTTACCTTATTTCTAATGCTAAAAAAACGAACTATAAGAACTACACTCATGGACAAATTTAGAGGTACAGTCAGCCAAGAAAGTGGTCTACCACTTTTCGACTCTATCATCTGATTGATAGAGTCAAAAAGTGGTAGACCACTTTCTTGGCTGACTATACTTACGCAAAAAAAAGTTTAATTACCCACTAATATTGAAATTACTTTAGGTGCTGTAATCCAGTAATTAAACCGTTTTTTTGCTTTCCTCTAAATCTGTCCAGGGAACCAACCCCGATTTGCGAAAAAAATTTTGACTGCTTCATACATTTTGGCTGGTCCATTTTCTACGGGTGGGTAAATATTTTTTCCGCGATTTCGGGGTTGGTCTCATAGTAAAAGTTGCCCAGTATGACCTATATATTCAATTATTTCAGGTGACTAAATTTACATCCTGTATAAAAGTTTATTCACTCTAGATCAGCAAGATTACGTCTCGTTGACATCCTTTCCCAAAAACACTGCAAATCCGTCAAAATCGTGAAAACTCAATAATAACCAATTTCCGCAGTGAACAATAAACTAGTTCATTTTCAAAACATCCTATAATCTTGTTCAAACCGCCGCACTTACGTCCTTTCAAAAGTAAAACAATGAAGCATAACTAATTTTCAAAAAGTCCTAAGTCAGTACTAGGTTTGTATAGAGTTGAGATGGTTTTGTAAGTTATCGTAACAAAAGATGGCGTCCGGAACTGGAACCGGGGTAGCGTAGTCACGAGTCACGAGTTCATGACTTGTCAGTTGGGTAATAGATTTTTATTATGAACTACATTTTTAAAGAAAGATATTATATTATATACGAATTGTTTTACATAAGACTGTATGGTATACAAATTATAGGATTTACAATTTAGCATGAACCCTAAATGACATACCTAACAATCCCGTGTGGTGACTGTTCATAGTGTACAAGAGGGTATTTTCCTACTTAATACAGTCATTATATGTTTTGAGACAAACAAATTAATATAGTTTTCAAACCTGTGTGACGTGATACGTCTAGGTGTACTGTTTAAAATGCACCACTCTCCCCCCCCTCCACCTGACGCTCGACCCCCCCCCACCTTGAAATGTGTCCCCGTTGGTAGTTTTTTGGCATTCTCACGAAAACTATAATAGATATCAAAAAAGTGTCAAGGACAGAATTAATCCTCATTAAATTTAGAACAAAAATGGTCTTATGTGTTTTATTATAAGTTGGACGGTATTCAAGCTATAAGTACTTGTATAACCTTAAAATAACAAAATAACCATACTAGTATGACGAAATGCAGAATATCTTCAAAACGGCTAGACCGATTTTAATAAAATATACCAAAAAAGTCACCGCAGTGAAGCCAGCTATCAAACAAAAGAAACTACATCAAAATCGGTTCATCCGTTTCGGCGTTACGAAGTCACAGGTAAACACAGAAATACAATTTTTTTTCAACTGCACCCAATAATTTTGTAAACCGAATAATTTTGATCAATTATTTTAATGAGATCATGTCCCTTGAAGTTTTAGCTTTACGAAAAGTTAAAAAACATGGAAAACGGCCCAGTATTTTTCAAATTATCGGCATTTTCCCGATTTGTGAGTGGTTTCGTGTTATCACGCGCACAAGTTGCCCTTGACCCCTATAGAACGGGGGGTAAGGGAGGGGTTGTTATCAGTCACTTATCAGAAGTTGACCGGTACACATATCCGCATATTTTCCCGTAAAGAAGACCTGTGAAAAATGGAAACCACTGAAGCTGAAGTCCGCCAAGTCGTCCAGCTCAGCTCCTGCAAGAGGGGCGTAGCCAACGTTCAGTAGCCGCCACGCTGAATTTAAGTCAATCTTCAGTTTGCAGAGTTTACCAGAGATTCCAACGGACTGGATCCTTTACTTCAAGACCAAGAAGCGGCCGCAAAAAGTGTACATCAGAGAGGGACGACCGCTTCATTGTCACAACATCTCTCCGAGATCGACACCTGACAAGCGTTGCCATCCAGCAGCGTCTGCGTGAGATACGAGGAGTGGCTGCCAGTGAGTGGACAATAAGAAGAAGACTTAAGAAAGCGAACTTGACACCCAGGAGGCCTGCAACGGGGCCCAGATTGCTGGCGCGACACCGTACAGCCCGAAGAGAGTTTGCAGAAAATCATATGGACTGGACCATTGAGCAATGGACCCCAGTTCTCTTCTCGGACGTGTGCAGAATATGCTTGAATGGATGTGACCGAAGAGGAAGAGTCTACAGAAGGCCAGAAGAACGGTTCGCCCAATGTTGCTACTCCGAAAGGGTCGCCTATGGCGGTGGATCCGTGATGTTCTGGGACGAACTTCCTACGACGCGCGAACAGAGCTAGTTTTCGTGCCTGGCGGGGGCCGTGGCGCGACTTTTGGAGAAGCAACATTGGGCGAACCGTTCTTCTGGCCTTCTGTAGACTCTTCCTCTTCGGTCACATCCATTCAAGCATATTCTGCACACGTCCGAGAAGAGAACTGCGGTCCATTGCTCAATGGTCCAGTCCATATGATTTTCTGCAAACTCTCTTCGGGCTGTACGGTGTCGCGCCAGCAATCTGGGCCCCGTTGCAGGCCTCCTGGGTGTCAAGTTCGCTTTCTCAAGTCTTCTTCTTATTGTCCACTCAGCCACTGCAGCCACTCCTCGTATCTCACGCAGACGCTGCTGGATGGCAACGCTTGTCAGGTGTCGATCTCGGAGAGATGTTGTGACAATGAAGCGGTCGTCCCTCTCTGATGTACACTTTTTGCGGCCGCTTCTTGGTCTTGAAGTAAAGGATCCAGTCCGTTGGAACCTCTGGTAAACTCTGCAAACTGTAGATTGACTTAAATTCAGCGTGGCGGCTACTGAACGTTGGCTACGCCCCTCTTGCAGGAGCTGAGCTGGACGACTTGGCGGACTTCAGCTTCAGTGGTTTCCATTTTTCACAGGTCTTCTTTACGGGAAAATATGCGGATATGTGTACCGGTCAACTTCTGATAAGTGACTGATAACAACCCCTCCCTTACCCCCCGTTTTATAGGGGTCAAGGGCAACTCGTGCGCGTGATAACACGAAACCACTCACAAATCGGGAAAATGCCGATAATTTGAAAAATACTGGGCCGTTTTCCATGTTTTTTAACTTTTCGTAAAGCTAAAACTTCAAGGGACATGATCTCATTAAAATAATTGATCAAAATTAATCGGTTTACAAAATTATTGGGTGCAGTTAAAAAAAAATTGTATTTCTGTGTTTACCTGTGACTTCGTAACGCCGAAACGGATGAACCGATTTTGATGTAGTTTCTTTTGTTTGATAGCTGGCTTCACTGCGGTGACTTTTTTGGTATATTTTATTAAAATCGGTCTAGCCGTTTTGAAGATATTCTGCATTTCGTCATACTAGTATGGTTATTTTGTTATTTTAAGGTTATACAAGTACTTATAGCTTGAATACCGTCCAACTTATAATAAAACACATAAGACCATTTTTGTTCTAAATTTAATGAGGATTAATTCTGTCCTTGACACTTTTTTGATATCTATTATAGCTTTCGTGAGAATGCCAAAAAACTACCAACGGGGACACATTTCAAGGTGGGGGGGGGTCGAGCGTCAGGTGGAGGGGGGGGGAGAGTGGTGAATTTTAAACAGTACACCTAGATGTATCACGTCACACAGGTTTGAAAACTATATTAATTTGTTTCATTTTCCCATACATTGATTACATAGAATGACTCAATTATACTAGTCAAACTGTCAAAACGATTGGCTAATATGGAATTTAATATATGAAACATTACATCGTGACGTCACGGTCAACTCACCTACTTTTTATATTTCTATACGATTTAATAAATAGAACTTGTGTTTAAAAATAACTCCTGTCTGCCTTTTTTCTAATAATTATCTGGTGCTTTATTTTTACCCTATTGTACATACAATGACATGAGGTATATCTATGTCTGTAATTAGTTTACATATGGATGGGCTCTTACGTACTTAGATGTTTTTGAACAACTCGTCTACCCATCTGGGTTCTATACATAATGTAAGTACAGTAAAGATTCTTTTGTTATTAGGTACACGCCGTTTCGCGTGTATCGTATAAAGAGCTGCAAAAATATCCGCGAGATACTGTTTAGGAGGCGCGCGTGGCGCCGCATAATGACAACCTAAAGGTGTTTTACTGGATGTGGCTTCATGTTTATTAGCCAAAAGTGAGCGTTTTGACGTGATAACCTGCCGTATTCGAACTTCAAGATATTCACAAGAGACGACACGTACTAGATCCATTCTAGATACGTTATAGTTTAGATATCAACTAGTTCTCTTTTGCAGCGCAATACAGGCAACCAATGTCACTTTTATGTTAGATAGAGTAAGATATCCTGTGGAAATCGGTCAAGAGTATCTCCAGAATCGCCTCCAGATACGTAATGTAATGGTAATGTTTTGTTATGTCGTTATCACGCAAAATTATCGTCCGTAAACCGACATTACAGACAACCATATTATTATTTGCAATTTTTTCGTGACCTTTTTTGCCACTTTTGTTTTATTTCTAGAGTCTGACTCTAGTTTTGGACCGACTCTAGTCAGAATTGCGAGCCCTTTTCATCCTCATAGGAGAAAAAAAGTTCATTTGATTTGAAAATTCATTTGCAGTTCACTTGTCTAGTGCAGGTCGCAGTTCTAACCTAACCTAACCCGCTTGTATAGATAGCAGTTTGTTTTTATAAAGGTCGCAGTTCTTCTAACCTAACCTAATCTACTTATCTAGTAGCAGTTGTTTTCTGTGAAGGTCGCAGTTCTAACCTAACCTAACCCACTTTTCTAGTAGCAGTTGGTTTCTTTGAAGGTCGCAGTTCTTCTAACCTAACATAACTCACATTTCTAGTACCAGTTGGCGTCAAACAAGTAATAATTGAAGGAAATACACGCACAAGATTGCCTGTTCGACGTGTCATTTAGACTGATTTCGCTCCGCCTGCAACTTTGCCGATTTTTCAAATCAATCATCACGCAGTGAATTCGATGAACCAGACTGTGTAACGTGTGAGTCTGAAAACATTTTTGGAGTTAGTAAAAGTTGCATAGTACTAAAATGGCTACACGTTAAAAACTGTATAGAAAACATGTATTCACTGTGTAATGTGGCAAATGTCCACTTTCCGTGTTTAACAGTAACGTTTTGGTTTACTGCGACATTAACGCATATTGCTTGTATCAGCGACAAACTACGTGTATAAAAGGATGCATTATGAAATAAAGGTGATTGATTACTATACAAGACTACACGCGTGGTATTACTCACCTAGGCACATTACTCTCCTGTTCCTGCCCGGCCACCAAGTAATCCGCACCCCTTTTGCATAACAACTACGGTTTACATTGCAACTGAAGCCACTTCCAGCTTATATAAGAAATGCTGCAGCGTATCGAATAAACAATAATTTAAATAATTTCCCCGTGTTTACACTCGCCGCGAGGCGCTGGTTAAATGTCAATGCAACTGGGTGTTACTGGTTTAATCCAGCTTGGGATCTACTTTGGAAGCCGTCCGAGTGTTGGTGTGCCGGGACTGTTTGTTGGATAAGTTCTTAGTTGTGACGTTGGTAACTTAGTTTTAATTTAGTTTCGTTTCAAGTTAATTTTAATGTAATTTATTAATTGAATGATTAAGTATAAGTTTTAATTTCTAATAGGATTAGTTGTATTGATGGTACTTATATGTAATATTTGAAGTATGTGACGCATTTCGAATTTTAATAAAGCTTTGGACACTATACAGTTGACTTACTTGATTTATTGTCCTATGTCCCATAAATAAATAGGGCAGAGGTCGTCCACAGGGCGCCGTAATAATTTGGGTATTTTATGGCTCCTCTACACGATGGGCCAACGCCGGCCACTCCAAGGGACGCATTTATGCGTTAGAGGGAGCAAGTGATATTGCTATCTCATTCTACCGCATGGCTGCGTCCCTTGGAGTGGCCGGCGTTGGCCCATCGTGTAGAGGAGCCATTAGATTAAATGCAACTTTCTCACCCAGTTTTTGAACAGTCAAGAGGGCTTTTACCAGCTGGTGTGGTGAAAAATAACTTGAATCTCTAGAGGTCTATTACTTACTTACTTACTTACTTCGCTGGCTCAGGGACCCGAAGTGGATCTTGGCCTCCGACACTAGATTGCGCCATTCCTTTCCTGTGCGATCTGACGCGATTCAGCCGCTTGCATGCCAACAGGTCTTTCTGGACCTCGTCGATCCATCTGTACCTAGGCCTTCCGACCGGACGTCTCTCAATTGGTCGCCCCAGATAAGCTCTTTTGGAGCTCTGGAGGTCTATTGTTGTAAATATATTGTTGGTCCCGATCAGATTGCAACTTAACAGCACAGTAAATATTTTAACTGCTTATGATTCCGTCCCGTCGTAAATTCCAAACTTTGACCATTGTCCTTTTTAATGAGTGAATTTTACTTCATATAATGTGAAGTTGTTTACATGTTTTAATTTAAAGACGCCTTCACACTCTTCACATTGGCAGGACAACAATATGCAGGTCCTTACTTAAATTTAAATTAGTAAAATACATAAACACAGGAATATAAAACTAAAACTAACTACAATTAAAATAACTAAAACTAAAAATTAAAAATACCTATCAAAATTTGGTGCCTTCGGGAGGGTGCCCAACACGCAGGCAGCGTTCCCGCGCTGGATTGCGATGGCAATTCTCTACGCGAGAAAGCTGCCCGCGCGGGGGTCGCCCGTTGCCTCCCTCAACCTTTTCGCCCGTTACCTACGCTCGCGTACTTACCTAATAATTGACCGACTTCAAAAAAAAGGAGGAGGTTATCAATTCGACCGTATTTTTTTTAACGGCACCATTCTTGAGACTTTTAGGAGATGATTTGGATTATGGTGGCCTAGTGGTAAGAGCGTGCGACATTCAATTCGGAGGTCGCGGGTTCAATTCTAACCTCAGCTCGTACCAATGAGTTTATCGGAACTTATGTACGAAATATCATTTGATATTTACCAGTTGCTCTTCGGTGGAGATAATATCGTGAGGAAACCGGACTAACCCCAACAAGGCCTAGTTTCCCATCCGGGTTGGAAGGTCAGATGGCAGTCGCTTTAGTAAAAACTAGCGCCTACGTCAATTCTTGGGATTAGTTGTAAAGGGACCCCAGGCTCCCATGAGCCGTGGCAAAATGCCGGGATAACGCGAGGAAGAAGAAAAATTTGGATTATGGCGATTTTGGTATTTTTGATATTTGCGTAACCATACAGCGTAGAAATGCAGCCATCCTAGGGACTATGCAGGTGACATTAGGGTTTGTCGAAAACTTATTAATTACCTACCTATGTAAATATTGTAAATATATGTTGATACTATATATATACCTATTTATGGTAAAAATTAAAAATTTTGCAAGTGTTTAAATACTTGTTTTCCAGTATTTGTGGTTAACGTTTCCCTTACATATAGGTACTGTTATTTATTCTGTGCCCATAGGAAGTTATTCAACATTCCAATGCTGCCGTGCTAACAACATATGCAGTAATCGCAGTTGAAAAGACATGCAATTGTTTATCTTGTTCTCTTTGAATAAGTTCTTTATTTAAACGATGTTTTTCGTGCAAGTACTGCACATGCGATAAGCAGGGCAGAATGTGAGTACCGCCTTACGGTTTAGTCATTTGTGTAAAGTTGAGGTAAATGAGGTAAAGATACGACCTGTGTTTACGATCGTGGACAAAAACAATGATGGACATAGTCGACATATCACTATCACTACACCTTATCAGAGATATATATAACTCCGTATAAGATAGATAAAGTCTAAGAAAAAAAAGTGCCTCGGAAATCAAGAAAAAGTCGTTCTCGAATAGATGGCGCACACATCTTTGGCCTATTCTCGGCTAGATGGCGTTGACGACACCGTTTGATATTTAACAATTTTAACACATATCAGTGAAAGAACATGGGTCAGTATGGAACAATAAAAATTAAAAATCATTTATCCGTAAACATATTTTGATTAATTTATACATTTTTTATTTGATTTCAAGTTTTAATCGTGTGTCGATAGATGGCAGTAAATGTACCGTGACTACAAAATTTACTTTGGCAATAGCCCTCTATACTATCTATTCTCTTTGACCTTATGAAACAAAGTCCCCCGCCGCGTTTGTCTGTTTGTGTGTTTGTATGTTCACGATAAACTCTAGTCTAGTCCGTCTAGGCTAGGAAAGTAAATATTATTATACTTAATATCTTATACCTTTAAAGGAACAATTCTTGTACACATAATAATATATATTCATTTATATATTTCGGGGATCTCGGAAACGGATTTAATGATTTCGATGAAAGCTATATGGGGGTTTTCGGGGGCGAAAATTCGATCTACGAGACTAGGTCTTATCTCTGGGAAAACGCGCATTCTGAGTTTTTTTATGTTTTCTGAGCAAGAAGCTCCCATATATGTATACTTATTATAACAACAAAGATATATGTAACTCCGTATAAAATAAATAAAGTCTAAGAAAAAAACGTGCCTCGGAAATCAAGAAAAAGTCATTCTCGAATAGATGGCGCCATTACCTTTGGCCTATTCTCGGCTAGATGGCGTTGACGACACCGTTTGATATTTAACAATTTTAACACATATCAGAGAAAGAAAGGTCAGTATGGAACAATAAAAATCAAAAATCATTTATCCGTATACATATTTTGATTAATCTATACATTTGCAATTTTATTTTAAGTTTTAATCGTGTGTCGATAGATGGCAGTAAATGTACCGTGGCTACAAAATTTACTATGGCAATAGCCCTCTATACTATCTATTCTCTTTGATAACAAGCAGATGAATCAAACTAAATAATAAAGTTTCTAATACCGTTTCTATACTGACAAAGGGGATTATTATTGCTAAAATCAACCGCCCCGTTAAACTACAACGTTAAGCTATTTACCAAGTACATTTGCACGCTAGTAAAACCTATTTTCAGCTCTAAGCACTAGTACTTAGTCTAACTTCGCTAAGCGCCGAAGTTGCCAACTTTATATAATTATCAAATATTTGCTCGAGCCAGATTTCGACTTGACAACTTATTGTAGTTTTGAATTGATTTTGATATAGTAGATTGTTAACCAATGGATCAAATGATGCCTTTCACCCGAGTTAAACACTCTACTTTTCATTTCGAATGCGAGGAAAGTAAAATGGATGTGTTTTATTAAAAACATGACTAAGTAGGTATATACATTTTTATAGTATTTTTGAGGGTATTTTCAATTAACAATTTAGGCAAAAGTATTGTTATTTATGGAATGGGGAGTTAAATATATAACAAATCCATTTATTTATTTTATTTTAGTACATGGAAAACCAACAGCGCTACCCAAATTTCAATTGCTTATCGTAAAAAAATAACAAAATCGTACTTGGAACCTAAAATGTTCTAGTGCAGGAACGTATCACTTTCTGACAGCTTTTAGAACAACAATTACCCTCTTTCAGAGCATGAGAAATGAAAAGATCTTGACGATCGTATTGGTGATTGGCGTGCATATCACGCACAATTGGCGCACATCTTCTACACGATGGCCCAGCGCCGGCCACTCCAAGGGACGCATTTATGTGTTAGAGGGAGCAAGTGATATTGCTATCTCATTCTACCGCATGGCTGCTTCCCTTGGAGTGGCCGGCGTTGGCCCATCGTGTAGAGGAGCCATCATCACGCACGATTGGCGCACATCTCATGCAGTTTCTTCACGATGCTTTCCTTCACTGAAAAGCTAGTGGTAAATAAGTATCAAATGATATTCCGTACATTTGAACCCGCCAGGATTTGAACCCGCGACCTCCGGCTTGAAAATCGGACGTTTGATCTGATCCGCTATAGGCCCCGTGCATGAACTATAGGGGGCAGCATAGGGGCCGTCAGATTTTAGGCGCGAGGCGTAAATGTGTTGTTTATGCTTCCGATGTAGCCCACAAGATGACAGAACCTATGCACAAGGAAACGTACCGACGAGAACGGTAGATGGTAGCACTTGCTTCGGCAATGTACATGTGCACATAAGTTTCCGATTCAGGCCACAAGATGGCAGACCCTCCAACGCGCACGGTCCTAAATAAAAACTTTTATAATAGTACTAGTAGTAGTAGCACTTAAAGTCTGAATATATGTAGGAACAACTTTCCTCCTACTATAAAAATGCAGGTATAATAATATATTTTGGTAAAAGCATGCATATTTTTGTAGTAAAGGGTGGCTACGGGTCAACACAGTGATCTGTTTGACCCCTACAGACAAGGAGGGAATCTATTCCGTTCCGGAAATATACTTCTTGTCCTGATAGTGAGGCAAAATAATTCATTACATTAATAAATATCATGGGACAAGTTGACACAAATCAATTTGTTTAGTCCCACAACAAACTCAAATCGCATGCGTTAGATAAGTAAAATTGATAAAGTCAGACCGTAAAAAGTCTGCAGCGATTTTGAATAGGCCACGCTGTACAAGTGTCATTTTAAACGTCAAACTTCTATGAAATTATGACGTATAAATAACACTTACGCTGCGTGGGCTATCAAATCCGCTGCAGACTTTGTTTGGTGCAACTATAACACGTATTATGATGATTGTGTAAAATATTTATTTTGATTTCTATTTCACTTTCCTAATTAAAAGCTTAAAGTAATATTTCCCTTTCAGAACCCCTAGTGTAAATTTCATTCGATAGCGTGACGGGCGTTCGTCGATGTGTATTTTGTTATGTGATTTTGAAGCGCGCCAAGCGGGACTTTTGGAAACTCAAAAAGAAGAAGAGAAACACATACACATACAGTCAAAAACAATTAAAAGAGTAAATAAAAATATAAAAATCCTAAAAACTGACCCCCTTATAAATTTCGACGTCCCTTTCCTGCCGGAGGCTATCGACAGCTGGAAAACGGCCTGCCCTAACGCAGACTTGCCCATCACTCGCCATTCGCAACACCAATGGGACGAGCCGCTCTGTCTGCTGGTACGGGATAATCTGTACGAAACGTCTACCAGCACCCCAGAGCGCGCTCGTCTCCTAGCTGCGACGAAATGGGAATCAGGCTCATGGTTGCAGGCCCTGCCATCAAAGAACCTGGGCACACTTCTCTCTACGAACACCTTCAGGATTTCTTTGTGTTTGCGCTTGGGGGTGGCTTGTGTGGCTCCTCATCTGTGCCAGTGTGGTGCAAACGTGACGCGTTTTGGTGTCCACGGTCTGTCTTGTGCGAGAAGTGTCGGCCGTCTTTCACGACACGCGAGCCTAAACGACATCCTCCGCCGAGCTCTTGTCACGGCGGGGGTGCCGGCGGTTCTGGAACCGTCTGGTTTGGCTCGCGATGATGGGAAAAGACCGGACGGCATGACCCTCGTGCCCTGGAAGATGGGACGGCCTTTGGTTTGGGATGCCACATGCGTGGATACCCTTGCGCAGTCCCATCTTCCAGGAACATCTAACAGAGCTGGTGCGGCCGCCAACGCGGCTGAACACCTCAAGCGGCGCAAATATGCCGTTTGGGGTGGAAACCCTAGGGCCGTGGGGCTCTGGCGCCCACGGCATAATATTCGCCGAGCTGGCGAAGCGCCTTGTGGAGGCAACGGGTGACAAGAGGGCCGGCTCCTACCTTGCGCAACGCATTGGCATTGCCGTCCAGCGCGGCAATGCCGCCAGCCTTCTTGGCACCCTGCCCCAAGGCACAGAGTTGGAGCCAGTTTTTTATTTATAGGTTATTTTAGTTTAGTAGTTATTTTAGCTGTAGATTTATTGTAGTTTTTAATTTTAGTTTATAATTGTTTTTTTGTTTATATTACATTTTTAAAACGAAATAAATTCAAAGGCAACGTATTAAAAGAGTTACTTAATATTTTAATATGGATATTTCGATTGTCCTTGAGAGATATTTTCAGTAGGTTGGCATATGATTCACCTAGCACCTAAAACTGGGAGCTATCCCCCCAAGCTGTGGGGGAAAGGGGGGGGGGGGCAACAAGCTCTGCATGTGAACCGAGCGAGTTAATATATGCACTTGACGCCCGAACTGTGGTGCAGTGTAAAGCATGTAAACAGTAGGAAAATGTACTTCAAGAGACGACATTTTGAACGATATTTTTGGTATTTACACCAGATACACATTATAGTAGGGTAATTCACCAGTAACTGGCCACTGGTCAATAACAGGCCACCCTAAACTAAAAACAAATTCTATTCACATATAAACAGAATTAATTTATTATCCAAAAATGAATTCTGTTTATAGGTGAATAGAATTCATTTGTAGTGTAGGGTGGTCAGTTACTAACAGGTGGCCAGTTACTGGCGAATTACCTACTGACTATAGGCTAGGAGGCAATGAACCCGTTTTTTCGTTTTCTGATATCCCGATAATTTTTTTCTAACTTTTCATTGGAGCTTGTCGATATACGATAGTCAACTTGGCTACATCCCTTAGGGCGACTTGTACCAACCCACTAATCCAGGTTAACCGGTTAAACCTGGAGTTACCAAATTCCCATGGTTACCGGTACAATTTGACACCGGGTTGCCAGGAGGTTTTGGGATTATACTGAGCAACTTTTACTATGGGACCAATCCTGAGAGCGCAATAAAAGTTTGTACGGTTTCATACGTTTTGGCTGGTCCATTTTCTATGGGAGGGTATTTTTCGCGATTCGGGGTTAGTCCTATAGCAAAAGTTGCTTAGTATAATCCCAAAACACTGGCAACGGGAATGCACTTATTTTTGGCCACTCTGTATAACTCTGTATGTAGAGCAATTTAGATTGTGACTGTACTAAATTAAGTTACGATTGCACTACTGTTCTTTCAACATTTACTGTCGTATCCTGCAAGATATACTATATTTATGTATATGTATGCGCGCCGTGTTAGCTGGTATATTTCAAAGGCTAGATTTTATCCAGGCATTCCTTCCTTTTGACTTAAGCACTATGGTTATGGAGCCGCAATCTTCCGAAATAAGCTGCCATCTTGAATTTCTCTTACCTGTTACAAAATGGCGGAACGTTGCGCTTTCCATACTTAAGTAGCAACAGTAACTATTTTCAGTTGTGGGCCAGACGTGAATACCTTTATTACGTTTAAGCAAAGATATATGTAACTTCGTATAAGACGAATAAAGTCTAAAGAAAAAACGTGCCTCGGAAATCAAGAAAAAGTCGTTCCCAATAGATGTCGCACACATCATTAGCCTATGCTCGGCTAGATGGCGTGACGACACCGTTTCATATTTAACAATTTTAACACGTAGATATCAGTGAATGAACATGGATCAAAATGATATAAAAATAATTAAATCATTTATCCATATTTATACATTTTTTTGATAATTTTATACGTGTCATTTTGAGTTTTAGTCATGTGTCGATAGATGGCAGTAAATTTACTGTGACTACAAAATTTACTAAGACAGGACCCCTCTATACTATTTATTCTTTTTGGTTTAAGTAATAATATTAGGTACTTGCGAAGCGTCTGTTTGACGTAACTTGACCTTAGAGCATTTAGTAACTGGAGACGCCTTGGCTGTCATTTTCTGTATAAAACAGTCTGCCGATTTTTGCGGCGGAGGGACACGTCAAATGTATGGCTATTTGTACATGATTTGTACGTTTGGAGCTTGTACGTAACGTACAAATAACCATGTCATATAAACTTCAGTACAAAAGTTTGCACAATTGTGCTAGGTTTTCGGCAGAGGGGTACCTAAGCTCTTAAAGGCGCCTCCGTTTATTAAAATGCTCTAAAAGTCGTTCTAATTTCTTTGCATCCAGCAACTAATACCAGACAGATATACAGTGTGGAAAGATAAGTCGGGCCCTGGAGGGAAACTACCTTAAATCCTTAAGCTGGCTCATTTTACTTTAAGGAGACATTCCTTTATTTTTAAAAAGAAACAAATGTGCATTCAAAGATTTTCTAAAACTCGCTTGCCTCGCCCGGGACTCGAACCGAGTAAAAATTCCAAAAAATAAACATTTACAATTATATTCTACTAGTCGATCCAGTTAATGTTAATGGCAACAATTCTCCAAGAAACATTAGGTCTTACACTCGGCTGTCGTATAAAATATCCATAAAATCTAATATTTAGTACTCAAGATTTTTCAGACAAGCCAAATTGAAGAAAAAAAGAAAAATCTTTGAATGTACCTAGTATTGTTACTTTTAAAAAATAATGGAATGTCTCCTTTAAGTAAAATGAGCCAGCTTAAGGATTTAAGGTAGTTTCCCTCCAGGGTCTGACTTATCTTTCCACACTGTATAGGTACCTATGTTAGTTATTAAATTTCATGTTATATCAAAATGTCGTAGGGTAACATCGATTGTATGGAAGCGGCTAGGGTCATGTGGCTCTTTTCAAGTGGCATACGTCATTTTTGAGTTGTTGGAATTTCGACTTTATTTTAATTAATCAAATTGCATATTTAAATGACGTAAATTGTCCGGTACCCCGTTTCTGCCAGCGAAATGCTATACATGGAAGTATTCTGTCCGCTCAATTATGACCCAACGCAAACTACCCCGCGATAGGCGGTACTTACAAACTGCTCGATTGGCAATCTCAGTACGACCGAGATGACAGTCCGTGACAAATGGCTAAATTGATTTATAAAAACAACGTTTTTTTGTAATTAAAAATATATTCATGTGTCGTGAAGTGGTGCAGAAGTTATTTTAGTTCATACCAAGGCCAGTGGAATCACTTTTCACTTGTAGTAAACAGATAACTTCAGTAGAATTCGGAAAAAACATGACGATTTGTTTTCAATACTACCGTGCTAAGCTAAAACGTAACAACTGCATACGACTTTCATAACAACATACGACTTTTTAAATTGCGAGGATAATAGGGATGGTGTTATGCTAAATGAAGTAGACTATTTTATTAACTTGTGTTTGGTTTAGGTATTTTCTATATAATTATAAATGTAGTAATAAATTCCTTCTTACAGATTTGTATTTTCCTTTTTTATTTCATGAGATGGAGCTATAAAAAAACTACCTAGTTATTTCAAATTAATAATCAAATTTGGTATTGTCATTTTACATTACTTTCCATTCAGATTCCCACAAGATGCTATTCGCAGAGAACTATGGAAAAAAGCTGTCCAATTAGAGAGACATGAAATTGAGCGGATGCCTGGCAAGATATCTAGAATATGTTCTATTCATGAGATATAACCCGTGAGATAATCATACCCGGTCTCCTATATGTAGATACATTTTTCCTATCATGCTTTCACTGAATTAATTTAACAAATACACACATTATCTGAACATGTTGATCATTTGAATCCACCCTTTACTGTCACATTTATGTAGGTTCTCTCTCAAGCCATTTCCGTCAGTAGAAAAGAGCGGCAAACATATTAACTCACATTATAGACGGGTCTAACGCGAATTATATTCAATTACCTTGATTTACCGACGTATATCAGTTTCGTTTCGTATAATGTGAGTTAATATGTGTTCAAAACGCGAAAGTTTAAAATATTATAAGAGCGGCAAATTTAGAAAATGTAAGCGCGCGAACGGATGTGGTCCTATACAAAATTTTAATTTTGCACCTTTTTCTACTGACAAACTTGCTTGACCGGCTATATACATATAAAATATTCTGAACTGAAAGTGGGGATTTATTGGGCCTCCGCCCGTTCAAATATTTTTGACCCGATTCGTGTACCCATGTATAGCCAGTCCTATTTCTAAGATCAAGCTCGCCATACATTTACTTTGGCGTACTTGATCTTAGAAAAACGGACAGACTATACCTGAACGTGACTTCGCACTGCCATGCAGATTGATAATAAAATATACAAAATACTTATCATAGCGGAATACATTTATACAACAATGATATATTTACTTATGTTGAGTTAGTCTTTCATGTCATAACAACATTTTAACTACAGTTGCCTCCAGAAACTCGCGAACTAAATTGACATAAGTTTGACAAATAAAATGATACCAGGAATAGTAAAGAAAAAATAGTCAGGGGTATATGTCGATAAAATGATATCGATAAGTAAGATGCACTTACTACCCATGTGATAATTAATTATAAAGGGGTCACAAACGATTTCGACTTGTATGAATGTGACGAGAAAAGTGGTTGATTCGATTGTAAGATTGTGTCGTTACCAATCAAATCAGGAGGTGCGGATGTGAAACTGACAAATTCCAATGTTAAGACGAAACAGGAGCTGATTTTAGGTAAATATACACATCTCGCTAACGGAAGCGGCTCCTATAACTAGTGCGATAAGGACAAGGCGAAAAATCCTGCTTAAAAATCTCTAAAATCGAGGCTTTGTACTCGACTGTTTCCTCCTCCAAAACTTAACCAATCATAACCAAATTTGGAAATCTAAATGATTATGAAATTATTTACTTTTTTGGCTAATTGATATCCGTTTTGAATACTACGTCTCTCATTGCGGCATAGTCAAAGAGTTCATTTTTGAAAGGCTCTAGCGCCTTAAAAAACAAAAAAAGCAAAACGGTCCGACAAATCATTGGTCTAGCATCAAAACCCACGGAGGAAACAGTCGAGTACGTTTGTATGGAGATATGACCACTCCTGTTGGCTCTTAATATGCAGGTTTGGGGGCAAGTTGTTTATATCAAGAGCTCGCGGTTGTCGCCATAAATCTAAAATTGGTGATTTAATTTTATACAATGTGACCGGTAGATGAGATTGATCGATAATTAAAGTTAGACCAAGAAAAGTCTGCAGCGATTTTGATAGCCCACGCAGTGCAACTGTTATTTAATACGTCATAATTTTAATAGAAGTTTAAAACAATACTTACACTGCGTGGGCTATTAAAATCGCTGCAGACTTTTTTGATCTAACTGTATTTAAATTCTGATCTAATCTTATTTTCCCTTCTGGGTCGGCCTTATTTGTATTTTGAGCCAAAATCACTGTTTCTATGTTATCACCTACAACTTGTTACTCTAGCTGTAAGTTTTCCTAACAAATAAAATAAAATAAATATAATAAAATATTTATTTAGTTACCTACAATATGTTTATCCAATATTCCTGTATTTATTACTATAAAATTGCACAATTTTCGAAATACCAAGTAACATTTGTAAAATAATTTAAATTACTTACAGATACATTTTAACTGACCGCGCAACAGTAGCGCCGCTAGCGGTGAATTCTCGCGATATTCTCTAATTCAAACTTTTTTGAAGATATCGATACGAACAGCACTGGCCAAACTGTGGTATCATTTGTGCACATTGACCTGTCAATTTAGTTCGCGAGTTTCTGGAGGCAACCTTAGTTATATTTTAATCTGCATTAAATTATTATACGTGAATTATTTGACTGGTTCTTCACTGTATGGCATAAACCTATCCCTGTCCAAGTCATATTCTAATCAAATATGAACCGCGAACTCTAAGCGGCCAGTACGTACAGCAAGAAGGTTATTAGCGGATTAATGTCGCTGATTGGTAGTTATTGACATTATATGCATTTCATCTACACTTAGCTATGTACCATTAGTGTAATAAAGATGACTATTATTTCGTTTACCAGCTTTGATTACAGGCTCTGTAAACGCGTCGTCTTATTTGAATGTAGGCGTAATTGTGTATGTGTGCTAATTTGGCCCGAGAATTTGAACGGTAATGTTCCTAAAGGCGGTATCCTTAGTTATATATGATCGCAGGTTTCTGCCACTTCAAGGATTACTAGGTTCTTTGAGGCTGTACCGTCAGTAGCAGAAGTTTCTAAGCGGGCCAGGTGTTCAAAATGATCTTGACGCGACTTCATTGTTAAGAGAATAAGAGCGTGTCAAGGTAATTTAGAACACCTCGCCCGCCTAGCAACTTCTGCTGCTGACTGTACTTTGTTCCTGTAAACACGTGTTACGTCAAACTATAACCTCATTTAAACCTTTCCTTTGCCAGTTTATCTCATAAGCAACACAACTCCGAACAAAGGGTTCCAACAGCATTAGGAAAGTATTAAACTGAATCTGAGTTTAACCGGCCGGGAAGGAAGTTATTTCCGGCTTGTCTTTTCTGCAGATTGTTTCCTGCGTTCTTTACAAGACAAACGGAGACATCTATTGTCAATTAGCAGTACTGATAAATTCTCAAATACTGTGCGTAGAATGATGATTTCCTAAATCAAAACCTGGGTCCGTGGGGTCCTAGCGCTCTGACACGCGTATTCGGGAAACGAGATAATCACAAGATCTAGAAACGATATAGAGATCAACTAGATTTACATTAGATATCGACTAGATGTGACTTGGATATCTAAGTCATAACTTGTCGAAATCGTTCAAGAGGACCTCCAGAATCGCGGAAACGTCAAATTTGACATATCTATCTCACAAATATCTTTAAATTACCCATATCGTAACTCGTTGACGTCTAGTAGAGATCTATTTCATTTTCCGAATCGAGCCGTGAGTCTCTTTGGAGACCTTTCAAAGAGACTCAGGGACGCAACTAGGGACCCAAGAGCTGGCAGTTACCTCGCTCAACGCTTTAGTCTGGCAGTTCAGCGGGGTAACGCAGCTAGCATGTTGGGGACCTTGTCGCAGTGGCCTTTTTTAGATTTAGTTTAGTTTAGTTTTATTTTATTTTAGAATAATTTGTATTTAGTATATTTGTAATTTTAAGTTATTTTTATTTATTGTTTTTTGGCATGTTTTTGCACCATATATATGTTTTCACTTGTTATTTGATTGTTTAATTTTATTTTTGAAAACATATTTATTTATTTGCTGACATGTCCCACAATTACTTAGTGTAATTAAATTATAAGTATGTAATTAGTTCATAAGTTTTCTAACACAATGTATTTTTGTTAAAGAAAAAAATAAAATGAAATTAAGTAACTTTCGCGTTTATAATATCACTTAGATATTTGGCTCAGTTAAGTGAAAGCTAAGTACAGTCATCACCGTCGAGTTAATTCCCCCCCATTAATTTGGGCAATAGAATTAAAGTGTGCCGTAACAAATCGCCGGACATCCTTAAGTCCGCCTAATGGGACAGTTCACTAAGTAATGTCTTTTTAAGATTGATGCCACCCTTTTTTCTTGTCGTCGGAGATAAAATTTATTTCGTGCGTTTACAAAGTAGGGTCAAAGAGAATTTGAAACAGAGAGTTACTGTCATGGCAGGGGTGCGAAACTCCTGACTTCGGTCAAACTCGGCTCCGCTCGGCTCAGCATTGCTCCAAGCAATTATTAGGGTTGGCACCACTTGACTTCCTTATGCGTGCACGACCACAGATAAGATAATCACTTGATTTTTGACAACCCTAGATAGCCGAAAGGGATAGTGCCATATATTAGAAAGGGACAGCATGATTCGACCCTGAACCGCTGTCAAACTTCGTTTTTGTAGGAAGTTTCCTTTCTGTACGGTAGTACTATTAATTATTCTGTGGTCATGGTAAATTACAGCTACAGTACATTTACTGCCATCTTTCGACAGACAAGTATAACCGTTAGAACGCCATTTGACTTTGACCATTATTCTTTCACTGATATGGGTTAGCTTGTTAAATATTAATATTAACGCCATCTACTAGAGAGTAGGCTGAAGGTTATGATGCCATATATCGCTCGAAAAGATTGCACCATACCTTTGGCCTATAGTCGAGTAGATGGCGTTAATATTAATATTTAATAAGTTAATACATCAGTGAAATAATAAGGATCAAAGTCAATTGGCGTTCTAACAGTTTTATCTTCTGTCGAAAGATGGCAGTAAATTTACAGTGGCTACACAATTTACTTTACCAATCCGTCTCTATACACTCTATTCTCTTTGGTAGAGTGAAGCGCTGGTGGCCTAAAGTGGTAAGAGCGTGCGACTTTCAATCCGAAGGTCGCGGGTTCAAACCCATGAGTTTTTCGGAACTTATGTACGAAATATCATTTGATATTATTTTATGTTGCTTTTCGGTGAAGGAAAACATCGTGAGGAAACCGGACTAATCCCGATAAGGCCTATCCCCTCTGGGTTGAAAGATCAGATGGCAATGGCTTTCGTAAAAACTAGCGCCTACGTCAATTCTTGGGATTAGTTGTCAAGCGGACCCCAGGCTCCCAAGAGCCGTAGCTAAATGCCGGGATAACGCGAGGAAGGTTTTAGTAGTGCCTACACCTACACTAGGGGCCCACCGATTAACTGTCCGCCGGACGGTATCGGCCTGTCAGTTAGAACAAAATTTTGACAGTTCCGAACAACTGACAGGCCGATACCGTTCGACGGACTGAACATCAGTGGCCCCTTAATTGTCTCTAACGTAATGAGGTCTAGCGACTTTCATGTTGATTGTCACTGTGACAAGGTACGAAATGGATCATAAATTAACGGCGCGATACGGGAAATGAATTAGAGATTCACTAGATATGAAATAGTAAAGATGTGTGACGTTCCACGGCAAAAGGTACCTTATGGCGGTTGGCGCTTACGCTATTATTAACTTCAATATTATTGCGGCCGCCGTAAGGTACCTTTTGTCGTGGAACGACACATAATCTATTGAATCTCTAATTCATTTCCCGAATCGCGCCGTAATACTTTCGACCGTACAGTCAGCGTCATATAGTAGGTAGGTGGCATCCAAAGTATTCAAATAGTTCGGTACGCCATACAAATTATATGTTGTACCGAACTATTTGAATACTTTGGATGCTACCTTCTATATACCTACTATATAGTAGGTAGCATCCATAGTATTCAAATAGTAGGTATATATTAGTAGGTAGCATCCAAAGTACTAAGTAAGTAAGTAAGTGTTGTTGTACTATTTGAATACTATGGATGCTACCTACTATATAGTAGGTAGCATCCAAAGTATTCAAATAGTAGGTATATATTAGTAGGTAGCATCCAAAGTACTAAGTAAGTAAGTAAGTGTTGTTGTACTATTTGAATACTATGGATGCTACCTACTATATAGTAGGTAGCATCCAAAGTATTCAAATAGTAGGTATATAGTAGGTAGCATCCAAAGTATTCAAATAGTTCGGTACGCCATACAAATTATATGTTGTACCGAACTATTTGAATACTTTGGATGCTACCTACTATACGACGCTGACTGTACATAAGAGAAAGAGAGGGGTTTTGCTTACCTTGTCAGACACATCTGCCAGTCAGACCTGACACATGTAAGTATATCCTATCTTATAAGGTCCTTCAAGTCCCAACTGCGAGTAATATTAGGTTTGCAGCGAGTCAAAATTCCGCACTTTGAGATCTAACTCGTCCCGTCTTTGCTTTAACTAGGGATGGGACATGTCGATGTTGTCGATAAGACTTAGTTTTGGGAACAAATCAAATTATGCTATTGAATATTTTAATATACAAACATTTAAATACATAGAAACCATCCATGAGATTTAAAATAGGTTTTGCTGTGATATGCATCAATATGTCGTGATATGGATCGCGATAGACGGATCCCACGATAATATTGGTACTTGATGATCCTTGCCACGATACGCGTCAATATTTCGTGATATGGGTCGCGGTATGCGTGGATCCCACGATTATATTGGTACTTAATTATAATCCTTGCCACGATACGCGTCAATATTTCGTGGTATGGGTCGCGGTATGCGTGGATCCCACGATAATATTGGTACTCGATGTAATCCTTGCCATATATCCTTAATATCTTATTACAGTTAACAAGAAAAGCTATAACAAACTAAACTACTACTAGTTCACGGTTCACTTTAAAGACACCCTGTTAAAGCGAGTGTTTCCCTATGCAAATTACAAAATGATTTAAATAAATGTAATATTCAACTTCATCGACATTGAATAAGAAATGTAAGGACAACATTATGGGTGCGACTGTACTCATGAGCGGAGCGAATTAATGGTACTGATGTAGTGCATGATTGTTTCCATCATACTTGCTCGAAAAAGACCTTTTTTTTTTTTTATTATTATGCATGGGTTTACTCATGGCCACAGACTAGCCGAGGCGTAGACGTGGCCTACGATGGAGCGAGCTCGCCCAGAAGGTGCCTGTTCACTCTTGATTTGAAGGTTGCCGGGTTATAAGAGCACGGAAATATAGACGCCGGCAAGGAATTCCATTCCTTGGCAGTGCGCATAAGGAAAGTAGAAGCAAAGCGCTTAGTGCGAATTGGCGGAATATCTATATCTATCTTATTTCATGCAGGTGTACTGAAGGCAGCCGGAGGCTGTCGGGAATGAAAACCCTCGTCTCCAAAAATTCACTTTCCCCCCCACGTTGCACAATGTACTATTTCCATCGTATTTTCTCGAGAAGGGGAGAAGATTGAACAGGAAAGCAGACCCTGGCGCTAGGCCGGGAAAACACTAGGTTGAAGAAGGAGGATTTTATCGGAAACGTCCGTATTTGTCATGCTAGTTCAGTCAACCTCAGTACTTTTTGTACCGAGACTGACTGAAATAGCAATACACGTTCGTACGTTTCCGTGAAAATACGATGGAAAATAATTATGCACTATATCTGTAACTCAAACGTAGATAGTCGCCCTGTGGTTGTGTGACGTCACGACCCCATAAATTATCTTATTATCTCTCCCCTTCTGTCATCACGTCTCTATACAAGTTTGTATTAAGTTTGTTAGTAAAATTTTCATTAATTTGACACCGAGATATCATAATGTAATTCGACGCTTATCATTAACAGTGGCACAACTCAAAATTAAATGCTATTGCATTTAATATTCTATCTTTTACTGGTAAGATTTAAAATCGAATGGCATTTCATTTTGTTTTGTGTCATTATTCATGATAAGCAACGAGTATGTGTTCGAATTACCTCGTGTAAGAGTTTTTTTGAGAAATTATAAAGAAACAGTTACCGAATAATATTCATAATTTATTAAAGAGTCCGAAATCTATAAAAAGCTTCTTAAAATCACTGCAACCACCTTGACATTCTTCTGTTTGGCCCTATGGTTGACTGGTAGAGAATGCCACAAGGCATTAAGTCCGTCCTTTGTACTTTTTTATATGCAATAATGTTTAACATAATAATTTATTTATTATACAAAAGGTTAATGGTACATAAAATCATACAAATATAACTTAAATATATCTAAATATTGAAAAAATTTAATCTAAAAGACCTCCGCAAGTTGTACCGGGTGCAAAGGTGCCCATGATACTTGCCGCGTTACCACGTTGGATAGCGATGGCCAGCCTTTGCACCAGGTACGAACCCGCGCGAGCATCAGAGGTCCTCTCCCTAATTCTACGTCCCACCTCCCTTATAAAAGCTATGGCGTCAGACCCCCAACACGCCGTTATCTCGAAGGCGAGTGGTACAAAAGTGGTGGTATGTTTAAAATAAATAAAATAAAATAAAATCGAGTTCTACATGACATTAAAGCTCTCAAAAGGGGCTCTACGTGTTGGATCTATAACCCCACGCAAGCCTATCAAAAGACCGGGATTAATAAGCCCGTGTAATCCATTGGAGAAACAAAATAAAATCGCTTCCGCTCCGCTTGTGAAACCGCTCCCGCTCCGCTTATCACCCTGCTCGCGCCCCGACCGCTTGCTCGGCAAACCGCATTTTGTGGAAGTCGCGGCGCTTCCGAAATTAGATTTGCTTTGTGAGCTGTAATTCTGATTAAAACCATTTTCTGGTAGACTGTACCACCCCGTACCGTATCCGTACCGATATTCTGCGTTAAATAGTTAGTATTACATGAAGTACAACTGTATAATCTATCTATCTACATACATACCTACATAATATATAATCACGCCTATTTCCCGGAGGGGTAGAGACCACGGATTTCCACTTGCTACGATCCTGACATACCTCTTTCGCTTCCTTCACTTTCATAACATTCCTCATTTACGCTCGCCGGTTTAGCGTGCTCTTGACCTGGCCTTTCTTCAGGATTTCCCCGATCTGATCAGAGAAAGTCCGTCGAGGTGTACCCCTTCCAACTCCAATCTGCTATCGTGGCTGTTCCACCTTAGAGATGGCCAGGGGGCGCCACAAGCCTTCAGTAAGAAGTGCATATACTTGGAAAAATTTGACTGATGCCGCTGTGGCCCGGTGGCCGAGTGGTTCAGGCACCTGCCGCGATAGCAGAAGACGCTGGTTCGATTCCAGCCTGGAGCACTGGAGGCCTTGGTCACTTTTTCTTAGTATATGACATTTATTTCAGTTTATAATTTAATTATGGTCTTGTTTTCCTTCCTGCACGTTGGATAAACACGAGAATTTATAGATAACTAATATTTTCCCAAGGTCATCGGCTACCGGCAGTACTGTAGGCCCGTAGTACGGTCAGCCAAGAAAGTGGTCTACCACTCGGGTATCTCGGAAACGGCTCTAACGATTTCGATGAAATTTGCTATAGGGTGGTTTTCGGGGGCGATAAATCGATCTAGTTAGGTCTTATCTCTGAGAAAACGCGCATTTTTGAGTTTTTTTATGTTTCCCGAGGAACACTTGGTCTCCCAGATATTTAATTAAAAAACTCTATCGTTTACTAAATAAATAACAATTGTCGTTGTATAGCGACCTCTTTCATATTATAGTCTTTAGAGTAATAATACATTAAATTTGGAGATGTGAACGGTCCCCAATATCAGAAATCAGAAAACAATAATCAGATTTGGAGGTGTAAATGCTTTCCAAACGTCAAATTTATGTTATTTATTATGTTGTTATTTAATTTTTATGTTATTTTATAGAAGAATGTGGGTTAAGGTTCCGTCACACAGGCGCGTATTCCGGGGCGTTAGCGTTTTATACCGGGTCTGGCCTGTAACATGAGCAAATACATCCGCGAGAGGGCGCGCAACGCTCAATACTGTTTATGAATTGCTGTGCGATTTTAAATTAATTAAAATGTAATTACTTAAGTTTTGGTGATATATTTGTGGTCAAACTCTAAAGGGAACACTTTGTTACTTAGTTATCATATAAAGTTAAAGACAGAACAGTGAATAATAGTGCTATAAGGCAAATAAATAAAGGATTGTGGTAAAAAAACGGTTTGCATTCAAGAAAGTGTTGGTAACATATGCATCAGTGACTCAAACGCGGATGGTTGTATGAACTGCCGCGGCTCTTAAGACCTTTGTGATAACACCCGCTAAAGTTGTTCTATTAGTGGCCTAGTCCAGTAATGAACATTTTCCTAATAGTTTTAACGTCGAGTTTACTGTGCTAACATTTACCAGTGAACATTAACATCTACCAACATTTGTTTTGCTTTTTTTGATTTCGTCTAAATTTCAAATAAACTTATACAATGAATTGCTCAGCCTGCCCTTTCGCTGTTAGTGATACGGAACTTATTGTGTGCATTTTCTGTAAAAGCAATTATCATTATAAATGCGTAAACATTACAAGCGCGGAATATAGGGAGAAACAAGTACAGTTGAAAAGGGAATGGAGTGCCCTTCTTGCAATAATGTCACATCTCGTAGAAGGGGCGCAGACCACACACCAGTTCGGGCCCTTAATCAGTTTGGTCCCCAAATCCGCAACGAGCTGCTTTCGGAGTCCCAGCAGGCAGACATGTCGTGCGACGCGTCATTGTTGGATCTTGGAAATGACTCATTCGCGTTTGGAAATCGTGAAGTGGTACAGCGTCACGATGGGGATGTCGAAAATAATATTCCATACAGTGCTTTTGCGGCACTTTTGGAACTCAAATTTGCAGAGTTTAGAAAGGAGCTCAATAGTAATTTTAATATTAAAATTGATAGTTTAAGGTCAGACGTTAACTCATTAACGGTTGAAATAAAAGGGCTACAACAAAATATCAATTGTGTCAATGAAAAAGTGAAAGCCCTTGAATTGGAGAATGTAGACCTAAAGTCTAAACTGGCAAAATGTGAATCAAATCAAAGCCCCGGTATTCAAGCGCTGCAAGATTCAGTCACCCGGCTGGAGACTGAATTAAACGATAGGGACCAGGCTGCACTCTCTAATGACCTCGAGATTTCTGGAATCCCGGAGTTTAAGGAAGAGTCGGCCGTGCACATTGTCTTGGCTACTGCGAAAAAGATCGGGGTCCCATTGGAGGAGTGTGATGTAGTGAGTGTGGAGAGGGCCGGCCCGGTACGGGACGCGGCGCAGGCGGCGGGCCCGGAGTCAGCGCGCCCGCGCCCGCGCCCGCTCGTGGTGCGGCTGGCGCGCCGCGCGGTCCGGGACGCGCTACTCAAGGCTGCGCGAGTACGGCGCGGTGCTACCACCGAGGGAATCGGCCTACCTGACCACACTGCATCAAAGTTTAATGTGCATGACCGTCTTACCAGGAAAAACCGGATTTTATTTGGCAAGGCTCGTGAGAGAGGGCGCTCCGAGCAGTGGCGCTTCATTTGGAGTAAAGATGGGAGGATCTATGTAAGAAAGTCTGAATCGTCGAGAGTGTATCGGATTCGGACTGAGAGTGATTTGGACCGTGTTTTTTCGATACCATCCAACAACCCCATTGTGTAGCATTTATGGCTTTATTGTTCCCAGAAAGATAAATAATAGTTACATAAATACAATAATGTTTGCATTATCTTTCCTGATTTCAGTTGCAATGTTTCAGTATTGTTTTGACTTAATCTTATGCCTAATGAATTATTTATATGATGTTTTTATAAATGGGTTATGTATTCTTAATTATGTTTACATGAAGCTGCGTTTGTTTATTAATAAAATTTCTATAAATTATTTAAATCTGTTAAGATGTGTACAATCTGTTAAAATAATATTTCGTAGACAAATGTTTTTGTTTAGTAATATTCACATGTTTCAAACAGCATATCTAATGAAATATTTAGTTCATGTTGATTTTTATTTTTGCACTTATAATGTTTTATTGAAGCTGCATGTTAATATGAATGTTACCAACATAATTCAAAAGGTTTTCCTAAACAGTCATCATTTAAGCGTATTAAAAAAGAAATTAATAAATTGTAAGTACATTGAGATTTCGTTCGCATTTGTTCTGCAATTCATAATCAACAATAAATATGTGACCATTGGCTTATTAAACCCTGGCTCACTTGGGACACGCCATGAGGAGTTTATTGTAGCTCTTGAACGACACTCAGTGGATATAATGGCGATCAACGAGACCTGGTTGCGGGCAGGTGAGGAGGCCCGCGCGCCTGCCCCCGCGGGGTACCGGTTGCGGCACGTGCCGCGCCCGGCCGAGGTGCGCTCGCGCGGCGGCGGAGTCGGCTTTTACATTCGTCGCGGTATCTATGCGCGTAAACTTGATCATCCCCACGCACCTTTAGTAGAACAAATGTGGTTAAGTATAAAACTTAATGGACTTAGGTTTGCCATAGGTACTGCGTACCGCCCGCCTTGGCTCAACGTAGACACGTTCTTCGACGCCATGACAGAGTCTGTTGGTGCTTTCTACGAATTTGATCATATAATTATAATGGGTGATTTTAATATCGATGTGCTCTCGCCTAATGATACAAATACTAAAAAACTCTCGGAATTTCTGCATTACTTTAATTTCAATCAATATGTCACTCACCCTACTCACATTACTGACCACTCGGAGACCCTTATAGATGTTATATGTAGTAATTACAAGCTGTCTAATGTGTGTATTGATCATGTCCCTGATTTAAGTGCTCACGCATTCATCACATGCAACTTGCAAGTCAAAAAACCTAAGCCATCTCCCACTTGGATCTTTTGTCGGCCACTAAAACATATCCCGCTCGACGATTTTAATGCGCTTGTCGTCTCAATTGCTTGGGAACGACTTATATGTGATAATGTTAATGAATCACTTGAATCTTTTAACGTATATCTTAGGCACATATTTGATATATTTGCTCCTGTCAAAAAGATTCATTTAAAAAATAATAGCTATCCTTGGATAACGCACACAGTGAAGGATATGATAAAACTTAGAGATAAAGCACACGCTAGATGCCGCGCCACTGGTCAGGAATCACACAAGTTATATTACAAAGAATTAAAAAGTATTGTTAACCATGCCATGTTTACAGAGAAACAAGCATATTTTAATAGCAAAATTAATGCACAAAGTAAAGACTCTCGTAAGTTATGGAAAAATATAAAGCAAAGTATTGTTGACTTTAACAAAAAAGACTACAGCTTCTCTAGTCAGTTTAATGATCCTAATTCAATCAATAATCATTTTCTTAATACTCCGACTACAAATGTCACAATTTCAGACCTCACATTTTTTGAATATAACCGTTTTAGCTTAGTCTAAAGCCAGTGGATGAAAACATAGTGTCAAAAATTATTCTCAAAATCTCTTCTAACTCCCAGGGATCTGACGGCATCACGCGTGACATGATTCTGTTGACGCTTCCACGCACCCTTTCAGTCATCACAGCCATAATAAATCAATCGATACAATCAGGAATATTTCCTGAAGCCTGGAAGGAAGCTCTTATTAAACCCATTCCTAAAATTAGCAATCCAACCGACTACAAAGATCTCCGGCCAATTAGTATTCTTCCTTACTTGTCGAAAATTATAGAAAAAGTAGTTAGCCAACAAGTGACTGAGTTTCTAGAAGCTAACTCTATATTGCCATCGAAGCAATCTGGTTTTAGAGCTGGGCGTAGTACATCAACTGCCTTGCTTGACGTTGTGGATGACATCTTGACTGATGTTGACGCTGGAAAAGGATCATTCATGGTTTTGCTCGATTTTTCACGTGCGTTCGACACCATCGATCACAATTTACTTATTTCCAAGTTAGCCTATTATGGCTTTGACATCAAGGCACTACAATGGTTTTCCAGTTATTTAAGCGGTCGCGGGCAGAGAGTACAATTAATTAGTGAGAATGGTAACTTTCAAGTGTCTGATGCTTCTTTAGTCTCCCGTGGCGTGCCGCAAGGTTCAATATTGGGTCCTATTCTGTATATACTGTATAGCGCGGATATAGTGAAAGTTATTAAAAACTGTGCGTATCACATTTATGCTGACGATATTCAATTATACTTATCTTGTAAGCCAAATGATACTTCATGTGCAGTGGAAAAAATCAATGACGATTTGAGACGAATAGTTCAGTGGTCCACCAAAAACAGTCTAGTCTTAAACCCAGCAAAGTCAAAATTCCTTGTGCTTGGTGCTGAGCAGCAAAGGCGTAAAATGTGCAACCACAACCCTCTGATTAAAATTGGAGCTGACTGTATTGAGCATGTAACGGAAGCAAGGAATTTGGGTGTGCTCATGGACGGCAAACTTAGATTTCACAACCACGTATTGGAGATCTCTAGAGTATGTTTTTATAGACTTAAGATATTATATAGTGTACGTAGATATTTAAGTACTGACGTAAGAATATCTCTATGTGAATCTTTGATTCTGTCAAAACTTAACTATGCTGATATTGTTATAGGTGGATGTCTATTGTACCAAACAAAAAAGCTATTGCAGCGGGTGCAGAACGCATGTGCACGTTTTTGTTTTAATATCCCACCTCGAACCCATGTAACTCCTTATTTAAATAATAGTGGGTTAATGAATATGGAATCGCGGCGGTCGCTGCATTTTGCTTGCATGCTCTTTGGCATTATAAAATCCATGACGCCCCCCTACCTCTATGAAAAGTTAACTTTTTCACAACGCCATATTAGGGGAGCCATACGTCTTCTTTGCCCTAGACATTGCACCGCAGCATTTCGTGGCAGTTTTAAATACTCTGCCACGAAGTGCTGGAACAATATACCTCCACCTATAAGGAACTCGCCATCAATTGGTTCATTTAAATGTAAATTCAAAAAACACATTTTAATCTTACAAAAAATATAATTATTGGGTATATATACTCCTATTACTACTGTGACATCCCTACTAGAACGAACGCCTGCTAAATAATTTATTTCACCTTGTATGCCAGATAAACGAAACCAAATGAATGACTGTTTAGGTACCGTAGGTTGTTATTTTAGTTTTACTTTAGTTTTTAATTGAATAATAATTAGAGCTTTAATAAATTTACTTTACACTTATATAAAATTTGTACTTTAGCATATAGTTGCGCTCTCTCGTAAGGGTTTCCACGGAAGACCAGCGTCGAGATCTTTAGATGGTATCTTGACATTACGCTGAGTGGAGACCTTTTCAGTGACGTTTAATAATAAATTAGTTCTGTTGTCTCATGTAATACCTAAATTTAAGCGTTTTCTGAATAAATAAAAAAAAAATAAAAAAAAAATAAATAAATAATTAAAACATAGATTGTACTCCTCAAACGGTGACACTTTTGTTTAACAAGTTTTAAAAATGATTTTTAAAACTCGCTGAACGAATGTTGCTCAGTATGAAGAGTACAGCCAATATTTAAAGTTATTGCTCATATTACAGGCCACACCCGGTATGAAAAGCGGCGCGCCCTGCTCACGCCCTGCCCGGTAAACGCGCCTGTGCGACGAAGCCTTAAGGGTAAGTATTAGCGCCATGCTGTTTCTATCTCTGTATCTCGAGGTATTTAAATAAAAGTAAACAAAATCTACCCTCAAATGGTTCCTTAAGCCAGTTGAGGGTAGATGAAAACATTACATGATCAAATAATGTAGGTTAAAGTCAGGTTTTTCAGTCATTAATTCAGGCGATTTTGTATTTAGTTAGTTAAACAATACGAGTAAGGGCAATTTACACCATCCCACTAACCCGAGGTTAAGCGGTTAAACCGTTAACTTAGGCCCACTTGCACCATCCTACTAACCCGGGGTTAATCGGTTAAACCGATAACCTAATGTCAATTTGTACTGGTAACCATGGTAATTCCAGGTTTAACCGGTTAACCCCGGATCAGTGGAATGGTGCAAGTGGGCTTTAGTGTCAAATTGTACTGGTAACCATGTTTAGGTTTAACCGGTTAACCCGGGGTTAGTGGAATGCAAGTGGCGCTAAATGTACTAACTACTAACTACCCGAATGTACAAATTGTTTGTTTACTTTTATTTAAATACCTAAAGATACAGTATATATAAAACAGAAAAGCGTTCTCAAATTGAATCTCAAACGAAGCGAGGGACTCTATCCGCACTTGTACTACTTAGTAGTAATAAGCTTAAGGAACTGAAACAAAAACAGTGCAGTGAAAAGCTCCTTAAGAGCTTTAGTTGAATAAGAGTACTTACCTACATTTGTGCAGTCGCCTTTAGATATATGGACTTAAAGGTAAACTAAACATAAAACTAATTAAAAACTAAACTAACTAATAAGTATAAAATAAATTGCCTACTGAAGCTCGTCCCGGGCTGCCCCCGACGCAAAGGTGCCCATCGCGCTCGCTGAGTTGCCGCGTTGGATTGCGATGGACAACCTAATTAAAGGTACTGTTCGAATTCTGACTACACCTGCATTATTGCTAACTGCATTGCTGCTGGAAACATCAAGCATTTTATCCAGAATTATTTACATTTGACAGTAGTGACGCGCTGCTCTCAGACTAGAATTCTTCGCTACCCTCGTTATTCCCTTTACACCATTGTAGGACACTCAAAAGCATGTGCTAACAGAATAGGACATTAACAGTTGGCATCGTCGCCAAGTATACTTGGAGACTTGGCAAACAAATAAAAACTGCTAGCGTAGATTAATTAGGCTAGGAAAGATATGCCACTCTTGAAAAACAGGTGGGCTGTATAAAGATTTGTCGACGCGTCTAATACAGCCTTCTGGCGGCCAATGGGATGGCGCCCGCCCGCACCTTTACCGCCACCCTTAGTCGTCCTACCCCGTCGCCCCCGTACCGCGCAGGCGAGGACTCATTTAAGCGGTCGGTCTATAGTTCGCACAGCGCGTAAGTATCGCCATTTAGGTAGTAAGGAGATACGGCCAGCCTTATGGCATCTTGCCTGTTGACGGCGAATTGGGCCTTATTTAGGTTTTCGCACTAAGTTTTATGTTTGTTTAATTCTCTGTTGTTAATTAATAAAAACACGACAACAACATATTTTTTTTCATTGTATACTTAAGGGGCCCACTGATTAACAGTCCGCCGGACGGTATCGGCCTGTCAGTTGTTCGGAACTGTCAAAATTTTGTTCTAACTGACAGGCCGATACCGTCCGGCCGACTGTTAATCAGTGGGCCCCTTTAGAGAAACAAAATATGAGAAAAGTGTAAACACCTAATTCTCTTTCTGCACGATATTTTCTTCAAAGTACTATTTTCAAGAAAAGTCGGCTTTTGGTCTTCGCCATTCAGATACTTGAAGAAGTTTTAGGCAGTTACGCTACGTCTTACGTAGGCGAACAACGCGCGAACGCGGCGCGGCGCGGCGCGGCGAAATCAATCCTTTGATGCCCATAGAAGTGTCCTACGTAAGCGATCTCGTTGCGAACGCGGCGCGGCGCGATTTGCACGCGAATGTCAGGCGGCGCGGCGCGGCGCGGCGCGGCGGCGGCCGCTTTCGCCGCGCCGCGCCGCGCCGCGTTCGCGCGTTGTTCGCCTACGTAAGACGTAGCGTTAGAGCTTACACCCCAAGCGTGAGGAAAAATGTAGGTATATTTTCTCCTCAATTTTATTCTTCTACCCGTAATTACCAGTTTGTTTGGTGTATGTCCATTTGTCCCCTCGCGTGACCGCCGTCATACATGAGGTGGGGATAAATGGGAATACGCCGTTGTTTCACCTCCCTTATAACTGATAACACACCCTTATAAACCCCAAAACATATCTATCAAAATTTCATTAGTCCTATTTTTATTCTTGTCAAACTGGTGAATCTACATGTACGAAAGTAATCTGTACCCTCCCTAAATAATTTTATTATGGCATGTGGGAACGAGCAAGCACATATTTCCCTCTCGTTTATAGCCGTCAACCACTTAATGCGAGACATGCAGGGAAAGTACAGTCGGTTACACAAGCGTCGGAAAAGTTGCGTTTTTTAATTAATTTATCTTTAGGTAGGTACATTAATTCTACATATATCTTTTTCTTCTTCCTCGCGTTATTCCGGTATTTTGCCACGGCTTATGGGAGCCTGGGGTCCGCTTGACAACTAATCTCATGATTTGACGTTAGGCACTAGTTTTTACGAAAGCTGACCTTCCAACCCTGAGCGGAAACTAGGCCTTATTGATACGGTTTCTTCACGATTTTTTTCCTTCACCGAAAAGCAACTGGTAAGTATCAAATGATAAAATATTTCGTACATAAGTTCCGAGAAACTCATTAGTACGAGCCGGGGTTTGAACCCGCGACCTCCGGATTAAAAGTCGCACGCTCTTACCGCTAGGGCCGCTAGGCCATAAGCGCTTTGATTCTAATGAATCAAACTTACGAATTATCTTCACACTGATTAATCAATGTAAGCTTATAAATAGCGTCCTTTCAAAAGAAAATAAAGGATTACTATTAGGAATAGGCCATTTTACGGCCCACTGCCCTATTATTTCAGGACTATTTCCTGCAATTTCAATGAAATATGGTCGCAAATGAAATGGAATGGCCTTACGTGAATACTTGTCAGGTATAATTCTTTTTTTATTCGCGTAATCAGCTTTATTATTATACTTGTGCAGGAATGGGCTATTACTTGTCAACTGACTTGAAATATATGGATTATTGGTTTACCATTTAGGGCCCCCCCACATCTGGCGTCTTTCGAGTGTCGGCGTCTGGTCAGCGCTATGGAAAATGACGTCGCTGCGCAGTTGCGTCGACGTTGCGTCGAGCAGCGGCCATAGAGTTGTAGACGCCGACGCTCGAAAGACGCTAGATGTGGGGGGGTCCTTAAAGGATGACTCGCGTTAGTACGGCCCGGGTCCGAGAGGACACTTCGTTTTCTGTACACGGTGGGCAGGTGGCTAAAAAATAACTGCATTCCCGTTGCCAGGGAGGCTTTGGGATTATACTGAGTAACTTTTACTATGGGACCAACAACAAAATCGCGAATGAAAATTACCCTCCCATAGAAAATGGACCAGCCAAAATGTATGAAACAGCCAAATTGTTTTTTCTCGATTTCAGGGTTGGTCCTATAGTAAAAGTTGCTCAGTATAATCCCAAAACCTCCCTGGCAACAGGAATGCATTATTTTTTAGCCACCCTGTATATCTATTTGGTACGTGCATCTGGTTATCCCAGTTTAATCCCATTTGTCCATTTGTGATAGTTTGTGATTGTCAAATAGAGACCCTAGGGAAATTGCAGCAATGCGGACAAGGGCCTTGATTACACTCAGAATGATGATAATCCGTATAATAATGACATTGAATGTACCGACCGGTAAATAAAATATAAACAAACACTAACCATATAATACCTACTAGCTGTTGCCCGCGACTTCGTCCGCGTGGAATCTTATCTTCAACATTTTACATCTTTAGTACCTATAATTTTCATATCCAAGCAATGTTGAAATTAAGGAAATTAAGTACTTTTCTTTTTTAGCAAGTTGTATGAAGTTTTAAGTCAAGTGGATTTTGATGTTGGTTGCTGAAATTACTTTTCTTGTATTCTCATAATAGGTACCTATGCCCTTATACAAAGATTCAAGTTCCGCATTCCGCACTCACAAAATATCTGATCTCCATACAAACTTTCAACCCCTTTCTCACCACCTTGGGGGATGATTTTCAAAAATGCTTGAATTAGTTTTCATGTTTTTTAATTTATTACCTTTTTTTCCAAAAAGTCAAAGTTCCTAGATTAAAATTAAATTTACACCCCAAGACGAATTTTCATCCCCTTTTTAGCCCCCTTAGGGATTGAATGTCCAAAAACGTTACAATTACTTTTTTTTGTAATCGGCTATTATGACTTTCTAAGAAGTTTCAAAGCATTTGTAATGGATTCAAACTTTGAACCCCATTTTAACCCTGTTAGGGGATGAATTTTACAAATCACTGAAATCACTTTTATTGTCTTCTAATAATATCCCCAAATACAAAGATTCAAATCCCGCGCTCGAAAAAATGCATAATATCCATACAAACTTTCAACCCCGTTTTCACCACCATAGGGATGAATTTTCAAAAACGCTGAAATTAGTTTTCTTGTATTTTAATATAATACCTTTTTACAAAGTTTCAAGTTCCTAGCTTCAAATAAAATTTGCACCTGAAGACGAACTTTCATCCCCTTTTTAACCCCCTTAGGGGTTGAATTTCCAAGAACGTTGCAATTACTTTTTTTCTGTAATCGGCTATTATGCCTTTCTAAGAATTTTCAAAGCATTTGTAATGGATTTAAACTTTTAAACCCATTTTAACCCTGTTAGGGGATGAATTTTACAAAACGCTGAAATTACTTTTATTGTCTTCTAATAGTATCCCCAAATACAAAGATTCAAGTCCCGCGCTCGAAAAAATGTTTGATATCCATACAAACTTTCAACCCCTTTTTCACCACCTTAGGGGATGGATTTTCAAAAACGCTGAAATGAGTTTTCTTGTATTTTAATTTAAAACGTTTGTACAAAGTTTCAAGTTCCTTGCTTAAAATAAAATTTGCACCCGCAGACGAACTTCCATCCCCTTTTTAACCCCCTTAGGGGTTGAAACTCCAAAAACGTTGCAATCGCTTTTTTTTGTAATCGGCTATTATGCCTTTCTAAGAAGTTTCAAAACCATTTGTAATGGATTCAAACTTTCAACCCCTTTTTAACCCTGTTAGGGGATGAATTTTACAAAACGCTAAAATTACTTTGCCTGTCTTCTAATAATATACCCTACCCCCTACCTACCTACCTACCCGACCCTAGAGAACATCATAAACGTTCTGAGGGAGAATGAAGACCGGATTCCGGAGTTTGCGACGACGGGTGCCTCCAGCCTGCCGTCCTATATTCCGGATCATGTCGACGTTAGCTGCTTGTTGAAGGAAATCGTGGCCCTTAAAACAAGTCTAGCAGATGTCATTTTGAGGTTTGATGCGGCCCAGGTCACTATAACCGAGTTACGCAACGAAGTCATCAGTTTGCGAAACAGTGCCCTTACTCGGTCGGCGGCGTCGAATTTCAAGTGCGATGACCGGCAAGCCACGAGCGCCGAGTCAGTCAGTTTGCATGTTGCTGACACTGTAAAATGTGTCGCATCAGCTGTGTTGCCGCCCGCGAGCCTCCCGCGCGCGCGCCCTCCCCCCGCCTCCTCCAAATCACGTCATCGTGTTTACGCGGATGTCGTCGCCGGTCCGAAAGTCGCATCGAACTGGGTTAGTGTACCTGTAAAGGGTACTGATCGAGCGGCTCCCAAGGAGAAGCTCCCTGTTGCCAGTATGGATGAGGAGGATTTCACACTGGTATCAAGAAAGAAGAAGGCGCACACGGCGCCTCGTAAGACTCAGTGTGGTACCGCCGAACCGGCTAATTCTGGCTTGCGGATTGCTACACCGAGTAAGGCGCTGTACGTATCGCGCTTGCATTACACCGCCACGGCTGCTGAAGTGGTGGAGTATGTACACCAGAAGACCGGCTACACGCTGAGGGTGTTCCAGCTTCGATCGCGCCACTACGTGCACTTCAACTCTTTTGTGGTGCGCGTGCCGCGACCATTGCAGGGGACCATCGGGTGCGCCGACTTCTGGCCGAAAGGTGTCGTGTTTCGGAGGTTCCGGGGCAAACTGCCGAATCCGACACAAGAGCAGCCGATGCAACGGAGCCACGCCGTTTTGTCGACTAAATAGTGTTTAGTTTTAAGTTTATAAAATACATTATGTATGTTAGTCTGTAAGGTATTTGTAATATGGGCCTTGTTGCCTGAATTAAATTTCTAAATAAATAAAAAAATAAAATAAATATCTCTAAATACAAAGATTCAAGTCCACCACTCGAAAAAATGTTTGATATCCATACAAACTTTCAACCCCTTTTTCCCCACCTTAGGGGTTGAATTTTCAAAAACGCTAAAATTAGTTTTCTTGTATTTTAATAATACATCTTTTTACGAAGTTTTCAAATTCGTAGCTCAAAAGAAAACTTTAACCCCATACAAACTTTCATCCCCTTTTTAACCCTGCTAGGGGATGAATTTTACAAAACGCTGAAATTACTTTTATTGTCTTCTAATAATATCCCTAAATACAAAGATTCAAGTCCTGCGCTCGAAAAATTATTTGATATCCATACAAACTTTCAACCCCTTTTTCACCACCTTGGGGGATGAATTTTCTAAAACGCTGAAATTAGTTTTCTTGTATTTGAATTTGATACTTTTTTTACAAAGTTTCAAGATCCTAGCTTAAAATAAAATTTGCACCCGAAGACGAAATTTCATCCCCTTTTTAACCCCCTTAGGGGTTGAATTTCCAAAAACGTTGCAATCACTTTTTTTTGTAATCGGCTATTATGCCTTTCTACGAAGTTTCAAAGCATTTGTAATGGATTAAAATTTTCAACCCCTTTTTAACCCTGTTAGGGGATGAATTTTACAAAACGCTGAAATTACTTTTCCTGTCTTCTAATAATATTCCCAAATACAAAGATTCAAGTCCCGCGTTCGAAAAAATATTTGATATCCATACAAACTTTCAACCCCTTTTCACCACCTTAGGGGATGAAATTTCAAAAACGCTGAAATTAGTTTTCTTGTATTTTAATAATATATCTTTTTACGAAGTTTCAAATTCCTAGCTTAATATAAAACTTGAACCCCATACAAACTTTCATCCCCTTTTTTACCCCCCTAGGGGTTGAATTTCTCAAAATCGCTTCTTATCTCTTGTACACTTTATAAACGTAATCTGGTGTGAAAATTTCAACTTTCTAACTTTTGTAGTTTCGGCTCTGCGTTGATGAATCAGTCAGTCAGGACACTTGCATTTATATATATAGATATAATATAATTTAGGTAGAGTCACTCCATGAAAAGTCTGCAGCGGATTTGATAGCCCACGCAGTGCACGTGTATTTTAAGCACCAAATTTCTATGAAATTATGACACTTGCACTGCGTGGGCTATCAAATACACTGCAAACTTTTTTTGATCCGACTCTATACTTTACGGAAAACTAACCTATATATTTTGCGGTTGGCGGTATTATGAGTTAATAGTTATTATAGATATGTTTACAAGGGATTGTTTACCTCCTCGTGCTATTGATATTCAATAGAATAGACACATCGTTGCTTATCATGAATAGTGGCACAACTCAAAATGAAATGCTATTGCATTTAATATTCTATCTTTTACTGGTAAGATTTAAAATCGAATGGCATTGCATTTTGTTTTATACCACTTTTCATGATAAGCAACGACATTTTGAGCGTTTCTTTTATTTTTTTGCCATTTTTATATAATGTGACTTTTTTTGCCACTTTTGTGTTATTTCTACTCAGAATCACGAGCTCTTTCGATCCTGATGGGATAAAAATGTCCCAGGGTTTTTTCCTATTGTGTTACCATATCCACATATACTTTGTACGGCGGTAACAAAAAGGAAAGTTTGAAAAATGTATGGAAATTTTAGGAAAGTTTTTTTCTCCTATAAGGATGAAAAAGGGCTCGCGATCCTGACTAGAAATAACACAAAAGTGGCAAAAAAGGGCACAATATATAAAAACTGGTCAAGTGCGAGTCGGACTCGCGTTTCAAGGGTTCCGTACATCACACAATTTTCAAAAAAATTTTTGTACGTGTAACGTGACGTCAGTAAAACGCCTTGAAAAACCCGAATGAGTCAATCAAGTTTTCAACACATGTAACATGAAGTTTTCTGGCGTGGTGGCTTATATCTCTGCAAATATGCAAAGTAGCTTCTAGATAGGAAATTAAATGCCGAACAATAGTACAAGTGTCTAAATGCGAAGACTGAAGACCGAGCTTCGCGTAGGGCTGAAACTCGGAGCGTCCAATGGGTCGCGTTTCCTACAACTTCCGCAAGTGTTTTAAAAGCAAAGGCCGAAGAGAGATAATACCTACAGGGTGGCCAAAAAATAAGTACATTGCCGTAACCAGGGAGGTATTGGGATTATACCTACCTACTGAGCAACATTTACTATGGGACCCGAAATCGCGAAAAGAAATGTATCCTCCCATAGAAAACGGACCAGTCAAAACGTATGAAACAGCCAAATTTTTCTTTGCGATTTCGGGGTTGCACGTCGGCAACGGAAATACACTTAGTTTATTTTTTGGCCACCATGTATAGTGCTTTTTAAAACACGTGACAATACCTAGTAACCTAATCAATCAGTACTACAAGTAACATTGCGGCTGTGTGCCAGATACAGCTTAGTCGCATTTTTTATCTTAAGTCCGACTCACGCTTGAAGCTAAAGGCACGTCTCTTCGGGACGCTTCGGGTCTTCGGCCTTATGCGGATTTTGGCCTAGGGCCTTCGCAATAGCTGTCTAGAACTCTAATACATCACGTTTCACTTAAACCATTGCGGCTGTGTCCCTAAAAAACCTAAACCGCATTTTTGTTCTTAAATCCGACTCACGCTTGACTCTAGATTTCTAATAGGTTTTCCTGTCATCTTTAGGAAAAGGACTATTTTGTGTATTTTTTTCAGAGTTTTAGACTTAGTAGTTTCGGAGATAGAGGGGGGGGAATGGTCATTTTTTGTCTATTTTCTTGAATAACTTCTAGAATTTTTATCGTAAATTTATAAAAAAAATATATTTGAGATTCTCACAATGAGCTCTTTCGTTTGATATGTAACACGACATAGTTTGCAAAACTTTGATTTTTAATTTTATGGTTTATCCCCCAAAAGTAGCCCCTATGTTTAAAATTCATTTGTTGACGTTACATATCCGTCTTTGGGTCACGGACTTACATATGTGTACCAAATTTCAACTAAATTGGTCTAGTAGTTTCGGAGCAAATTGGCTGTGACAGACGGACGGACAGACAGACGCACGAAGGATCCTATAAGGGTTCCGTTTTTTCCTTTTGAGGTACGGAACCCTAAAAATGGCAAAAAATAAAAGAAACGCTCTTTTAGGATATTTCTATACAAATTTACATTGCTCTTGCTTACATATCAAATAGACCCTTACAATAATATGACATTTTGACCGTCAACCCATATCTGAACCTGTCAAGTTCACTTCCGTCTTGTCGATTTCGGACACACACGATCAAAAACATATATACACCCTTATGCTTTATGTCAGTGTAATAATGTGGAGATGTGTGTACATATTTATGACTGTGGTAGGTCCATAAGTGCATGTGGACGCTTATTGGAAATTCATGATTTCTTTACCAGCGGTAGATGGAGTTAAGGGTTAGATGCGGCTAGGGCCTTGTTTTATACTTTGTTTTTTTTTTAGCATTAGAAATTAGGTAAACATTCTTGATGTGTCTTTTCATTGAAAAACACGTTTAAAAAATAACTCACGGCAAATATGTAACAATTATTAATCTAATACGATTTATATTCTTTTGCTTTCGTTAGTCATAGTTACTGATTTTTAAGAAGCGTTTTTCAATTAAAAGACATGTCATGATTGCTTATCTTCTTGCAAGTTCTTTCTAATGCTAAAAAAACGAACTATAGAGATCGACCAACGATGGGCTTTAGTCTCACTTGATAATAAATTGCTGTATGAATTTCTTACGGCGTTTACATTGATAAAAACGTATTAAAATTCCAAATACCAGCCTCATTTTAAAACTAAGTTAGCGCTAAAACTAACATACCTACCGTAAAACTGGGTGGCTTTCAAATGTAAGGGCGATTTGAAATTTTTTTAAGCCATAATATAATTTTTATGCGACGTTTTTGACAGTAGGTGAATATTAATATATAGTAATCTAACTAGTTAAATGAACAGTTTCAGTACATAATGAATAATGGTAATTTTATGGCGGTTTTAAAACTATCTAAGTAACCCCAAATTTTCCTAAAGCCACCTCGTTTTACGATTAGAGACCCAACGGATAGTTATTTGGCCGGATACCGGATATTCGGCTAGATCATCTGCCGAATACCCGGTATCCGGCCGCCGGATATTCGGCCAGCGGAACTATACCTACATTTCGGTTTTTCTAGGTTCAAAATGAGTGCGCATGCAGTCATTGGAATTATTAAATTGTTTTAAAATAATAAACAAGTACGATTATGACCGTGTCTGTTTCTTAAATCGAATTTGTTTACTCCGAAATCAAGCAATGTTACTATCCGGTATCCTGCCGGATAGTAGGTCACTATCCGGTATCCGGCCGGATAGTAACATAATGGCCGGATACCGGATAGTAACCGGATATCCGGTGCGTCTCTATTTACGATACTGTGCCGTATCTATAATAATTCCCATCTAATCTCAAACCCTTTTCAATCGCGAGCTAAGTGCGATCTCGTGTAAGACTCAGCTCAAAACCATATTGTTCGCAATCACATAATCGCTGAAATATTGTCTTTTCAGACCTAGAATGTTGGCTGTAGGTTCCTTATATTTACAAAGCGCTGGTGGCCTAGCGGTCAGAGCGAGCGACTTTCAATCCGGAGGTCGCGGGTTCAAACCCCGGCCCCGGCTCGTACCAATGAGCTTTTCGGAACTTATTGTACGAAATATCATTTGATATTTACCAGTCGCTTTTCGGTGAAGGAAAACATCGTGAGGAAACCGGACTAATCCCAATAAGGCCTAGTTTACCCTCTGGGTTGGAAGGTTAGATGGCACTGTCGCTTTCGTAAAAACTAGTGCCTACGCCAATTCTCGGGATTAGTTGTCCAGTGGACCCCAGGCTCCCATGAGCCGTGGCAAAAATGCCGGGACAACCCGAGGAAAATGATGAGTTTCCTTAAGCCGACCACTGACTAACAGTCCGCCGGACGATATCGGCCGGTCAGTTGTTCGGAACTGTCAAATTTTTGTTCTAACTGACAGGCCGATACCGTCCGGCAGCCTGTTAGTCAGTGGTCGGCTTTATATTTACAGATTTGCTGACGTTAAAAATAGTAAGTTGGAGTCAAACGAGGTATTTGAAGCATCTCACGGACCGATACGAACTTTAAGATACGTCAGTTAATAGAACTAGAAACGATATGGATTAGATATGTCAGTGTCAAATGTGACGTTTCTTCAAACAACAAACGTCACTTTTGACACTGACACATCTACTCCATATCGTTTCTAAATCTATTAATTGACGTATCTTAAAGTTCGAATCGGGCAGTCAGTTTTACCTTTTTTATACCACATCGGTGGCAAAGAAGCACACGGCCCGTCTGAGGGAAGCGAAAAACAAAAAAAATGTTTTTCTCCACACCAGCTCGGAAAGGCTCTCTTTATAATTCAAAAATTGAAGAGAAAGTTGCATTTTATTCACAAGAGGGGCAAAGTAATTTGATCTTCAGTTGTTTTCTCGTGTTTGCTGTTTGAATTGACTTTAAACTTTTTAAGTTATGATTTTGAATGATAAATATTTAATACCGTTCATTTGGATTTGATTTGATGTTTTATAGTTATCATTTTCCTCGCGTTGGTCCAGTTAGCGGCAGAAGTTGCTAAGCGGGCGAGTTGTTCAAAATGATCTTGACGCAACTTTATGGCTAAGAGATTATTCTTTTATGAGTGTGTCAAGGTATAATTTTGAAAACCTCGCCCGCTTAGCAACTTCTGCTGCTGACTGTTCACATTTTTTTTCATAACAAAGTTTGTTTAACCATTGTAACGCTCATTTGAAATATTTCACTCATAAACCACTCGCTAAAGGGGCCCACTGATTGCCAGTCCGCCGGACGATATCGGCCTGTCAGTTAGAAGAAAAATTTGACAGCTCCGAACAACTGACAGGCTGATATCGTCCGGCGAACTGGTAATCTGTGGGCCCCTTAAGTATTACACTTGGTTCAATTTTGGAATCTTTCGCTTGCTTGTGTATATACAGTGAAACCATGAGTCCCAGCTATGGAGGTTTCCCTCTTATCCAGGTCCCACATAACCAAGTTTCACTGTATTAGCACGAGGGGTTAAACAACAACTTTACCCCCTTGTGCAACAAGTGACTATTTTTTTACACTTTTCTCAATTACAACAACAAAAGTGATAAAACACGGACGTCATATGACGTATATTGACGACGTGTATAGACGTCGTGTCCAAGACCGGATGCACTAACGAACCTAACGAACTAATATTTGTCTGACACGAGACAATATCGACAATATTTGTTGAAGCGTCAGCAGAAATGTGTTTTAACACTGAAATAAAGAAAAAGTTTCTTTCTTGAAGATTTTCAACACCGTTTATAAATAAGTATACACATTTCATAGAAAGATAGGCCTATTCGGATTTCGAGATAATCACAAGATCTTGAGACGATTTAGAGATCAACTAGATCCACATTAGATATCGACTAGATGTGACTTCGATATCTAAGTCATAACTTGTCGAAATCGTTCAAGAGGACCTCCAGAATCACGGAAACGTCAAATTTGACATATCTATCTTACAAATATCTTTAAATTATCCGTATCGTACCTTGTTGAAGTCTAGTAGTAGTAGTAGTAATGGAGGCATTTGAAATGTGGTGCTGGAGGCGTATGGAAGGCATTAGTTGGAGAGACAGGATAATGAATGAGGTGCTAAAAAGAGTGAATGAAAGGAAAACTATCCTAACACCATTGCAAATAGACGCGGAAAGATGATTGGAAACTTAAGAGCCCATCAACGTGCACACTAGCGCCACTGCTAAGTAATTGTGAATGCCTAAATAATAGTTATTTGTTTTCAAGGGGGCAAAGTTGTTGTTTAACCGCTCGTGCTAATATTGATACCCGAGCTAGCGAAAGATTCTAAAATTGGATTACGAGCGTAACGAGTGGTTGAAAAATGGAATCTTGAGTGTTGCGAGGGTTTCAAAGCACGAGGTTTAAACAAAAATATTTTCTCTAAGGACATTTGTGACGTCCCACGGGTAAAGGTACCTTATGGGGGTTGGCGCTTACGTTTTTTTAACGCAGCTCCAATATTATTGCGGCGCTATGCGACGTAAGCGCAAGCCGCCATAAGGTACCTTTTGCCGTGGAACGTCTCATTTATTATCTAGGATGACTCTGCTGACCCTGCGTTGTTGGTAGGTCCCGTAGCACGAGGACTGAGGTTTTTTTGCCGACGCTCCCTCGACTCGATCATCTTTGTCCTTTGAGCGTGCATCCGAGAAATGTTCGCGCTGTTGTTGGAAACTTTTGCTATTTAGCTTTTTGTAGGCGCTTATTTTATGTCTTCTATAATAATTAGAGATGCACCGGATATCCGGTTACTATCCGGTATCCGGCCTATCCGGCCATTATTTTACTATCCGGCCGGATACCGGATAGTGACCTACTATCCGGCCGGATACCGGATAGTGACCTACTATCCGGCCGGATACCGGATAGTGACCTACTATCCGGCCGGATACCGGTTAGTAAATTTACTTGATTTCGGAGTAAACAAATTGGATTTAAGAAACAGACACGGTCCTAATCGTACTTGTTTATTATTTTGAAACAATTTAATAAATCCATTGTTTTGCACGCGCACTCATTTCGAACCTAGAAATGAGTCCGCGCGAACGTTCACTAGGAAACAGGTCAAACCTGCAGAATGCGCACCTGAAAAACCGAAATGTAGGTATAGTTCCGCTGGTCGAATATCCGGCGGCCGGATACCGGATATTCGGCTGATGGTCAGGCCGAATATCCGGTATCCGGTATCCGGCCAAACAACTATCCGTTGCATCTCTAATAATAATAGGCACTGTTAATAATTGGGTAATGTACGGAACCCTTGGAACGTTGAGTCCGACTCGCACTTGGCCGGTTTTTTATGTCTAGTATACGTGTTATTGATTGCAGTAGAGAATTATCGCCTAAGACAGTGGTTCCTAACCTTTTCAGTCCGGTCACCCCTATGACTAGTTAGGGAACCTGATTTTACCCCTCCTCCCAATGGTAATAAAAAATAAAACATGTACGTTTGTTGTATTGTTATATTAGGTCAGCTTATTACCCCCGCAAAATACCAGTTTTACCCCCACGAAGGTAATTACCCCCAGGTTAGGAACCACTGGCATAAGATAACTAAAATAAAACAATTTTACCTAATTTTGGAAAAGAGCTGATATTCTTCAAACTACTGCATCAATTTTTATCGAACATAGCTATTAAGAACCACCGCAAGGAAACTCACGTAAAAACGCCACAAGCTACAATGCCACAGACAGACACGCAGACAGAATTTGGCGTCAAACGTGAAGGGGCCCATTGATTTACAGTACGCCGGACGATATCGGCCTGTCAGTTAGACACTTTAGACAGTTCCGAATAACTGACAGGCCGATACCGTCCGGCGGACTGTTAATCAGTGGGCCCCTTTACGGTGTAATCTGGCAGATTTTACGATCGGTTGCCAACATATTTATACCTACATGTGTGGGTGTAATAAATATTGTAGTAATCAGCAGCGTCAGCTACCTGCGCTGCATAGATTCGAGCAGTGGTCCAACGATATCGATAATAAAAACCGGCCAAGTGCGAGTCGGACTCGCGCACGAAGTTTTCCGTACCATTACGCAAAAAACGACAAAAAAATCACGTTTGTTGTATGGCCCCTCTTAAATATTTATTACAGTACATATGGCCCTATTTTCCCGCACTAGTGCGTAAAATAGCACTTTTCGTGTGTATGTCAAAAGTTTAAAGGGCCATATGTACTGTAAAACGTTGTACGATACACGTGCGAATAGGTAATTCGCAACTCGTGTCGATTTAAAACACTCCCTTCGGTCGTGTTTTAATTTATCGCCACTCGTTTCGAATTTACTCTTTTTCGCACTTGTATCGTAAATAACTATTTTATTTTGTTTTTAGTATTTGTCGTTATAGCGCCAACAGAAATACATCATCTGTGAAAATTTCAACTGTCTAGCTATCACGGTTCGTGAGATACAGCCTGGTGACAGACGGACGGACGGACGGACGGACAGCGGAGTCTTAGTAATAGGGTCCCGTTTTTACCCTTTGGGTACGGAACCCTAAAAACGCGAACGCTCGTCACGCTCGGGGTTTTGGAGGTCTATGGTCCGAATTACGGTAAAGGCATATACTTAGTGTGTTATATATTAATGTTATCATGGATATTTGTTTTTGAGAAGAAGCAGAAGAAATACCTACATTTATTTAATGTTGAACTTTTTGAGTTATGGATGAACCTACAACCTACAGCTTCATATTACTTACCATGTAAACAATGTCGATATAGATGAACTTTTGAACTATCGACACCTCTACATCCCCAAACGGAACAAAGCAAGTGATTTGTATCTAAAATGTTTTTTTCTCGGTAGGGGGATTATTGCTCCCTTATTGCCCTTACGATTTATTTTCTTCCACCCCTATCGGTTTTATTTAGGTAACAAAGAGTTAACAATGGAGTATATCTATTTCCTTATCCTATCTAATAAATGAGGTGTGCACGGTTTTACATTTTAATAAAACAATTTTTTTTAACGTTATCATTAGTTTGTTTATTACCTAAAGAAAAATGTATAATTTTATTATAACACAATAAATTAAACAAAATTGTAAACTACATTTAGGCCAAGAAATAAGAAGTTATAGAGGGAAATGCTAGGAACACAATTTTTGACTCCGTAACTTTGTTTGGACTAGTTAGGAGGTGAACATATCAAAAGTCCCCGGCCGTAGCCCCGGTGCTAGGGGGGAGAGGGGGGAAAGAAGGTCTCATTTTTCGGTTTTTCACTAATATCTTGGAAACTTTGCGTCTTAGCGACATGACTACTGAGACAAACCAAAAGCTGATAAAATTTGTTACAAGTTTTATTCAGTCAAGATTTTCGATATCTTGAATAGTTTTTGAGATATCCGCTCTTGAAAGTTTATTTAGGGCTTTCAAATTTTATCTTGATATCTACATTAGTGAAGCTGCTAGGCCGTGTTTGGTATCATTTTCGTATAAATCGGGGGTGCTGAATTCATTTTTGGTATCACATTGACACCATTCCTTAGAAAAAACATATAAACTTTAAACAAATACCTTTTTTTTTAAATTCCTCTTCACGCTTAAACCGCTCAACCGATTTAATTGTAATTTGGTATACAGATATTTCGAGTCCCAAGATAGGACATAAGATACTTTTTATCTCAATAATCATCCTTTAAAGTTGTGAAATGGAGTATGGGGGGAAATCAACTTCGTCGACGAAACTGAATTCCCGAGGTAAATACTGCTTAAGGTAAAGTTTGAAGTCATGTTAGGTATCATTTTCATCTAAATAACAGATGTATACCATCCTAAATTTCACCTAAACCGGTTCAGCGGTTATTGACTCCTCATACAAACTTCCACCCCACTTTTCACATCCTCAAAAGATGCTTTTGGTTTTAAAAACCATCCTATGTCCTGTGTCGAGACTGAAACTATTTCTATACAAAATTTCAACGAAATTGGTTCAGCGGTTTAAGCGTGAAGTGGGATTTTTTAAAATATATTTTTTTTTAATTTTGGTTTTACTTCGGAATAGTGTCAATGTGATACCATAAATGAATTCAGCACCCCCGATTTATACGAAAATGATACCAAACATGGCCTAACAGCATCACTGATGTAGATATCAAGATAAAATTAAAATCCCTAAATAAACTTTCACGAGCGGGTATCTCAAAAACTTTTCAAGATATCGAAAAACTTGACTAGATAAAACTTGTAACTAATTTTATGAGCTTTCAGTTTGTCTTACTAGTCATGTCGCTAAGATGCAAAGTTTCCAAGATATCAATGAAAAACCGAAAAATTCGACCTTCTTACCCCCCTCTACCCCGCAGCACCGGGGCTACAGCCGGGGACTTTTGATATGTTCACCTCCTAACTAGTCTAAACAAAGTTACGGAGTCAAAAATTGTGTTCCTAGCATTTCCCTCTACAACGTTTTTTGAGCATTCATTTCCTGACCTAATTACCTACTATCTAAAATTAAAAACTAAACTAATCTAAATTAAAATAAATCTAAAAAAGGCCCCCGCGGCATTGTGCCAAATATGCTGGCAGCATTCTCTCGCTGAATCGCAATACTGATGCGCTGCGAGTGAAAGCTGCCAGCTCTCTGGTCACCGGTGGTATCGACCAGCATTTTGCACAGTTCTTTGAAAATAATATGTGCGCTTGGACCCCTCTATACTATCTATTCTCTTTGGTGCTACCAATGACACCAACCCACCACAATATTTTCTTTTAATTCTATAATTACTTGCACAATTAAATAGTTATAACGCTTAGCAATCTTGGTAAATGTCATGAAATTTCCTTCTTGATGTTAAAAAGCAAATATCACGTGAAAAAAAACCAACATTTGTTTAGCAAACTCAACGCAATATGAATTTTAGGGTGTCTAACAATTTGAATCCTTTATTATTTCGTTGTTGTTTTTATACAGCTTATTTTCCCGAACAGCAATATTGTTATCTGCACATCAGAGCTCTGTCAGCGAAAAAAGGCAATTTTAATCTGCCTAATGTTGGTGCGCCTTTAGATTCCACGACACGACGATTATTTTTTAGGAAAATTATGAGTATAAACAAGTTTTTTGGCAAATATTTCATTTTTGGTACAAGCTTTTATCGCTGACTGTACTTTTCTTATGACAAACTAATACTCATCTAGACAATTCTAAAAACCCCAAACACAATTAGGTTTCGTTGTTTTATCACATAGTTCCTATGGCCACCTCCGGTCTCCATGATCAGATCAGCTCGATGACACCATAATATTGCATTGTCACTCGACTTACGTATGTATGCAAAATTTCAGCTCAATCGGAAACCGGGAAGTGGATCAAATTTAACTTGCAAGATTTGATTACACACAGACAGACAACGGTCAGGTGAAACTAAATAAAAGCTTGTAAAAATAATAGGGAAAAAACAGTTTAAGGCACAGTATGTATAAGTTACTCAATGGTTTACTAGCTAGCTTAGTGCTGCACTCTGGCGGCAGAACATTGCAGTAATATTTATGCCATTGTCGGGCTAAATCGTGTCGGACAGTGTAAACGCATCGCCATTTCTCATTCACGTCTGTCTTACCACGGCACGGCGAAACGTCGGCTCGTTCTCTAAATAAAAAGATAGCTTTGAGCAAATTGCCTAGTTCTATACTTTAGGACGACTCACGCTTAGGGTTGCCATATGGAAGAATTAAATGTCCTGATAAAAATCCGGACATCACCCAAAAAATCCGGACATTTCTTGTAGCAGTGATTTGGCGTAGCTTTAACGACGCCCCGGCGGCGGCGCGCTGCTTTCTGCGGTGTACTGTATCGTGGATCTACCTTTCCCTCCGCCCGACCCGCATCGCATTCGTTACGCAGTATATCACGTAAACATATTTTTTTATAAGGTCATTCCTAAAAATCCGGACAGTTGCCAGGTCCGGCCGCAATCCGGACAAAGGGTCTAAAATCCGGACATGTCCGAACAAATCCGGACGTATGGCAACCCTAGTCACGCTAGACCGGGCCGGGGCTTCGTTTTCTATGGAAAGTACCACGTGATCGCCGATCAGCCGTCATAGATGATATGTCGAACGCCTCGGCCCGGGCACGGCCCGGTCTAGCGTGAGTCATCCTTTAAACTATCTTTCTTAATCTTTAATACAACTTTAAATAGAAATGCGCAATTTTGACCTACGTTAAGTTTTGCAAGAAAGGTCTTAATTACAAGCTTTTATTTACGGCTACCATCAGTTTGGCATTGACATAAACGCTATCGTGAACGTAATTTACTTTCTATGCATCTCGCTCGTACTGACATATTAGTGCGAAAGAGATATATAGAAAGTAAATTACGTTCACGATAGCGTTTATGTTAATGCCAAACTGATGGTAGCCGTATAGCTACTTTCCGGTTTCCGATGAAGTTAAAAGTAATTACGTTTAGTAAAAAACTGTAGAACTAGAAATTGTGTCAACAATTAATTTTGAATAATATTACGTTTAGTGGCGCTGCCACACTTCGTCGCTACCAAGTTGGCTTGTACTCTATGAATGAAAAGCAGACATAGCTACACTTAGAGGGTCGTGGCACGTAGACGCAATAAAACTAACATTAATATAATTATTCTGGATGTTCTGGATGGCCACAGAAAAGGTAGGTCTACAGAAGTGGGACTGTTTGAATATAATAGACGAATCGCCCGATAATATGCATAATTTATTCTTTTCATTTGGCGTTTGTGGACGTATGATTGACACCTTCTCACGTTAATCTTAGAATCTGAGAAAAGTCTGCAGTGATTTTGATAGCCCACGCAGTGCAAGTGTCATTTTAAACGTCAAACTTCTATGAAATTATGACATGCAAATAACACTTGCACTGAGTGGGCTATTAAAATCGCTGCAGTCTTTTCTTAGTATAACTCTACTCGTTTTCTAACTCACTTTAACAACTTGATGTTTATTTGACCTTTCTTTTTTCTCAATCTCAAACACAACTAGTATCTGGATTGTCAGGATTAAAGATGACTCACTCAAGAACGATCCGGGTCCGGGCCAAGTCGACCGACTCTTCGTTTTCTATAGAAACTGTTATGGATCACTTCCACCCGTTATAGAACCGATGTGACGGACGCGTCGGCTCGAACCCGGACGGTTCTTGTGTGAGTCATCCTTTATGGCATAAAAATTGCCCAAAGCAGTTGGGTCTATCGTTTAAAAGAGTTATCATAATTCATAATACCATATTTCAAGTCCCGCTTCTGTAATGTTACGTTCTCTGTGCAAAAATCGCCTGCGAGTTTCCAGATAAAGGGAACTTATTGGAAAAGTATTGAAAGTTGGATATAAGTTAGTTATTTGTTCTAATTCTTACTGGACAATTGTCACGGGAGAGTTGGGAAAGGATTAAGTGTGTTTTGTTCTGCAAACGTTAGGGACATGGGTAGCAGATATATCTACACGATACAGCGAGGAAATGCCGTCAGCATTCTTGGTGCAATACCTCAGGGATATACTTTATGGCTCCTCTACACGATGGGCCAACGCCGGCCACTCCAAGGGACGCAGCCATGCGGTAGAATGAGATAGCAATATCACTTGCTCCCTCTAACGCATAAATGCGTCCCTTGGAGTGGCCGGCGCTGGCCCATCGTGTAGAGGAGCCATTAGATAAGCTAGTTATTAATTTCGTTTAGTAGTACCACTGTATAAATATTGTATGTAATTAAATAAATTATTTTTAACGTTCTACACGTAAAGGTGACGTTCGGATGTCGACTGCAACTGCTGCATAAAGGTAACATTCCATTTCTGACCGCAGCTGCACTAGTAGCACGAGCGCGTCGGTGTTATTGTCAATTTCCATAGTAAAATGAATGGTAGTGCTGCTGTCGTCGGAAATGGACCTTTACTGTTGCGGCCGTTGTATCTGTCCATTTCCTTGAAAAATTGCTTGCTTTGCCCATAGGTTGACTGGTAGATAATGCCTTATGGCATTAAGTTCGCCTTTTGAGCAATGTGTTTTATTATGTGAAATAAAGATTAAATAAATGAAATAAAATTAGTGACGGAATGTACGTCATAATCGTGGCAGCAAAGGATGACTCACGTTAGACCGGGCCGCGTCCGGGCCGGAGCTTCCGGCGCTTACTTTTCTGTGACATGACAGGTGATGACGTGATGCTTACCATAGAAAAAGATGCGCCGGATGCTCTGGTTCGGACACGGCCACACACGCGACACAACACAAATGCCATTTTTAGGGTTCCGTACCCAAAGGGTAAAACGGGACCCTATTACTAAGACTTCGCTGTCCGTCCGTCCGTCCGTCCGTCCGTCTGTCATAAGGCTGTATCTCACGAACCGTGATAGCTAGACAGTTGAAATTTTCAGAGATGATGTATTTCTGTTGCCGCTATAACAACAAATACTAAAAACAGAATAAAATAAAGATTTAAATGGGGCTCCCATACAACAAACGTGATTTTTGACCAAAGTTAAGCAACGTCGGGCGTGGTCAGTACTTGGATGGGTGACCGTTTTTGTTTTGCTTTTTTTATTGTTTTTTTTTGCATTGTGGTACGGAACCCTTCGTGCGCGAGTCCGACTCGCACTTGCCCGGTTTTTTAACACTGGCATATTCTATGACACACACATAACGCGCAGCCGTCAGGGAGGAGTGGAGGCGAGCCGTCAAACGTGTCACAAAGGGAGACTTCCAATGATGACCACGACCGCTCTGTCAAGAGTGTCCCGATCAAGAAGAAGATTCTATGACAAAGATCCTAACCAAATTCATATCCCCTTATTACAATCAGAACACGCCTCCAGTGTAAGTTTAAATGCAAATACTTGCATCAACAAAATGGCAATGCATTGACATTCCCCATCCATTCAGTATGCATTTTCGCGACGCATCCGCGGGTTTATGTCACCTCCGTTTTACGTGAATACCGAGCTTTATGCGTCCATGTGCTTTATGCCGAGTTTACACGAAATAAGTATGTCAACTTTTAAATTTTAGAAGAAAATAATTTATTTCATAGGGCACAGAAGCACCGGACATGGGATGGGTATTACAGTAAAATGTAACAGTAGTCATAATTTTGTTTTCGTTATCGGGGCATTTTTCGGACGACTTTTTTTTTGTCAGGTTTCGATACTATTTGGCGGAGAGATAGTTTCCAATTTTGTACGTTATAATAAGCATAATTACACGGTATGTTCTAAAATCTTATGAGTTACGAAAATGTCTTGTATTTTGGTAACTCAACGGAAAACATCCAACATTTTGTTTTATTTCGTATTAATTCTGCCCACAATGTGGAGCTCTTCAAACCATCCAAATTTTTTTCCAATCTGACAAAAAGAATCGTCAGAATACTGAAAAAAAGTCAGCCCATCTATCTCTTTCGCGCTCTCTGCCTTATACTTGTTCACTCTATTACTCAAATACTCACTAACAGTGTCAAAAGTGATATACGCTAGCGTCTACGTAATTTACTTTATATCCAAGTTATACAACTCGCTCCCACTAATATGCGAGTAGGAGCGAGATGCATAGAAAGTAAGTTACGTTCTCGATAATAGCGTTTATGTTAGTGCCAAACTGGAGGTAGCCACACTTTTGTCATTTTTAACTTGTATCAACTACTTACTTAGTTCATTACAACTTGAAAATCCATTGCATTGTCAAGTTGTAATGAACTAAATTCGTGTAAACCGGCCTTATCTGAGTGAGGCAGCACCTTTATTTGCATCTATATTCTTCTGTTTATGACACCGCCAACTTATGTTGGTGGCCGAATTTTGAAATAAAATTCCTACGTAGATACATATGTAGGTATATAGGTTATATTCTGTCAAATCTAGAGCGACTTTGTAGTGTAGCTAAAATAGTGAAAAGAATCAGGCGTTACTTTGCAGAAATCCATATTAATTAAAACCAAAATATTACTTTGCTAATCCCCGTAAAAGATGAAGATGATGATATTAAAAAAAAAAGATAACGTGCTAGTCAATTAGTGCTAACCCATTATACTTACTTGCGTATTTTTTACATGCAATTAATAAAAAAGAAATCCAAAATAAAATATCAAAGATTAGGACCTTTGATATAGGACTATTTCTTGCTACAGGTAATTAAGTTAAGTAGGTATCTATTTAAAAAAAATCACCAGTCATGCACGATTTTTTTGAAAGTGTAAAGGTAACAGTCCATTTCTGCACTACTGTTGCGATATTACTGTCATTCATTGTCTGGTCATTCATTTTACTATGGAAATTGACAATAACATCGACATACCGGAGCAGTAGTGCAGCTGCGGTCAGAAATGGAATTGTTATCTTAACTAGTTAGAGATAACCAAGATTCTTAACTACTTCTCAGGTGTAATTTTATGTCTTGAATTAGTTATTATGCCAGCGCAGTTTCATTTTAAACTTCACGTTGCGGGTTCCGTAGATCCGGGATTTTGCTATTTTTATAAAAACACTGTCGCTTTACTATTAATGTTAACGCCATCTATTCGACAGTAGGCCAAGGTATGGTGCAATATTTTCGAGTGATGGCGACATAACCTTCAGCCTACTCATATTTAACAAGTTAACACATATCAGTGAAAGAATAAGGATCAAAGAAAAAGGCATACTAACAGTTTTAATCTTCTGTCGAAAGATGACAGTAAATACTAGGGCTACATAATTTAACATGACAGTAACACTCTATACACTCTGTTCTCTTTGCTATTAGGTATCCATTTTCAAGCATTAAGAAATAAGTCGTGCGAGTGCCTAAAAATACTAAAATAAAAAAAACCGGGCAAGTGCGAGTCGGACTCGCGCACGAAGGGTTCCGTACCATAATGCAAAAAAAAACGGAAAAAAATGCAAAAAAAACGGTCACCCATCCAAGTACTGACCACGCCCGACGTTGCTTAACTTTTGGTCAAAAATCACGTTTATTGTATGGGAGCCCCATTTAAATCTTTATTTTATTTTGTTTTTAGTATTTGTTGTTATAGCGGCAACAGAAATACATCATCTGTGAAAATTTCAACTGTCTAGCTATCACGGTTCGTGAGATACAGCCTGGTGACAGACAGACGGACGGACGGACGGACGGACGGACGGACGGACGGACGGACGGACGGACGGACAGCGAAGTCTTAGTAATAGGGTCCCGTTTTACCCTTTGGGTACGGAACCCTAACAATATTGCACACCTCACACTGTTTACAATACATGTATCTAGTGTACCTACAAATTCAAATAAGGACAAAATGGATAGAGGTAACAACAGACGGTCTTATCGCTTAAGAGCAATCTCTTCCAGACAACCTTTGCATAGTGGAGACAATGAAATTAGAAAAGAATATGGTGATACAAAGAAAAAAATATAAAATCGAGTCTAGTGAAGGGTTCTTAGATTTTAGTTCGCTAGAGGGAACCCTGAAAAACAATCCTAGTAAACTCGTGCACAAGTAGCTCTATAAATCTGGGTCCATTTTAAATTTGCTCTTTGTTACAACGTTAATGTTTAACTCTACATCCTGTTGCAGTTCCTTATTAAAGAACTAATGTAGGTACGAGGACAGTGGGAATTAACTAATGATCTTGCAAGATTAAAAACCGGTCAATTGCGAATCGGAATCGCGCACGAAGGGTTCCATACCATTACGCAAGAAACGGCAAAAAATCACGTTTGTTGTATGATAGCCCCATTTAATTTTTAGGGTTCCGTGCCTCAAAAGGAAAAAACGGAACCCTTATAGGATCACTCGTGCGTCTGTCTGTCCGTCCGTCTGTCACAGCCAATTTGCTCCGAAACTACTCGACCAATTAAGTTGAAATCTCGTACACATATGTAGGTCTGTGACCCGAAAACGGATATGTAACGTCAACAAATGAATTTTAAACATAAGGGCTACTTTTGGGGGGTAAACCATAAAATTAAAAATCAAAGTTTTGCAAACTATGTCGTGTTACATATCAAACGAAAGAGCTCATTGTGAGAATCTCAAATATATTTTTTTTATAAATTTACGATAAAAAATTTAGAAGTTATTCAAGAAAATAGACAAAAAATGACCATTCCCCCAACTCTATCTCCGAAACTACTAAGTCTAAAATTCTGAAAAAAATACACAAAATAGTCCTTTACCTAAAGATGACAGGAAAACTTATTAGAAATATAGAGTCAAGCGTGAGTCGGATTTTTTAGGGACACAGCCGCAATACTTTAAGTGAAACATGATGTAGACAGCTATTGCGAAGGCCTTAGGCCGATATCCGCATAAGGCCGAAGACCCGAAGCGTCCCGAAGAGGCGTGCCTTTAGCTTCAAGCGAGAGTTGGACTGTAGATAAAAAAATGCGACTAGGCTGTATCTGGCACACAGCCGCAATGGTACTTGTAGTACTGATTGATTAGGTTACTAGGTATTGTCACGTGTTTTAAAAAGCACTATACAGGGTGGCCAAAAAATAAAGTAAGTGTATTCCCGTTGCCGACGTGCAACCCCGAAATCGCGAAGAAAAAATTGGCTGTTTCATACGTTTTGGCTGGTCCGTTTTCTATGGGAGGATACATTTTTTTTCGCGATTTCGGGTCCCATAGTAAATGTTGCTCAGTAGGTATAATCCCAAAACCTCCCTGGTTACGGGAATGTGCGTATTTTTTGGCCACCTTGTAGGTATTATCTCTCTTCGGCCTTCGCTTTTAAAACACTTGCGGAAGTTGTAGGAAGCGCGACCCGTCGGACGCTCCGAGTTTTAAGCTCTACGCGGAGCCACAGAATAAATAATAGTACTAGGTACAGAAGACTCACTCTCTAACAAAACGCGTCTGTCACGATCAGCACAGATGGCCGCTACGTGGCGACAGCGCCACGCGCGGCTTATGGCAAACCCCAAAATTGGGGTCGAACGGATGTACTTTTAGCTACCTGTAGCAAAGCGACGAAATCGCGGAGTGAGACACGCCTGGCGGAGCTCGGTCTTTAGTCTTCGCATTTAGACACTTGTACTATTGTTCGGCATTTAATTTCCTATCTAAGCTACTTTGCATATTTGCAGAGATATAAGCCATCACGCCAGAAAACTTCATATTACATGTGTTGAAAACTTGATTGACTCATTCGGGTTTTTCAAGACGTTTCACTCACGTCACGTTACACGTACAAAAAAAAATGTTGAAAATTGTGTGATGTACGGAACCCTTGAAACGCGAGTCCGACTCCCACTTGACCAGTTTTTTTTTTAGTATTTGTAGTTATAGCGGCAACAGAAATACATCATCTGTGAAAATTTCAACTGCCTAGCTGTCACGATTCATGATATACAGCCTGGTGACAGACAGACAGATGAACAGTGGACTCTTAGTAATAAAGTCCCGTTTTTAGGGTTCCGTACCCAAAGGGTAAAACGGGACCCTATTACTAAGACTTCGCTGTCCGTCCGTCCGTCCGTCCGTCCGTCTGTCACCAGGCTGTATCTCACGAACCGTGATAGCTAGACAGTTGAAATTTTCACAGATGATGTATTTCTGTTGCCGCTATAACAACAAATACTAAAAACAGAATAAAATAAAGATTTAAATGGGGCTCCCATACAACAAACGTGATTTTTGACCAAAGTTAAGCAACGTCGGGAGTGGTCAGTACTTGGATGGGTGACCGTTTTTTTTTGCTTTTTTTTTGTTCTTTTTTTTTGCATTATGGTACGGAACCCTTCGTGCGCGAGTCCGACTCGCACTTGCCCGGTTTTTACCCTTTGGGCACGAAACCTTAACACATTCATTGGGCCCGATTCGGATTTTGAAATAGACATCTATTAGATATCTTTTATCTTGGTGATACGATAACGATATGTTTAAGATCTAACCTGTCAAATTTGACATTTGCGCGATTCTGAAGATACTCTTGAAAGATTTCCACAGGATATGATTTAGAGATCCAATTCACATCTAATCTTGCTCTATCTAACGTAAAAGTGACATTGGTTGCCCGAATTGCACTGCAAAAGAGAACTATGTATACTAATCTACTTTCTATATATCTGCGCTTTCGCACTAATATGTCAGTACGAGCGAGATGCATAGAAAGTAAATTACGTTCACGATAGCGTTTATGTCAATGCCAAACTGATGGTAGCCGTACTAGTTGATATCTAAACTATAATGTAGTACGTATCTAGAATGGATCTAGTACGTGTCGTCTCTTGTGAATATCTTGAATACGGCAGACGGTTATGCCACATTGCCACTAAGTGCTACGGGTTGCGCTCGTAGCGCGAAGAAACATTTTCGTCGTATGGAGCGCGTAGTCGCTACGAGCAGTGTACCCGACTGTCGGATTCTTGGTCCTGAATGTGTTAAAAATGGAGTCATGCCGTTTCGTAACTTTGAAGTCAGTTAAAAAGAGACAGTATATAGACATCTAACACAATGTCAAGTTAACTGGGTCGGCTAATCCCTGTAAACCTACCCTCATCAAAGGCAATAAGTCGGCAAAAGACCCGCTGGTATTAGCATGCCAGTGTATTGTCATGCAAAACATGCTGGGGTGGCCTTTAAGGTGCGACCATACCGCTGTTTAAAAAACGGTGACGCTACGGAATCGCAGTGACGCACCGTTTATCGCATGCTCTCCACAACGCTGCTTAAAACACAGAATCGCAGTGACGCGTCGTAATTATCACGATTTTTACACATGTATTTCTATTAAATATATTAAGAACGGGGCACTCGCGTATTTTAAGTCGAAAAACGCTCGACATGTTTCACTCCGTACCGAGAAGTGTCTTCAGGAGCTTGCGGTGACGCACCGGCGCAGACTGCGAGCCGCAGCTCTCCGCGCACTATGACTCGGCGCGGCAAGGGAAGCGAGAAACTACCCTCGTTTATGGCATTATTGTCAAATGATAGGTTGCACACAAACAATAACTAGGTACGTCATTTGCTAATGGTTATGGTGAAGTTTTGTTATTAAAACTGCTAATCTTTACATGTCTTCCTAGTAAAGTCGTAACCCGGCAACGTTGACCAGCGGTGTGGGTGGCAGGCAAAAAATACCATGCGTCACTGCGAATCCGTATCGTCTCCGTTTTTTAAGCAGCGGTGTGGTTGCACCTTTATTCGGCACGCGCCAATCAAATGTCTTGGCGCAGGCTCGCATTAGAAGCCAATAGAGGGCATGCTCAGATATTTTTGAGCATCCTGTCTTAGAATTATAGTGTACCTACTGAACTTCTGAAAATGTTGATCTATGTATCATTTTCGTTTGATCAATCGTGTTTTTATCAAAGCTTTTGAAATAGTTATTTGTACAACAAGAGATCAAAGTTTGATGTTTCTTCGAGTGCTTATTTTGAGTCCCGTGCAAGCGAAAGATTCTATAATAGATTCACGAGCGTAGCGAGTGAATCTAATTTAGAATCTTGAGCATAGTAAGGGATTCAAAAGCGCACGAGATGTAAATAACTTTGATCTCGTGTAGTACACAAAATTTTTCACCCTAAGCAGTGAGAACATACCTAGAGGGACAGAGATAACAGAACCCAAGTATATCGAACTTGTATTAGACCCCGCATGTTGAAATGACATTTGACTATAAAGGCCACTTGAATGACATTTTGTCTCACTCAGTGAGCAAAATGCGATTTTGCTCACTCAGTGAGACAAAATGACTCAGTGAGCAAAATCGCATTTTGCTCACTGTTTTTAAGAAGCAAAGTACCCTTGTTCGAGCTGCTGAGGTGAAAACTAAATTCTAGTAAGTTTCAACCTTCCACTTACCTTAATAAATAACTAATTTTAGACCTTTATATTCTAGTTATGGCTCAATACCAGGCGTGGCTCACTCCGCGATTTCGTCGCTTTGCAACAAGTAGCTACAAGTGCATCCGTTCCACACCAATTTTGGTGGCTAGCCATAAGCCGCGCGTGGCGCTGCCACCTGTCGCCATATCTGTCGATCGTAACAGACGCGTTTTATTAGAGAGTGAGTCTTCTGTACCTAGTACTATTATTTATTCTGTGTCAATACCAATGAATTCTCAGGGAAAAGCTTCATAATTATATCTGTTCTATTGTTTGTCATTACTAGGTTACCGCAAGGAGCTACGAGTAGAGATGCAACGGATAGTTGTTTGGCCGGATACCGGATACCGGATATCCGGCCTGGACACTGGCCGAATATCCGGTATCCGGCCGCCGGATATTCGGCCGGCGGAACTATACCTACATTTCGGTTTTTCAGGTGCGCATTCTGCAGGTTTGACCTGTTTCCTAGTAAACGTTCGCGCGGACTCATTTCTAGGTTCGTAATGAGTGCGCGTGCAAGTCAGTGGAATGATTAAATTGTTTTAAAATAATAAACAAGTACGATTATGACCGTGTCTGTTTCTTAAATCCAATTTGTTTACTCCGAAATCAAGCAATGTTACTATCCGGTATCCGGCCGGATAGAAGGTCACTATCCGGTATCCGGCCGGATAGTAAAATAGTGGCCGGATAGGCCGGATACCGGATAGTAACCGGATATCCGGTGCATCTCTAGCTACGAGTACCCTCGGACCCCAGATATTAAAACCCAAAAACCCAACACCTATTATCATGCAGAACACGACGGTATGTAAATACACTTTCATTATCCCGTGACAAGGGATAACGAGTAGGTACCCAAACTACGTTTTTGCCGGTATTATGTTGCTATTGAAATATGGGATTAGCACTAGTTTTTGTTTGTTGTGATGAGATTAGGTTGGATAACAAATATTATGTATTAATAAATGTCGGCAAGCTTAAATTGCTCTTGTTTTAAACTTCGCTATAGGCTTGTAAATAGTATTTTTTTTTAATACAGGATCCCAAAATAGTAACACGAAGCAAACATTTATTTTGTGATTTTACTCTGGTATTACCTCCAAATTTTATTATTAAAATGTCATCTTATACCTACAGTAAGTGTAAGTACACATATCTCAGATCATAGATGTACACTGTACAGTCGAAAGGACCCCGCAGCAAACAGGGAAAAAGTGGTTTCAGTTAAATCTCACGAAATTTTAGTATGATGTTAATTTGGCTCTCCTGATTATTTTTTTGTATGGGCACAACTCTTTCAGAAGTATACTTTCAGAAATAGTCAAGTATATAACTTTCTATTTAGGTACTCGACATGTTTTCTAAAATCGATATATTGTTAACTATGACACGCACGCACAGCCACCAACTATCATTAGGAGGAATTATAGTTGTGTTTGCTCAGAGCATAAAATGATACTAAACTTGACTTAGAACCTAAACTTAAAGAATTATTAACCTCAGACGTCGCAGACGCTTAAAACCCCCCACCTACTGCAAAAACCTGGGTGGCGCCACTTCTTAATTCCATCCTTGGGTCCTAAGGACCAATCCTGCCAAAGGAAATCTCTTGTTCATGGAACACCGTATGTTAGCTCCAGCACCATCCGCTATTACGTAAATATGGTTAACAAAGACATATTTTGTATAAAACAATTACTTTGATTATTTCTGAAAGTATACTTCTGAGAGAGTTGTGCCCATACAAAAAAATAATCAGGAGAGCCAAATTAACACCATACCAAAATTTCGTGAGATTTAACTGAAACCACTATTTCCCTATGTTTGCTGCGGGGTCCTTTGTAATTTATGACAATTATGACCCATTTCGTACCTTGTACAGTGACAATACTATGAGGTTCCTAGAGTTTTTCAAATCGATTGTAACTGTGACAAGGTACAGTGTAACGGAAATTATAGCGTAAAAAACGCTGCGGCGATTTTTTTTGAGTAACATTCGGACACCTTAAGACGAAACAGGAGCTGAGTTTTAAATATTTTAGCTAAATATACCCGTCTCGCTGACGGAAGCGGCTCCTAAAATTAGTGCGATAAGGACAAGGCGAAAATCCAGCGTAAAAATCTCAAAAAACGAGTTTTCGTACTCGACTGTTTCCTCCTCTAAAACTTAACCAATCCTAACCAAATTTGGAAATCTAAATGGTTATGAAATTACCTGTGCCGGACCGTTTTGATTTTTTGACTAATTCATATCAGTTTTGAATACTACGCCTGTCATTGCGGCATAGTCAATTAGGCCATTTTGGCCATTTTTGAAGGGCTCTAGCGCTTTAAATAACGAAAATATCAAAAAAAGAAAAACGGTCCGACACAGATATTGACAATAATAATCTGTGTAGAAAAAATCATTGCTCTAGCATCAACACCCACGGAGGAAACAGTCGAGTACGTTTGTATGGAGAAATGACCACTCCTGTTGGCTCTTAATAATTCAGATTTCACCTTTAGGTATATACCTATAATTATATTTGCCAACCTCAATTTTGAGGTAGACAAGCATCAAAGGCAAGTATGTAAAGGCACACGCGGACTTTGTAGTTGTAATTTAGTGTCAGTTTTGTAATTCTCAAAGCGCGGGCTCTGAATATGGAATGAGGGCTACAGAGTTAGGCTATGCGGCCATGACCTGACTTGAAACTGTGAGCTAAATACATAGTAGAAGGTAGGGATTTAAGAAAACATAGCTCTTTTAAATACTATGGTCATTAGGTTCCGTACTTAAAAAACAGATAATTTTCTAAAAAGAGTCAAATTTGTACGGAGCCCTCGGTGGGCGACCGCACTTGTCCAGTTTTTTTTATTTAAGTAGGTAGTCGGAATTACTTAACAATAATATAATAATAATTCATCCAGTCAGTCCCACGACTGGGTACAGGCCTCCTCTCGTGTGCTAGAGGGATTGGACTATAGTCCCCACGATAGCCCAGTGCGAATTGGGGACTTGGTATTACTTAAGTACACCTTAAATTGTGAAAATCGGTCACCAAATCATTAAAGGGCAGACAGACTAAATGCGTATGTTAGTGACACGTTTTCAGTTGAAACGATGAATGAAGACTGAAAGCCTTTGAAAGGGCTAAAAAAAGCAAAACTGAACGATTTGGATCCGGAAATCCGCAGGTAGGGTGTTTACCGGCGCGGATAGGGGTTGATATTACGTCATATATGTATGTATATGTTATATTTGAGGCTTAAATAATACGACTTATATACGACATATTAAAATAAAGAGTTCTAAATACAGTGGAAGAAAGCTAAAGATACTCCATGGATCGGATCTTTAGCAAATTTTTCACGTATCTTAAAGTTCAAATCAGGCCGTTAGAATACGGTCTACATAAAATGTCTTTACCGCGAATTGAATATTTAAAATTAATTTTACAGTACATATGGTCTTATTTTCCCGCACTAGTGCGTAAAATAGCACTTTTCGTGCGATATCAAAAGTTTAAAGGGCCATATGTACTGTAAAACGTTGTACGATACACGTGCGAATAGGTAATTCGCAACTCGTGTCGATTTAAAACACTCCCTTCGGTCGTGTTTTAATTTATCGCCACTCGTTTCGAATTTCCTCTTTTTCGCACTTGTATCGTAAATAACTATTTCAACGATGTTTTCAACAGGTTGGCGCAAAAACACGTTAACAAAGAATTTTTGAGAATATTTTTCTTACATATCTACACGTATTTTACAAGTATCATTAAAAAATAAAACTACAATTATTTAACTAAAACAAAACGTATTATCTTTAAAACATTTTTCTGTAGTGTTGAAACACAGACGCAGTTTCTTTCAAAGAGCAGAAATTGCTTGGCAAATATATTTTAAAGCTGAGAGTAAATCCACCATCTTGGCCAGATAGAGCCACTGAGAATGTACGACAGTTTAATTTTTTACCGACTCCATATGAGGTTGTAATGTAAGCTAGCAAAGTGAGGAAGCGAAAGTTTTTTGAAATGAAAATGGTGTAAGATCGTGAATAGGTACGAATATGAACATTTTTTATAATGGTACCTACACTTAGGTGATTTTTAGGGTTCCGTACCCAAAGGGTTAAACGGGACCCTATTACTAAGACTTCGCTGTCCGTCCGTCTGTCCGTCTGTCTGTCTCCAGGCTGTATCTCACGAACCGTGATAGCTAGACAGTAGAAATTTTCACAGATGATGTATGTCTGTTGCCGCTATAACAACAAATACTAAAAACTGAATAAAATAAAGATTTAAGTGGGGCTCCCATACAACAAACGTGATTTTAGACCGTAGTTAAGCAACGTCGGGCGGGGTCAAGTACTTGGATGGGGGACCGTTTTCTTTTTGCATTTTGTTCCGTTTTTTTTTTTGCTTTATGGTACGGAACCCTTCGTGCGCGAGTCCGACTCGCACTTGCCCGGTTTTTTGTTACTTTACATAAAAGAGAAAATACCTACGTATGTAAATAAATCTCAAAGTACTTATGACACAATTTTAAGAACTGTTAAAACTTTGATCGGAAGGTTGTCTGGAAGAGATCGCTTTTTAGCGATAAGACCGCCTGTTGTTTAACCTCAATGTATTATTTGTATTGTTGCTGTAATGAGGTGTGCAATAAAGAGTATTTGTATTATATTGTTTTAGGTTTTTGGTGAAATATTTGAAGTTTTCCAATCAAAATAAATATCACAATCACATAAATTAATTACTAAAAGTATGCAATATACACATTTATTTAATCTTTAGCGGGCTATCAATTTATTTCTGTCCATTCTACTCGTGAGTGTCTTTTTACAAGCTTTTATTTAGTTTCACCTGACCGTTGTCTCAGTTGTCTGTAATCAAATCTTGCAAGTTAAATTTGATCCACTTCCCGGTTTCCGATTGAGCTCAAATTTTGCATGCATGTATAAATCAGATGACAATGCAATATTATGGTACCATCGAGCTGATCTGATGATGGAGACCGGAGGTGGCCATAGGAACTCTGTGATAAAACAACGAAACCTAATTGTGTTTGGGGTTTTTAGAATTGTCTCGATGAGCGTTAGCTGCCGGTGGAAAGAAAAATACAGTCAGCGATAAAAGCTTGTACCAAAAATGAAATTTTCATTATATTGTAGAACATGCTAGCCATTTGGTCGTACATTACCGCCGTAGACAGAGTTGTGGAATCAAACGCACATTACAGCTCTAATGATGTCAGGCTATAACCGCGAAAATCGAAGTTCGCAAATTGCGGGGATTTTTCTCTGTCACTCTAATTACGCCTTCATTGGAGTGAAAGAGAAAGATCCCCGCAATTTGCGAATTTCGATTTTCGCGGTAGCCGCTCTGATACCGCTGAACGTTTCAAAATGGCGCGGAAAGTGTGGAGATGGACTACATACCGTTTTAAATTAGACAGGTGTTTTCGAATTTTAGTTATTCGATCTGTCTCCGACCGAGGTTTCCGACATAAACCTAGTATTACATAGATGAGCTATACGCGTGCCCCCGTGAGGGACAAAACATACGCAAAGCGACAATATTAAAAACACGTTTTAACATTCCTGACAACATACCAAAAACAATCTACGTAATTCGGTCGGGTCATTTGTTGCCTATAAACCATAGTAAATTTTTGGTGTGGAACAAGCAAAAAGTGAGACTGTGACAAGGACAAGCAATAATACCGCTTTCTCTGCTACTCCTACTTAAATTTCCATAAGTGCATCTCGTTCGGTCGTTTGGCCCCTGCCCCGTGTCATCTCTATATTATTGTACCTCTATGGTTTCCGATATGACACTGATGATCTGTCACTGTCAAAAGTAACGTTTTGGTTGTCACTTCAATGTCACTTTTGACACTGACAGAGCATTATAATACTGCTTTGTCTCCAGATTTTTTTCTTTAAATAAATGTTAAAATTATAAAATAAATGTTTCTAGAGCATGCTAGACATTCGATAGTATATTACAGGGCCGCAGTTTGAGTTGTTGAATCAAACGCACATTACAGCTCTAATGATGTCTGATACCGCTGAAGATTTCAAAATGGCGCGAAAAGTGTGGAGGTGGACTACATACTGTTTTTAGGGTTCCGTACCCAAAGGGTAAAACGGGACCCTATTACTAAGACTTCGCTGTCCGTCCGTCTGTCCGTCTGTCCGTCTGTCCGTCTGTCCGTCTGTCTGTCACCAGGCTGTATCTCACGAACCGTGATAGCTAGACAGTTGAAATTTTTACAGATGATGTATTTCTGTTGCCGCTATAACAACAAATACTAAAAACAGAATAAAATAAAGATTTAAATGGGGCTCCCATACAACAAACGTGATTTTTGACCAAAGTTAAGCAACGTCGGGAGTGGTCAGTACTTGGATGGGTGACCGTTTTTTTTGCTTTTTGTTTTGTTTTTTTTTGCATTATAGTACGGAACCCTTCGTGCGCGAGTCCGACTCGCACTTGCCCGGTTTTTAAGATAGCTTTGCACCGAACAACAAAGATCACTGTGGATGACACTCCTCACTCTCCACTTTGCAGCTGCAGGTGTTATAGTTCCATAGACAATTGTCATAGAAATTTATGCAGTCTCTGTAAGTATTATATTGCTTTTTTCCACCATCATAATTTACTAAGCCGATTTAGGTGAATGAGGTGAAATTTTTAACAAACTTTTATAAAGTGTACTTTGAAAAAACCGGCCAAGTGCGAGTCGGACTCGCGTTTCTAGGGTTCCGTACATAAGTCCGACTCACGCTTGACTGCACATTTCTAATAGGTTTTCCTGTCATCTATAGGAAAAGAACTATTTTCTGTATTTTTTTTCAAAATTTTAGACCCAGTAGTCTCAAAGACAAGGGGGGGAATGGTCATGTTTTGGCTATTTTCTTAAATAGCTTCGAACCTATGTATTTTAAAATTATTAAAAAACATGACCATCTTTATGTCTCTAATTTACATATGTGTACCAAATTTCAACATAATTGGTCCAGTAGTTTCCGAGAAAATAGGCTGTAACAGACGGACAGACAGACAGACGCACGAGTGATCCTATAAGGGTTCCGTATTTTCCTTTTGAGGTACGGAACCCTAAAAATTAACAAACTTTATTCGGTTTGAAGTTTTTTTACTTCAAGTCTGATTAAATAGCACACAAACGTGACGTTTCGGACGTGAACACTTTGCTTGACTGTAATCAAATGGGGGATTAGTTGCCTTCACGTGACACGGGTAAAAGACGTTCGAAGTATAAGTGTGCGAGTCTAACGGCTCGATTCGGGAAATGAATTAGATCTCTACTAGACCTCAACAAGTTACGATATGGATAATTTAAAGATATTTGTAAGATAGATATATCAAATTTGACGTTTCCGCGATTCTGGAGGTCCTCTTGAACGATTTCGACAAGATAGATATGTCAAATTTGACGTTTCCGCGATTCTGGAGGTCCTCTTGAACGATTTCGACAAGATATGACTTAGATATCCAAGTCACATCTAGTCGATATCTAATGTAAATCTAGTTGATCTCTATATCGTTTCTAGATCTTGTGATTATCTCGTTTCCCGAATACGCGTGTAAGAGCCCTTCAACGTGCACACTAGCGCCACTGCTAAAGAATCGTGATTATTGAAATTTATTAACGATATGTATTTAAAAAAGGGGGCCGCTACGGACTGTATCTTGTATTCAAAAACCTTTTGAATACATTAAACTAGTTATTATGTTGCTGGATTGGTCAATCTATGCGTCCAAAGTTAAACCGGCCGTTTTTGTTTTGAGTTCATAGATCGACGAATCCAGCAACATAAAAACTATACTTGGTCAAGCAGATCTTGTCAGTAGAAAAAGGCGGCAAATTTGAAAAATGTAGGCGCGATGGGATATCGTCTCATAGAAAATTTTAATTTGAAATTAGTATAGATATACTTTGATGAATTCAAAAGGTACTTAAATACAAGATACAGTCTCTTTTTAGGGTTCCGTACCCAAAGGGTAAAACGGGACCCTATTACTAAGACTTCGCTGTCCGTCCGTCTGTCACCAGGCTGTATCTCACGAACCGTGATAGCTAGACAGTTGAAATTTTCACAGATGATGTATTTCTGTTGCCGCTATAACAACAAATACTAAAAACAGAATAAAATAAAGCTTTAAATGGGGCTTTAAGGTTGCGATTTAAATGGGGCTCCCATACAACAAACGTGATTTTTGACCAAAGTTAAGCAGCGTCGGGAGGGGTCAGTACTTGCATGGGTGACCGTTTTTTTTTGCCTTTTTTTGTTTTTTAAATACCTATCGTTAAATTTAAATAATCACCATTATTTATCAGTAGCGCTAGTGCGCACGTTGATGGGCTCTTAAAAAAGTTAAAAGTTATGTTCAACTCGAACAGAAGACCTTGTGACTAACGCAAAAATTCCTTGCCCGTCACGTGATAATTTTCAACAAATTTAAAAACCGGGCAAGTGCGAGTCGGACTCGCGCACGAAGGGTTCCGTACCACAATGCAAAAAAAAAAACAAAGAAAAGAAAAAACGGTCACCCATCCAAGTACTAACCACTCCCGACATTGCTTAACTTTGGTCAAAAATCACGTTTGTTGTATGGGAGCCCCATTTAAATCTTTATTTTATTCTGTTTTTAGTATTTGTTGTTATAGCGGCAACAGAAATACATCATCTGTGAAAATTTCAACTGTCTAGCTATCACGGTTCGTGAGATACAGCCTGGTGACAGACGGACGGACGGACGGACGGACGGACGGACGGACGGACAACGAAGTCTTAGTAATAGGGTTCGTTTTACCCTTTGGGTACGGAACCCTAAAAATTGTATTTACCTGTATACCATCAGTTTGGCACTAACATAAACGCTAGCGTGAACGTAACTTACTTTAAATGCATCTCGCTCGTACTGACACATTAGTGCGAGCGAGATGTATAGAAAGTAAATTACGTAGACGTTAGATTATATGGCAGTTTTGACACTGTCAGTGACTCATGGTACATGTTTAATACTATGCTCTGACTTGATTTTATGAATCGATTAGGTAACAAATATGGATCATAAAATCATGAAAAGTGCACCTCTAGTTGATCCTTTTTAATCTTAGAGTATATAACCAACGGAGACGCCATGTCTAAAATTTTCGGTACAAAATAGTCTGCCGTTTTTTGCGGGGGAGGGGCACATCAAATGTATAGGTACGTCATGTCAGATAAACCACATTGGCCGCCTATTTTCGACAGAGGGAAACGCCTGTTAATGGCGGCTCCATTGTTAATTACTCCGAGTTTTTAATAAACTCTATAAACATATTTTTTAGGGTTCCGTACCCAAAGGGTAAAACGGGACCCTATTACTAAGACTTCGCTGTCCGTCCGTCCGTCCGTCCGTCCGTCTGTCACCAGGCTGCATCTCACGAACCGTGATAGCTAGACAGTTGAAATTTTCACAGATGATGTATTTCTGTTGCCGCTATAACAACAAATACTAAAAACAGAATAAAATAAAGATTTAAATGGGGCTCCCATACAACAAACGTGATTTTTAGGGTTCCGTACCCAAAGGGTAAAACGGGACCCTATTACTAAGACTGCGCTGTCCGTCCGTCCGTCCGTCCGTCCGTCCGTCCGTCCGTCCGTCTGTCACCAGGCTGTATCTCACGAACCGTGATAGCTAGACAGTTGAAATTTTCACAGATGATGTATTTCTGTTGCCGCTATAACAACAAAGACTAAAAACAGAATAAAATAAAGATTTAAATGGGGCTCCCATACAACAAACGTGATTTTTGACCAAAGTTAAGCAACGTCGGGAGGGGTCAGTACTTGGATGGGTGACCGTTTTCTTTTTGCTTTTTTTTGTTTTTTTTTGCATTATGGTACGGAACCCTTCGTGCGCGAGTCCGACTCGCACTTGCCCGGTTTTTGATCAAAGTTAAGCAACGTCGGGTCGGTGGTCAGTACTTGGATGGGTGACCGTTTTTTTTGCTTTTTTTTTCGTTTTTTTTTTTGCATTATGGTACGGAACCCTTCGTGCGCGAGTCCGACTCGCACTTGGCCACTTTTAATAAACTCTATAAACATTTTTTTTTTGTTCGCACCACATTTATGCAAACGTTTCACCCACTACCTCCTGCACGTATCCGCATGTGTCTTTTCTTTTCGACTGTACAATTTATCGCCCATTTGCGGTGCGCGCGATATTGCGCCCGACTGTACTTTTTGTGAGATTAACGACATTTTTAACCAGGTTATAAATGAGTTTCGTTTCATTGTGTGCTATAAAATATTAGTGTGGTTTACTACGATATTGCTTTGTCTAGAATAATATTAAAATGTCCTAGATACGATGTACAGTCAGCTGAAAAATTATCATTTGGAATATAACAAAACTGCATGATCAAAATAGGTAAGTACAAAAAAAGGATTTCTGGAATAAAGTAAGGACGCGAAGCACAAAGAATTTCGTACATTGACTCGCTTGTTCCTGTCTATCACACGCCTATTAGTAGCCTTGCCTTGCCTTAGCAGTCTCAAACTGTCATATTCGCTAACGTCTGCGTAACTTATTTTCTATACCTCTCGCTCGCACTAATATGCGAGTACGAGCGAGTTGCATAGAAATTAAGTTACGCACACGCTAGCGAATATTATCAGTGTCAAAATGGCGGTAGACGAATGGCGGTTGAGATTATTTGCGGTTTAAATTAAACGATGATTTCGATAACAAACCGGACAAGTGCGAGTCGGATGCGCTCACCGAGGGCACCGTACTTTTTAGGATTCCGTACCCAAAGGGTAAAACGGGACCCTATTACTAAGACTTCGCTGTCCGTCCGGCCGTCCGTCCGTCTGTCACCAGGCTGTATCTCACGAACCGTGATAGCTAGACAGTTGAAATTTTCACAGATGATGTATTTCTGTTGCCGCTATAACAACAAATACTAAAAACAGAATAAAATAAATATTTAAATGGGGCTCCCATACAACAAACGTGATTTTTGACCAAAGTTAAACAACGTCGGGAGTGGTCAGTACTTGGTTGGGTGACCGTTTTTTTTTGCTTTTTTATGTTTTTTTTTTGCATTATGGTACGGAACCCTTCGTGCGCGAGTCCGACTCGCACTTGCCCGGTTTTAGTATTAGCTGTTATAGCGGCAACAAATATATATTTTCAATTTCAACTGTTTAGCCATCACAATTCATGAGATACAGCCTGGTGACATACATACAGACGGACAGAAGACGGACAGTGGTTAAGGAGATGTTATTGTGCAGGATTCTATTAAAAAGCGACACCTCTAACAATAAAGATTCTATTTTAATATGAAAGTTATCCACCCAAAAATCGCTGCCAACGGCCTAGACCTAGGTCTAAAATTATCATTTTATAGTAGTTTATACCTACTTTAATATCTTATAATAAATATTTGTGAGCAGTCTAGACGATTCTGTCCTCAGATATCGTGAAAACACAGAATAGATAATTGCTTGGAAATTGTGGAGGCTAGCATTTGCTGATTTATATTTATAGTACCTATATGTATAGTACACACTCGTGCATACAAAAAGTTAAAAATATTCTTCCACTTCCAAATATTTTGGAAACTATTTAGGGAATGCAAATCGGTTATAACCGTAACAGATTTAATCGGTTATTAACCGATTATTTTGACAAAATTTCATAACTGATTATTGGAAACCCGAATAACCGGTTACGGTTATTTTCGGTTATTTATTTATGAGTTAAATTACCTATATGATTTTAGGAAACCGAATGGAGTTACATAGAAAAATTACCGTTATTTAGTTAAGATAGCAAAGCTATTCTTCCCTCTTAATATTTAATATCTGGGAGACCTGTTGAGGACCTGTTTGAAAATGAATGAATGAATGTTTGAAGAATACTTCTATTAAACATATTCGCTGCTGGCAGGTGAATCTCGGTAGCTCAGTAGGTATCCTGAATTCACGAATTTCATTGTTCCCTTTATTTCAATCATTAAGGAACGAAATGAAGTATATTAATGTACAATAATAAATAAGACAGATAAAGGCCGTCCATCGCAATCCGACGCAGCAAACACAATGAGCGTGATGGGCATCTTTGCGCCGGGGGCGGCATGTAATGGTTTCAGTGGGTAGTTTTTTTATAAGCACATATTTACTCCCTTATTCATAAACGCGCTACAAACCTTAATTACCTAATAATCGTTTGTCGTTATCTGTAATTTTGACTTATGTATTTGTAAGAAAGGGACAAACCATCATTTAACTAAGTAAAGTAAGTTTTATGAATAAGGGAGTTACTTTATATTTATAGGTATTTAATTTTGAATACATTTAGGTTTAGTGATTAAGTTTAGTGTTTAATTATTTTTTTGTGTTTTGTAGTTAACTTATTCAGAGAGATAAAATTATTTCTGCATCATGCTAGTATTCTAAAGTTAATAGACTTACCTGAGTCAGAGGTCGTCAACGCGAGCGTGTTTATAATACCTACCATCGATCCTAGTTTGTTTCAGATAATTAATTCTGACTGCGTCTGAAATGTTGACGACCCCTGCTGTGTCTGTTTTTCACGTGCATTTCGTTTCTGTTTAGAAAAAAAACGAGAAAACGTTTTACGGCTCGATTCGAACTTTAAGATAGGTACTACAAATATTAGGTATAGATACGATATGGATTAGATATGAGCGTTTTCCAAAAAAAGTATACATTTCATTAATGTCTTCAAAATATTGACTTCTTGGGCTCATTTTACTCAGAATCTTTTCTACATTCACGCCTCATACATGAAAAAATGTGTCCCAAAATTTTGTTAAAAAAATTTTTTTTCCAGGGCGTCACGTTCATACATATAAAAAAAATTTTTCATACTAGAATGTGACGATCTGGAAAGGAAATCTTTGGACACATATTATCATGTATGAGGCGTGAATGTACAAATGATTCTGAGTAAAATGAGCCCAAGAAATCAATATTTTGAAGATTTTTTTTGGAAAACGCTCCATATGTCGTGACAGTAGTGAGGTTTTTGTTTGAAGACGCGTCACTTTTGACACTGACATCTCTAATCCATATCGTATCGTATCGTATATTTGATGTATCTTAAAGTTTGAATCGAGCCGTTAGGATAGAGTTGAGAGTTTCTATGAAATTTATATAAACACAGCAGTAACAGCCAATTTGAAATTTGTTGAAGGACAGCGATTAGATGTCACACTATTTATTATTTATTTTATTATATTATTAATAAAATACTATATGAAAGAAAAAGTTAAACCCTAAGTTAGAAAAAGTTAGAAATGTGATTTTTTTTTTCTGCAGCAATCAACTTTATCAGTGTAACTAAAATAATTAAAACTATGCATTTGGGATTTGGGAGCTCTTAAGTAATCACATTACCTTTTACGCTGCGCTTTGCTAACGCCAACATTAACCAATCACTGGTAAACCTTAAGTCATTGTAATAAGTTCTATAATCGCTTAACTGTGTCGATCGTTCTCACGGGACTCGTTAGTTCGTTAGACTGAGTGTATCTGGTGTAAAGGGATGAGGAGATGGTAACAGTCTTCTCAGGCGTATGTTTTTTTTAATAATATCTAATTACTAATGACCCTGTAACCTGTAAACCAGCAGCTCATCATCATATCAACCTTTTCTCGCCCACTGCTGAGCCTATAGGCCTCTCTTCTAGTACGCCACTTGTCCCGGTCCTGAGCCAATCTCATCCAGAAGAGACCCGCAACCTTCCGGATGTCGTCCACCCAGCGAGCCAACGGACGCCAGACACTACTTTCATCCGAAAGCGCCCACCATTCTGTTAACATTTGAGTCCACCTGCCATCACTCTGCCTAACATACCCCACTTGTCCCGGTCCTGAGCCAATCTCATCCAGAAGAGACCCGCAACCTTCCGGATGTCGTCCACTCAGCGAGCCAACAAACGCCAGGCGCTTCTTTCATCCGAAAGCGGCCACCATTCTGTTAACATTTGAGTCCACCTGCCATCGCTCTGCCTAGCATATGCCACTTGTCCCGGTCCTGAGCCAATCTCATCCAGAAGAGACCTGCAATCTTCCGGATGTCGTCCACTCAGCGAGCCAACAAACGCCAGGCGCTTCTTTCATCCGAAAGCGGCCACCATTCTGTTAACATTTGAGTCCACCTGCCATCGCTCTGCCTAGCATACGCCACTTGTCCCGGTCCTGAGCCAATCTCATCCAGAAGAGACCCGCAACCTTCCGGATGTCGTCCACTCAGCGAGCCAACAAACGCCAGGCGCTTCTTTCATCCGAAAGCGGCCACCATTCTGTTAACATTTGAGTCCACCTGCCATCACTCTGCCTAGCATACGCCACTTGTCCCGGTCCTGAGCCAATCTCATCCAGAAGAGACCCGCAATCTTCCGGATGTCGTCCACCCAACGAGCCAACAGACGCCAGGCGCTTCTTTCATCCGAAAGCGGCCACCATTCTGCTAAAATGTTAGTTCACCGCCATAACTCTGCCTAGCAACATGTCCCGCCCTATTCCATTTTAGTTTGGTAATGACGCATGGATGGATATGGAAGAGAACAATCTCACACCTAAGGATGCCGAAGACCGGGCAAAGTGGAGAAGATTGAGCAGGAAAGCGGACCCTGGCGCTAGGCCGGGAAAACGATAATAGGTTGAAGAAGAATGACGCTTGCAGTCTAAAGGTTGACTCACGTTAGACCGGGCCGTGTCTGGGTCAGAGCCTCCAGCACATCGTTTTCTATGGAAAGCATCACGCGATCGCCTGTCATGTCATAGAAAAGAAACCGCCGGAAGCTCCAGCCCGGATAGGGTCCGGTGCTCCGGTGTAACGTGAGTCATCCTTACGATACTCTCAGAGAAGATAGTACTGTTTTCTTAAGCAGCATCTTTGTTTCGCAATTAAGGTCCGTCTGGAATAAATCCAGGGGCGGGCGATTATGAGTGTTTTTCCCGCGCGGGGCCATTCCGGGGATACAATAGGAATTCCCTTGATGAGGCTAGATGTGGGAATATAAGGATGCGGCACAAGAAATAGATAAGATAAGATATAAGAATGTTCATAACGCTTACACTATTTAAAGATAGTTTGAATTTTACAGTAGTTTTTAAGTATTAGTAAGTAACCGATGTAGCCCTCCGAATCGCTAAACTTAAGTGGCAGTGGGCGGGGCACATTGTCCGTAGAACCGATGGTCGTTGGGGCGGAAAGGTTCTCTAGTGGCGTGGCGACCACGTACTGCAGCGTGGGTAGACCCCACACAAGGTGGACTGATGACCTGGTGAAGGTCGCGGGAGTCCGCTGGATGCGGGTGGCGCAAGACCGGTCATCGTGGCACCTATGTCCAGCAGTGGACGTCCTCTGGCTGATATGATGATGATGATGATGAGTAGTTATTATACTCGTACATACAGAGTAGCCCATAAATACGTATATTTTTTAGAAATATGTTTCTTATTGACACGGTAACACGTCCTTTACAAAATTTCATTAAATATGAATATATGATTCTCAAACAGAGGAGATTGCGATAGCTGGATGATGGATCCAAGTGCGGATGGGTAGCATGCAATAAAGCAGGCCACACTGACGAGTCTTCCAAATGGACGCCGTTACAATGGATGCATCCAAATGGACGGCATCCTAATATTAAACATTGTACGTTTTTGACATTCACGGACCGATTTTGGATTGCAGCTACGCTATTTGGACTGTTGGAAAGCTCGTCAGTGGCCACCACCAGATGGCGCCTCTACACGTTGGCCAAACGCTCCGCCAACGCTTGGCCCATGAGTTGGCCGTGCCTTGGTTGGAACGCTACTACACATGGCCATGTATTCGTCATTTTTAATTTTAAAAAACACAAAAAGCATGAACGTCCACCCTCGACCGCGTCCGAGCACGCACTGCCGATTGGGCCACGTGTAGATGCGTACCGCAATCGCTTGGCCAATCCCTTTGATGTGCGGCCGAAAAACCGACACCGCGGCCAACTCATCGCCATCCCGCGCGCCAAAAGCCAATCGACACCAATACTCCCTCTACACGTTGTCCCAACATAATGGACCAATAGGTTGGGCCAACGTGTAGAGGAGCCAAGAGATGCAGTGGCCATTGATGACCCGTCCCGTCCACAAATTGCCGTATCCAATCTTTCCACCCCCAGCCTGGAAGCATTCATTAACTCAGAGCACTGGAGTCGTCAAGAGAAGTTAATGAGACGTTCCACAATCGCAGTTTTTAATTTTATGCGCTCAGTCGTTAGCGCTTATTGGATTTTACAAAACAAACTCGTTACAGCGTAATTGCTTTAATTCTTGATGGGGTAGTACTCATTATTTAAATTTAAGGCTACCAAGCAATTCCTTAAGACCATGCGCCTGGGTCATTCTCAGTTTTAGCATTGAGACTAATTCAAATGAAAAAAAATATATATACAAAATATTCCAAGAAATTAGCATTCCAAGAGAGTACAGGCTAGGCTCAGCCTGTAACGTGGGGATCTTAGAGAAAAACAGAATACCGATATGTTGCGGCAATTAATTTAACAGAATATATTATTAAAGCTACTACATTATAAATAAGATTTTTTATTATATGATTAACTATCCATCTAATGTACCTACAAAGACTTAAGTCAGTTAGAAAGGTGTCAGTGAGTTGTAAGTAATTAACTGAAAGTGTTTATGTGAACACTTTTTATTTCTTGGTTGTTTTTAAACAATTAAAATATACAATTCGTGCAGAGAGAAAATTAAACTATCTACCTAATACGTATAGTCAGTAAATTAAAAAGAAAACTAGCTTCAGTAAATTAAACTAGGTACATCGGTAGGTATATGTAATATTAGTAGGTAGTGTTAAACTCTCTATAAATTACACTGCTAATTCTAACAACCAAAAACCCTATAAACATTAATTAAAAACACTTAATTCCTTAATCTCCACAAAAAATAAAGTCTAAACTCCGTCGCAAAACGCAACTTTTTTCCATTACGTCAGCTGTCACTTAGATTGATGACGTCACATCCGGCGATTATGTCCACTTCCGGAAATTAAAAAGTCGTGCATCCGGTGGGCTTTTATAAGGATTTCTGTCTCGCGGTGTTGAGTGGGATTTGTATGGTAACATCTGGTTTACAGTTTTTATTAGAATTGTTTGATTTGTCTTTATTAATTTTTTTTGTAGGAATTAAATATGTATGATATGAAATATCTCAGAGACCGAGCTTTTCTCGGAAAATATATACAAACTCAAATATGCGCATGACCAAGCTAGATCGATTTTTCGCCCCCGAAAACCCCCATATAGCAAAATTTCTTGGAAACCGTAAGAGCCGTTTCCGAGATCCCCGAAATTGTGTTTAAGTATGTGGAAACTTTATAATAATATACTTTCTAATTTATTGTGAATTACAAATAGTTTTAGTATAATACCCTTAATTTTTATATTTACCTAGTTATAAGTTTGTAAATTTCTTTATCTAAATAAATACGTCGCATTAAAAATTGGTAAATAAATTGGTTTAAAAGTATGTAGTTTTATTTTTGATATTTTATCATAGAACAATTAATACCTTTGTTACTTTTTAGAAATATTTTTATTCGAAAATGTAAAATCTCAATATTCACACACTTATACAAATCAAAACTAAACTAAACCTTACTTAACCTATGGGGTCTGAACTATACATATCTACAAATATCCTCTACATATAACTTAATTATCAAATATTATGTTATCCTAAAATTTACACACTTATTTCGTTATGTATAAATTTGTTATCTGAAATGGAGCATACACATTAAAGTACCACCCTTCATCTTCTATACTTATTATACCTACTTTGTCAAACAAATGATTTATAAAACACCTTAACTACCCCCTTTTTTACTATTAGCAAAATGAGTCTTATCGTAATAGTGATAAAGCTCATTTCATTTTAAAATGTTGTGGTAATATATACACCTTTAACACAATGTAAGTAGAAATATAATCATGTAAGGGCAAATAATACCTAAATGAAGGTTATTCGAGCGTCAGTAATATGATCGCAAAGCGAAAGTACGTAAGTTGATATTTTACCAAATTACGTCAATAGGGGCCCGATTCGGATTTTGAAATAGACATCTATTAGATATCTTTTAGACATCACCAAGATACGATAACGATATGTTTAAGGCCTAACCTGTCTTTGACATTTGCGCGATTCTGGAGATACTCTTGAACGATTTCCACGGGATATAACTTAGAGATCCAATTCACATCTAATGTGACATTGTGACAGTGGTTGCCCGAATTGCGCTGGAAAAGAGAACTAGTCGATATATAAACTAGAACGTATCTTGAATGGATCTAGTGTTTAGTAGTCTTTTGTGAATATCTTGAAGTTCGAATACGGCAGCTAGTATTGTATTGATTGATACTGATGTTTTTACCATTTTAGGGTTCCACCCAAAGGGTGAAAAAAGGGCCCTATTACTAAGACTCCGCTGTCCGTCTATCTCTCACCAGGCTGTATCTCAGGAACCGTGATAGCTAAACAGTTGAAATTTTCACAGATGACGTATTTCTGTTGCCGCTATAATAACAAATACTAACAACAGAATAAAATAAATATTTAAATGGGAGCTCCATACAACAAACTTGATGTTTTTTGCCGTTTTTTGCGTAATGGTACGGAACCCTTCGTGCGCGAGTCCGACTCGCACTTGGCCGGTTTTTGGAGGCGAGGAGGCGTTAATCCAGACTAGCGGCGCGATTCGGGAAATGAATTAGAGATTAACTAGATACGATATAGTAAAGATATGTGACGTCCCTCGGATAAAGGTACCTTATTGCGGTTGTATTTCATATCTAGTTAAGAGCGCTCTTACAAGAAAAGTCGAAATAATGCAAAATTGATGATACTAGTCGACGAAATTCAGGACTTTGTGCTCATTATTAGAAACAATGAGTACTTGTTCCAGTAAAAGCGTCTTCTTATCTTTTTAAATATCGTTGTAAATATTAGAAAAAGGACTTATTAAATTAGTAATGAATTTTTTTCTGATGGTCGTTTCCGAAAAACCCCGTGAAGCACTGAACGGCAAGCTCTTATTTGGAAATGTTGAGAAGTTTACTCTGCTAAACCTGGCTATTTTGTATTACTAATACCCTGTACTTTAGGCATATCAAACGATATTTTTCCTACATACCTTTGAGAAAGAGAAAATCAAAGTAAAACGAACTCAATTTTCTCTCCGAAACAAGTGTCAATTTCTACGAAAATCTACTTAATATCGAAGTCATTTTCATACTCAAGCAATCTGCAACGTTTGCTTATACTGTTGGTATACATTAGTGTTTATGAAATTCTACTATAATTTTTTGGCAATTTTTTGAAAACTACTCTATATTACCGATGACGCGCGCTCGCCAGCTCAGTGCCGCGGCAGAGCTTGTACAGGTAGGACGTGTGTCGGTCGGCTCCGCAAATTTTCAACGGCGACGACGAGGTTTTTTATCATAGTGTGCGGCGGGCGCCGTGTAAAACGCTATACTGTGTGCGTGTAAACCGCAACGAGAGACTTTGATCCTATAGTATTATAATTTATAATGGTACAGTTTAATAAACTACCGGACAGGATTAAAAATATTTGAAACGACCTGACATTCTATATATATTTATTTGACTCAAGATAGTACTCAGGGTCTGATGATGGAGCCGGAAGGTGGTCACCGGTACCAATCAACCATGCAACTAAACCACTTTGTGTTTAGGCTCGTTTTATTCGTCTCAACAAGATCTTTGACACAAGATAGTACTCAGGGTCTGATGATAGAGCCGGAAGGTGGTCACCGGTACCAATCAACCATGCAACTAAACCACTTCGTGTTTGGGCACGTTTGATTCGGCTCAACAAGATCTTTGACTTAAGATAGTACTCAGGGTCGGATGATGGAGCCGGAAGGTGGTCACCAGTACCAGTCAACCATGCAACTAAACCACTTCGTGTTTAGGCTCGTTTTATTCGTCTCAACAAGATCTTTGACACAAGATAGTACTCAGGGTCTGATGATGGAGCTGGAGTGTGGCCACGGGTACCAGTCTACCATGTAACTGAACCACTTCGTGTTTGGGCTCGTTTGATTCGTCGCAACAAGATCTTTGACACAAGATACTACTCAGGGTCTGATGATGGAGCTCGAAGGTGGCGATGGGTACCAGTCTATCACATAGCTGAACCACTTCGTGTTTGGGCTTCGTGTTTGGGCTTCGTGTTTGGTTTATCACCTAGTGTCAAAGATCTTGTTGAGACGAATCAAACGAGCCTAAACACGAAGTGGTTTAGTTGCATGGTTGATTGGTACCGGTGACCACCTTCCAGCTCCATCATCAGACTCTGAGTATCACCTAGTGTCAAAGATCTTGTTGAGACTAATCAAACGAGCCTAAACATGAAGTGATTTAGTTGCATGATTAATTGGTACCGGTGACCACCTTCCGGCTCCATCATCAGACTCTGAGTATCACCTAGTGTCAAAGATCTTGTTGAGACTAGTCAAACGAGCCTAAACATGAAATGGTTTAGTTGCATGGTTGATTGGTACCGGTAACCAACTTCCGGCTCCATCATCAGACTCTGAGTATCACCTAGTGTCAAAGATCTTGTTGAGATGAATAAAACGAGCCTAAACACGATGTGGTTTAGTTGTATGGTTGATTGGTAATGGTGACCACCTTCCAGCTCCATCATCAGACCCTGAGTACTGTCTTGTGTCATTGTGTCAAAGATCTTGTTGAGACGAATCAAACGAGCCCAAACACGAAATTGTTTAGTTACATGAGAGACTGGTACCCGTGGCCTCCTTCCAGCTCCATCATCAGACCCTGTGTATCTTCAGTGTCAAAGATCTTGTTGAGACGAATCAAACGAGCCCAAACACGAAGTGGTTTAGTTACATGATAGACTGGTACCCGTGGCCACCTTCCAGCTCCATCATCAGACCCTGTGTATCTTCAGTTTCTTGTAACTTGTTTCTTGTAAATAAGCGAGTACGTATAATTTCTTTCGAGTAATATACGTTCATAAGTACGAGTATGGGGCTATTCATAAATTACGTCGTTTCAAATGGGAGGAGGGGGGGGGTCTGGACATCGGATGATGGTAGCATGACGTAGGAGGAAACAGAGTCATCCGAAGCATGATTTTTGGATGATTTGAGGGATGGGGGGGTCAAAAATAGATGACGTAATTTATGAACAGCCCCTATGTACATTTGCACTGCATTTAGTATTTTCGTACTTACCAAATAACAGTTTTAGGACTTTATAAGTTAAGTACAGTTAGTGTTGTTATGGTTGATTTCAATATGCTTCGCGAAGGATCAAGAATGTTTAATCCATCATTGTAGTGCGAGTGTGGTAAAAGGGATCGGAATACTGAGCTCGCACGGCCTGCCGCAGCGCGTAAAATACCTAAACTCGCTCAACCACGAAATGTAATAGCACTCTTAATCCCTAATTCATTTCCCGAATCGCGACGCCAGCCGCCATAAGGTACCTTTTGCAGTGGAACGTCACATATCGTTACTATTTCATATCTAGTGAGTCTCTAATTCATTTTCCGAATTGCGCTGGTGGGCTAGCGGTAAGAGCGTGCGACTTTCAATCCGGAGGTCGCGGGTTCAAACCCCGGCTCGTACTAATGAGTTTTTCGGAACTTATGTACGAAATATCATTTGATATTTGCCAGTCGCTTTTCGTTGAAGGAAAACATCGTGAGGAACCCGGACTAATCCCAAAAAAAGGCCTAGTTTCCCCTCTGGGTTGGAAGGTCAGATGGCAGTCGCTTTCGTAAAAACTAGTGATAGTGCCTACGTCAAATCATGGGATTAGTTGTCAAGCGGACCCCAGGCTCTCATGAGCCGTGGCAAAATGCCGGGATAATGCCAGGAAGAAGTAGAACAGGGCTCATCATCATAATTAACACGAGATAACAAAAATAATACAATATCAACAAAATGAAATATTATTTTTGTGACATATGGCAGTATTCCACGTGGCAACATCCGACGCGTGTCGCAGTAACGCCACTAGAGACTCGCGTAAACAAAGCCTGAAAGGTTCCGGGTTCAAATCCGGACTCATTTTTATGTAAACTCGGACGCTATTCCGACTTCGATACAATTGTATTGAAATCAATAATCATTAGATGCAGAATTATAGTTGAATTGAAGTTTGATCGACGTTATTTTATGTTACAAATATACATTCACGAAGAGGGGCCAACAATTTAGAAAAACTAGTGGTGACGGGAAAGGTCGAGGGTAAAAGACCTAGAGGACGAAGTCCAAAGAGATGGTCGGACCAGATCTCCGAACAGCTGGAGCTACCTGTTACCACCGCCTTCCATCAAGCATAAGACCGCAACAGTTGGAGGCAATTTATAAATCGCAAGTGGAGTCACGATCCTCAGCAATGGGGGAGCGATTAAGAAGAAGAAGATACATTCATGAACATCGGTTAAAAGGCATACTCCAGGCAAAACCTTAAAACTCTTAGGCCCACTTGCACTATCCGACTAACCCGGGGTTAACCGATTAAACCATTAAGCTAATGTCAAATTGTACCAGTAACCATGGTGACACTCCAGGTTTAACCTGTTAACCCCGGGTTAGTGAATGGTGCAAGTGGCCCTTAAAAGGTTAAAGTTGGCTTGATATAAAAGAATCTCAATAACATTTGTAATTTTCATTAATTTTCAGTCGTTACCCGGCGTATAAGGTGCTAATCTTGGAGGATATAACCAACGGAGACGCCATGTCTAAAATTTTCGGTACAAAATAGTCTGCCGTTTTTTGCGGGGGAGGGGCACATCAAATGTATAGGTACGTCATGTCAGATAAACGTCAGTCCATACATATGGTTGACATGAGGTTGACCATTGGCCGCCTATTTTCGACAGAGGGGAACGCCTGTTAATGGCGGCTCCATTGTTAATTACTCCGAGGTGCTAATGCTTAATAGATGACACGCTGCTGTCACCTCTATTGACAATGACTTAAGTTTCAAGATGACATGTACTGGGACTGCGTCGAGCACCAGTACCACCACCTATGTTAGTATAAAGTAGTTTGAGATATTACCGAGGGTTGTGTCATACCAGATGGTTAAGGAGTTGGCAGAGGACCGGACGAGTTTCAAGGCTCCTCTTCACGTTGGGCCAACGCCAACGCCAACGAGGGACGCAGTCATGCGGTAGAATGAGATAGCAATATCACTTGCTCCCTCTAACGCATAAATGCGTCCCTGGTTGGCGTTGGCGTTGGCCCAACGTGAAGAGGAGCCTTCAGATTGTTCCACCAACAAGAGCACAGCTCTTAAACATAAAACAGAGATTACCATGGGATCTGATTAAGCAAAATTTATTGCAAAGAAGTATGTTCAGAAAAAAGGTAAAAACCCGCGCGATGGCCAAATCTTCCATCGCAAGTTTCGCGCGGCGCGCCATAACTTTTGTATCCTTCTAATCCTATATTTACGCCCTCTAGGGGTCCACTGATTAACAGTCCGCCGGACAGTATCGGCCTGTCAGAACAAAATTTTGACAATTCCGAACAACTGACCGGCCGATAGTGTCCGGCGGACTGTTAATCAGTGGGCCCCTTTAAACATGGATTGTATGATGCGTCAGAGAATATATGCCTTTAACATGCGTACCGGACTTCCGGGCTGATACAGAGTTTGAGTGGAAACATAATAATATATTGAGTTTGTTGACAATTCTAATGACGATTTCTGTTCGTGCGTGTTGTTTGGAAAGCTTTTATGTTATAAATACAATAAAATAATGGTATTATTTTGAATGGAATCGAATTCTTTGCCGGCGTCTATATTTCCGTGTTCTTATAACCCGGCAACCTTCAAATCAAGAGTGAACAGGCACCTTCTGGGCGAGCTCGCTCCATCGTAGGCCACGTCTACGCCTCGGCTAGTCTGTGGCCATGAGTAAGCCCATTCATAATTAAAAAATAGAATAAAAAATAAAATGATATTAGTTACCTATATTTTCATTAAATTGTACAATTATCAGAGTTTTAATATATTTACAATAAATTAGTTCCTATGATTTGATCTAGTTAATTTATTTATCAATATCTGAGAGACCTAGCTTTACTTGGAAAACTTTTAACTATAAAAACTCAAAAATGCGCGTTTTTCCAGAGATAAGACCTACTAGATCGAATTTTCGCTCCCGAAAACCCTCATATTCATCGAAATTGTTAGAGTCGTTTCCGAGATCCCCGAAATATAGGTATATGTATGTAAGTAAATAAATTAATATACAAGAATTGCTCGTTTAAAGGTATGAGATAAAGATATGAAAGTTGTTTATTTCATAAAACACATATAGACGCACGGAAATATAAGGAAAAAAATAGAAAAAAATATCAACAAATATAAAAAAAAAACTAACAAAATTATATACAAACCAAGAGAAATTGCACCTTGAGATTTTATTGAATAAAGTTTTTAGAGTTCGACTAAGCTAACTTAGCACCGATTTGTACACAACACACGTCATATATTCATAGAAATTTTACTTAAATGATGACATGCAGGCCACACTTTGTTATTGTAAATGCCATGTCTAGTTAGTTCCGACTCTATCTACTTCAAAATAGTTATATACGATACAAGTGCTGAAAAGAGGAAATTCGAAACGAGTGGCGATAAATTAAAACACGACCGAAGGGAGTTCGTACAACGTTTTACAGTACATATGGCCCTTTAAAGTTTTGACATAGGCACGGAAAGTACGACCATGGGCCCGATGCGGATTTTGAAATAGATATCTATTAGATATCTTTTAGACATCACCAAGATACGATAACGATATGTTTAAGATCTAACCTGTCAAATTTGACATTTGCGCGATTCTGGAGATACTCTTGAACGATTTCCACAGGATATGACTTAGAGATCCAATTCACATCTAATAGATATCTTACTTTATCTAACGTAAAAGTGACATTGGTTGCCCGAATTGCGCTGCAAAAGAGAACTAGTTGATATCTAAACTATAACGTATCTAGAATGGATCTAGTACGTGTCGTCTCTTGTGAATATCTTGAAGTTCGAATACGGCAGCATATTATGTACCGTAAAAATCTTTGTATAACTTCTCTACAACTGTTACTTCGTAAAAACATTATCCACACCTTCAGAATATCGGCGGATAAAAAAAGGAAAGTCCTCACAAGTAGTGAATCTCGAGAAGTAATGTGGCCACACTGACGGAGTTCGCAAAAACAGTCCGCGGGTGTCAGGAGCTCTACTGACTTGGGCTTAGCTTGTGTAGGGTGACCATGATTCGCGGGTAAATGGGATATACATTTTTTTTATTAGGAAAACTTACAGCTTGAGTAACAAATTAGGTAATAACACAGAAACAGTGAGCCCATTACAAGTTTCCACAGGTAGAAACTGTGTAAAATATATAACATCTTTTCTGATTATCTAAGGCACGCGAAGCGATTGAGTTTGGATCAACTTTCACATGCTTAAAATTATTTAAGAAGTTGTTTGTCTCAATCTGTCATTTCGACTTTTGTAATAAAGAGATAAATAAATGAACTAATTGTAAAGTTTTATGAATAAGGGCATAATTATTGCAACCTAGCGGAGTTCTGCTTTCTGTCTTCTCTAGGACTAATGGTTTTTGTAGATGGTATGTACTTCGCGCAACTTCGACTGCCTAGGAGCGGATTTATGGCGGCAGCTTCGTGTGGCTCTTAAGAAAACCTCATGTGCAGTCATTCATCATCATCATCATTTCAGCGTATATACGTCCCACTGCTGAGCACAGGCCTCCTCTCATGCGCGAGAGGGCTTGGGCTATAGTCCCCACGCTAGCCCAATGCGGATTGGGGACCTCACATACACCTAAGAATTTCTTCGCAGATGTAGGCAGGTTTCCTCACGATGTTTTCCTTCACCGAAAAGCTAGTGGTAAATATCAAATGATATTTCGTACATAAGTTCCGAAAAACTCATTGGTACGAGCCGGGGTTTGAACCCGCGACCTCCGGATTGAAAGTCAGACGTCATATCCACTCGGCCACCGCTGCTTTTTCATTGGCAGTAGTCTGGCTTATTACAAGCACGCTAAGCCTACCGCTCAACTATCATAACTTGTAACTTACAGAACAGAAAATATCCCGATCCGCACCCAAGTCCTGGTCACCCTACACCATGGAACATCAATCAATCGGGTAATGACGTCAAAAAAACCAGTACCCGTTCATAGTGGTGTTTGGACAATATTTAATGGAGGAAAAAGTCGGACAGCTACGAAAGTTAGTTTCTGGGGTCAATTGGTTATTTTTGCGGGCGCTATGTTTTTGCCTGTACTTTCTGGCCTATCTACATTATGTAAAGAGTCGGACCAAAACAAGTCTGCAGCGGATTTGATAGCCCACGCAATGTAAGTGTTATTTATACGCCATAATTTCATAGAAGTTTGACGTTTAAAGTAACATGTGCACCGCTTGGGCTATCAAATCCGCTGCAGACTTTTCTTGGTCTGACTCTATTATGTATCACTACAAAAACATAAATGTGAAATGAGAGCCAAGTTCAATATTAAGAATATGTGTCGTTGCCTCGCTGACAAAAGACTGATATGGGTGCTATAAGTTATGTGCTGTCTAGGAAATCCTGAAATTATAAAGGATTTGACTTGGCTAGTTTCTACCAACATAGTTAAAACTAGCCAAGATAATTTCATTCGATAGTGTGACGTGACGTACGCGTTTGCGTTAAATCTGATTTTGTATGGGATTTTGAGTTTCCAAAACGTCCCGCTTGGCGCGCTGTTCAATCCCATACAAAATGAGACTCAACGCAAACGTGTACGTCACGTCACGTTATCGAATGTACACTAGGTGTTCTGTAGGTATAATTAAAAATAAAGCGGTCACAAGGAACTGTAGTTACGCTAACAAGTCAGTTGCAACACTAGGATGCCTGCATCGTTATCTGCTACACGATGTTTGACACGACACAGCTTACAAACCGCTCTGTGGTTTGGCAGAAAAATGTAATGTATTTAGATGTAAGTAAGCTTGAGAATAAACGCTTTATTTTTTTTATGTCAAAAATATCATTTCACATTTTCATCACCCTTTACTTCTTCCTCGGTCTCTCATTGTTGAGGATCGCGACCACGTATGCTCGGTCTCCACAGTGTGCGGTGTGGGACTCCTATTTTTGGATTCAAAGAAGTAATAAATCACGTAAAATTAAAGCATATTAATATTTATTCTGACATCACAAGAATCAACATTCGACAATAAAAGTGACACCTATGTATTGTTGACTTAGCGGCCTGCTTCGCAGGCGGAGCTAAGCCAACCGAAAAAGGTTTGCCACATCAGCCTCCCCCAGACCTTTAGGGTCGATAACGTAAAGGAAACCAAACCTGACGACCAGAGCGGGTCTTCCTAGGTTCTAGGAACTACTTAGCGGCCTTATGTTAGCCGGAAGACGCCGCTCGCTCGCGGGTCGCTTCCAACCGGTACGAATGGAGGTCCAAGGGGGAGGCCTATGTTCAGCAGTGGACGTCTTATGGCTGAGATGATGATGATGATGATGACCCTTATTTTAAAGGTGGCCACTGACGAGCCTTCCAACTTCCAACAGTCCAAATAGCGTGGCTGCAATCCAAAATCGGTCCGTGAATGTCAAAAACGTACAATGTTTAATATTAGGATGCCGTCCATTTAGATGAATCCATTGTACATAACGGAATCCATTTGGAAGGCTCGTCAGTGGCCTGCTTAAAAAGTTAGCCATTTTCTCTAAAGTGGTCTACGTAAAGTGGCTTTACCAAATGTATTCTGTGCAACGCCTCGTCACCTGACACACGCATCGAGTGAACTATTTTAAACTAGGCTACGTCTATTAATGTGACATGTTTCCTGCAGTGTGGGAGGGGTTTTGCAGTAGGTAAATAGGGCGAGTAGAGTAGTAGAGAGGGGAGAAGGGGACCAGTAGTGTTAAAAGTTGAGACACTCTGGTATAGAAATAGTGATATTATCAAGCTTTTCAATCTCGTACCTTACTTAGGCTACTCAGCAAGTTCCGTCACTATTTTAAACTAGGCTACGTCTATTAATGTGACATGTTTCCTGCAGTGTGGGAGGGGTTTTGCAGTAGGTAAATAGGGCGAGTACAGGATGGCTCACGTTAGACCGAGCCGTGTCCGGGCCGGAGCTTCCGGCGCTTACTTTTCTATGACATGACAGGCGATCACGTGATGCTTTTTATAGAAAACGTGCGCCGAAAACTCCGGCCCGGACACGGCCCGGTCTAACGTGAGTCACCCTTAAAGTAGTAACTAGTAGAGTGTTAAAAGTTGAGACACTCAAGTATGGAAATAGTAATATTATAAAGATTTTCAATATCTTACCTTACTTAGGCTACTTAGCAAGCTCAGTGACTATTTTAAACTAGGCTACGTCTATTAATGTCACATATTTCCTGCAGTATGGGAGGGGTATTACGGTAAATAGGGCGAGTAGAGTAGTAGAGAGGGGAGAAGGGGACTAGTAGAGTGTTAAAAGTTGAGACACTCTGGTATGGAAATAGTAATATTATAGGTAAAGATTTTCATCTTACTTAAGCCACCCAGCAAGCTCAGGGACTATTTTAAACTAGGCTACGTCTATTGATGAGATGTGGCGATCTTGGCCAAATTTTTTATCTGAAGGTTTTTAAGTTTTATTATGTTTGTTTAAAGTCTAAAGCGCTGGTGGCCTAGCGGTAAGAGCGTGCGACTTGCAATCCGGAGGTCGCGGGTTCAAATCCCGGCTCGTACCAATGAGTTTTTCGGAACTTATGTGCGAAATATCATTTGATGTTTACCAGTCGCTTTTCGGTGAACAAAAACATCGTGAGGAAACCTGCATACATCTGCGAAGAAATTCAAAGGTGTATATGAAGTCCCCAATCCGCATTGGGCTAGCGTGGGGACTATAGCCCAAGCCCTCTCGCGCTCGAGAGGAGGCCTGTGCCCAGCAGTGGGACGTATATAGGCTGAGATGATGATGATGATGTGTGTTTATGTATTTCTTTGTTTTTATCAATAAAGTATATGGTTACTAAGCAAAGTCGTTCAATTATTTCTTGTCAGACTGTACAAATTATAATGAACTGGCAACCATATTGCTACAACATTTAGCAGGCAATTTGTAGGTTCAGTAATATTGCAAGAGTGATGTTGAGCGTGTAAAATATGGTGTATTAGCGCCTACCTTTATTATGAGGTGTGGACAGGGCTAGGGGTGGCGTGGAGTCGACTTATGGTAACATTCCATTTCTAACCGCAGCTGCACTCCCGGTACTGAACGCGTCGCTGTCATTGTCAATTTTAATACTAAAATGAACAATAATGCAGCTGTCGTTGGAAATGTACTGTCACCTTTAGGTTATTTTATTAATTTCCATCTCTTTACAGTATTTTGACGTGATGACGTCTTATAAATCGATGAACACCGGTAGCATGCACGAAAAAGTATCACGTTGTGGACATATCTCCATGGTAACGCTGTGGACGGATCCCCATGGTAACGTTACGGCCACGTTTTCTTATCACGCAAAATTATCGTCCGTAAACCGACTTTACAGACAACCGTATTTTTTTCAGATTGCATTTTAAATACAAATCTGTTTTAAATAGGCCAATCTCAAGAAATTGGCGCCAGCACAAATTTTTATAAGAACGAAATTTACAGTATCTTAACTACTGCTCCAGAAACTAGGTTTTTTTGGGATTAATCCAGATTTCCTCCAGATTCAGATATAATACTTATAAATATTCGAATTAAACTTTTCAATATAGGTACTCAAAATGATACAAATTCTTATTAAATTGTAATGTGGTTTGTGTTGGTAAATAACTATCTTTTTGTTTATTTATCTAAATATTTTTTTGTAAATATAATTAGGTATTGAAATCGTCTCCATTCCCTGTTCCAGTGATGTGCAGAACAATTTAAGTAGAAGTGATTGTTAGAAGCACAACATATTTTACCCTAAGCCATACAGGGTTTGAAAGCGAAATGGGTCAAAATGAGCATATTATAATGTGACATAGGAACCAGTGAATGTGTTTGAATTTAATTTCAGCTTTAGGAAATGATGATTAATGTTATAGATTTTCTTTTGCAACATTTCTGAAAATACTGCCTAAAAAAGTTAAAATACCTGTTCATATTAGTTTTCAAATCCGACAATTTATTTTTACACATTGTCACCGCGGGTTTTTAAAAATCATATTAAGATACAAGCAACAGCTCCGTCAAATTAATTCACTAAAAAACCGGGCAAGTGCGAGTCGGACTCGCGCACGAATGGTTCCGTACCATAAAGCAAAAAAAAAACGGAAAAAATGCAAAAAGAAAACGGTCACCCATCCAAGTACTGACCACGCCCGACGTTGCTTAACTTTGGTCAAAAATCACGTTTGCTGTATGGGAGCCCCACTTAAATCTTTATTTTATTCTGTTTTTAGTATTTGTTGTTATAGCGGCAACAGAAATACATCGTCTGTGAAAATTTCAACTGCCTAGCTATCACGGTTCGTGAGATACAGCCTGGTGACAGACAGACGGACGGACGGACGGACGGACAGCGAAGTCTTAGTAATAGGGTCCCGTTTTACCCTTTGGGTACGGAACCCTAAAAACTATCATTTAAACAACCTCAAGGTCACCTTATGATTATATAGTGATGTACCTTTTACACCCTAAAGGCGACTTTCGAATGACAACTGCAGCTGGATTACTGTTGGGGCGTCGTTGTTGTCGCCGCTGCAACTGTCGATATATACGAAATGAATGTCATAAGCTCGGCAGTAATGCGGCGGCAAACGTCACTCCTGCGGCAACAACGACGCCGCAACAGTATTGTAGCTGCAGTTGACATCCGAACGTAACCTTAAGAATTAGAACTTACGGTTTGGTTGCCAGTGTTGCCTTAGACATAGTAGACAAAAAACTAAAGTATTTGAGGACGGTATCAGGTTTTCCATTCTAAGTCATTGGGCATCTCACCCCGTATGCGCTTCATTCGTGATAATGTGATATATAGCGAGCGTGCTGCGTATTATAATTTACATCATTTGTTCCTGTCTATATTTCAGTGCCCATTTCACCGGTTTCTATTCAGTTACAGGCATAGCCATGGCAAATTTATTGATAATTAAACTATCATTCAAACAACCCAAGTTCTTCTTAGTACTATATAGGCCACGTGCATGTGACACCCTTAGAGTTAGAAGCGTGTATAAGTTACGGTAACTGTTTGGTTGCCACTGACATCATAATATACCTAATAAATTACCTCAGAAACTATCGTATTCGGCCGGCACCCGAAGTAATTATTTTTTTCCAAACCGAGACATTTAGAAGAAGAAGAAATACATTTATTTTAGCACCACAACATAGTACATGAAAAAAAAAGAAAAGCATGCAGACATAAAAGACAATTGGATGCAAAAATAGGATCCCCGCTCAGCATAATGTCATTTAAATATCTCACCCTGTATGCGTTACATTCACGAGATAATGTGATGTACAGCGAGCGTGGTGCGTGTTGTAATTACTTCATTAGTTACTCGTCTATATTTCGTTCCCATTACTGCCCAGCGGGCGGAGCATGGTTCCTTTTTTATCGCCTGTCACTATGGCCGTCACTTTCGCACTTACATACTTGTTAGAACGTGACAGGCATGGTCACAAGCGATAAAAATAGGACCGTGCTGCGCCCGCTGGTTTAAATTACACATGAGATTAATACCAAGGTGTCCTACATCATCATCATCATAGGCCTTTCAGTCTATTGCAGACTATACAAACAGTGTCAGGCAGGGCGACAACGTTTTTCATGGCTGTATAAGCCAATACGGGAGCGGCAACCACGACCGCAAAACTGGCAGGTGTAGTGTGCCCGTGGCGAACACATGTCGGGCTGATGACGCTTGGCTCGCTTACTTGCCAGTGTCTTAAACCAAGCGTCATCGTGGAAGCGTCAAGGTGTCCTAGGTCGGTAGGTATTTAGGTATTTGCAAAAGTCTTGGTAGGAACTCGAGTCTTTTGTGAGACTAAATGTAAAGAACTGGACTCGTTTTTATGAGTCTTTTAAGAATTCAGAGATGATGTATTTCTGTGCTGTAACAACAAATAGTAAAAACAGAATATAATATAATATACCGGGTGTGGCCTGTAATACGAGGAAAAAAATGTAACTGTAGGCTGTACTCCTCATACTGACCAACATTTTTTCAGCAACTTTTAAAAATAACTTGTGGTTTGATTTTTAATACACTTTAAAGTTTATTCTAAGACGCAATGTATTGCGAATTTTGTTATGTTTAAGGCGTGACAAGTAACGTCAATCACAATGATATGGCGTGGCGATGGCGTCCATTGAAGATAATGTTTATTTTGTATGAAAAATAGGGAGTCTAAATACTTCATAATTTTTAAAAGATGTTGAACAAAAGTGTCACCGATTGAGGAGTACAATCTATGTTTTAATTATTTGCTCGTGTTACAGGCCACACCCGGTATGTATTTAAGTGGGGCCCCCATACAACAAACGTGATTTTTTTTGCCGATTTTTGTGCAATGTTACGGAACCCTTCGCGCGCGAGTCTGATTCGCACTTGTCCGGTTTTTCTATTATTTTGTATAAGCTTAAATATTTATTAAACAATTAAGTCTCATTGGGGGTCTGACGCCATAGCTTTTATAAGGGAGGAGGGACGTAGAATTAGGGAGAGGACCTCTGATGCTCGCGCGGGTTCGTACCTGGTGCAAAGGCTGGCCATCGCTATCCAACGTGGTAACGCGCCAAGTGTCATGGGCACCTTTGCACCCGGTACAACCCGCGGAGGTCTTTTAGATTAAAATATTTTAATATTTAGATATATTTTTGTATGATTTTTTTATATACTATTAACCTTTTGTATAATAAATAAATTTAGCTGTTTATTAAGTCTCATATACTTACAAGCCGTATAATGAAGCCTGTCCTAAGACTGCCCGGGATTAGTTAATAACAAAAATTGTACAATTAATAAGGGACAAAGGGCGGACTTTTAGCGGAACTGAGAGAAATTAATTTGCCGAGCGGTGGACGGTGTTATGCAGAATAGGAGTATTTTACTCTAACTGCCGTATTCGAACTTCAAGATATTCACAAGAGACGACACGTACTAGATCCTAGATACGTTATAGTTTAGGTATCAACTAGTTCTCTTTTGCAGCGCAATTCGGGCAACCAATGTCACTTTTACGTTAGATAGAGTAAGATATCTATTAGATGTGAATTGGATCTCTAAGTCATGTCCTGTGGAAATCGTTCAAGAGTATCTCCAGAATCGCGCAAATGTCAAATTTGACAGGTTAGATCTTAGACATATCGTTATCGTATCTTGGTGATGACTATAAGATATCTAATATATGTCTATTTAAAAATCCGAATCGGGCCCTAAGTCCCTTACTTTAATAAAATCTCTTAGCTTATGAATCCAAATCCGCGATTTGAAATAAATCTAAAACTAAATTAATAATAAAATTCTGTATTCATATATTTATTAACCTGCTCACAATATTTCACGAGAATCAGCTGAGAAATGCGACATGTAGAGGACAGCTGTAGGCTACGGGGTAATTTAAACTAATCGAAATATCTTAAATGTTTTATATTATTAAATAGAATCACACACAACAAACACAACACATCTTTTTCGCTATCTTGACATATTATGGCTTTCTAGTTAACAATGTAAAACACGGAAGGTATTTCGATTAGTTTAAATTACCCCGTAGTTTAAATTGCCCCCCCAGGACCTTATACAAAATATTTTTGTACAAGAAAAAAAAAAGCGCTTTGTCGCACCTAGAGATGGGTCGCGGGTATTTACCCAATTTACCCACCCAGGTAAATACCCGGTAAATACCCATCTACCCGGTATTTACCCGTATCTACCCAAATGGACGGGTAGATTCATTTCTTGTTGCACATGTCGATTTGTGTTAAATTGGAGATATAAACCGAGTTAATGGTTGTAATTATTTTGTGTCATTTCAAATTAAATGGTTTAGTGAAACCTGCAGTTGTAACTAAGGAATTTTAAGTATAATTTTGATAAATATTTAAAAAAAGGCCGTCATTAGAGTATTTTTTTTAGAATTGAGTAAATTATCGTACTTATACGTTGATATTACATATTAGAACCTCGGTCGGCGGGGGGTGTGGTTGGGGGGAGGGGGGTAAAGGTGATTTTTTTAATATTTCTTGTAATCTGTCATTAATATCGAAAAGTGTTGTATGTACAAACTAAAGTAGACAGAATTTCCTACAAAAAAGGTTATATACATTTTTGTCCTAAAACTAACTGTATTTGACTTATGAGCTTCCCAAGTTGTGACACTGCATAATTTTTTTTTATTATCACTCATAAGTAACCTTTATTTTCATCTTTCTAATGTATATCAAAAGCGTTTTTAAACATTTCCGGAAGCCAGGGAATGATTTTACACGATTTTCATAATTGGACTGATATGTTAAAATCGAACTTCACCTCATATCAATCTTTTCGTAATTAGTTTGAACATACATTTTATGTAACATTATAAAAAATTACTTAAATTAATCTTATTTTTACTCACATACCATAAAACACATCAAATTTAGAAGAAAAACGAAAATACCCGCGTATTTACCCGCGGGTATTTTCGTTTCGTAAATATCGGGTATATACCGGGTAAATACCCGCTCTCGGGTATTTACCCGGGTAGTTACCCATCTCTCTCGCACCTCGCGCTCGCTCAGTCAATAGTGCTTCTTATTTTAGTCAGTAATTTTTGTCAGTGTGGTTTTGGGGTATAGCAGATAGCGCATATATTTCTCCATAGGTACCTATTATCTCTATGCAAGGTAATAAAGGCCTGTGTACACCGGCTGCGTGTGCGTGACGTGCACGTGTGCGTACAGCGTTGTAGTATACAGATCCTTATGAGAGACGGCACACCGCTTGCGTAACGTGTGCGTGTGCGGCTCCAACATGTTAGCGCACGCACACGCGCACGTCACGCACACGAAAGCCGGTGTGTACAGGCCTTAAATGTTTGTATAATCATCATAATTGCTAACATGCAGTATAATAATGCTTCTCGGGATCTAAAATCGGGGTTATAAAATTAATATACCTAATGCTTCCTCTGTTTTCACTTGACATAGGTCATTTATAGGTTTAACCTCATCTTATAATACCGTAAAACGGGGTGAGTAGGTTTCGCGGGGAGAGTTGGGTTATGAATGGGGAGAGAAGGTTTGAGAGGGGGGTGAGAAGCGATTTTAAGGCTACTGCTACAAAAATAATGTATTCCAATCTAAAATGGGGCTAAGTAATACGCATTATTAAAAATAATCGATCCAACAATCTTCCAAAATCACCTTTGTATGAAAAACCCTCTCACCCCAATGAAATGGAACTACCCAAAATAAAATACAAACTAAAATACAAACTTCCGAACCACTTATTATATACACCATTCAGTTTTCACATGTAAAAATAAAATTTTATCGAGGTTTGAAAGTCAAATTTCACCCAACTCACCCCATTTTACGGTATTTTAAAGTTTATTAATTTAAAAACTAAATATGGCGTGCCTTAAAGCTAATGAGTGCTTTAGGAAGTAGTACAGTCACCTGCAATAATATGTTACTCTTCGAAGGTCTCAAAAATATGTGACACGCTCTTATGGCTCTACAAATAAGATCGTGTCAGATATTTTAGCGGCCTTCGTTGAGTAATATATTATTGCAGGTGACTGTACAATATATATATTTTTTTCAATTAAAGTAGAACCAGCAAACATAGGTGCAGTCAGCAAACATGTCCAGAATAAACAGATTAAACACCCACTTTTTGAGCATTACTAGTGAAAAAATATGAATATAAACTTGACGTCATCTCGCATAACGCCATCCCCAAAGCTCATCTTCCGAGAAAATATCATTAACGCCTGGACCGGCCCGGAACGGATCCGGTGCATCTCGAGCTTGTAATTATTCACTCACTCACTCATACATTCATTCATTCGTTCTTTATTCAAACGGCAATCGTTCCTGATACTGTTTATTACGACAAAAGTAATATTGCTTTGTGTCAATTCAGGTATTTTCAATTGAGTTTTCTGATTTTACAATATTCGTATAAAAAAAAGCGGTGAGAGCGTGCGACTTTCAAGCCAGAAGATACGGGTTCAAACCCCGGCCAACCAATGAGTTTTACAAAACTTATGGTACGAAATATCACCATTAGACATTACCAGTCGCTTTTCGTTGAAGGAAAACATCGTGAGGAAACCGGACTAATCCTATTAAGACCAAGGTTCCTCTCTGGGTTGTAAGGTCAGATGGCAGTCGCTTTCGTAAAAACTAGTGCCTACGTCAATTCTTGGGATTAGTTGTCAAGCGGACCCCATGCTCCCATGAGCCGTGGCATAATGAAGTGATGACGTGAGGAAGATAACAAAAAATAAATATTATAGTAGGACATTATTACATAAATTGACTAAGACACACAGTCAGCTCAATAAGGCTTGTGTTGTGGGTACTTAGACAACGATATATATATATAATATACATTTACATATTTAATAATACTTAAATACATAGAAAACACCCATGACTCAGGAAATCATCACACAAATAAATGCCCTTAACAGGATTCGAACCCAGGACCATCGGCTTCACAGGCAGGGTCGCTACCCGCTAGGCCAGAGCGGTCAAATAATATTCGTATAAACTTCAATGCTTATTTATAAGCTTTACAAATACGTTTTAAATAAACTTATCTCTCGACTTCATTATTAAAACATTATTACGATTCATAATTTTAACGAAATTCCTGGTTTAGAGTCAGATTTAAAAATTCATTACGAGGAAGATAAAGCGTAAGGGCGTGTTAGGGATCTTTCGGCTGAGCCTTTGAAGTTACGTTACTCGTTTTTAAATTATGGACTCTTTAAAATTATACTAAAGTTTATACTACTCCACAATCACAAAAAAAACAACGGGTTGTACTCCGGGAGTGCCGGCAGAAGTGAAAACTCAATGACATTGTAACAGTTTTTCGATCAGGTCACGTGTCCGTCTTACGAAACGTCTTACGTCTTACGCTCTCGCGAGTTTAACATTTTTTTCCCCATCATAAAAAGTGCGCAGCGCCGCTAATTAAAGAAGTTTTCACTTCAAAAATAGAAAATTTCCAAAAAGTTGGTAAACTTCTTGAAAATTCCAGAAAAATATCACAGGAAACAAAGATAACTTTCATTTTGGAAACGGGAAATTTTGTCATGAAATTAGTAACAGTAAAAGTAATGCCTCAAATAATAGAAATAGACTAACAAGGTAAGCCAATTCCCTGTTTTACAAAACCCTCCCTTCACCGTGTTCAATGCTACGGAACCTAATTTATTCCCGGGCTTAGATAAGGTTATACTTGTTAATTATGTTGTTCGCATCCCAAGTGTACGCGAGATATCGACTCACACCCAATAGCAGGCATGTCTCACTCCGCGATTTCGTCGCTTTGCTACAGGTAGCTAAAAGTACATCCGTTCGGCCCCAATTTTGGGGTTTGCCGTTAGCCCTAAGCCGCGCGTGGCGCTGTCGCCACCTAGCGGCCATATCTGTGCTGATCGTAACAGACGCGTTTTGTTAGAGAGTGAGTCTTCTGTACTTAGTACTATTATTTATTCTGTGCCAATAGGGAATATTACGCGAAACTCGGCATAGGGGGCGCTACAACGACAATGAGTTTTTCAACATTACGCGCTACGACGACGCCATAACAATGTGGGGGTCTACCGCGAAACAAGAAAATCGAAATTTCGTTATCTAACCTATATCACTCTTGCATATTCGAGCGATAAAGAGGCAGATAACTAAATTTCGATTTTCCTGGTAGGCCCTTGTTAACAAACCGCCATGATGCATCATAGTCATATTTTATTGTGTGTGAAAACTTGTCAATAAACAGGCACAGTATGTATAAGTTACTTTATGGTTTATTAGCTAGCTTAGTGCTGCACTCTGGCGGCAGAACATTGCAGTAATACCCCCAATTGGGTGGTTCACGTTTGTATAGGAAAAATTTAAACTCTAGCTAGAAGAAGCGGCACCCCCTTATTTTTATTCACTTATTATAATTATGCTGATATGCTGCGGAAAGGTGCTCAACCACTAACCACTTTGAAAATAAAATTTTCAACGTTATTATGAAATCCAAAAGAAAATGACAGAATATTTTTTTTTTTTTGGTTTTTATTTACGTCTAGCCTTCGCCTAAGTTTAACCTACCCTATCTTTATGTAATATCATTGCATTTTGTATGAAATACGTACTATTCTGTGTTTTAAGCCTAAGTTATTTTTGTATGGTCATAATTTGATGGTGGTTAACCAGAGATGAGAGCTCGCTAACGCTCAGAGCGATGTGAATAACGTTAACGGTGTCGGGCCAAAAATCCTTAAAAAGAAAAGAGCAGTAGGAAAGCTTGAGATTGAAAAAAAACACAGTCGGCCCGATTCGAATTTTAAGATACGTCAGTTAATAGATCTAAAAACGAGATGGGTTAGACATGTCAGTGTCAAATGTGACGTTTCTTCAAACAAAAAGCGTCACTTTTGACACTGACACATGTAATCCATATCGTTTCTAGATCTATTAATTGACGTATCTTAAAGTTCGAATCGGGCAGTGTCTCCTGGATATTGCGGGGATGATCCTACTTTATCCGGTAATGTCTTGTTTTAAAAAGTTGACGACCTGTCTGGCTTATTTAGTGGGTAGTGACCCTGCCTATGTTATATTATTATTATATAATTTATATATACCTACATAATAAATCGATTATATTATACAGTTTGTAATCCCAGTACGGGCGAATATTACCTAAGAAGTATATTGAGATTAATTTTACTTAGAAATACAATGCAAGCGGATCTATATCTGAATCCCTAAAGTATTTTCTCCTATCTTTGCATTCCCTAATATTGTTCGTCATACTGATCAGTTGTCCTAACACTAAAAACCCCAATTTTGGTTTCCCTAAATATTGATTACTTATCCATGTTATTAAGCATATTTTCTTTTTTGCGAGGGTCGCAGTTCTAACTCTAACCTAACCTACTTTTGTGGCAGCAAGTTCTAAAACTAAACCATTTTTCAGAACCTTACATTATGGAAAATAATCGTCATGACAATTGATTGTTAGGGCATGTGCCCATTAGGACAAACCAGTTAGGGCAAGTGACTTTAGGACAAACGTTGTTAGGGATTCAGAACTCGGAGTAATTAACAATGGAGCCGCCATTAACAGGCGTTCCCCTCTGTCGAAAATAGGCGGCCAATGGTCAACCACATGTCAACCATATGTATGGACTGACGTTTATCTGACATGACATACCTATACATTTGATGTGCCCCTCCCCCGCAAAAAACGGCAGACTATTTTGTACCGAAAATTTTAGACATGGCGTCTCCGTTGGTTATATCCTCTAAGATTCAGAATGACACCCATGCAAGCATGGTAAAGCGACACAACACGTAAGTTTCGAGATACGAGCTTTTTAAAGTAAATGTCAATATCAACTATCAACGTACGCCTGTTGGCGATTGCTATAAAAAGCTCTGGTAAAAGGTTGTCCGGAAGAGATCGCTCTTTAGCGATAAGACCGCCTGTTGTCTGCCTCTACATTTAATCAATTGCACTTTTCTTTTGTATCTTTTTACTGAGGTGTGCCAATAAAGAGTATTCTATCTGTCTATCTATCTACGAGTAAAGCTCGTATCTCGTAATGTCATGTTATGTCTACTAATGTATGGAGTACATTGCTGCTCGGTAAATTTAAAAAAAAATACGGCGTCATAATTAAATGTTAGTTTTGAAAACTTCTTAATGAATGATTTCTTAATTAATTAATGACATCTAATCCACATAGTGTCTAGACGTAATATTTGACTTATCTTAAAATTCGAATCGGGCCGTCGTTGGTATACTCATTTTTAGGGTTCCGTACCCAAAGGGTAAAACGGGACCCTATTACTAAGACTTCGCTGTCCGTCCGTCCGTCCGTCCGTCCGTCTGTCTGTCACCAGGCTGTATCTCACGAAACGTGATAGCTAGACAGTTGAAATTTTCACAGATGATGTATTTCTGTTGCCGCTATAACAACAAATACTAAAAACAGAATAAAATAAAGATTTAAATGGGGCTCCCATACAACAAACGTGATTTTTGACCAAAGTTAAGCAACGTCGGGAGTGGTCAGTACTTGGATGGGTGACCGTTTTTTTTTTGCTTTATTTTAGTATTTTTTTTGCATTATGGTACGGAACCCTTCGTGCGCGAGTCCGACTCGCACTTGCCCGGTTTTTTAAAATGGTTCAAGCTTAAATGGAACTCTGGAAAGTCTTGGGAAAGAAGATGTCAATAGTCAAAGAAATAACAATTTAAAACACCGCGAAGACAGTTCTCTTTATATTGGCTAACAACTAGGGACGGTAGAATTAAGTAGTCATGTCGATATTGTCGATAAAATTTGATACTTGGGTCAAAATTCTTTTCGTTGTCTTGTTTTTGTCCCTAAACAACGTGACGGAGTGTAGCGTTTTGTATGGGATGAAATTTAGTTTTTAAGTTTTCGCAAGTAAAATATAATGTACAGTGAAGACACTGGTAATAGCACTCGAATTTATTTATTCATTTGAATGGTCAGAAACTGGAAAACGAAAATAATTTTAACCCACTTATGTTATATTTTTTAGGTTTGATCTAATCGAAAAGTTAAGATTTAGGAAGAATAATTTCGGTTATTTTAACACAAATTTAATAAAATTTTTGTCAGTTTTGTGAACAACAGATTTTTAATTAAAATTTGAATAGGTTAATACCTAATCGTAATTTGATATTGTTATTTGTAGTTTGTTTCTTCTTCGCTATACCGATGTGAATTTATTTTATTAATGTGGATCGATTAACCCCTCGGATGCAGCCTGTCAAATATAATCATTGAAAAAGTGACCTTGACATTTAAAACAATAGATTTAAATTCACACGCACGGATCCGTGTCTAAACATACGAGGGGTTAATTCAATGTTTATTCGACTAAAGAGTGACATATTAAGAAAAATAATAAAGCCGGTCATGTAGCCTGCATACACCAGTCTATGGAGTTTATCAAAAACCTCTATCATATTTTTCCCTCCAATTATTTTATTTTTATTCGAATTACAGTGTACTTTTTTATTAATCAATTAAACTTACAATACATTAAAATTAAAATCCATAAAAATTAAAACTAATAAAATATATATAACTTACAAATAACAATCTAAACTATATCATTATATCATTACAACTAAAACTAAATACACAAATACTTAATAATTAACTTAAACATAACCCCCCACCCCGCTCATAAAAAGAACACCCCATCCAACACGTCAGTCTGCGGCATGGACCCCATTACACTGGCGGCGTTACCTCTCTGTACCGCTAGGGCGATACGCTGAGAGAGGTAGGCGCCAGCCCTACGGTCCCCCGTGGCCTCGACCAGCCGCGCCGACAAAGCCCCCACAAATGCCTTCATATCGGCTGGCCAGGGACCAAAAGTCTCTACTCCCTCCATCCATTTATCGACAACTTTATCGACACCCGCCCATCCCTAGGCATCGCCCCGGGCCACAACACTCGGGATTATGATAGAAAATCTTACAACAATAAATTGCGATGCTAGGGTGGGGACATGACAACATATTGGGGTGTTCAGTTTTGAGAACCGGCTGGATCCATTGCAGCAAATGTGGACACTATTTTATATGATAAATTTTCTTTTTACTTTAATAACAAGGATAGAGTTATAATTGGATAGATGTTTGACGTTTAAAATAACACCTGCACTGCGTCGCTATCGGCTATCAAAGTCGCTGCAGACTTTTCTTGGTCTATGTTTTCAAGTGTACAGTCAGCAATACTATTCGATTAGCAACTTTGGATACAAACTTCTATGTAGGAAGGGGTACCTTTTCTCTGCAGCTTTATTGCTAGGCTAGGCGGGTTCTATGTTCGTAGGCGCTTTTCGCTACATACTGTTTTTCCTGTGTCATCGGCTACGCTCGTAGCGCGTAGCTCGCGTTGGAACTGAATGTGCTACGAGTTTTTAAGTGCTACGCGTATACTTTATAGGTTTATTTTTTTGGCACGTCTTGACATATTTTTAGGGGCCCGATTCGGTTTTTGAAATAGACATCTTTTAGCCATCACCAAGATACGATAACGATATCTTTAAGATCTAACCTGTCAAATTTGACATTTGCGCGATTCTGGAGATACTCTTGAAAGTTTTCCACAGGATATGACTTAGAGATCCAATTTACATGTAATAGAAATCTTACTCTATCTAACGTAAAAGTGACATTGGTTGCCCGAAATGCGCTGCAAAAGAGAACTAGTTGATATCTAAATTATAACATATCTAGAATGGATCTAGTACGTGTCGTCTTTTGTGAATATCTTGAAGTTCGAATACGGCAGTAAGTGTCATAATAACATGATATAAGTATCAATATCCGAAAACCGTTCGAGCTACAATGCAATAAAATAGAGTTATTAGGGCATACCGAAAATTCCTAGACTGGTCACTTAGAAAAAATAAGTCGTCTCATATATCAGAATCCAGAAATTTTCAGTATTGCCCACGTATGCTTAGTTTCTAGTGTATATTGGTTCAAGTTGGTTGATTTCGTAACAATGTGAACAGTCCGAGTTAAACCCGGACTGCCATTAACTTTGTGTTGCTGGTCAACTTGGGAATCGGGAAATTGTGGAAAAACAAGAAAACTATCTCCGCAAGTAAGTATAGTGTAGAACTGTATTAGAGATGAACTAATCAAAGGTTAACTGGAATAGATCATAGAACCCTTAAATGAACTAAAAGGTATATTCGGTTTTATCTTATTTATTTATATTAGTAACAAGATGGAATGTTATAACTAAAGTGAGATTTTCATTTCAAAGTTAACCTCTCGTATGCTAAGACACGGATCCGTGCGAATGTAAATCTTTTGTTTTATTTAATGTCAATGTCAAATTCAATGGTCAAATTTGACAGGCAACATACGCGACGAAGACCTGGAAACTTAGGACAAGGCCACCCGTATTCGCTGCGGGGACCTGCCCCAGCAAATCAGTAATATGCACCACATATAGCTTCTACGAGTATCCAACAAAGAGCAACCGACCGCCCGTATTTCTAGCGGTTTAAGGCCCCCCCACATCTAGCGTCTTTCAAGCGTCGGCGTCTGGTCAGCGCTATGGAAAATGACGTCGCTGCGTAGTTGCGTCGACATTGCGTCGAGCAGCGGCCATAGAGTTGTAGACGCCGACGCTCGAAAGACGCTAGATGTGGGGGTGCCCTAAAAAAAAGGGGTTAATCATACGCGGGATTTGTACGATCTGTGTCGAAAAAGAAGTCATTTATATAGCTTAAGCTTTTTTTTTATTGTATAATTTGTGTGAGTCAATCGGTCCTCGCTAGAAATACGGGCGGCCGGTTGCTCTTTGTCGGATAGAATTTTTTTTTTTTTATTCATAAACCCCGCCGTGCAGCATCCAGTGCATAAATCTGGTCACTACACTTTGTGTATGTGGAAGACAACAACCACTTTTATTTATAGATCCACTGATTAAGACTCTTATTATCTCGTGTTGTACAGTGTTTATTTTTTTTAACGTCGGTTGTAAATAATTCTATTTGACTGTTTTAAGAAGTAGGTTTCCTTTCTAATAACGATAAGAAGTATAGGTACACCTATACACACCTCTACAACTGTAGATCTTTGGTATTGTTATAAAGTTATAAACTATGACTATTATGTTACCATTATGCGTTAGATAGGTATTTTGACACCACGTACGTTTTAGTTTTTAGTAGATCCAGGTATTTTTAGAATTGCTTTGTATTTATTGCTTATATTGCAGTGTTCATTGCATTTGGTCTCATTCTTGGAATGCAGGCCGCAACACAGCCCGTTGGTAGCTCAGAGGACAACTACACTTGTCATTTATGCCAAAAATCATTCAGAAGTACTAAGGGCCTTAATATACACATCACTAAAGTCCACAGACAGTGCCTCAGTCAAAATGCAGCGCCCCTTGATAACAGGCCATCCACTACGCCGCCCTTCATTTCCTCGTCTGGTCAGGCGGTCACACCTTTCCACGTTCTCCTTAGTCAGTTAAAGTCGAGCACTAGGGTCGTAAAGAGAATACCCCGTGGCGCCAGAATTTCCGTCGCCTCGCACTTAACCCATTTAATAGATCAGTGCACCGAGAATAACTCTACGGAGGACTGGCATCACCTTTTGCTTTTTGTGTACCATACCCTTCATGTTCGGAATGATGATACTAATATATCGCTTACACAAAAAATTAAGAACAACTGTTCTAACCCACGCTTTTTACCTGAATGCAACAATAAAACCTTCTCCGCGTTTAACCGTAAAAAAAATGTTGAGGCTAAAATTAGCGACGGTGACATGAAGGGAGCTGCTCGTCTTCTATTCTCGAGTGATGTACTATCTCCAGACACCCCTGACACCCTTGTGTCATTACAAGAAAAACATCCCGCAGGTCCCACTACTCCTTATTTTTTGGACCCTCCCATGGCAGACCAGGCCTGCCTGCAAATAAAAAATAAGGATGTCTTAGACGGAATTCTGTCTTTCAAAGCCGGTTCTGCGGCGGGTCTGGACGGGCTTTCACCCCAGCATCTGAAAGACCTCACGACTCATTACGTGGGTGACGCGGGCGAACGTTTAATCGATTCAATTACCAAATTAATCAATTTCATGTATCTCGGTAAGGTCAACCCCGACATAGTTCCGATTCTATACGGGGCAAATTTAATCGCCTTAACAAAAAAGGATGGTGGCGTTAGACCAATTGCCGTTGGTACTACACTTAGACGTCTCGCCTCGAAAATTGCCGTAAGATATGTAACGTCCAAGTTACGTCCTCTCTTTGAGCCAGTCCAGCTTGGTTTTGGTGTGAGGGGAGGTTGTGAAGCTGCCGTCCATGCTTTACGCACATACCTTTCCTGCGGGCCTTGTGATGTTCTGGTCAAAATTGACGTAAGGAATGCGTTCAATTCCGTTAATAGAGACGCTTTGCTTGCGGAGGTTAAGAATAATGTCCCGGAAATTTACAACTATCTTCTCCTTTGTTATGCAGCTCCTACAAAACTGCTTTATCATGAAAAAGTTTTATCCTCAGAGGTCGGATGCCAACAAGGCGACCCACTCGGACCTGCAATTTTTAGTTTGGCCGTTAATCGCATAATTCAAAATTTAAAATCTAATTTCAATGTATGGTATTTGGACGACGGAACCTTAGGTGGTGACTTGGATACCGTGCTCTCGGATCTGTCGGACGTAATTTCTAAGTTTCATTCCATTGGACTAGATCTTAACTTTGCTAAGTGCGAACTTTTTACTCGAAATGAATCTTTACGTTCGGAAGATGTGAAACAAAAGTTCGACAGCATGATGCCAGGCATCAAGGTAGTTGACAGAAGCTCACTTTACCTACTGGGGTCCCCAATTTTTGAAGAGTCTTTTCAGGGATTCATTTCGGATACCATCCTTAAATTTCAAAGGTACGAGAGTCATCTCCTTGAAATTAGCCCTCATTTCGCAATCACCATCATGAGGTTCTGTCTCTTTGTACCCAAATTGACATACGTGCTCCGCTGCTGTCCTTTCACTAAATTCCAAAGTTTATTAACATTAGTTGATAACATGATTCAAGCAAATTTGGAATCGGTTCTGAATATACAGCTGGCCGAGGAATCGTGGACCCAAGCGTCTCTCCCAATTCGATACGGTGGGCTAGGGGTACGCAAGATTTCATGCGTCTCCGCACCGGCGTTTTTGTCTTCTGTTTATAGCACCGCAGCTCTCATAGGTAAGATACTACGGGATTTCCCATCAAACTATGAGACTGTGGGCTTGGCGGATGCCAAGAACGCCTGGTCTATTGCCTGCCCGGGCAAAGAATTTCCCGAGAATCGGGAATCACAGAGGGCATGGGATGAGGTCCAGTCTAAAATTCTATACGACGACCTTCTTAGCCGCAGCACTGGCTCAGAACGTGCCAGACTCTTGGCGGTGGGGACCAAAGAGGCCGGGGCCTGGTTGCACGCTTTTCCTTCGGTGCACACCGGTACCTTTTTGGAACCCAACACCATGCGCGTGGCAACCTGTTTGCGGTTGGGTGTCCGTGTTTGCGCCCCTCATCGGTGCCCTTGTGGTGCTGATGTCGACGTTCGCGGCCACCACGGACTCTCGTGCCAAAAAAGTGCTGGGCGTTTTTCTAGGCACTTGTCCCTCAACGACATCTTGCGACGCGCGCTCGCTAGCGCTAACGTGCCGGCTTTGCTGGAGCCATCCGGCGTCCTCAGGGACGATGGTAAGAGGCCGGATGGCATGACGCTGATTCCATGGGAGATGGGGCGGGTGTTGGTGTGGGACGCTACATGCGTCGATACACTGGCCCCGTCCCATCTTCATGGCACCTCCGTCTCGCCGGGTGCAGCTGCAGATGCGGCTGAGCGAAACAAAAGGAATAAGTACAGCCGCATCGGGCAAGAATATAGTTTTACCCCTTTTGGTGTAGAAACACTCGGCCCGTGGGGTCCCGGTGCTCTGAAATTTTTCGGCGCATTAGCAAAGAGGCTGGTGGATGTAACTGGGGACCGTAGGGCTGGCAGCTTCCTCGCACAACGCATAAGCATTGCAATTCAGCGAGGTAATGCTGCCAGCGTCTACGGTACCCTGCCGAGGGGCGATTTTTTATTGTAGTTTAGGTTTTATTTCTATTAATTTAGTATAATTTTAGTTCATAAGTTTTTAGCCATAAATTGTATGTGTACATGTTGATGTTAAGCAATACAGTGAGAATCAATACAATTTTACCCAGTGGGTGTAGCTACATATTTACTTACATACCTACTTATTAACTAACCGTTTATATTATAATATTCACTTAAGCTGTAGGGGCATAACTCAATGACAAAGTTAAGTAAAGTTATATGTGGCGTGTCTAGTAGGTGAGTGTTATTATTAATAACAATAACGTATCTATATTTTTTTAAATACATACCATAACTAGTTATTACTTATTAGTAATTTACCGATTGTACGTGCTTTGCCCCTCTTTTGTCCTATTGTAATCGTAAAGATAAAGTTTTATTACTAATCGGTACAAATTGTATTTTTCAACTATCCCTCTTAGTTAATTATTAAATATTTTTGTATAGTTATTGAAGTTTTATTTACCTATTTATTTATCATTTCTAATGAGACAATACATAGTATACTTAAGAAAAAACACAAAATTACAAACTAACAAAAATTTCGTACTAAAATAAAAAAATACAACTAATTGTACAACAAAAAATTAAAAACTAAAAATTTAGTTATTTCACAATTTCTCCTATTTTCAAGTATGCCTGCAGCGGCAATAAATCACAGTGCAGCCGCTCATTAGAGCCAACCAGCCGGATCTAATCAGGATCCGGGATCCGGCAAAAATTCCGGAATTCCGGACGGACGTCGATTTAGTGACTTTGAAACTAAAGCACGGAATAAATAATAGTACTAGGTAAAGAAGACTCACGGCGCGATTCGGGAAATGAATTAGAGATTCACTAGATCTGAAATGGTAAAGATATGTGACGTTCCACGGCAAAAGGTACCTTATGGCGGCTGGCGCTTACGCTATCATTAACGCCGCTCCAATATTCAGCCGGGGCAATGGTACCTTTTGCCGTGGAACGTCATATATCTTTATTATTTCATATCTAGTAAATGTCTAATTCATTTCCCGAATCGCGCGGTCACTCTCTAACAAAACGCGTCTGTTACGATCAGGACAGATATGGCCGCTAGGTGGCGACAGCGCCACGCGCGGCTTATGGCTAGCCACCAAAATTGGTGTAGAACGGATGTACTTTTGGCTACCTGTAGCACAGAATAAGAAATAATCGATACGGGTAAGTGAGGCATACGGGTAAGGGTAAGTGCAGATGGCCTTCAAATTATATCATAACGCATTTATATGTTGCAACCATACCCCACATTGGGGCCTGTTTGCACATTGACTAGTGTTTTATTTAAAAAAAAAACAAACAAGCATACGGCAAAGCCGCAGTAACAAGCGGTATACATAACAGAATAGTATTAAACCGTGTTTTTATAACCCGGCAACCTTCAAGTCAAGAGTGAACAGGCACCTTCTGGGCGAGCTCGCTCCATCGTAGGCCACGTCTACGCCTCGGCTAGTCTGTGGCCATGAGTAAGCCCATTCATAATATAAAAAAATAACTTGTATTTCTTAAGGTAAAAACTATACCTACAGGATGACATTTTAACCACCGTTCATTACTCTCCGTTGTGAGTTTACTACGGGAAATCGCGAAAAATAATTTGGCTGACCCATAGAAATCAGCGTAATCACATTTTTTTAAAATAAAAGTTGTTCGGTATGACTTATTAAAGTCACTATGTAGAGTATGAACCGTGGTTAAAATTTCACTCTGTATACTTAAATAAAATACTAAATTAAATTTTTATATATGAAACTTCCCTATTATTTTTTCAGTACATACATGTCTGACCCGGGACCCGGGTATGTCCTTAAACTACGTCCAAGACCACCGCGTCCAAGTCCAAGACAGCGTCCCTCAAATTCGGTGTACTCGACTGCGATCGCCAACCCGCCTGCCAAGCGTGGCGATTATGGCATTCACCCCCCAAAGGGGAAGGCCTATGTTCAGCAGTGGACGTCTTATGGCTGACATGATGATGATGATGACACGTCTGACGCCATCACTGACGTTTATTTAAAAATGTTCTATTAGCCAAGTTCTGTATCCACTTAATATAAGCTGCAACTTCTAATTCTGACTGTACATTTTTGTGTGTTATCCTTACTGGTCATTGGTTTTAAAAGCAATATAACATCCAGATACCGCACGCCGAGTTGACAACCCTATTGTAGCAGGGATGTCACACGTCAGAAGGATTTACGGCGTCCAACAATAGACGTTTTAAACTAGCGTTAAAAACGTTTAGCTGTGTTGGACGCAGTTATCTGATGTGACAATATTTTGGTCCTTCGTACAGACTGAAAAAAAAATGGGACAGTCATGCACAAATTGACCTAATTCCACAGTAAGCTTAATAAGACTTGATAATGTGTTGTGGAGATGAGACGACGATATATATATATACAGTGAAACCTGGTTAAGTGGGACCTGGATAAGTGAGAAACCTCTATAGCTGGGACTCATGGTGCGGTCCCGACACTTTAGCACTGAATTACCTCTGTTACTGAGAAAAAACGAACCTCTATAACTGGGATTCGTTGTTGTGATTTTATAGTCACTTTTACCTCTATAATTGAGACAGACAAAAGTGACTTTTTAGTTTAAAGAAACGTCACTTTTGACACTGGCAGACCCGATCCATATCGAGATCTAACTTTTGACGTTTATTGAAATTAGAATCAGGTTTCTTCAATCAAAAAAGTCACTTTGACACTGATCCGATCCATGTCGTATCGAGATCAAATTTTCGACGTTTATTAAAATTAGAATCAGGCCGTCATTGTATAAACTTTGCGCTTTGGCCGTGAATAATATCCCGTGCGATTTCGTTACGTACTGTATTTATTTAGTTAAGATCTCCCGAAATGCAAAATTTATCAATCAAGTACCTGCCTATTTGTTAGTAGCTATTCGACGGCGAAGTACCATGAACATCTAACTAACATTTTTAGTAATACACATTTTTATTCATTTAGAAAACATACCTATAGTTAGGAGTTCATGGTACTTCTCCGTCGAATTCTTCCCTTTTAGGCCAAAACCATCCCACTAACCCGGAGTTAACCGGTTAAACCTCCCAGTGTTAAATTGTACTGGTAACCATGGTAGCTCCAGGTTTAACTGGTTATCCCCGGGTTAGTAGAATAGTACAACTAGTACAAGTGGTGCTTAATGGTAACATTTTATTTCTGACCGCAGCTGCACTACTGGTACTCAATACTGAACGCGTCGCTGTTATTGTCAATTTCCATAGTAAAATGAACAGTAGTGCAGCTCCGTCGTGCACCTTTAAGGTGACAGTCCATTTCCAATGACAATAACAGCGACGCGTTCAGTACTAGTACCTAGTGCAGCTGCGGTCAGAAATGGAATGTTACCGTAAGGGTTAAAGTTTTATGAATTGCCCTGTACCATAGAAATATAATTGTCTCGCAACAGCTAACACAAAAACTCGCGGATCACCGCTCAAAACCGAAACTCATACATTTTTAAACCCATTTGTCACAGTTGAGTCGCAGTAACAAGTTTACCTCCGCAAGGTAACTTCGTTGCTTCGTTACATAGGTACTCACTGCGCGCATGGATTTTGATATGATTCCGTGTTTTTTTTTGTGATATTCGAATGTAAAACAACTGTTCCATCGGTGTCTGTTTATTTATTTACACGTAATAACTACGGTTCAAAACGTGATATAAGTCTAAAAGTGGTATGTGTAAAGGGGCCCACTGATTAACAGTCCGCCGGACGGTATCGGCCTGTCAGTTAGAACAAAATTTTGACAGTTCCGAACAACTGACAGGCCGATACCGTCCGGCGGACTGTTAATCAGTGGGCCCCTTAACAGTGAACTGCCTGCCCGATTAGAACTTTAAGACACGTCAATGAATAGATCTAGAAACGATATAGATTAGATGTGTCAGGGTCAAAAGTGACTTTATGTTAGGGTTCCGTACCTCAAAAGGAAGAAACGGAACCCTTATAGGATCACTCGTGCGTCTGTTTGTCCGTCTGTCGCAGCCTATTTTCTCGGGAACTACTGGACCAATTAAGTTGAAATTTGGTACACATATTTAAATTACTGACCCAAAGATAGTCATGTTTTTTTTGAATTTTAAAATACATAGATTCAAAGTTATTTAAGAAAATAGCCAGAAAATTACCATCCCTCCCCCTTTATCTCCGAAACTACTGGGTCTAAAATTATGAAAAAAATACACAATATAGTTCTTTACCTGTAGATGACAGGAAAACCTATTAGAAATATGTAGTCAAGCGTGAGTCGGACCAATTTCTTAGTTTTTGATCCGACCCCTACGGGTTTTTTAAAAGCAATTCACTCGCGTTTCACATAATATAAAAAAATATATTGTTAAATATTTTGTAATGTACAGAACCCTTGCAACGCGAGTCCGACTCGCACTTGGCCGGTTTTTTTATTATTATGGCTTTTACTCCTCGCTAAATTTAGCAAGGTGAATCCACCACTGTGTAGGCTGAGGTGTAGACTTATTTTGACTTGTGAGACGAGAACAGTTAAATTTTGATTTTTGTTGAAGGATAGACTGGGAACCTAAAACAAAGACGTTTTTGTTTGAAGCAACGTCACATTTGACACTGACATATCGAATCCATATCGTTTCTAGATCTATTAAATGACGTACCTATCTAAAAGTTCGAATCGGGCCGTACGTTTTTATGTTTATGGGGCTTATTATTTTCAAATAATTAAAACAGTTAAATTAGTGATTAAATGTGTAACATTTGGTTAACTCTAGAAATCCCCCCTAGTTAATACTGTCCTATTGGTCAAATTCAATTTATACTAAAACTACAATAATGTGAAAACTATACGGAAAATTCCTAATTAGTAGTAGTAGTAGTAGTAGTAAACTCTTTATTGTACAAAAAGACATATTAAAAATAACATACAATTAGCAAGAAGTACAAAGGCGAACTTATCCCTTTGAGGGATCTCTTCCAGAGAGAGAGAGAGGGATCTTTTGAGGGAGTTCTTCTTCTTTTCTCTTCTCTTCTTTCTATTAGGTACTTGAATGCAAATTTGAAGCTAAGCAGATTATCTATCGATTAATATAGGAAGTTTGTTTGACGTTTTTGTTCGAAGAAACGTCACAGGTGATATTGATATATCTAATCCATATCGTTTCTAGATCTATTAAATTACGTCGAATCGGGCCGTCTGCGTCTTACTTATTTCACTCCAGATGTAGTGCATAAGTAATTGTTTTCCATCGTATTTTCTCGGAAACGGTCGTATTTGTCGCGCTAGTTCAGTCGTCATCATCATCATATCAGCCAGAGGACATAGGCCTCCCCCAAAGAGTGCCACAATGACCGGTCTTGCGCCACTTGCGGACTCCCGCGACCTTCACCAGGTCATCAGTCCGCCTTGTGGGGGGTCTACCCACGCTGCGCCTTCCGGTACGTGGTCACCACTCGAGAACCTTTCCGCCCCAACGGCCATCGGTTCTACGGGCAATGTGCCCCGCCCACTGCCACTTAAGTTTAGCGATTAGATAAAATTAGCGATATAGTTCAGTCTTCGTCAGTAATTTTTGACTGACTGAAATAGCAAGACACGTTCGTATGTTTCCGTTAAAATAGGATGAGAAATAAATTATAAACTATGTGTACAGTCAACTGTAAAATATGGGTGTAGACAACTTACTCAAAAATATGTTCTTAATTCACTGACATAAGAGTTATGGGACATATTTTTGAGATGATTTGTACACCCATATTTTTACAGTTGACTGTACAGAACAGGCATTTCGCTTTCATCCCTTTGCCTAAGCACTAAACTAAACTAAACCAATATGTACTAAATTTAAGAAACAACTCCAACATGGTACGCCATTGTAGGAAATTCCAGCAAGTCTAAACTTTTGCTTAATTTGTACAGTCGCCATCAGATATATCGGAGCGGCCAAGGCGTTCACAATATCTGAACAAGCGCTCTATCGCCTTGACAACAGAGACGTGTTCAGAAAGCCGTATTAGGAGAAAACTTGAGTATGCATCACAAATTTGGAACTCGGATATCATACTTATATTGATAGATTAGAACGCACACAGATAGAAAAGATATCTTAATTCAAAACGCAAAGCTCTCTTGCGCGCGGGTCGGTTGCTTAAAGAAAATAATAAATTGCTTAGTCCAATAAATACGTCTTGAGTTAAAAAGGTCATGTTTTTTTAAAGGAGATTAAAAATTATTTAACGAGTAAGGTATACTATTATTTACATTGTGCTCGTATGAAAGCTTGTCAAACAACATGGCGGATCATACAAGCTCAAAACATAATTTACTACACACTGGCCAGTGTGAAAATGACGCCCTCCCCACACAACAGCGTAACAGCCATTGCGAAACTCATTCAAATATCAACCGTATCGTCATTCAATAGATTCCATTTTCAAACAAGTTCAATGGCTGTTATAGCTGTTTAAAATGTTGTGCGTCATATCTAGACTCAGGCAACATATCGGGTCGTTAATAGAAACCTAAGTCGAGGTTGTGGCAGGCGTTCGGTTCCATTGTTCATACGATAGTTCATACAGACAAAATCACGAAAACATGTCTAATTAACCTTTATTTTAAACTAGCTTTTGCCCGCGACTTCGTCAGCGAGGAATTATCAATTTAGGTAGGAAGCTATTATTTTATTCAATCTGCGTTTTGTTGATTCCCCGCACAAACTTCAAACCCCTTTTTACCTCCTGAAGGGTGATTTCTTAAATGAAAACTACCCTTTGTCCTTCCCCGGGACTCAAACTATCTCTATACCAAATTTCATCTAAATCGGTTCAGCGGTTTAAGCGTAAAGAGGTAACAGACAGACAGACTTCCTTTTATAAGTATGAATTGTATATTAGTTCTTTAAGGGCCATTTTAATAGCAGTATTCGTTAAGGTGGCCACTGACGAGCCTTCCAACAGTCCAAATAGCGTGTCTGCAATCCAAAATCGGTCCGTGAATGTCAAAAACGTACAATGTTTAATATTAGGATGCCGTCCATTTGGATGAATCCATTTTAACGGCATCCATTTGGAAGGCTCGTCAGTGGCCTGCTTTACTTAAGTACTTGCATTCAACTCAATTTTACTGTAGGCATCAAAACGCATAAACATCATAAATGACGGTGCACAATGGAAACGTTGCCAGTGTTGCCACATGACGATACGTGTACAATTGTTCCCACCTCGTTTCTCGTATCTATGGTGACATGGATTCTGACATTCTGTACGGGTGTTGCTTTACGTTTTCTTTAGTTTGCTATGACATATCCTCCGATATATCTCTTGCTCTTTTTGTAGTATACTTAGAAAGGGACAGTATCGTTTGGAGTGGAGTGAAGTTAGGCACATGCTGGTAAAACGGTGGCACGTTTATTTACTGAAAGTAAGTGAAAAATACTCTGCCAACTGATGGTAGAGGCTAAGCTATAATGTTTTGACGTAGTACTTAGTAAGTATTATTTAGGAGTAAAAGGTATGGTAAGCAGTTATGACTTTTCATAACTGCTTACCTAATACCAACGATACTACCAATGATAATACCGCTTTTTGTGCGATACCTATTGAAAAAATTACTTTAGTATGAAATACCTTATAAGATAAAGGCTTGTGTATATATTTTTTATATTTGTATGTACCTAATATGAGCCTGCAGTTTAGTCTATAGTACCTACTAACGAACACGTACAGAGTATGAAATTAGGAAAGTCAGCAAGCTTAAGAACCGGGTCTTTTGAAAAAGACATGCGATATGCGATAGCACTCGACTTTTATTATTTATTTGATAGAAGACAGAAATACAAGCGTGAAAGATTAGTCAGAACAAGACATCGAAAAGTATTTTGACCCAGATCTTATTTTGATGTCACAATGTAACTTTGAATCTCTTTGATCCCCGATCCCTCAAGATGAAAAGATAATTTCACAAAATGTTTTACAAAATATAAACACAGCTTTTTAACAATTCGAGTAAAAATTAACAAAGGCCCCAAAGGTCACGGAGACTTGGTAAAGAGTTGACGTGCCGAAACATCTGTTTAAAAAGTTTCCAACGAAACCGGAAAGTTTGACGCCATTTGAATTCCGCCATTCAAATTTGGAACACGAGTTTACTTCGTTTGGAGTGTTTCGCGGGAAGTGAAATTTAACGAATGCCGGATGAAAGTTTATTTATTTTGTGCTTCTTGAAAGAAAGATGAATATCTTCTTTTGTTGTACTTATACTAAAACGACATGTATGTGATATACGAAGGAAAAAAGTCCTAGGCCTCCAGTTGCAATTCAATTCAATACTTTATTTCCAAGAATATGGTACAGTCACCTGCGATAATATGTTACTCTTTGAAGGCCGCAAAAATATGTGACACGCTTTTAAGGCTCTACAAATAAGATCGTGTCAGATATTTTTGCGGCTTTCGTTGTGTAACATATTACTGCAGGTGACTGTACATACAATGTTGGTTAGTAAAAGGTGTTAGGTCAGCATATTCTGCCGGCATGCATCGGCTTAGAAATATTTACATAGCTATGTACATGAGGAGTAAAATTAAATATTAAAACTAAAATTCAGTCAGTATAAGATAAGCAAAATTAATTAACAATTTATAATAAATGTCATTTAAAAAAATCATCTACAGAGTAAAAACATTTTCCAAGTAACCACTGAAACATTTTTTTTTTCAAATTTACATATCGGTGGAGTAGTGAGGTCATCTGGCACTCTATTAAATATTTTTACAGCCATATTACAGACATTTGACTGGGACACTCAAAAAAGTTCAGTTTGCAGTTCTCTGTACCCCTAGTGTAGATTGCCAAGTACAAATGTACTGCTATTTCTACATGATTTGTACTTAACGTACTAATAGCCATGTCAGTCCATACAAAAGTTTGCACAACTGTGCAAGGTATTCGGGAGAGGGGTAATGTCTTAAAGGCGACTCGGCTTATTAATGCTCTAAGACTGTGCCCCTAGTATACATTCGATAACGTGATGTGACCTACGCGCTTGCCATGTCATTTGGTATGGGATTTTGAGTTTCTTAATCGTCCCGCTTGGCGCGCTGTTCAAAATCCCATACTAAAATAGACAAACGCGAACGCTCGCCACGATGGAAATTTCTGGTTAAATACATTTTTATTTACTCAAAAGAAATTTTACTTTTCACTTAATGAGTAGGTAGTTTACAAAGTAAAATTTACACTAGGGATTCTGATATGATTTCAGTATCATTTTAATATCGGTTTGATGTCAGTGCACGTTCGAATTGGCCTTTGAGTGTATTACAAAGCTCACCTAATTGCTCCATGTTTGTTACAAACTTTAGATTACCTGTAGGAAGCGGCTGCTAACTTGTACAGTGTTACACTTTAAGGTGATTTATAACATTAATGCTGTTAACTAAGCATACTTTGCCTTTGGTTTCCACATTACTAGACCTAGAACTTTTTAGGGTTCCGTACCCAAAGGGTAAAACGGGACCCTATTACTAAGACTCTGCTGTCCGTCCATCCGTCCGTCTGTCACCAGGCTGTATCTCTCGAACCGTGATAGCGTTGATACAGTTGAAATTTTCACAGATGATGTATTTCTGTTGCCGCTATAACAACAAATACTAAAAACAGAATAAAATAAAGATTTAAGTGGGGCTCCCATACAACAAACGTGATTTTTGACGAAGTTAAGCAACGTCGGGCGGGGTCAGTACTTGGATGGGTGACCGTTTTTTTTTTGCCTTTTTTGCATTATGGTACGGAACCCTTCGTGCGCGAGTCCGACTCGCACTTGCCCGGTTTTTTATATATTTAACTAACTGTACCGTTTATCCTCCCGTAAATATTTCGCAAACTTAACACTCAAACTCACATCTCATTACTGATGTTCCCAAACTTTACCGAGGTTAAATAATGATGAGCATCCTTCTCAAACTTTACTATTCCCTGCGCAACAAACAACAAGGAAAAAAACTTAAAAAGACTCACAATCAAGCCAGGCTGTGCTTGATTGGCTCAACCTTAACGAACTTAAAAAAAGAAACAACGCTAAGGCTTCTACTTGCCTTACTTGCGTAAAAAAAACCGGGCAAGTGCGAGTCGGACTCGCGCACGAAGGGTTCCGTACCATAATGCAAAAAAGGCAAAAAAAAAACCGTCACCCATCCAAGTACTGACCCCGCCCGACGTTGCTTAGCTTCGGTCAAAAATCACGTTTGTTGTATGGGAGCCCCACTTAAATCTTTATTTTATTCCGTTTTTATTAGTATTTGTTGTTATAGCGGCAACAGATATGCATCATCTGTGAAAATTTCAACTGTCTTCGTTCGAAAATTTCAACACGGTTCGTGAGATACAGCCTGGTGACAGACGGACGGACAGCAGAGTCTTAGTAATAGGGTCCCGTTTTACCCTTTGGGTACGGAACCCTAAAAACAAAAGTTACCGAAATGAGTGGAAATTATACATGCGTTAGAACTAAGAAGTTAAAACCCGCGGGTGTATAAAAAATCTGTAATGCAAGGAATATTGTTGAGAAGTTTACGCAGCTCTGAATTTCTAAGTGGAGTTTGAAATTATAAGTATGCTTAACTTATACCTGCATTTTGAGCGTAACTAATGGTCGGAAAGTAAAATTGCCGCCATTTTTTTTCGCCTTTGCAGCCGGAGTTTTTGGACGTGAAATGTTTTTGCTATCGAATTTTTGAGAATAAATAGGTATAAAATTTATAAGGACCTAATTTGTTTTTATGTTGCGGATTCAACATTAATTTCTGTCAAAACAAGTTAGGCACAAATTTTGTATAAGTATCTCGAATTCCCTACTCACCCCATTTTACAGTATAAGAAAATTTTGAACAAATTGTATCATACTGAATCTACTATTATTTTTAGTAAACGGATACATTTTGCGTGGGTAGATATTAAAAAATTGTCAGGTAAATCTCATTTTAAGTTTTGTCCCTATTCACCCCAGCCATCCCTATTCACCCCGTTTGACTATTTGTATTTTTATCCGAATCCTTCATAAAATTCAAATACCTATTTAAAGCCTAACCCTACATCCACGCACGCTATAGTTAACTGGAAGATACGCACCTGGCAGTAAGCCGGTCTGTTGACGTACGTTATTGACAATAAGTTACACTAGATTCCGAGGGAGCTGGCACAGAGTTGTGGAGTAGACATTGCGCTTAGAGTTAGACCAAGAAAAGTCTGCATCGATGTTAATAGCACACACAGTGCAAGTGTTTTATAGAAAAAAAAGAAGTGAATTTATATGTTATAGTTCATGAAGTTTTACTTTTAAAATAACACTTGAACTGTGTTTGCTATCAAAATCATCGCAGATTTGTCTTGTTCTGACTCTATTATGATTATCGTATTTTTACGTATTATTTACGACAATGGGACTTACAGGCTAATTTAAATGCACACTGGTATCAGAATGACATCATTTACAGGTAAATCTGATGTCAGTGTATGTTTGATTTGAAAGAAGGAAACATACATTATTTAACGCCATAACGTAATTACATAACTATGGAAAAGAAGACATACAGACATAAAAAACATTGGACGCTCACTCAGCAGAATACCGCGGCAATTCATGACGCTGATTATCAGTGGGGACCTGACTAAAAACTATGAGTTAGTGGCGACAGAAACGCTACTATTACTCGCAATTAATAAATAAATAATAAATAAATAAATATTTTAGGACATTCTTACACAGATTGACTAAGTCCCACAGTAAGCTCAAGAAGGCTTGTGTTGTGGGTACTCAGACAACGATATATATAATATACAAATACATACTTAAATACATAGAAAACACCCATGACTCAGGAACAAATATCTGTATCATCATACAAATAAATGCCCTTACTGGGATTCGAACCCAGGACCATCGGCTTCGCAGGCAGGGTCACTACCCACTAGGCCAGACCGGTCGTCAAAAATTATTAGTCAGAAGTCAATTCTACCAGCTGACATGCACAACTCAAAGCCTCATATTCCTTTGCCACTCTTGTGAAGAAAACGCTAATTTTTCATCAGCTTTTGAGGAATAAAGAGCGCCTTTACTTTACTTTATTATAAAATAACTAATTAGTTTTCTAAGTTTCACTTACAATTCTTTCATCGCTCTGTTTTTTGTACAATCTGTTTTTAAATTTTATTTTCTTTGTGGTGTAATAAACATCTCTGTTTAGCCCTATGGTTGACTGGTAGAGAATGCCTTTCGCATTAAGTGCGCCATTTGTACATTTTATTTCTATTTTGTGCAATAAAGTTTAAATAAATAAATAATTTTTATTACAGCCATCGACTCCACAGTTGTCGCTGTTCGGCCAGTCACGTCCGGAACGGCAATAAAACGGCTGCATCGTCTCACCGGTTACTTAAGGACTGCAAATAAACTGCAACTGTCTGTGGAGCGACAGTAACGGCACAAATATGAACGTTGCTAGCACTGTTAGTGCTTAAGAAAGGAGACCTAGGCTCTTCGAAACAATCATGTCGTGCGAGTGTCTAAATACAAATGAGCCTAAATAGTAAATTTATAAGGATTCTGCCCTATTCGAACTTACGTCAAGTTACGTCAATTAATAGATCATGTCAGTGTCAAAAGTGACGTTTCTGTTTGAAGAAACGTCACATTTGACACTGACATGTCTAATCCATATCGTTTCTAGATATATCGACTGACGTATCGTAAAGTTCGAATCGGGCCGTTTTTTTAGTCATAAGTTTTCAGCGCATCAAAACAAGCCCTATTTTTCGGCTAAGTGCCGGCTTAGGCAGCTTTTCGCTTAAATCTGTCCTGGTCCGGAATTACCTCAGATATCGCTAAAACCACGCACTCCGGTTCGGGTAAGACCGACCGTCCACTAAATGGCTTAGCGCTTTGACTAGAATCAGATTTGATGGCTCCGCTACACGATGGGCCAACGCCGGCCATTCCAAAGGACGCAGCCATGCGGTAGAATGAGATAGCAATATCACTTGCTCCCTCTAACGCATAACTGCGTCCCTTGGAGTGTCAAGCGCTGGGCCATCGTGTAGAGGAGCCAAGATAGGTACTCTATACGGTAGATGGTGTTATGGCTCCTCTACACGATGGACCAACGCCGACAACTCCAAGGGACGCATTTATGCGTTAGAGGGAGCAAGTGATATTGCTATCTCATTCTACCACATGGCTGCGTCCCTTGGAGTGGCCGGGGTTGGCCCATCCTGTAGAGGAGCCATTACTGTTATTTGCCAGTCGCTTTTCGGTGAAGGATACGTGAGGAAACCGTACTAATCCCAAAAAGGACTAGTTTATACTATGGGCTGGAAGATCAGATGGCAGTTGCTTTCGTAAAAATTAGTACGCCAATACTTGGGATTAATTGCCAAGCGGACCTGGGACTGAGGAAGAAGATTTAAGTAAATTAAAAGAAATTGTAATTTAAATTGTATGAGTAAAATCATATGAGTATAAAAAGAGGTCTAATTCTTTTTATACTCATATGATTTCACTTGCACCATTCCTCTAACGCGTTAAACCGATTCAACCATTAACCAAGTGTCAAAAATTGTACTGGTAACCATGGTAACTTCAGGTTTAACTAGTTAACCCCGGTTTAGTAAATGATGCAAGTGACCCTTGGACAGATAAATGCTTGAACCAAATTTGAATTGAGTTCAGAGGGTCTACCGCGAACCACGTTTGACGTGTTGCCTCCCTGTCACACTTACGTACGAATTACAAGTGCGACAGAGAGGCAACACGTCGAAAGTGGTTCGCGGTAGGCCCTCTGAAAACTATAAAATACGCCTTAGCTAAAACCGGGATTCAAAGCGGTGGAGCGCGGCCTTAATGTTCTCAGTATAACACCATTACAGGGACCTCTCTTCTGTGCTACAGTTAACACAATAACAGTAGAGCTATCAGACGCCTATTAGCGTTTTTAGGGATCCGTAGTCAAATGGCAAAAAAACGGAACCCTTATAGGTTCGTAATGTAGTCTGTCTGTCCGTCCGTATGTCACAGTCACTTTTACATTACATACGGCTACCATCAGTTTGGCATTGACATAAACGCTATCGTGAACGTAATTTACTTTCTATATATATCTTTCGCACTAATATGTCAGTACGAGCGAGATGCATAGAATAGTTATTTGTTTTACAAGGGGGCAAAGTTGTTGTTTAACCGCTCGTGCTAATATTGATACCCGAGCAAGCGAAAGATTCTAAAATTGAACCACGAGCGTAGCGAGTGGTTGGAAAAATGGAATCTTGAGCGTTGCGAGGGTTTCAAAGCGCGAGGGTTAAACAAAATTTGCCCCCGAGTGAAACACAAAATTTTTCACCACACCAAACCGAAGCAAATATTAAATGTAAAATATCAAACAAAATCAAACCAAATCAAATCCAAATGAATGTTATTAAATATTTATCATCCAAAATCATCATTCAAAAGTCAATTCTACCAGCAAACATTAGAAAACAACTCAAAATTTGCATGTGATTACTTTGCCTCACATGTGGATAAAATGCAACTTTGCTATTTGTTTTTGAAGTGCAAAGTAATTCTTTCCGAGCTGGTGTGGTGAAAAGTAAATTACGTTCACGATAGCATTTATGTCAATGCTAAACTGTAAGTCTAGTCTGTCTAGTGTAAATTTCATACGATAGCGCGACGTTATGTAAGCGGTTACTTTAGTGACATTTTGTATGGGATTTGGGCTTGGCAGGTTGTTAAAAATCCCATACAAAATGAGACTTAACGCAAACGCGTAGGCGTCATGTCAAGCTATCGATTGAAATTTAAACAAGGGGTTTTGCTCAAGGCTCGGAGCCGGTTTTTTCTTCATCCAAAAAATACCGGTATTATTACGTTTTTTTTTCGTTTTTTGGCTTATTATGTGGGTATCTTGTCCGAAATAAAAGCTTTTTAATATAATTTAAATTATTAAATTTTTTATGGGACAATCTAATAATAAGCAGTTGTTAACTAAATAAATACATGATTCAGTTCTATATAAAGATCATAAAATAATTAAAAATATTGGGCTATTTCGGGTTTTACAAAAAAACCCGGTCCGAGCCCTGGGGCCAAATTCGACATGTACAACTGTCAGGTTTCGCATCCACGTCAAATCAACAGTTGATTTTATTGCATACTGAGTGTTGATCCATCAACGGTGGATAATATCATTTGGTACAACCAAAACTCCACTCTAAACTAAGGGTGGTTCGGTTTGGTTTGCTTGTCACCCTAACTTTGGATTGTTTTTTGAATACGTACAATGTCAAATTTTGACATTGTACGTATTCGAGAACTTATGATTTTTCCCACATCAACGGGAGATCAACACGATATGTCAAACGTCGCTTGTCGAATAGGGGTCTTGGTTCTGCTGTATTGTGACCACTGCGCCATTACCCTCTGATTTATTAGATTCCTATCCATTACAGCGCCATGGGATCCTCGCCAGAATCGAATTAAAAAAACCCACGACTTGTTCAGGAATAAAAGGAACGCTTTAGAACGCTAAAGCTACTCAATTTTAGCACTCAATTGTGAAAAAGGGACAATATTTTGAGTGATTTTACTTAGCCTGAAAATAGATTATTGGAGAGCATTGGACTACTATTATTGACGTAGGTACAGAACCGGCACAGAGAACCAGTATTTTGCGCCATAAGTTGTTTGGGCTGTAGGGCGTGCCAAAGATTTTTCATTTTTTCTTCAATTTGGCTTGTCTAAAGAATCTTGAGTACTAAATATTAGATTTTATAGATATTTTGTACGACATTCGAGTGTAAGACCTGGAGAAATGTTTATAAATAAATCATAAATCTTATTTTGTGGAATTTTTAGTCGGTTCGAGTCCCGGGCGAGGCAAGCGAGTTTTAGAAAATATTTGAATGCAGTTTTGTTTGTTTTTAAAAATAAAGGAATTTCTCCTTTAAGTAAAATGAGCCAGCTTAAGTATTCAAGGTAGTTTCCCTCCAGGGCCCGACTTATCTTTCCACACTGTATAGGCGCTACATTTGTAGATAAGTACAAATGTAGCGCCTTAATAGTGTAAATTTCCGTTTGCGTTAAAAGTGTCATTTTGTATGGGATTTTTAATTTTCTAAACATTCCGCTTGGCGCGCTGTTCAAATTCCTATACAAAAATAGACATAACGCAAACGCTCGTCACGCTCTCGAATGAACACTTGGGATTCTTTTAGACATCACCAAGATATGACCAAGATACGATAACGACATGTTTAAGATCTAACCTGTCAAATTTGACATTTGCGCGAATCTGGAGATACTCTTGAACGATTTCCACAGGATATGACTTAGAGATCCAATTCACATCTAATAGATATCTTACTCTATCTAACGTAAAAGTGACATTGGTTGCCCGAATTGCGCTGCAAAAGAGAACTAGTTGATATCTAAACTATAACGTATGTAGAATGGATCTAGTACGTGTCGTCTCTTGTGAATATCTTGAAGGTCGAATACGGCAGTCAGTATTTCTATCCCCACTGTTATGAGATAAAAGTCAGATGTAAAGGCTAGTACAGAAGAGCACACAATACATGTAGATATTCATTAGCCAGCACTCAGTATTGTGAGCGTTACGGCCTCTGTACTCAAATACTCATTAGGGTGTGGTGCATGGTATAATTGAACAGCGGCTCATGATTTTCATGAATATTTTGAGGCTAAAAATGCGATTTTGGAGCATTCCATGGGCTGTCCCGTACAAACGCATTTTATTTCCTGTGTTGCGATTATTTTTAGGCATTTAAAGCGGGCGATTATTTGTCTGTGTATATTTTTGACCATTTGTCATAGAAAAGGAAACTTTTATACCTGCAATATTATCTTCAGAAAATTCGCGTTTGTACGGGACAAACGGTAGACAATTTCGTGGAATGCTCCTGTTGTTATATTTCCGGCCGAGCTTAATTTCAAATAACCCTTTTTTTTAAAGGGCTACGGCCCGGCCTTTTCATATGTTCGAACAATTGAACACATCACACCTCTTAGTTTTGTAATTAGGTACTCTTTTACTTAGGTTTTTTCTAGTCTATATTTATAAAGTCAAAAACGATGTCCCAAATATTTTCCTCTATACTATTTTTTAGCATTCGTTGCCTGACCTAATAGCCATCACCAGGTTTACTTCGGGCAGCAATGTTTAGCTTTCTCTTAAAGGGATAATAATATAAAAATAGATAGCATATATTTCCTATTAGATTCGGATTCAGATTTATTTATTTCTCAATAGCGATACCAAATTTTCATTAATACAAACAAAAATATGCACACATAGTGAGATCGTCAAGGTAGGTACGCTAGGTACACATTTTAATGTTTACATTATTTTTCAAAAAAAAAAACATTAAAAATATAATTCAATTTCAATTACACGTACAATTTCGATGATAATTAATTAATAAAGTATTGTCTATTGATTCTAATGGATACATTAATAGCCCACTCGTTGCATATATTTTCTATTTATCGCACTTGTATCGTAGTGTACTCATTAAAGTGTATCTTTCTGCCCGATTCGAACTTTAAAATACGTCAAGTAATAGATCTAGAAACGATATGGATTAGATGTGTCAGTACGTTTTTGTTTGAAGAAACGTGACATTTGACACTGACATATCTAATCCATATCGTTTCTAGATCTATAACTTGACGTATCTTAAAGTTGGAATTGAGCCGTTTCTCTTTTCAAATCGCTGCCTCTCACAACTTGACGACAGACGCATCAGGCGATTACGCAAGCCGCCAGGTATTATACGCGGTCCATTTGCTGAGTATTATACTCTAATCATCCAGATACCGTAAAAGGGGGGGGGGGGTTACTAATGCACTTACGTACTTCCGACGAATTAGAACTAAGTCTGACTTCCAAAAAATATCTAGGTACAGTCGCCATCAGATATATCGGAGCGGCCAAGGTGTTCACAATATCTGAACACGCACTGTAACGCCTTGACAATAGAGGCGTGTTCAGATATTTGGGAGCGCCTTAGCTGCTTCGATATATCTGATGGCGATTGTACCTACTAACATTTTAAGCTACTACTCCATATAAAAAAAACCAGCCAAGTGCGAGTCGGCTCGCTCACGAAGGGTACCATTACGCAAAGAACGTGAAAAAATTCACGTTTGGTGTACGGGAGCCACACTGGAATATTTATATTGTTTTTAGTACCTACGAGTATTTAATTTTTTTTGTTATAGCGGCAACAGAAATACATCATCTGTAAAAATTTCAACTTCTCGAGTTACAGCGGGGACAGACAGACGGACAAACGAACAGTAGAGTCTTACTAATAGGGTCCTGTTTTTACTCGTTTTTGGTACGGGACACTTAAAAGAATTGTCATAGGGACCATCATTCAAAGCGATAATATGGTATAATGATAAGTTGCTTTTTTAAATATAGTTTCTACTATATTATTCTTCATAATAGTACATTGTAAGTGAGATTTTGTAAGCGAGGTCTATAATTCCCGACAGCCGCAGGCGATGAAAATACATTATATATACTCTATAAAATCCACACGGCAGTCAACATGTTAAAACGCCTGAAAGGAATACTCGAGCAAATATTTCTTTACATGTGACCAGAAAACAGAAAATAATATAGAGTTAGACCAAGAAAAGTCTGCAGCGATTTTGATAGCCCACGCAATGCAAGTGTTATTTATACGTCATAATTTCACAGAAGTTTGACGTTTAAAATAACACTTGCACTGCGTGGGCTATCAAAATCGATGCAGAATTTTCTTGGTCAATAAAAGTTTTATTGGCTAAAATAAAAATCTGTATAACTATCAAACCTCTTGCGCGGCAATACAATATATTTTATATCTTTGACGTTGTCAAGCTGCGCGCACGCATTACAGATGAGTCGCTCGCGGGACACTATGTGACGTTCCACTGGAAAAGGTACCTTAAGGGGGTCGGCGCTTACGTCACGTAGCATCCCTTTATCATTGGAGCGTCGATAATAATAGCGTAAGTGCCAACCGTCATAAGGTACCTTTTCCCGTGGAACGTCACATATGTGGTGTCATTATGAGCTCTAATAATACTTCTATTGTTATTCTAGTGGTTGTATGTGAAACATATATGTCATTATTAAAACATAATATTAGCTACTTAATGTTGATTTATTACAAGTCATAAGGAAAAGTCAAATAGCAGGATAAAATGCACTAAATAAACCTAGAGTTAAAAAGTCCTATCTCCCTTTCAATATCATATACACATACCACTTTAACTTCGCTGTAACGTACTGTTAAATTTTGAGCATTAATGAGTCTTATTGCTCTATTATTAAGGTATAATAATGGTCAGGCTTTTTGCTACTAGGCATAAGTGGTAAGTTCGTACGATGGTTTTGAGCTATTGTGACCCGTAATACAACAGGGTAAAGTGTAGATATGGTCTGTTATTTTTGCTATTTGTTTTTAATGATAAACTATACTGAAATGGTTAATATTTAGTTAGTCGGATGTATTCGTTGCTGATGGGTGTATTTATTTACACCCAGATTTAGTGATAGTGTTTATTTTGATACATAAGTGTTGGATTTGAACTTCTACAATACAAAAAAGGTACGTTTAAATATTAATGTGGAGAAAACCGTCTATAGGTAAGACCGTCTGGTCTAGATTTCGTCGCTTCTAACGGCCCGGTTCGAAGTTTATGATACGTGAGATATTACGATATGGATTAGATATGTAAGTGTCAAAAGTGACGTTTCTTCAAACAAAAATGTCACTTTTGACACTGACATATTATCTAATCCATATCGTATCTAGGCGTATCATAAATTTCGAATCGGACCGTAACTCTAGATTGCGTTTGTACACTTCCCAAGGCCCTGAAGGGAAAGTGCCCTATAACCTTAAGTTTGCTCATTTTACTTAATGGAAATATTCTTTCTTCACACCTAAAATCTTTTTTCACACCGTATACTCGTATATGTACAGTCATCAGCAATAGTATCTTACACAACTAGGGCGGCAAAAATATATGACGCGTTCTTATTGCGCTCCAAATAAGAACGTGTCATATATTTTTGCGGCCCTAGTTGTGTAAGATACAATTGCTGATGACTGTACATACGATATTATTTGATATACCAAAGTTAACAAATTTGCCATAAAAAATGTAATCATGTATTTAGACTGATTGAAACTATGGTTGGCTCATTCCTAAGCCACCGGCCAAATAATGGGCATGGCTAAGTATCCAGCGTGGGAATGTAGCCAGCCTTATGGGCACCCTTGCGCAGGGTACAGATTTAGAGGACTTTAGATAGGTGGGTAAGTTTTATTTATTTTATTAGTTTTAATTTACTAAGTTCATACTTAACTTTAAAATGGTTCATATTTTTTGTTATTTTATTTATATCTTCGTTTATTTTGAATTAAATAATGCTCAGTATTAATCTCATAGCTGGAATTACCCGCATCTAACAGAATAATACAATTTTTAATTAAATAAATGAGGATAATTATAGCTTATTAATCAGACGCAGTGGTGGTTTTCCTACCGCAAAAAAAAACAGGAAAAAAACTGCAATTCGTAATACCTAGTTACAACAACAACAGCAAACGTAATTATTTAAGGAGCCCACTGATTAACAGTCCGCCGGACGGTATCGGCCTGTAAGTTAGAACAAAATTTTGACAGTTTCGAATAACTAAAGATATACTTATGTGCTTAAAATGTTTGAAGTTCTGATGTGAGATTGTTGAAATCGTTCTGAAACATCTCAACCCACCAAAAACATAAATGTAAAAAAGGAGAGCCAAGTTCAATACAAAAATTATGCTTGGCTGTGGGGCTCGCCGCAAAAAGAATGGAGATCTAAATGAGTGCCACTGCCAAGTTCTATGCAAAATCCAAATATGTATTTATAGGAACAAAATAACATTATAAACAAGTATTAAACTCTATTTCTTTGCTTTATTGGATACCTATAACAATTGCTGTTATTTAAAAAAATGTGAGATCTTAAAGTAGGTTAGATTTGACTTGGCCAGTTTTCATTATATCAATCATTTTATATATATTGTAATTCTGATAAAACCTGGCCAAGCCAAATCTAACCTACTTTAAGATCTCACATTTTTTTAAATAACAGCAATTGTTATAGGTATCCAATAAAGCAAAGAAATAGAGTTTAATACTTGTTTATAATGTTATTTTGTTCCTATAAATACATATTTGGATTTTGCATAGAACTTGGCAGTGGCACTCATTTAGATCTCCATTCTTTTTGCGGCGAGCCCCACAGCCAAGCATAATTTTTGTATTGAACTTGGCTCTCCTTTTTTACATTTATGTTTTTGGTGGGATATCAATACTTTTTGTAAAGAAAACTAGGCAGGTATTGAGATTTAATGTTTTTTCTTGTGTTTCCGCTGTATGGTTTTTACTTCTGTTCTTTGTATAATTATGTGGTACCGCGCGCCGCCGACGACACACCGTTGGCCGGTTGTTTAGAGCGTATTAAAAGTTTTTTGTATGGGGACACCACTTATTTTTTGACTTTATTTTAATATAGCAAATATAATAATACATATATTGGGGTAGTTTCAAATATCTGCTTGTAGCGGTTCCAACGCTACAATAAAAAAATATTTTTTTGTATGGGGACCCCCCCTATTTTTTAACATTTTTTATATTTTTAGATTTTTTCCTACGCTTACACACAATAACCGAGCTGGATTCCAAATTTCATCCTTCTAGGTCATCTGGAAGTAGGTTAGGTTTAGGTACTTATATGTCAGTCCCAATAAAAAGTGGTTTTTTTGTATGGGGACCCGCCCTATTTTTTAACTTTATTTTATTTTTAGATTTTTTCCTACGGTTACACACAATAACCAAGCTGGATTCCAAATTTCATCCTTCTAGGTCATCTGGAAGTAGGTTAGGTTTAGGTACTTATATCAGTCCCAATAAAAAATGGTTTTTTTGTATGGGGACCCCCCCTATTTTTAAACTTTATTTTATTTTTAGATTTTTTCCTACGGTTACACACAATAACCGAGCTGGATTCCAAATTTTATCCTTCTAGGTCATCTGGAAGTAGGTTAGGTTTAGGTACTTATATGTCAGTCCCAATAAAAAGTGGTTTTTTTGTATGGGGACCCCCCCTATTTTTTAACTTTATTTTATTTTTAGATTTTTTCCTACGGTTACACACAATAACCAAGCTGGATTCCAAATTTCATCCTTCTAGGTCATCTGGAAGTAGGTTAGGTTTAGGTACTATAAGTCATAAGTCAGTCTTAAAATTTACGACTTTTTGACCTTCATACCTTTATAACCGTTTGAGCTAGCTTCATGAAATTTGGGCTTCTAGATATCCTTATGGATATAATTAAACACACGTAGTTTTATGTGTTTACGTCAAAGATGTTTTGAGTTATAGAAGGGTCAAAAGTGGCACCAAGTGGTTCGTGTAATATTACACTCGGCGCTGGCTAGCCAGTTCCTTTGCTTGAACTTGGCTTGACACGCTGCCGCGTGTCTAGATCCGTAATAATACCTACAGTGTGTAAAACTGTAAATTTAATACGGGCGTATAATATATATTGTATATGTATTCTATACCTGGTTTACATAATTTATCGCCCGTATTGCATTTACACACTGTATACTTACCCAAGTAGCATTGCAAGCTGTATATAAGCTGTATTCCAGTTTATTTGTATACTATAAGCTGTACAGTTAAGCTGTACAAAGGCTGTATAAGCGCTTATACAGCCCTTATAAGTCAAAAAAGGGCCCAAATTATACAGCCTTTGGCGTTATTAGAGCTGTAGAGTAGCTGTATAAGCAATACATAAGCTGCATAATAGCCGCATTACAGCTATATTTCGGTGTAACAGGAAACCTTAACACTACAGATAATCTCTTATAAGTACGATATAAGAATATGAGTTTTAAATGAGCTTTTAAAAATAATTACAAGAGAATAATAATCATTTAAGAAACTAAAATGTCTTAATCTTGTTCATCCGTAAAATAGTAATGGCGACAATAAAGTGTCAAAGTGGATGGTAAAAGTAAAAGTAAATACATATTATAGAGGTCTTGAGTGGAATATTATGTTATTGGTAAGTGCCGATTATTATTTATTGCGAACCTATGTATCTTTTCTGGCAAAATATTCACGCGCCTGCAAAATAACAAAGAGAAACCATAAGGAAAATATAAAAAATCGGTAAAGTTAGTGTTTGTTTTTAAGGTTAGAATATCAAAAATATTTATAAATATTAATTCTAAGGCTAAAGTTAATTTATTTTAGCTGGTAATCATAACACGATGTTAGTCTGCTAAATATTTGCAAGTATTTCATTAATTATATTTACAAATACGTTTAATTTTCATTGTAAAATGGCGACAATTTTTGAACAGCCTACAGGTTAGTTGGAGAGTATTATAATCTTAGTAGCTGTGCTGTGTAATAAATGGAGTATCATTTACAGCTTTTGTAATTAAAACAGCTTTATAATAGAATATTTGTATTCGTTTGGCTGTATTTCGGTTCTCCGTACATAAGTTATAAGTCTCTTTAGAAATCCGTATAACAAATAAAAAAACCCTTAGGTCCAAATGTCTATTTCTATTATTCGTTCCATTTCATAATTTTCTAAATTATTAATTTTGTTCATTACATTTTTTTTATTTTCGTGGTCGAAATATATACTTATACGAGTGTAAAATTACGCCAAAATAAGCAACTCTGTCAGTAATACTGAAAAAAGCTGTACTATAGCTGCCATTTATTCTTTTAGTTTTATAATACCCTTACAGACAGAAGTTATACAAGTACTATTCTTATAGGAGAGTAAAATTACGCCATAAGAAATAGTTTTAAAACGGGGTTGACAAATACATTTGTACAGCTACAAGTGGCAAGTGATACTACAATACAGCCTGTATACAGCTTTTACGATTAAATTAGCTTGTAGTGTTTCACAACACTTAAAGTTTTAAAACGGACTTGACAGATACTTTTGTACAGCTAAAAGTGCCAAGTGTTACTACAATACAGCCTGTATACAGCTTTTACGATAGAATTAGCTTGTAGTGTCTCACAGCACTTTTCGTTTTAAAGTAGTTTTTTTATATTCTGATAAAGCACCCCATGCTTCCGCAGAATCCTTTATAATGATTTTATACAGCTTGAGCTGTATAATGTCTGTAAAATACCTTTTATGCAGCTTAAATCTTTTCTGACACTCTTATACGTCCCTTAAATCACTCTAAGTTCTAAATTGGCTGGTATATTGATGTTGCCGACACTTCCATGCTGCTTGGGTATGTACTCAAAAGTAAGTTTTGTAGTCAAAAATGTACTAAGAACTTCGTCTATACATATTCCGCCATTCCGTTTTAGTTTGATAAGTGTGATAACCAGTCGCCATAGTTAATTGTGTATGAACCTTAAAGTAAAGGAATACGGTCCATTATTGAAGTTAAGTGTTGCTGTTTTTACAGGATATCCTAAGTTGATATGCGTATGAATAGTTATTATATCTAACGGAAGCTGCGAATAAGGACAATAAACTTTTAGCCCATATGTATGTAATATGACCTATATAAATGATTGCAGGTGCGTAAATGAACACACTGTCGGCTCGATTCGGGAAATGAATTAGAGGTTCATTAGATATGAAACAGTAAAGATATGTGACGTTCCACGGCAAAATGTACCTTATGGCGGCTGGCGATGGCGCCGCGATTCGGGTAATGAATTAAAGATTCACTAGATATGAAATAGTAAAGTTATGTGACGTTCTACGGCAAAAGGTACCATATGGCGGTTGACGCTTACGTCGCATAGCGCCGCATTAATATTAGAGCGACGTTAATAATAGCGTAAGCGCCAACCGCCATAAGGTACCTTTACCCGTGGGACGTCACATATCTTTACTGTATCGTAACTAGTTAATCTCTAATTCATTTCCCGAATCGCGCCGTGTATAAAGTATCATATAGCTTGTGGTATAGGGACCGTGCGCGTTGGAGGGTCTGCCATCTTGTGGACTGAATCGAAAACATATGTGCACATGTAAGTACATACATTGCCAAAGCAAGTGCTACCATCTACCGTTGTCGTCGGTAGGTAAGTACGTTTCCTTGTGCATAGTAGGTTCTGCCATCTTGTGGGCTACATCGGAATCATAAACGATACATTTACGCCTCGCGCCAAAAATCTGACGGCTCCTGTGCTGCCCCCTATAGTTCATGCACGGGGCCTATCTGGCATATATTACTGAATGTTATTCCTTCTACATAACTATATAACGCAGCTTTGGATTTGAATATTACCCATAATACTAGAGTTAGATCAAGAAAAGTCTGCAGCGATTGTGATAGCCCACGCAGTGCAAGTGTTGTTATACGCCATAGTTTCATATAAGTTTGACCTTTAAAATAACACTTGCACTGCGTGGGCTATCAAAATCGCTACAGACTTTTCTTGGTCTAACTATGTATAACTTACACTAAAGACTTAGGTATCTGTTAACACTATGATTTAGTTCATTGAACTTTTAATAGTTTTAATACCTCTCAGATCACAGCAACTGATAACAGTGGCCTTGCATTATGAAATTAATGAATCACAACTGGCAATAATGATAACATTTAAAAAACATGTGGAACCTCGATAAGGCAAAATCCTCGTTAACACAAAAAAAAGTTTGTGTATCGGAACCATAGAGAAAAAAATAGATATTTCTATATTTCTCTATGGTCAGAACCAAAGAATATAATAGTCACGTTAGAACCCCTACTAGTGTAAATTTCATCCGACAGCCTGACAAACGTTCGTGTAGCGTTATGTCTATTTTGTAAACGGATTTTGAATAGCGGGTCAAGCGAGACGTTTTGGAAACTCAAAATCCCATACAAAATGGCACATAACGAAAACGCGTTTAATACCTACGTAATGTAACTAAGTTATTTAAGTACCTAATTAAAATAAGCACTTTATCCTCATCAAGTTTATTTTATACTTAAGTATTTCCCGCGATTATTAATTAGGTACCTAACTGCAACATACGTAACTTCTTATCCGACAACTTTATATACTTCGTCTTTGTCATCTGAACTTCTCTAGTTTTTGTAGTTAATTTTTTTTTATTGAAAATTTTACAAAACATATACAATATTTAGCACTTAATCTAATGTGGGACGTGGCAGGCCCAGACGGAGATGGCGGGACGACTTAGACGCCTTCATCAGTGGCTGGCCGGAGAAGGCACTACAGCGGGAGTTGTGGAAATCAGGGGGAGAGGCCTTTGCCCAGCAGTGGGACACTGCAGTAGGCTAATAAAAAAAAATCTAATGTTTCGTCAAGCTGTGAGACAGTTAATGGCGGTGCGCTCTAAAATAATCTTAAGTTAAGTACACTAATAAGTAGTGAAAACCGGTAGTTTAGAATTTTCAGCTTCATAAAAAATACTACATACGTATCAGAACCAACCCCGAAAACGCGGAAAAAAAATTGATGTTTCATACATTTTGATGGTCTAATGTTGAAATTTCCTATGGGAGAGTCAATTTTTTTTTCCGCGTTTTGGTCCCATAGTAAAAGTTGCTCAGTATGACCTAAACATTAATGGGTCTCTTTCTTTGCCATTCGTTCTGATACATTCTGTATTTTAAACCAATGTCCAAAGACGTCAAGTGACGCGCGCGGCGCAGAAACAGTCCAATATCAACCTTCGTGCATTCCATTAAGGTTCAAAATGACGCGCCATGATGGAGACACGAGGTGGCTATAGGAACTTAGTGATAAAACAACGCAACGGGCCAAATTCGACACGTACAACTGTCAGATTTCGCATCCACGTCAAATCAACAGTTGATTTTATCGCATACTGAGTGTTGATTCCATCAACGGTGGATAATATCATTGGGTACAACCAAAACTCCACTCTAAACTAAGGGTGGTTCGGTTTGGTTTGCTTGTCACCCTAACTGTGGATTGTTAATGTCAAATTTTGACATTGTACGTATTCGAGAACTTATGATTTTTCCCACATCAACGGGAGATCAATACGATACGTCAAACGTCGCTTGTCGAATAGGGGTCCTTGTTTGGGGATTTGGAATTGTCTGGATAAATATAAGTTGCCTGAGGAAAGAAAAGTACATCGATAAAAGCTTGTGGGCATTTCTCAGGAGGGCCATTTTTACGTGTCCGGGGCAATAAATGATTGAATTTACTGTTCAATAAATCTGAATTAATTTAGGCATGATCATCAGCCTATATTCTGTCTGGGACACTATCAAATTATTTATTTATTATTTATATAATACAAGAAAAAAAAAATGAAATGCCGAAAATGATGTTCGGTGGGCGTGTCCCGCACCCAGATTTTATGAAACAAAAAATTATTACTCAAGATGGGGTATTAGATCGGAGTTATTATGGTTATTCACGCATAAGGTATTAGTTAGCTTATCATATTCTTTATATCAAAATAATGTGTCTGCTCAACACATTGAATAAACTCAAATTTACGATGTGTCCCGGGCTAGAGACTGATATCGGTGTAATTTGCAAAACATGTCGGTACTTCTTCAAAGTTGTAGACCAGGAACTCAGTGTCTCAAACATAGTATGCTTTAGTTGTGCCTTAACCGTTGAATAAAGTAGAGGTACAGTCACAGTAGAATAAAGTGATTTTTTAAACGTTTCTCCGTCCTTCGGTGGGTTTGGTCCTATGTTTTTTTGAGATCGGTGGTGCAATTTACTCCGAAAGTTTTAGTGCAATTATCGTTATGCAAGTGATTAAGAAATCCTCGGAAGTACGTAAATCCATCATTATTACATCTCCTCTGCATCATTCATGCTATTTCTGTAATTGTTAAAAAGCGATTAAATTTGATATCGCTGGTGTTGATTTCCTTGGTTTCGGTGGATTTTTTGACCACCGATATCAAAAAATTGATCACTGAATTCAAATTCTGCTTTGTTAACTAGTTTGTTGTACTAATTTATCACATCTAAAAAGTGAAATATACGTTGTATAAACATAAAAATATGTTTGTAAGTAAATTAAGTCATAGTAGATACACAAAATCACTAGTTTACTATGAGTAGTTTTTTTTTAAACCAGACGTGTAGACCCAATGTTTGTTTCTCTGTCTTGATATTCTTTTCAAACCAATTAAGTAAATTATGTTAATTGTCCTCTGTATCACCTGAGGCACTACACCTTGATACCTTTGAACGTATCAGCCATGTTAAATGAATGTAGTCAATTAGATCCCACTTCTTTTAAAATAACTTGTGTATGTAAGTACTATGCAAGGTGCACCCAAGGGACTGAGCAAATTCTAATGTCGAGATCTCTTCAAAGGCACTGAGCGTACCTACGAATCGATATTTCTAAAGGATAGCCATAGACACAAATTGAACATAGCAAATGTTTCAACAATCCTCAATGCCTTATGTCTTTATGTCTAAATATAGGAGGCACAATTTAGCTCAAGTGTTTGAGGGTGCTGGAGATCATAATTCATTGGTAATTAGATCTTCAAGCATTACTCGACCACTTCAAATATTATAATTTGAAATTGATGGAGTTCACGATTTAAAACTCTGTTATTAAAAAATTCTTGTTTTCCGTATTGCATCACATTGCTTTATAAGTAGTTAAGTACACTAAATATTTTTTGAGCATTGAACACCACTCAAAAGTGTATTGTTTATTGGGTGCAGGTAACATAAGTTTCTTTTTGATGCGTGTGCGGTCGGATTGCGTGAAACAAACATCTTCTCCTTCATGGCTATAATAATGCAATGAATATTTGATTATAATGTGCGAATTTGTGGTCGACATGTCTGAAACTCGTTCCAGGACCATACATCACCCTGTTATATCTGGACAGTCATATAGTGTGGGATATCTTCTAGAGATGTTAATTTACAAGCCGTAATTTGGTTATTTTAAAATCTTAAGTCTATATCTAGTGAATTTATGTAAGCTTTCGAGATCATTAGCCTTGTTACATCGCTTATCATCGAATAGGAATGAAAAATATGATTAAAATATAATATAATTGAGATATAAAATTGAAATGTGATTTTTGTGTAAGCATTATTGAATTCGGTGATGTAAATTGATTTCAGTGCCTGCACATGATTTCGGTGTTTTTTAAATCTCAAATATCTTAAAAACTATAAGGTTCTAATGGAGGCCTCCACTACCAATATTTTTTATATTAAGGGTAGATTTTAGGAAATAAAGTCGCATATCATATAAGTTTAAAAAAAAATTGGCACCGAAGTCAGGCACCGAAGGTCAACTCTGAGAATCGCCCTTGTAACTAAAGTGAAAACTTTGCCAAAAATTTATATCATAATTAACGCCACTAAATTATCTAATGATACCTACAGGTCTTTATAAAACCGTATCAAAATCGTACTTACAGTAAGCCTTGAAATTTCCATGCATTATTATCAACGGTCAAGTGTTATCGCTAGGGTTGTCATCAAATTTTCATAGCGTATCCCAGGGCTGGCAATTTGACGATTTTGTCGACGCACCCCTTCTTTTATAACTCGGTAAAATGCGAACGCATCATACGAGACCTTTATAGGACAAGAGCTGGCGTTGAAAATAGTAAAAAAAAAAGTTCAATAGCCCTAAGCATTATGTTCAAATGTTTTTCAGGGAAAACATCGTGAGGAAATAGGACTTAATTCCAACAAGGTCTAGTTTCCCCTCTGATTTCAAGTCAGGAAAGTCAGATGGTAGTCACTTTCGTAAAAACTAGTGCCTACTGCAATTTTTGTATTTTTTTTTAATTATCCAATATAACTCTTATAGTCAGACCTTTAAAAGTCTGCAGCGATTTTGATAGACCACGCAGTACAAGTGTCATTTTAAACGTCAAACTTCTATGATATTATGACGTATGCATAACACTTACACTGCGTGGGCTATCAAATCCGCTGCAGACTTTGTTTGGTGCAACTATATATACTAATTTAACATAGTGAAACAGCGAACGAAAACCGCGTACGGTTTATCTGCCGACATTGTCGCTCGTTTACATTCCGGTTGGTTGCTATATCTACGTAAATGTATAATAAAGTATAGTATAGTATAATAAAAATTTCTCGGGATTACGAGTAGTTGCCGAGCGGACCCCAGACTCTCGTGAGCCGTGACAAAAAGCCGGGATAACGCGTGGAAGACAACTCAGAGTACGTAAAATTCAATAATATTTAGGTAGGTACTTCTTCTTCTCTGTCGTATCGCTCTTGACAGAGCGGTCGTGGTCACGTTGAGGCGTCCGCATCGGTAGTAGAGGCGGACACAGCTCTTCGCACGATCTCCCGCCATCTCTCCCTGTTGGCAGACTGTCTGGCACAGTCAGATACGCGTTTTCCCACTGCGGATTTTATTTGGTCAGTCCAGCGCATAGGTGATCTGCCGCGCGATCTGGTTCCCTCCACTCTTCCTTACCTCCACTCTTCCTTAGGTACAGTCACCTGCATTTAATAGGTTACTCCTCGAAGGCAGCAAAAATGATATATGTGATTCTTATGGCATTACAAATAAGATCGTGTGAGACATTTTTGCGGCCTTCGTTGTTGTCGTGTATAAAAAATAATTTGATTTAAAGTAGCGCTGGCACTGTGGTGAATAAAAAATAATAATGTTTTTAAATGTTTTAATAGTTAATGGAAAAAGTGCCTCGGATAAGATCCGCAGTAAAACATTGGACTATTGGAGTACAAGGGTCCTCTTGTTATTCTAACCTGGTTAATGGGAACTTGGTAGGATATTGAAAAGATAAAACCAAATATCTGACATGCAATTTAATATACTCCGGTAACTACTTACAAGGCACTCCGCTTTAGGGCGGGCGCTACTCAAAATACAATCTGTTTCTATAAGCCGTTGGCGGCTGTGGGGTGACACTATGGCAATTCTTAACCTACGATCGCGAGACGGGCGAAACGCGGAGTTTTGGCCAAAACCTAAAACGAAAGTCTAGTGCACTCACGGATACCGGGTGTAGCTTTCATCCTGGAACTTAGCGTAGCAGACAGATCGACGTAGATCAGCGGCGGGCGTTCATCGAGCCCCAGCTGTGACAAGCTAAGGCGAGAACAACCCGCGGCGCTCGGAGTTTTACGGGAAGGACCCGCACGAAGACACCTTGGAGTCGTCGGACGGCAGCATAGCCATCCGACACACGGCCTGCAAGTCGAGGCCGCGTCCTACGGCGTAGAAGCAGCGTCAACATGACGCTCAGCAAAATCGGGGACGCGCAACAGCGCGCCAGGGAACACGATCACCAACCGTGCTCATGTCCATCGGCGACACGGGACGCACTAAGTAAATCACGCGCACAATTCACGCACAGCGATATGCGCACTTTATAAATCGGTCTCCCACCAGCCGGACCAGGCGGCGGAAGGAGACGAGGCAATTCCTCTTAATCTTTAATTAGAAACCATCCACATGCTAGCGTATTCCCATCCCAAGTCCAAGTCAAGTGCCAGTGACAGTTCGAAATCTTCCCCTACCGGACCCGTTGCGTTTCGATTCACATCAACACATTAAACGTCAAACCAACTTAAATCTTTTCTAAATCAAATGATTCTCGAAAAATATCAATACTCATTAATACTTGTAATATTTTAAGTGGTTAATAATAATTTCTAATAATTACATTTATATCGTACGTTTCTACTTTGTTTCCTTTGGAATATATCCTTGCTTATGCCTGAACAAAACGCCTATATTCTTAGCTGTCACCGGGCTGTCAAACTTACGACTACCCAACGAAAGTCTTTTTTATGTTTTTATATAATTTCATAAATGATTCTAAAATACAAATTAAATTAGGATGTGACCTACTTGAGCAGTTAAAGCGGATCACGAGGATAATTTTGATATACGTGAAGCCAGGTTTGGTCCAGCAAACTCTGTACAATCTGGGTGACAAGTTCCGTTCAAGTGGCATACTCTTTAGGCTTGTTTCTTCGAAACCAGTTAGCCAGGAGGCGGTATATGCTAATCAACCTACAGCTGAGAAGGTACATTACAGTTTTACATAAGTGTCATACTCTGGTGTATGTTATTCTGTTGGAAATGCGACAATCATGTTGTACAGGTTATCCTGTATGGAAAAGTATGTATCTATCATAGGCAAGTATGTAGCATCGCTACAATATCCCCTCTCTCGGCAAAGAGGTTAAGCACCGGTTAACCGAGGCAGCCGGGGTAACCGGAGAAAAAATAAATTAACCGGATACCTAATCAACAAGTCCATTAGGACGTTAATTATATATATTCGTTTAACATTAAGCTTAGAACCGTATTTACTGAGCATGCTAACCGTCATTAAAACTTAATTTACCTATGTCCATCTCTGGGACTGTAAATTTTATTTCTAAATGTTAACTCTATTAGAAATCACAGTGCATGGCCACTACACTGTGGTTTCTGCAACCTAACTAAAAAATATTTTTTCAATTCAAGTAATCCTAAATTGACTGGTCTAGCCACTATTTGACATAAATAATAATAAGCTAACTCCCTATTCTAAGATTCACTAAAGTATTGAAATCCAATTTAAATATTAAGTATTTTCAACTATATTTATAAATTCTTACCATTTAGTATATTACAAGTAGTCATATATCTAATGCAATACTAATAATTATATTTTAATATGGCATGCCCTACTATGTGCATGCCTATGACTACAAAATTAAATTACTAGTACCTTAATGTAATATGGTAACTAGTTGCTAATTTATATTTACAAATAATATCAATAATAGTGGAGGCTAACTTGTAGCTCACACTCAAGTCAAATCCCAATGTGTAGGCAGTGGGCTTACACTAAGTGAAAAAAAAACTTAGTTTTCTTTTTCATGTCTAAGTCAGTGAATCGTATCCAATATAATTACATCACCCTGGACCCTTAGGGTGTGTAGTCACAAAAAAATTTGGTTTCCCTGGAAACGCTTGAAAAAAAATCTTGACCAAATGAGTCAAGGAGGTACGCGTACTCAAAAAAAATGGGTTGTTACCTAAGTTCACCCGAATAAAAAATAAGTTACTAACTTGAAAATACACCTTGTAAAGTTTAATATTGAGCATAATGTCACTGAACCAATGCTTTAAAATTAAATGGTAACTGATTTTTTTCAGATTACCTTAACTACAAAGCGGTTTGCTCTAGCAGTCGGAAATTCGGAGGTTATGTGACGAATCAGGAATACTACTCCAAATGGAATGCAGCATGCCGTTCAACAACATGTCCCTACCTTTAGCGAATACAAATGGTGCATGTTTCAGCAGAACTTTAAAAAATGCTATGCTAAGATAGCTGAAATTGAGGTTGATTCTAAGACCAATTTCCTCAAATTTCAAAAAACAAAAACGAATATGAACATTTAAGTTCTATAAAATAGTTCTATTTAGAACCAAATAAGTCAAAAACAAAGAAATTTAGAGTGTCTCGTCTATCATACTAAGTCACCAGAATGAAAAGTTTGAGTTGGTTTGAGAAATAAAAATGAATAAATATTTTAATACTTTTGAAATGGGTGGGTCGGGCGGGTGGTTGTCTAACGCGGCACCCCATGGTCGCGTATTAAACAATGAGGCATTAGGCATGGGTAGGGATGGGTAGATAAGGTATCCCCCCCCTCCTACTTCATGAAATTCCTCTCCTTCCCCGTCCGGCATGTCGGTAGAAAAAAATGGTTTGCTTGTGTCAGGGTATGTAATAAAGTATAATAAATTGGTAACACTTCACTTTATACAGGAAGTGTTAAAATAAATTACCTACCTCTCAAATGGAGCATGGTGAAAAAAAATAATATGTGGCTGAGCGCTATGCTAACTAGTCATAGTGTAGCCTAATAATAATTGTAATAATTGATGAATTTGCTACCCTGTCACAAGTAAACTTACAAATTAATTAATATTGTATTTTTAAAACAAACAATTTCACTCAATTTTTTAAATATTAAGTTTTTTTTAAATGACAAAAATTTTATAAATTTATGTTATCACTCTCCCAAGCTCACAGTAACCAGGCTATATATTGAATTTAAGCTTTGTTCGGGCGCCATTGTCGTGAATAAAAAATAATTTGATTTAAAGTAGCGTGACATTGTCGTGAATAAAAAATAATAAGGTTTTGAAGTGTTTAAATAGTTAATGGGAAATAGTGCCTCGGATAAGATCCGCAGTAAAACATTGGACTATTGAAGTACAAGGGTCCTCTTGTTATTCTAACCTGGTTAATGGGAACTTGGTAGGATATTGAAAAGATAAAACCAAATATCTGACATGCAATTTAATATACTCCGGTAACTACTTACAAGGCACTCCGCTTTAGGGCGGGCGCTACTCAAAATACAATCTGTTTCTATAAGCCGTTGGCGGCTGTGGGGTGACACTATGGCAATTCTTAACCTACGATCGCGAGACGGGCGAAACGCGGAGTTTTGGCCAAAACCTAAAACGAAAGTCTAGTGCACTCACGGATACCGGGTGTAGCTTTCATCCTGGAACTTAGCGTAGCAGACAGATCGACGTAGATCAGCGGCGGGCGTTCATCGAGCCCCAGCTGTGACAAGCTAAGGCGAGAACAACCCGCGGCGCTCGGAGTTTTACGGGAAGGACCCGCACGAAGACACCTTGGAGTCGTCGGACGGCAGCATAGCCATCCGACACACGGCCTGCAAGTCGAGGCCGCGTCCTACGGCGTAGAAGCAGCGTCAACATGACGCTCAGCAAAATCGGGGACGCGCAACAGCGCGCCAGGGAACACGATCACCAACCGTGCTCATGTCCATCGGCGACACGGGACGCACTAAGTAAATCACGCGCACAATTCACGCACAGCGATATGCGCACTTTATAAATCGGTCTCCCACCAGCCGGACCAGGCGGCGGAAGGAGACGAGGCAATTCCTCTTAATCTTTAATTAGAAACCATCCACATGCTAGCGTATTCCCATCCCAAGTCCAAGTCAAGTGCCAGTGACAGTTCGAAATCTTCCCCTACCGGACCCGTTGCGTTTCGATTCACATCAACACATTAAACGTCAAACCAACTTAAATCTTTTCTAAATCAAATGATTCTCGAAAAATATCAATACTCATTAATACTTGTAATATTTTAAGTGGTTAATAATAATTTCTAATAATTACATTTATATCGTACGTTTCTACTTTGTTTCCTTTGGAATATATCCTTGCTTATGCCTGAACAAAACGCCTATATTCTTAGCTGTCACCGGGCTGTCAAACTTACGACTACCCAACGAAAGTCTTTTTTATGTTTTTATATAATTTCATAAATGATTCTAAAATACAAATTAAATTAGGATGTGACCTACTTGAGCAGTTAAAGCGGATCACGAGGATAATTTTGATATACGTGAAGCCAGGTTTGGTCCAGCAAACTCTGTACAATCTGGGTGACAAGTTCCGTTCAAGTGGCATACTCTTTAGGCTTGTTTCTTCGAAACCAGTTAGCCAGGAGGCGGTATATGCTAATCAACCTACAGCTGAGAAGGTACATTACAGTTTTACATAAGTGTCATACTCTGGTGTATGTTATTCTGTTGGAAATGCGACAATCATGTTGTACAGGTTATCCTGTATGGAAAAGTATGTATCTATCATAGGCAAGTATGTAGCATCGCTACATTGTGTAATATATTATTGCAGGTGACTGTACCTAAAAGTATACCCAATAGACGTCACATGATTACCTAACTCATTATTTTCAGATTAGGCATTAAGTTTAAAAAATGAATTATACAGTAACAATAGCGTTTTAGCCACGCGTTTTAAGTGTGTTATATTACTTTTTATGCTTAACATATTTATTCAAACATTTTTATTATTCGCACGAGTAAATATTTAGTTTAAGTTGCAGTATTGCACAGGTATGTACACAAAAACATAAATATAATAATATTGTAAAACAACCATTGGAGCAATAAAAACCTTGAAATATCTGTAAATAATAATGCTGATAAAATAGATAGTAATGTTTATTGAGACGATTTTGTTACGTAAATAAGTCAATATTAGTTATTGCATCACAAATGTAACAATACTGTCTTTGACATCACCATCCCCCTTGATGAGAATCTCGTGAAGGCCGAGAAGGACAAGTCCAGTAAGTACCTAGACTTGGCTCACGAGATAACCTCCATGTGGGATGTTGACTCGATCATTGTCCCGATAATCGTTTCAGTAAATGGTCTAGCGGAGAGTCTGGACCAATATCTTGAGAGACTCTCGCTAGGTGGTTGGATCAAGGGTCAGATGCAGAAGGCGGTGATCTTAGACACGGCGCGTATAGTACGTCGGTTCTTCACTCTGTGGCCGTGACCACCGGCAGCTTGGGCCCTGCTACCGCTACCGCTACCCTATAGGTTAGGTTTTTGATAATGTGTTTATATAACTACTTTATTATTTTTTGTAATGTTTTGTGTTTTTATATTTTACTTTTATACTCACATTGTAAAATCCTAACCTAAGATCCTAGTTGAATAAAGGAGTTATAATAAAAATTCCTACTAAACATTATAAATGCGAATTTCTGTTAAGTACCTATTCACGCTTAAACCGCTGAACCGATTTAGATAAAATTAAGTATGGAGATAGATTGAGGCCCGGGTACTTGTATATCGTTACGTTTGATTTTACTCCACATACTTTTTAGGGTTCCGTACCTCAAAAGGAAAAAACGGAACCCTTATAGGATCACTCGTGCGTCTGTCTGTCCGTCTGTCCGTCTGTCACAGCCAATTTGCTCCGAAACTACCGGACCAATTAAGTTGAAATTTGGTACACATATGTAAGTCTGTGACCCAAAGACGGATATGTAACGTCAACAAATGAATTTTAAACATACTTTTGGGGGGTAAACGATTAAATTAAAAAACAAAGTTTTGAAAACTATATCGTGTTACATATCAAACGAAAGAACTCATTTTGAGAATCTCAAATATATTTTTCTTATAAATTTACGATAAAAAATTTAGAAGTTATTCAAGAAACTAGACAAAAAATGACCATTCCCCCCCTCTATCTCCGAAACTACTGGATCTAAAATTCTGAAAAAAATACATAAAATAGTCCTTTACCTAAAGATGACAGGAAAACCTATTAGAAATCTAGAGTCAAGCATGAGTCGGATTTAAGAACGAAAATGCGGTTAACGTTTTTTTAGGGACACAGCCGCAATGGTTTAAGTGAAACGTGATGTAGACAGCTATTGCGAAGGCCCTAGGCCGATATCCGCATAAGGCCGAAGGCCCGAAGCGTCCCAAAGAGGCGTGCCTTTAGCTTCAAGCGTGAGTCGGACTGAAGACAAAAAATGCGACTAGGCTGTATCTGGCAATTAGCCGCAATGGTACTTGTAGTACAGTCAACAGCAGAAGTTGCTAAGCGGGCGAGGTGTTCAAAATTACCTTCACATGCTCTTATTGTCTTAAGTATAAAGTCGCGTCCAGATCATTTTAAACCACTCGCCCGCTTAGCAACTTCTGCTGCTGACTGTACTGATTGATTAGGATACGTTTTACGTGTTACGTGTTTACAAAGCACTAGGTATACAGGGTGGCTAAAAAATAAACTAAGTGTATTCCCGTTGCCAACGTGCAACCCTGAAATCGCGAAGAAAAATTTGGCTGTTTCATACATTTTGGCTGGTCCGTTATCTATGGGAGGATACTTCTTTTTTCGCGATTTCGGGGTTAGTCCCGTACTAAAAGTAGCTCAGTATAATCCCAAAACCTCCTCGTACTTTGACCACCCTCCTGTAGGTATTATCTCTCTTCGGCCTTCGCTTATACAACACTTTCGGAAGTTGTCGGAAGCGCGACCCGTCGGACGCTCGAGTTTTCAGCTCTACGCATTTGGACACTTGTATTATTGTTCGGCATTTAATCTTCAGAGATGTAGAGATATAAGCCACCACGCCAGAAAACTTCATGTTACATCTGGTTTTTGATTGACCCATTCGGGTTTTTCAAGACGTTTCACTCACGTCACGTTTCACGTACAAAAAAAAATGTTGGAAATTGTGTGATGTACGGAACCCTTGAAACGCGAGTCCGACTCGCACTTGACCAGTTTTTTTTTTACTATTTTTACTATTTTAATCGGACTTGTTTATGAAAATCGATTCTTAAGGAATAAACTAAAAAAACCGGACAAGTGCGAGTCAGACTCGCCCACCGAGGGTTCCTAACTTTGTACAGTGAAGTCTTAGTAATAGGGTTGGGACCCTATTACTAAGACTTCACTGTATTACTTACCCTTTGGGTACGGAACCCTAAAAGCTAGTGTTTTAGCTACCTAGCTCTCGGCCTACCCGTTAGTACCTCAACGAGTACAATATAAAGGTGTGACTGTGCCCTGCGGGACCTTTAGACTCTCGATTTCTCCCGACCCCTATTACAGAGGTACCTACTGATCGAGGGTTACAGGTTCAATCCTAAGAATTTACATATATTATTATAAAAGTGTTGATATTTTTTTAAAGCTCCATAAAAAAATGTTTATTATAAAGGTCTCAAGATTGCTGTTCATGTTTTTTGGCAAACGTACTAGAGTCAGATCAAGAAAAGTCTGCAGCGGATTTGATAGCCCACGCAGTACAAGTATTATTTTAAACGTCAAACTTCTATGATATTATGACGTATAAATAACACTGGCACTGTGAGGGCCATCAAAATCGCTGCAGACTTTGCGTGGCTTAACTTTATACAGGGTGTAATTTTAACCACCTTTCGTATTCTCTAGTGACTAGTGACTTTGGGCCCGATTCGGATTTTGAAATAGACATCTATTAGACATGTTTTAGACATCACCAAGATACGATAACGATATGTTTAAGATCTAACCTGTCCTAATTTGACATTTGCGCGATTCTGGAGATACTCTTGAACGATATCCACAGGATATGACTTAGAGATCCAATTCACATCTAATAGATATCTTACTCTATCTAACGTAAAAGTGACATTCGGCGCGATTCGGGAAATGAAATAGATCTCTACTAGACCTCAACAAGTTAAGATATGGATAATTTAACGATATTTGTAAGATAGATATGTCAAATTTGACGTTTCCGCGATTCTGGAGGTCCTCTTGAACGATTTCGACAAGTTATGGCTTAGATATCCAAGTCACATCTAGTCGATATCTATTGTATTTAAATCTAGTTGATCTCTATATCGTTTCTAGATCTTGTGATTATCTCGTTTCCCGAATACGCGTGATTATTGGTTGCCCGAATTGCGCTGCAAAAGAGAACTAGTCGATATCTAAACTATAACGTGTATAGAATGGATCTAGTACGTGTCGTCTCTTGTGAATATCTTGAAGTAGGAATACGGCAGTTTATAGGTCTAACAGAACTGAACTGATACAGTCAACTGTAAAAGTATAGGTATGATAATACTATTACTTATTCTGTGGTATAGGGTTAAATTACCACATCCACTGTAAAAAATGATACCTATTGATTTCGAAAGAAAGTCTAACTTTGTACATATAATGCAGTTGCAAAATAATGGCTCGAGAATTTCGATGTACAGTCGCCATCATAGATAACGGAGCGGCCAGGGTGCTCACAAATATCTGAACACGCCTCTATTGTCAGGGCGTTAGATTGCGTGTTCAGATATTTTTGAGCACCGTGGCCGCTCCGATATATATGATGGCGACTGTACATCGAAATTCTCGAGCCATCATTTTGCAACTGCATTATTTTAAATTGATGTATTTATAATAAGATTAATAAGTAATAAATAATAATAATGTCCCTTCTGTCTCTTAATTCAAAATGCAATACGAAGCCCTCTGATTTGAACACGGCGCGGATATTTCGAATTCCTAACTGACATAAAGGGCTTTGATGCGAGAGAGATAGCTGCTTTGTTATACGTGGAGTAAGGGAGAGGACAGAGTAGGGTTGTACAAGTTCTTTGGTTTTATGATGTGAAGTATTTTTTAATTTTTTTTTCTACTCCCGTACTTTTATTTGTCATTTAAAGGGTCGTGCACACACCTTTAAAACCCTACCTTATAGTTGTCAAGACAAGTCTTTAGTCTATTCCCCAAAGAAGAATTTGTGCATACACGCAGTATCTTTTTGACGATTTTACGATACTTCGTTCTATTCTATTATTCAGGGTCTAATGATGGGAGTCATAAGGTTTAAAAGTCTTCAAGTTTATAGTCGGTCCAAAAATAGTCTGCCCACGCAGTGCAAGTGTCATTTATACGTCATAATTGCGTGGGCTATCAAATCCGCTGCAGACTATTTTTGGTCTGACTCTAGACTTTTAACAACACTTATTTAGGTCAGCGTTATTAATATTAATAATAAAAACTCTATGTCACGTAATATTCTGAACTTGTCATGTAATTTGCTATCTGTCAGCGCTTTGACGTCAAAAGGTTTTGATATCTTTTTTTTTTGATGTTTGTAATATTTATTTTGTAAAATGTTTTATATGCAATTGTAAAATGGTCTGAATGGTCTTTACATATTACAAACCGTTTCGAACACGCGTAATAGTAATAATCTTACCTAATAGTAAACCGAGATCGTCTGAGTCTGCAGCTGCGTCAAGAGATGCTTGATGCCGCGGCGAATATGGGGACTGGGCGTGTGATTTCATAATCATAATCATTTATTCTTTGCATCCATTTCTCAAGATGTAAGTATGGCATCGTTACTGAAATCAGGTGTAGCTAATGGCATTGACTTCAATAACTCTGAGTTCAAACAGTGTATTTCTTGCCCAGAAAATTCAGTCGTCGGTATCCCACGATTCCCCGATTTTTGGGGCTGCGAGGTGTATGTTGTAGGGAGCTTGGATCAGAAATACTGGGCAGAAGCAATGAACGTAGTTTACCTGAAGAACAGATCACCAACCAAGGCCGTGTTGGGTGCAACTCCTGAGGAGAAGTCGGGATTTAAGGTAAATTTGGAGAACGAATTTTTGGTTGTGTTGCTTAATCTTAAGGATCGTAAGAAACTGGATCCGAAATGTAAATCGTACGTTGTTGGTTACTGCGAGAATACGAAAGGATATCGGTTTATAGATCCCGCTCATCCTACGAAATATTGTGTAAATTCTACAAGGACCCGGTTCAGCAACCTGTGGTCAACGAGCCGACTCCACTTGTTCATTACTAATGAATCTGAAAATGTAGGAATGCAGACGGCGGAATACGCTGACGTCGCGGAAGAGCAGGAACGCGCGAGCGAGAAACAGGACATGGATGCTGCCGAAAACGAAGAAATCAGTTGTCGACGTCGAAGGCGGGCAACCCTGGATTCCCGTATGACGCTCTAAAATAATTCTCTGTAGTTATGGTGGTAGTGGACTAGGTGGGCCACCACTGCTCCGGCGTGGTCTCCTGGTAGCTAGGTCTTCTCAAGCTGCTGCGTTGCTGGTGAGGACCCGGGCCGCTGCGGCGCCGGTGTCTCGGGTAGGTGTAGTTGCAGACAGAAGGAAATGCAGTATTTTCCACAAACGCGTTTAATATTCATTCACCTACATACTTTAAACGACTCGTACACTAGCGCCTGACAAACGTGATACAGCGTTTTCTCTACTAGTAAAAATACTACTACTACTACTAAAAAGTAAACTAATAGCAATCACACGCGGCGTGTTTAGTGGCAGTTGATCGAGTCTAGCCTCAAACCCAGCAAAACAGGTCTAGGAGAAGGAAAACTCCAAAATCAAACCTAGAACTGTGTTTCATTAGGCCCAAGTCTTATGGTTAAATCAGTATGTTTGGTGAGATAGGCGTCAATAGCATGGGTCGGCAACCTGACTAGGAGAAGGAAAACTCCAAAATCAAACCTGGAACTGTGTTTCATTAGGCCCAAGTCTTATGGTTAAATCAGTATGTTTGGTGAGATAGGCGTCAATAGCATGGGTCTGCAACTTGTCTAGGAGAAGAAAAACTCCAAAATCAAACCCGGAACTGTGTTTCATTAGGCATAAGTATGCTCCATGCAGAAATAAGTGGCGTATATCTTCAAGCACCCAAGTCAAGGTGAGGACTGAGTGGCATCAAGGTGTAATATCGTCAGGTGACAAGCAAAAGTCACTAATTACTAAAAACATTTAAACAAAAATCGACCTTCTTTTAGTACTAATATGGTTCACTGTGGCTATGAACTTGTGGTCGTACTTAGTGACTTTTGTTTGTCACCCGACGATAGCAAAAGTCACTAAATAACACCATTGAAATTATTGGACAATAAACCGTGTTACAAGTGTAAAAAAGTGCATTGTTACTTCAATTTTTTGATAGTACTTAGTGACTTTTGCTTATCACCCGACGATATGAGATATGATGTCGTGAAGGTACTACCTCAGGGCACCAGGGCATACCCTGTTGTACATCAGCTCTTACCCTTCTAAACGAAGCTCTGGGAATGGACAGATATTTCTTCGGTACTCGTGGGAACAAAATGGAAAAAAAAAGTAGAAATAACAAAAGAGAAGATTGGAGAAAGCGAAACTAAAACGGCAAGAAAAACTAGCCACCGGAAACGATGACGCGAAACGGCAACGACTTAATAGAAGGCGTGATCAGACAAACAGTACACTGAGAGAAAAATCATCACCAGGAATTAAAAAACAGTTCTGTACTGGGGGAAAAAATGAAGTTTTAGTAATAATTATGGACGTTTCACTATTTCTGTAAAGTTTATTTATTTCTACAAACAGCTCAGTAATCCCAAATATAATTTCAACAAACAGATTATAGAAATTGCAAGAACTAATAGAAATTGCAAGTCAATTTGTTCCTATTAGTTAACTCTCCTTGTCCCCGGATTAAGTTTATTTTTGTAATTCTAAGTGTATTTTTGTTGTACTTTTCTATCAGTGTAGTAGAGTTAAGCCACGAAAAGTCTGCAGCGATTTTGATAGCCCTCGCAGTGCCAGTGTTATTTATACGTCATTATTTCATAGGAGTTTGAGGTTTAAAATAATACTTGCACTGCGTGGGCTATCAAATTCGCTGCAGACTTTTCTTGGTCTAACTCTAAGTCACACACTCAACGACAGTTGCAGCTTGACAAGACTAAGCATCGCAACAATTAAGAGCAGCGTAATCACAAATAAAGTACGACACGTGACTAGAAAGAGTTCGCCAACATAATTACTAGTATTTAAGTATAAATTGTATAATTACCATTGTATAAATCAAATTAGCATAAGTTTTAATGAATAAATATTATCTTATCTTATCTTATAATAATATACTGTCTGAAACACGAAGTGCCGAATCGGCTGAAGAGCGAGAGGCTCGTTTGAGCGCGTTACGAGTATAATTATGACTCTCAAGTTAGAGCAAGCGAAACCACTGAAAAGCGAGAAGCTCGTTTGAGCGCGTTACGACAGAGTATATCTCAAGTTAGAGCAAGCGAAACCACTGAAGAGCGAGAGGCTCGTTTGAGCGCCTCACGAACGCATAGCTCTCAAGTTATAGCAAGCGAAACGCCTGAAGAGCGAGAGGCTCGTTTGATTGCGTTACGAGAATATAACTTTCAAGTTAGAGCAAGCGAAACGCCTGAAGAGCGAGGGGCCCGTTTGAGTGCGCTCATTTTATTATTTTTAGCGCATTTATATTAAAGCTTGTTTTTAAATAAGTTTTATACTTTTAATTTATTGTATCTGATTTTGAGTTATATAATATTTTAAACTTTCGCGTTTTGAACACATATTAACTCACAGTATAGACGGTCTAACGCAAATTTTATTCAATTACCTTGATTTACCGACGTTTCGACACACGTTTCACTCATCGTGGTCGCGGCTGACTGATGTCTAGCAATGTACAAATTGCAGAACATTCCCAAAAAGCGGAAACGTTCTCGAGAATGTTCTCAGAACATTCCTGCAACATGGAAATTATTGTTTAAACAAGAGAATATACTTGAAATAAAGTTTAAATAGGCATAACTTAAAACTAAATGTTATTATGCATATATTATTGTCTATTACAGTTAGCTATTTTGTTGATGTGATAAGTTTACCAATACGTTGCTTAAATTCTCACTGTATTTCAGAGAACATTTCGACTTTCGACAATTTTTTTCAAATTTTTTTTTTGTTTCATTAGAATCTAAAGGCCTCTGTCTCCCGCCATGCCAAATCTCAGCGCGTTCGGACCAACTTGAAAAAATCAAAAAAACATCGGCCATTTTGATTTTTTTAATGCAGTTTATTTTGTCTCGGGGCCGGCCATATTGAAAAAAAAATGGCGGCGTCAAAAACTGCCAGGGTCCGTCTATGACATTTGGTCGAGCACCCCCCACCTAAGTCTGACCGTTTGGCCGGGCCGTCATACATTTTTCTGACCGGAAGCGGACGACCAAAAGTCGGAATTTTCTGGGGGTAAGGACTACACCTAAACTATCGTGAATATTCATCGTATAAACTACGATCAATAAATAAATTCTCGTTCTCGAGAACATTCTCAGAAGTTACCGAGAATTTCTCATGTGGAAAGTTTCGCAACTTTGGAAAGTTCTCGTGCGTGCATTGCTACTGATGTCCCAGCAAAATGCACAAATCTCTGTTTTGACATTTTGCTGGAACATCAGTCAGCCGCGACCACGACCAGTGAAACCTGTGTCGAAACGTCGGTAAATCAAGGTAATTGAATAAAATTCGCGTTAGACCCGTCTATAATGTGAGTTAATATGTGGTTTTGAGTTTTCAAAATGTCCCGCGTGGCGCGCTGACTAAAATCCCATCCAAAATGAGACTTAATCGCGCTAGTCACGCTATCGAATGAAATGTACACTAGGGATTCTGAATTCTGAACAAAATAATTTCACGTAATGACACAGCCTGGAGATAGACAGACGGTGGAGTCTTAGTAAGGTAAACATACTAGTGCTCGACATGCTAATGCCCAATAGATACATTGCTGTCCCCTCTGTTGACAATGAGTACAATGACTTAAGTTTCAATATGACATGTACATACTGGGACTGCGTCGAGCACCAGCACGTTTACCTTAACCTTTTCGCAGCCATTGTCTTGATATAAAGTCAGTACATTTCGTGGCTCACACGCCACGACTTCATATCAAGTCGTGGTTTTGGTCAGGTTTGTTTACATGCAATTTTTGACGTGACGTTGATGACACTTTATTAGTTCATTGACGTGGCGGCGAAAAGGTTAATAGGGTCATATTTTTACCCTCAGGGTACGGAACCCTAAGCGCGGATGAGATGCTTACTCATACTTCATACTCATCCTCGTTTCCTGAGTAACATCCCTAGCATATTGTCGTCCTCTCAATATTGAGATTAAAAGTGCCGCTCCGTCTGGCGAGAATTATCAACCGTCGACATAAGTAGTGATAGCGAAAAAAAATCTGCTGACGTTTTTAAAAGATGAAGTCCTGTGATTTAAAAATGTAATAGTTTTCGCGGCATACCTGTGTTTTTAGGGTTCCGTACCCAAAGGGTAAAACGCGACCCTATTACTAAGACTTCGCTGTCCGTCCGTCCGTCCGTCCGTCCGTCTGTCTGTCACCAGGCTGTATCTCACGAACCGTGATAGCTAGACAGTTGAAATTTTCACAGATGATGTATTTATGTTGCCGCTATAACAACAAATACTAAAACCAGAATAAAATAAAGATTTAAGTGGGGCTCCCATACAGCAAACGTGATTTTTGACCAAAGTTAAGCAACGTCGGGCGTGATCAGTACTTGGATGGGTGACCGTTTTCTTTTTGCATTTTTTTCCGTTTTTTTTTTGCTTTATGGTACGGAACCCTTCGTGCGCGAGTCCGACTCGCACTTGTTTGGTTTAGTCATTTTATTTACGCTTATAGAGGAAAGTGGGGTAAAACCGGTTTTAAGTGAAAAGTTAAAAAAAAAACATAAATTTAGCAAAATCTGCTGTACTAGTCTCGTGCGTGGAATGTATGGATATAAAATAAAATTGGATGTTTCATACATTTTGTTGGTCTGATGTTGAAATTTCCTATGTTGGTCCCATAGTAAAAGTTGCTTAGTACGACTTAAACATTAACGGGTTTGAATAATTGCTGATAGTTCAGATACATACTGTATATTAGGAAAAGAGAGCTCTCTAATACATGGTGTAACATGAGGAAACCGAATAATTTTAACAGCGTATTACTAATCATATTTAGAGATAAAAATGTCCTATAAACTTTTTTGAAATTCGTCTAGTTTCAGAGTTAATACCAATTAAAAAATGAACATGTTTTTATTGTTTCATAGTGCAAAACGCCTTTTTGATGGCGATGTTGCTACTATGATACGTAGTCTAAATATCCTTATTTATTGATAGAAGTCAAAAAGTGACAAGTAACATTTTGCAAAAAGTAGGTTTTACGAAAAAAAATATGTAAAAATCAATTTTAAGTGACAAGTTTACCAATAACGTTTATTTTTTATGCACAAATACATTAAAAAAATTGAAAAAACAAAAGAAAATAACTTTTTTTGGCGAAATTGACCTAAACTCATATTTTTTTCCTTCTTTTGACCTCAGAAATGCGTGGTTAAAATTATTCGGTTTCCTCAAGTTACACCATGTATAAAAATAGTCGGTATGCTTCTAGAATGTCTAAGACGCTGCAGGCGACGTTCACCTGACACAGACACCTTTTTGTGTGAGTACTTCGCAGCGCTAAGTGCCCTGGAAGTGCCATTTTACAGACACCTGCAATGATATGTTACACAACGGAGGATGATATTTTTAGTTAGCAACATTAAAAAATTATTATTATTTTAAAAAATTAGGACTATTAACTCTACCTTGTTTGTATATTTTCGAAATTGTAATTTTTGTTAAAAGTAATCCCCACTTATTTCAACAGTTTAAGAGTATACGTCTTAGGAACAGAATAAATTCAATGCCTTCCAAAACAGCATTATATAGGAAAAGTATATTTGGAATGGCCCCACAAATTTTTAATAAAATACCGAATGAATTAAGAAATTTAGAGGATATGACAAGTTTTAAAAGTAAAGTTTTTAAATATTTAGTTGACAAAACATATTATAGTGTAAGCGAATTTTTGTTAGACTATAATTAATGGTAACTGTGCACAGCATGTAGTCACAGTCCATTAATGACAAAAAATTGTACGCCTTATGGCACAACATAGTGATACAACAGTAATACTACAAGATCTGTACTTATGTACTATTCATACCTATGTTGGACAAATAAACGATTTTGTATTTGTATTTGTAACATCGCAGTTTGGCAAACATTGAATACCCATTTAATTAGGGAACGCGTGTTTCGCCTCCACCATATGGCGATAGCGTTAATCAACCTAAATTACGTTTATATCACTGTTATAGACCAGGAGCTAGGCCCGGAAACATTCTATATACTCCCCGAGCATACAAAAGCAGACTCGCCCATGAAGAGTTCCGTAGCAGCAAGTAACATAATAAAATTGCGGTTTACGATTTATGACGTATTAAAAAAAACTAGTTACTAGATCTCGTTCAAACCAATTTTCGGTGGAAGTTTGCATGGAATGTACATCATATTTTTTTTTACTTTTATCATTCTCTTATTTTAGAAGTTACTGGGGGGGGGGGGGGCGGCACATTTTACCACTTTGTAAGTGTCTCTCGCGCAAACTAATCAGTTTAGAAAAAAATGATATTAGAAACATCAATATAATTTTTGAAGACCTATCCATAACGTATGGGTCAAATCTTTTCGTTTGGAATCGAATGAAACCAAATAAATACAACTCTTGACATTTTTCTATTTGGCCTTATTATCTTATCTTATTAGAGTTCTGTGTAGTAATTACCTAAGCTTAATTGAATATAACACCAGTCATTTCTGTAGGAGGAAACAAGGTTGACGTCCTATGTTATTCACATTCCTTCCCTGCTGTTTTTGTTTTCCGCAACAATGCGCAATTTTACTTATTAGCTGGTTTGATACTGCACGCCGTTGTATGGGAACCTTGCACTTTGTGACTATGCGCTGAAACTTGGCACAGTTGATTCTTAGCTGGTCTTAAGTAAATACAGACCGGGAGCCGTCGAGAGCCACCACTGTTCGCTGGGTAAGTTCGACGCTGCCGCGCTTCACTTGGAGCATCATTTCTCTAAAACTATACCTGTGTGCACTATCAAACCAGCTTTATTATTCTAGATAATGATAAACAGAAGCTGTCCTGCAAGGCTAATATGGCCGCCTTTTTATCATCTGTCGCCATGCCTGTCACGTTCTAACAAGTATGAAGGTGCGAAAGTGACGCATGACATGACAAGTGATAAAGATGCGACCATGATATCCGTGCTGTAATCTTTGACACTTTTCACGCGTTCGGCATTCCTGTTTCCAACGGAAAAGTTTTCTGGCCTGTCACTTTGACCTCCACCGATGATCAGTTGCCAGACGCCGAAAAAATGTAGCTATAGAACTAACTGTTAGTAGTTTCGTTTCACTAAAATATCAAGTATACTTACAATTTTCCAGTGCCAGCTCTTGGTCTATTATCGTGTTTTATTCTGACTAATTAAGTAGTTAACATATTTAGTTAAGGTTAGGTTTATAGTCTAGTCTAGACCTAGGTGGCAGTATGCCTATTCCCAGAAGCTATACTGGCCTTCATAGGTACGACCCCGAGTTTTGAAAAAAAAACTGAATGGACAAAACGCGTTGTTCATAATTTATGAAACCTGGGGCCTAGCCATGATGATGGCAATAGTTGATATCAGCCCCCAAACTGATTTTTAATAAGGGGTCATCCATTAACTACGTCACACAATGAATAATCCAAGTTTGAGACCTCGAGTGCCGAACGCAACTTATCCAAAAATCGAAGAAACCGCAAAAATTATCGTAATATATATTTATTGGGCCAACATCATAAACAAGTCTACAAAAAATCAGAACTACCGGATTTGACGCAAAAGAGCCCGGTTACAAAATTCGACAAAGTTAGGCCCACTTGCACCATCCCACTAACCCGGGGTTATGCGGTTAAACCGTTTACCCAGTGTGAAATTGTACTGGTAACCATAGTAACTCCAGGTTTAACTGGTTAACCCCGGGTTAGTGGAATGGTGCAAGTGGGCCTTACTGGATTAACTGGGAAAGATAAAATAAAAGGGCCCTTCCAGTCGAATTATTATCTAGACGCGCACTAGGTACCTATTCGGGTTGCAAGAGTACCTTTTTCTGCGACGCGACTTGAATACCGACCCGACCTAATTCAGCATTACATTAAATTACATCTTTGTTAAAAAAACCGGGCAATTGCGAGTCGGACTCGTGCACGAAGGGTTCCGTACCATAATGCAAAAAAACCGGGCAAGTACGAGTCGGACTCGCGCACGAAGGGTTCCGTACCATAATGCAAAAAAAAAACGGAAAAAGCAAAAAGAAAACGGTCACCCATCCAAGTACTGACCACGCCCGACGTTGCTTAACTTTGATAAAAAATCACGTTTGCTGTATGGGAGCCCCACTTAAATCTTTATTTTATTCTGTTTTTAGTACTTGTTGTTATAGCGGCAACAGAAATACATCATCTGTGAAAATTTCAACTGTCTAGCTGTCACGGTTCGTGAGATACAGCCTAGTGACAGACGGACGGACGGACAGACAGCAGAGTCTTAGTAATAGGGTCCCGTTTTACCCTTTGAATACGGAACCCTAAAAAAAGAGAAAGAAAGTTATATGACATGCATACTAATCATGCGTCTGTGTGGGTTTAGCGGTAGAATATAGAGTGTATTCATCCTTACTTGTCCTATCATGATGACCGGTCTGGCCTAGTGGGTAGTGACCCTGCCTGCGAAGCCGATGGTCCTGGGTTCGAATCCCAGTAAGGGCATTTATTTGTATGATGATACAGATATTTGTTCCTGAGTCATGGGTGTTTTCTATGTATTTAAGTATTTGCATATTATATATATCGTTGTCTGAGTACCCACAACACAAGCCTTCTTGAGCTTACTGTGGGACTTAGTCAATCTGTGTAAGAATGTCCTATAATATTTATTTATTTCAATAAACACTTTTCTTTGGAGTTACACAATATAACTTAAAAAGTTTTATACTTAAAAAACGCACACAAAGCATTGAGTAAAGCAGTGGCGTAGCTAGTGGATATGACGCCCGGGGCAGGCACCAAATTTGCGCCAGTGGGCAACCATTTAGGTTCTAGGGTGTGAGGATAAACACTCTGCCTACGGCGAGCGGTGATGGTAAATACGACTGACAAAAGTTTCCCTGCTGTGCCTTTGGCAAGGCGGAGAAGTAGTCTTTGCCCATTTTGGCGCCCCCGGCACGTGCCCCCTCCAACCCTCCCCTATAGTTCGTTTTATTAGCATTAGAAATAAGGTAAACAATCTTGATGTGTCTTTTAATTGAAAATCACAATTTAAAAATAAATTACAGCAAATATGTAACAATTATTAATCTAATACGATCATTTATATTCTTCTGCTTTCCACTGGAGTAAAGTCAGTTTACGGATGGTAATTTTGCGTGATAACGTCATAAGAAAACAGTACCATTACATTACGTAACGTTACCATGGAGATCGGTCCACAACGTGACACTTTTTTTGTGCATGCTACCGGTGTTCATCGATTTATAAGACGTTATCACGTCAAGTAAGTGATGGTATAAAATTAAATATGTATCTCTATTACTTAAAAAGAGGCATCGGCACAGATGTGAAATGTTTACTTCAGCCGGCCTAGCCAAGGTTACAATCGCTATCGCTTCGACAGCGAAAAACTTTGTGTCTCTCTATCACTCTTCCATGTTAGTGCGACAGTGACAGTTGCGTTTCGATCACTACGGAGCGTAATTAAGCGATTGGCATCTTGGTTACGCGGGCAGTTTACTTATAGGTTACGATTACTTAACAATAAATATTTTTTCTTTCTTTACAGCGGAATGTCATCTCGCTCAGATCTGTCCAAGTGAGGGAGTACCCTTCAGAAGACCACTATCATAAAAATCTCAAATTTTCTGTTTACTTACATTGTAGAAAAATGTTTCTAAAGGTGAGTACAATGCGGATATGAAATAATGAATGAATGAACGACTAAGGCACAGAATAAATAATAGTACTAGGTACAGAAGACTCACTCTCTAACAAAAAGCGTGTCACGATCATCACAGATATGGCCGCTAGGTGGCGACAGCGCCACGCGCGGCTTATGGCAAACCCCAAAATTGGGGTCGAATGGATGGACTTTTAGCTACCTGTTAGCAAAGCGACGAAATCGCGGAGTGAGCCACACCGAATAGCGGCTGGCGCTTACGTCGCATAGCGCCGCAATAATATTGAAGCGGCGTTAATAATACCGTAAGCGCCAACCGTCATAAGGTACCTTTACCCGTGGGACGTCACATATCTTTACTATACTGTATCTAGTTAATGTCTAATTCATTTCCCGAATGGCGCCGTCTGATGGCGACTGTACCAGATATCGGAACGGTCAATGTGCTCTTAAATATCTGAACACGCCTCTATTGTCAAAGCGTTCCGCTATAACAACAAATCAAAAATAAAATCAAACTAAAAATAGAACAGTCAAGCGGGAATTTGCAATTATGCATGCAAAAAAATGCGCTCTTGCCAAAAGACATACTTACGCCCACGCGTATATACCAGACTCCTGAAATTGATAACATAGACATCTATGACGTAATTGTACTATCCCAGAAAAAAAACATAAATGTGAAATGATAGCCAAGTTCAATATTAAAAATATGCGTCGTTGTTGACTTGAGTGTGAGATTTAGTTGTTGAATTGAGATCTACATGCCAAGTTTTAGTTCACTTGGGACGTAATAATTACATATATGGTTGTTAGAGTTTAGTTTTAGTTTTAATTGTAATATTTAGTTTAATTATTTTGTTAATACTTTTATTTTTATATTAATAAAATTAACTTTCCCATAATTACATCCCAACTAACTTTAAAGTTCACGATTTGGCTAGGCGTGTGAATAAAAACAGTTTTTTGGGAAATATTACTAATCGTAAAATCGTTTCTTTGTCTTAGGTTTGTAACCGTAGGTATTTGCCAATTTCTAGCTGGGTGCCAATTTCCAACTTGCTGGATACTCTGAAAGTGGGTTAGGTTTTTGATTGTAGGTCAGTCAGTCAGTCAGTGAGAAAAATCCCGATATTTAGCCGTTTGTATCTTACCATTTGAGCTACTTATATTTATGAAAATTGGGTTCTAGTAAACCTTAATAAAACTTTAATAAATGAATTAATATTAATTTGTTTACGTTAAATAGGATTTGAGTTACGTAAGGATCAAAATTGGCTCCAAATGTTTTTATATTAATACCCGGTTGAATTATACTAAATTTGGAGTTATAGTAAGCTTTAAGGTCCTTATCTAAATGAACCAATTTTCATTAAATTTGTTTATGTTTAGTAGATTTTGAGACGTAAGGGTGAAAAGACAGTGTCTCCAAATGGTTCGTGTATATATGTCGGCGGCCGATCGTAAGGTCAGGCATATCGTAATGTAATGTTCCTGTGTAATGTTTTGACGATAGTCACATTAAACCAATATACAGGGTGGAAAGATAAGTCGGGCCCTGGAGGGAAACTACCTTAAATCCTTAAGCTGGCTCATTTTATTTTTAAAAAGAAACAAAACTGCATTCAAAGATTTTCTAAAACTGGCTTGCCTCGCCCGGGACTCGAACCGACTAAAATTTCCAAAAAATAAAAACTCGCAATTGTATTCTACTAATCGATACAGTTAATGTTAATGACAACATTTCTCCAAGAAACATTAGGTCTTACACTCGTCTGTCATACAAAATATCTATAAAATCTAATATGTAGTACTTGCCAAATTGAAGAAAAAAAGAAAAATACTTTGAATGCAGTTTTGTTTCTTTTTAAAAATAAAGGAATGTCTCCTCTAAGTAAAATGAGCCAGCTTAAGGATTTAAGGTAGTTTCCCTCCAGGGCCCGACTTATCTTTCCACCCTGTATATTGGTTTAATGTGACTATCGTCAAAACATTACACAGGAACATTACATTACGATATGCCTGACCTTACGATCGGCCGCCGACATATATACACGAACCATTTGGAGACACTGTCTTTTCACCCTTACGTCTCAAAATCTACTAAACATAAACAAATTTAATGAAAATTGGTTCATTTAGATAAGGACCTTAAAGCTTACTATAACTCCAAATTTAGTATAATTCAACCGGGTATTAATATAAAAACATTTGGAGCCAATTTTGATCCTTACGTAACTCAAATCCTATTTAACGTAAACAAATTAATATTAATTCATTTATTAAAGTTTTATTAAGGTTTACTAGAACCCAATTTTCATAAATATAAGTAGCTCAAATGGTAAGATACAAACGGCTAAATATCGGGATTTTTCTCACTGACTGACTGACTGACCTACAATCAAAAACCTAACCCACTTTCAGAGTATCCAGCAAGTTGGAAATTGGCACCCAGCTAGAAATTGGCAAATACCTACGGTTACAAACCTAAGACAAAGAAACGATTTTACGATTAGTAATATTTCCCAAAAAACTGTTTTTATTCACACGCCTAGCCAAATCGTGAACTTTAAAGTTAGTTGGGATGTAATTATGGGAAAGTTAATTTTATTAATATAAAAATAAAAGTATTAACAAAATAATTAAACTAAATATTACAATTAAAACTAAAACTAAACTCTAACAACCATATATGTAATTATTACGTCCCAAGTGAACTAAAACTTGGCATGTAGATCTCAATTCAACAACTAAATCTCACACTCAAGTCAACAACGACGCATATTTTTAATATTGAACTTGGCTATCATTTCACATTTATGTTTTTTTTCTGGGATAGTACAATTACGTCATAGATGTCTATGTTATCAATTTCAGGAGTCTGGTATATACGCGTGGGCGTAAGTATGTCTTTTGGCAAGAGCGCATTTTTTTGCATGCATAATTGCAAATTCCCGCTTGACTGTTCTATTTTTAGTTTGATTTTATTTTTGATTTGTTGTTATAGCGGAACGCTTTGACAATAGAGGCGTGTTCAGATATTTAAGAGCACATTGACCGTTCCGATATCTGGTACAGTCGCCATCAGACGGCGCCATTCGGGAAATGAATTAGACATTAACTAGATACAGTATAGTAAAGATATGTGACGTCCCACGGGTAAAGGTACCTTATGACGGTTGGCGCTTACGGTATTATTAACGCCGCTTCAATATTATTGCGGCGCTATGCGACGTAAGCGCCAGCCGCTATTCGGTGTGGCTCACTCCGCGATTTCGTCGCTTTTTAAGGTAGTTTCCCTCCAGGGCCCGACTTATCTTTCCACCCTGTATAGATAGAATAGGTTCGTTAGGTTGCCTAAGATGCCCGAAGGGCAAACTGCCCAGAAATAAGAGCCCCGCGTAGCTCCGTCGACTCAGGGAACGACTCAAAGTTTTTCACGTTTCACGATATGCCTGATCTTACTATCGGCCGCCGACATATATATTAGTTATATTACTATTACTTACGTATGAATGATGAAACTAACGCAAGAGAATGATGAAATGACGGGCGACAGAGAGGTGTGGAAGAGAAAGACATGCTGCGCCGACCACAAGTGAATGGGACAAGGGCAAGAGAATGATGATCGGGGGGCACGGCAGTGCCCCCGCCAAGTCGAGCGCGAAGCAAGCACTGCCGTACCCATATTTACTGGAACCATTTCGCCGCATTTTCAGGCCCCTATTTGAGAACCTCTGGATAAGACCAGAACGAAGAAATTTTGGTCATCCAGTAAGCTATAATCACATACTTAAAATCCAAAATTTCAAGTCTGTAGGTCATTTAGTTCCGAAGTTAAGCGAAAGCAAAGTTTCGCATTTATGAAACTCACTCATGATCATCAGAATAGAACTAGTACTTCCCATAAACTCAGAGAGCTGAAATTTGGTACAGAGTTAGGGTTTAATGGCCACATAAAGGGAAAACCTAAAAATATTGCAATATCAGTCACGTTTTAAAGATCTAAGAACTGCATAAGTAAGTTTGTAATCCCATATAAATATATGATATTACAAAGTTACTGTTGCAGTTCCTACAAATAGTAGGTAAAGTAAAGTAAAGGTACTCTACGATGTACGATGTGAGTATGAATGAAGATATGTTTAGTTATGATATGTGTATACATAGTATGGGTATGAGTACCCGAAAAGAAGGACTGCCTACAAAAAGAGATGAGATCCCATCAAAAACATTACATGTAAAAAGGTGCAAGTCTCGCAACGCTTTTACTACAAAAAAGTTTTGAGATGTAATGTGAAACCAAGTCGGTTATTTTAATCAGTGCCAGGGGGTGTTAAAACCGTATCAATAAGATATCTTTAATTTGTAATACGTATAATGACTTGGCCATCGCACGGCTGCATAATGACAAAAGGATCATCGTCACCTATTAAAAATAATTCTAATTGAACACAACGCTAGCGCTAATTGCAGTTTGAGCATTACACATATTTACGAGTACGGTACGAGTAAAGCATTATGTGCGATTGCCAAGTCATTATATGATGATTAGTGACGGATTACTGATTATTATTTAATTATTAGATTTAATGAATGGGCAATACGAAAAACTGTTGCTACTGTACAAGAATCAGAACCGGAAAAAAAGAAAAGAAAGATTTGTAATAATAAAAAAAACTACTCCTAAAAAGAAAAAAAATGTGTTAAATAAGAAAATCTAATTCAAAGTTTGTCATTATTCACCAGAACGTTAGATCTATAAATGGTAAAACATCACTGATTGACCTACTAACAAGCACAGAAAAACCACACGTAATTGGATTTAGCGAAATTTGGTGCCGTAAAAATGAGATTGCACGAGTGAAACTACGAGGGTACTCGCTTGCAAATTACTATTGTCGTACGCGCATCGCCCATGGCGGTACCGCGCTGTACATACGGCAAGGTATAGACTATCGGCAGCGCGATGACTTACACGCCTTCGCCGTGCAATATCATTTAGAATATGCGGCAATAGAAGTTACTAGTTTGAAAATTATTATTATTGCATTATATAGGACAGGAAATGGAAACTTTGACATTTACTTGGAGAATTTAGAGTTATTGTTAAAAATGATTACTGACGAAAACAAAAGGTTTCTCATAATTGGTGACCATAATGTAGACTATTTAACCGATAATACCATGAAGCGGCGTATCAATGATGTGTTAACATCTTATGGGTGTCAAAACACAATATCCTTTCCTACTCGCGTGACAGCGGATTGTGCGTCGTCCATTGACTGCGGGATATCGAACTGTACGAGCGACGCGCTTTCCGTAACACCGGTCGATACCGCGATTAGCGACCACAACGCGCAACGATTTGAATTAATCACACAACAAAAACTGGATAACAAAGGACACGGAGTAGTCGAGCGTCGCGTTTTTAACAAAGATTCAATTGGATTATTTTACTTTGACATTGCAAATTTCAATTTTAATTTTATATATGATAATACGTTGGACATCAATTATAAATTTAATAAACTATTTAATATTTTAAAACATTACATTGACATCCATTTTCCAATTAAGAAGTTTAGTTGTAAAAACAATTCTAAGGTGCCGTGGCTGAATGATGAATTGGCGGAGTTGATCGATAAACATGTCGACCTCCATGAAATTAGACGTCAGTACCCAAACAATCCCATTCTAACAGAATGTATTGACCATTACTCCAGTCTAATAAAGACAAAAACATTACAAACACGTCAAAAGTTTATTGAAGGTAGGCTAATGGACAGTAGCAACAAATCGAAAGAAGTTTGGAAAATTGTTAACGAAGAAGTGGGAACAAAATCGAAATCTCAAAACATATCGTTACGTGACCCTCTAACGAGCTTAACAATAGAGAAAAGGGACCTGCCTAATACTTTCAATTCCCATTTCCTTAGTATAGCGTCTAAGTATGCCATACAAGGTGACTTGTCCGAGTCTATTAGGTACTTACATACACATTTAGGTATGACTGATGTACCCATTTTCACTCTGCCGGTCGTCACTCGCGATCTGTTAGATCAGGCACTACAGTCTATGATGAAAAAGCGTAGCACCGTTGATGCTTTTGATATTTCGCCCAATATTCTCTTTTGGATATGGCCGATTGTTGGTGACGTACTTGTCGTGCTCATAAACCTTATGTTTGAAACTGGTACGTATCCTGACATTCTAAAAAATGCCAGGGTATGTCCAGTTTTTAAGGGAAAGGGCGACAGGTGCGACGTCAACAATTACAGGCCTATTACAATAGTGCCAACCATATCAAAAATTGTCGAGTCAATCTTGTCGTCCCACCTGATGAGTCACCTGGAATCAAACGAACTGATTACGAGTAACCAGTATGCGTACCGACAGAAAATGTCTACAACCACCGCGGCGTACAGGATGTTTGATTCTATAGTGACTGGGTTGGATGACAAAAATAAGATGGCAGGAATATTGTGCGACTTATCGAAAGCATTTGACGTCATAAGTCACTTTTTACTGCTCAAAAAACTAGATCTGTATGGTGTTCAAGACAACGCTCACCAGCTGTTTACGTCTTTTTTGTCGGACCGCAAACAAGTCGTAAAACTGCTTGCCGACGGCAAACCACTACAATCCGACGCAGGTTCCGTAAATATAGGTATTCCGCAGGGCTCTGCTCTTGGAAATACGTTATTTCTTCTCTTTATAAACGACCTGCCGTCGAATGTTGCAGCTGGTTTGCCTGTATTGTTTGCGGACGACACAACCGTGTTGGTTAGTGCAGAATCTTATGACCAGCTAAGCCTAAAGATAACCGATGCTTGTGCGCAGTTACAGACCTGGTTTTCAGCAAATGGGCTCATACTAAATTGTTCAAAGTCAAACGTGATGCTGTTCTCTGGTCGGAAGATTCCACTGCCACCATGCATGGCCAGCAGTCCGATGCCAGTGTGCAATGAGAGTAGGTTCCTCGGTTTTATAGTTGACAGTAACCTTAACTGGAAGCACCATGTTGACAGCGTCTGTGACAGGTTAGGTAGTGCAGTCTTTGCGTTGCGAAAGATGAAGCCGCTTATCTCGAAGGAAGCTCTAAAGCAGGTGTACTTTGCCCACTTCCATTCTATTATGTCGTACGGCTCGCTCATTTGGGGTAACTCCACTGATGCCAAAAGAGTCCTGATAGTTCAGAAGAGAGCAATTCGTACACTTGCTGGAGTAAAACAGAGACACCCATGTAAAGAACTTTTTATTTCGGAACGCATAATGACTCACTACTCACAACACCTGTTTGACTTAATAATATACGTCAGAAACAATATTGCTCAATTTTCTCGTGTAGATTGTCCAGGTAAACAACTGCGTAACACAGGTCGTCTTAGGACAGTTCCTCGTCGCTTGGTGCTTTCAAAAAGGAACCCACGAATCATCGGACCTACTTATTTCGAGCACCTACCTGCCGAGATAAGAAACGAGCAATGCGACGAAATATTCAGGCGTAAATTGAGAAACCTTTTGTTGGAAAACCCCATGTACTCAGTAAAGGAGTTCATGGAAATGACATTTTGATTCAGAAATTGTTTTATTCTTATTGTTTCTTATTGACATTGTTTTCTTTATCATAAAGACGATCCTTATTGGGAGATACTACATATTTTATTGTTTTTTATATTGTAATGTGTTGACGATTCTTATTGGGAGATATTATTTGTATTTTGTTTGTGAATTTATATTTTGGATTTGTAAGTATTTATCTACTTACTCTTATTCTAATTGTCGACAATCCTTATTGGAGCTATAATCTTATTTCATTATTATTGTTATTATTTTCATTTTTATTTTATTTTACTTTGACGATCATGATAGAAATTCTTATATTTTTGACTCAATGCAAACTTATTATGTAATTGTCTTTCATGAAATAAAATATCTAATCTAATCTAATCTAATCTAATAAAATAAATCAATATGCCCACGTTTCTACAAAAAGAAGTGAAATCCCACCAAAAACATTCTGTAAAAAACTAGCCAAGTCTCGATGGAGCTGCTTGTTTATCTCTAAAAAGTAATGAAATCTAGACAAAGTCGTGCCAAGTCTAAGGTTCCTTACTGCGATTTCTTTATTATTATAGTTAATGTTGTGTGACTTGGCCGTTGAAGGGTACACAAGGGTACAAAACCAGGTGCTCCATGACACCATTGCACCAATCTGCCATTGCACCAAAAAGAAGTGTTTGTTTCAGGCTCGCCCATACATAAGTATTATTGAAATACGCAGCTTTATCAAGCCTACAATTGACTGGTTATTGAATCAACGTTTTCCAATTGGCAATTTTCCATCGTCAATGGGTAGCGGTTCTGGCGACAGATTGGTGCAATGGTGTCACGGAGCACCTGGTTTTGTACCCTTGTGTACCCTTCAACGGCCAAGTCACACAACATTAACTATAATAATAAAGAAATCGCAGTAAGGAACCTTAGACTTGGCACGACTTTGTCTAGATTTCATTACTTTTTAGAGATAAACAAGCAGCTCCATCGAGACTTGGCTAGTTTTTTACAGAATGTTTTTGGTGGGATTACTATTACTGAAGTCCCCAATCCGCATTGGGCTAGCGTGGGGACTATAGCCCAAGCCCTCTCGCGCATGAGAGGAAGCCTGTGCTCAGCAGTGGGACGTATATAGGCTGAAATGATGATGATGATGATGATTACTTACGTACTTACGTACGCTGCGTCGCCAGTTCTCTTCTTTTCAACTTGGCTTGTCACGCTGCCGCATGTCTAGACTCTAGACCCACGGTATTATCGAACAATAAGCCTTATTGCAACAGTGTAAGGTTCATCACAGGTCAAGGTTTTTGTTAGCACTGAAACCGATGAAATGAGTACGACTTTTATATTTGACGCGCCTTCGCGACCGGCGCTTGCTGGCTGTTTCGTTAAATGTTTTATTTATCAATATAAATGTATGTCAGTGTGGTTAAGTGATAAAATTTGTGATAGTGACAAATGTTTAAGTAGTGTTAGTGTGTTTATACAACTAGGAAACAACTTTTTATTTTTATTTGTGTTTTTAAGTAGTTACACTGACTGTATATCAGTTTATAGTGCATTAATGCTGAAAGGTAATTTATATATATTTTTTAATATGAGAAGTTATGATTTTACCGATATTATGTGATTGTGTTGTGGGTGTCTACCGTGGAGTCTGCAGCGTCGAAACTGCTGAGCTGATTTTGATAAATTATGCGGGTGGCATTTTAAATCGAGTCAAAAAGTATTTAACAGATCTCTATTATCTATATTTTAATATATCTAGGTATATATTAACGAAAAATCGCGTACCTGGATCATTTTAAATGAAATAAATAAATAAAAATTGTTTATTTCTAATGATACTTATTAGGTATTTACAAAAAAAATATATATTTCGTTCAATATTTTAAACGTTATAATACATTTCTGTATTACTTAGTTATTCTTGTTCGTACTAATATTTGTCAATTTCTTAGCGCCACGTGCACCATCTCACTAACCCGGGGTTAACCAGTTAAACCGTTAACCCAATGTCAAATTGTACTGGTAACTATGGTAACTCCAGGTTTAACCGGTTAACCCCGGGTTGGTGGAATGATGCAAGTGGGCCTTAGTTATTTTAGTAATTAATGTAATTATTCTACTAGTATTTCACATCGCGACACAAAACAGTTTACTTACTATACTATTTAACAGAAATTGAGAAACAAATCCGAACCTCTGTTATGGTTGCGCAAGAAAGAGACACCAGATATATGTTTACACTACACCAGTATGAGAGAAAGAGATACAACATACCAATGTTTGTGAAAAAACGGCCATGCGTGTTTTTGGCAGACAAAAAGAGTTCAAGGTTTAACGGTGGCGGCGGCGATTGCCATTTGAATATGGACTTTAATTGATGTTAATAAGCTTCAAATTCCTTTGGGTAGTAAGGTTCGCTCCCACACTGGGCCAATTCGAAATTTAAAAACGGTCTTGATTTGTTATTGTTCACCAATAATGGATGGTTTTTAGGGTTACGTACCCGAAGGGTAAAAACGGGACCTTATTACTGTCCGTCTGTCTGTCCGTCAGTCCGTCTGTCCATCAGTCCGTCTGTCCGTCTGTCCGTCAGTCTGTCTGTCACCACGCTGTCAGCGCGAACCGGGAAATGAATTAGAGATTCACTAGATATGAAATAGTAAATATATGTGACGTTCCACGGCAAAAGGTAAAGGGCGAACTTATCCCTAAGAGGGATCTTCAAGTTAACCTATAGCTACCTGGAGTTATTTGTAATGCGACGTATCATATTAAAGAATCTAGTTGAGATTCTGAAATCCAAATAGGTCTCCAGACGCTTGATCGGAATAATAGGTACATAATAGGTATTCATTATTTCAAGGTCATTTTATGGCGCTGCGCTAGTTTTTGTTCCTTTGTCTGTCTTAACAAATTTTTGCTAGCTAATAGAGCCCTGTAGTAGGTACCTAAACACCCTCAAAAGGTACCTTATGGCGGTTGGCGCTTACGCTATTATTAACGCCGCTCCAATATTACTGCGGCCGCCATAAGGTACCTTTTGCCGTGGAACGTCACATATCTTTACAATTTCATATCCAGTGAATTTCTAATTAATTTCCCGAATCGAGCCGCGGTATGGACGCGACACTAAAAATCAGTACCCGGAGGGAAAATTTTATTCTAAAAAAGTTTTTGTAAGTGACTTTTTGTATGGGATTTTGAGTTTCCAAAACGTCCCGCTGTTCAAAATCCCATACAAAAATAGACAACGCAAAGGCGAACGCTCGTCACGCTATGAATGTAATTTTACTCTAGGAGCCCCTATTTCACCACGGTGACAGGTGCGATAATAGTCGACATCACTGTTACTGAAGTCACATGCCTCCATAGGCTACGGTAGCCGCTTACCATCGAACGGGCGGTGTGCGTGTTTGCCACCAACATTTTAATAAAAAAAGAAAACTCCATTATATCGCCAATAAATAAGTATTTATTTAGCGAAGCTAATGACAATTGTCACAAGAAACACGAAAATTTTCACGAAATTCCGACACAGAACTCATTTCCTGTTAAGATATACCGAAAGTTCTTTTAAATCTTGTGACAATTGTCATCATCATTATCATAAACTTCGCAAGAGAAATACCTGTTTTTTGCAGATATAATAATGTTTTTTTTAAATAAATCAATGATGGTGGCAAACAGGAATACGCCCCGCCCGATGGTAAGCGGTAACCGTAGCCTGTGATGCCTGTGACGTCAGTAACAGTGACATTTGTCGAATTGTCACATCTGTCACCGTGGTGAAATAGGGGCCTGGTCACAGTGAATTTGATTTTCTAATTAGGATTTTGGTTACGGGTGTGGCGAGGCCGCGGACCATACTGATTTTACTAACTAAGCCAGTACTAGGAGGCTAGGCCGTTAAACAATAATAATCTGGGGGCCTACCGCGAACGTTCGACGTGTTGCCTCTCTGTCGCACTTGTAACTAAGTGTGAGAGGGATGCAACACGTCGAACGTGCTTCGCGTAAGGCCCTCTGAAATCTCAGTTTGAACTTGCAATTGGTCGCGCTAGATAACGTTATACAATTGAATGAGTGTCCCAACGTCTGTTACGGCTGTTATGATACGTGGTGCGGCAACTCTTATGAGTAGCCTTGTCTTTTCTTACTCAGTGTAGGCTGTAGGTACTTAGCAAAAAAACATTCACTCATTTTTTTAGGGTTCCGTACCCAAAGGGTAAAACGGGACCCTATTACTAAGACTTCGCTGTCCGTCCGTCCGTCCGTCCGTCCGTCCCTCCGTCTGTCACCAGGCTGTATCTCACGAACCGTGATAGCTAGACAGTTGAAATTTTCACAGATGATGTATTTCTGTTGCCGCTATAACAACAAATACTAAAAACAGAATAAAATAAAGATTTAAATGGGGCTCCCATACAACAAACGTGATTTTTGACCAAAGTTAAGCAACGTCGGGAGTGGTCAGTACTTGGATGGGTGACCGTTTTTTTTTTCGCTTTTTTTGTTTGTTTTTTTTTTTTGCATTATGGTACGGAACCCTTCGTGCGCGAGTCCGACTCGCACTTGCCCGGTTTTGTATAATAAGGCCCACTTGCACCATTCCACAAACCCGGGGTTAACCGGTTAAACCTGGAGTTACCATGGTTACCAGTACAATTTGACACAAGGTTAATTGTTTAACCGCTTAACCATGGGTTAGTGGGATGGTGCAAGCGGCCCTTAGTGTTATAAAATGAATATAAAACTAAAATTAACTACAATTAAGATAACTAAAGCTTTTTGGTCTTACTCATGGTATAATAATATATAATATATATCTGCCGTGTGGTGCCGGCGTAGAATGTCACCACCCCATATCCTCCAATGGGTGTCGTAAGAGGCGACTAATGGATCTCACGTGATATGCCAGAAGACACACGCTCACTTGAGCGTTGGCAAGTCACTGCATTCCCTGTCTCTGCTAGTCGTATCGGTTACACGGTCCACTGGCGCCAGGAGGCTGGGAACGAGAGAGTGGGCTTGTAGGAGCGCAACTATTTGCCCACTATAATCTAGTCACGCGCAGATGACCCTGGCAAAGTTCTCAATGGACATCGAGACAAAAGTCCTCCGGCGATGGAGTGTCAGCGGTGGGGTTCCGGACTCCGATGTATCCGGGCCTTAGTTGGCACTCTGCACGTAGGCGGTCAGACGAGAGTGGTCGCTCCTTGGACTCGACAGAGGCGGGAGGACAGGTTCGGCAGCACGTCTGGCGGCAAAGCAGCCCTATTTAGGATCGCTCTGCTTTCCCCAATCAGGGGAAGGGCCTAGAAAAGGTGGCCTAAACATAGTCCGTCTCACTTTCCACCCAGGTGCCAAACCGCGGGCATCTGGACATCGAACTTACGCGGTCGAAAAAGGAAACATATATTAAATTGTAAAGACCTCTGCATCGGGGCATGGAATGTTCGAACGCTCCTAGACGCTGACACCAACTTGTGCCCTGAGCGAAAAACCGCTCTCATCGCCAGAGAATTGGGCCGGTATAGTATTGACATTGCGGCGATTAGCGAGACTCATCTCAGTGACAGTGGAGTGCTTTGTGAGCAACTAGGTGGTTATACTTACTACTGGAACGGTAGACCTGCTTCCGAAAGGGCAGCGAGTGGAGTAGGCTTTGCCATACGCAACCATATAGCGAGATCATTACAGGAACTGCCAGTGGGTATTAGTGATCGCTTGATGACACTTCGGCTTCAATTACCATCGATGAAGCACCTCCATCTTATCAGCGTATATGCTCCTACGTTGCCCTCTTCCGACGAAGACAAGGGTAGGTTTTATCAAGATCTCCGTCATGTCCTCACTAAAATACCGCAACTGGGAAAGGACATTGATGCAGCCTTTGGCAGTCAGCCGTCGTCATCTGAGCCAGAGTCTGTAGACGTACAGTGGCGTGCTTTTGCCACAAAACTGTACGAAATCTCCTCCAAGACCATTGGTAAACCGTCCAAAAATCATAAAGACTGGTTCGACAACTCTGACCCCGAAATCATGCGTCTTGTGGAAGAATATAGACTTGCGCTCAAAACTACATCTAATACAGCAAACAATACACAGGCTGTCAGGGCTGCTCAACGACTTTTAAAGGCGAAAGTGCGCGAACATAAAGATAGATGGTGGAATGAGCAAGCTAATGAATTGCAACACCTTGCTGATACAAACCAAATGGGCAGGTTCTTTCAAGGTATTCAAGCAGTTTTCGGACCGAAATGTAGGAAAATAGCACCTATTTATTCGCGTGACAAGGAAAGACGTCTCACAGACAAGCATGAGGTGCTTACTCGTTGGGCAGAGCACTTTAAAGACGTCTTAAACCCTGTCACTCAAAGTGTTGATTTAGCCTACATACGGACCTTGAAGAACCAGCCTTTATCGGAAAACCTTGCTTTACCTCCAGACTACGACGAATATATTGCAGCAGTGAGGAAACTTAAAAATAATAAGACACCAGGATCAGACAGCCTTCCCGCAGAGATCTATAAGTACAGCGGATCAAACGTTAACAACAGGTTGTTTGAACTGATACTGAAGATTTGGGATTCGGAAACTGTTCCTCAAGATTGGAGAGATGCTTCTATTTGTAAACTGTACAAGGGTAAGGGTCAGATCTCCGACTGCGGTTCTTATAGAGGCATTTCCCTTCTATCCACTGCCGGCAAAATCTTAGCGCACATCCTTAACACCCGCCTAGGTTGCCTAGCAGAACAGCTCTTGCCAGAGAGCCAGTGCGGTTTCCGACCTTATAGGGGCACTGTTGATGCTATATTTGTTCTGAAACAAATCCAAGAGAAAAGCTTAGAACAAAATCGTCCCCTATATATGTGCTTTGTAGACCTTGAAAAGGCTTTCGACCGCGTACCGCGCGAAGCTCTCTGGCTTGTCTTGCAAAAAACTGGGTGTCCCGAAAAATTCGTTAACTTAGTCAGACAGTTTCATGAAAATATGATGGCTACAGTTCGGCATGAAAACGAGTTTTCGGAACAATTTCCAGTCACCAGTGGAGTCAAACAGGGTTGTGTGATGGCTCCAACTCTTTTTGCGTTATATTTCTCCACAGTGCTTGAAGACTCACTCCTTGGATGCTCTGGACAAATACAACTAAGTGTTCGTTCTGACAAAAGTGTATTTGACCTAACTCGTTTCAAGTCTAAAACGAAAGTCAAGAAGCTCTCCGTTCTCGAGATTCTCTATGCCGACGACGTTTGCTTAATGGCCGATAGCATGGAGGCGCTTCAATCCTACATGGATGCTCTGCAAAGGTCATGCCTTAGATTTGGCTTAATAATAAGCATATCCAAGACCCAAGTGCTAAAACAACCAGCCCGTAATTGCGAAGCGGACACTTCCAATCTAATTATAGAAGGGAAACCCCTAACCGAAGTGCCCTCTTTCAAGTATCTTGGGAGCCAGATCAGAAAGGATAACAGACTAGCCTCCGAGATCCCATCTAGGATTGCTAAAGCTGCGTCCACTTTCGGTCGGTTAACGCATCGTGTCTGGGGATCGCATGATCTAAAGCTGCACACGAAGTTGTCGGTGTACAAAGCCATGGTTCTTCCGATTCTTTTATATGCTTCGGAAACATGGTGTTTGTACAAAGGCGACATTCGCTTGCTAGACACGTTCCACTTACGTTGTCTGCGTTCCATTCTGCGTATAAGATGGCAAGATCGCGTCCCCAACACTGAAGTACTTCGTCGTTGTAAGATGCCTGGCATGGAGGCGCTCTTGATGAAGGGTCAGCTAAGGTGGTGTGGGCATGTTTGGCGTATGAGTGATTGCAGACTACCGAAAGCCGTCTTCTATTCCCAGCTATCAGCTGGTAAACGGAACCAAGGTGGGCAACACCTACGTTACAAGGACGTGCTTAAGCGCCACCTAACTGCCTGCGGTATACCACCTGACAAATGGGAGGAATATGCTTCCCTGCGGCCAGAATGGCGTTCCCGTGTCAAAACGAATGTAAAAAACTTTGAAGACGCTCGTCTCACTGATCTTGACGCGAAACGTCAGATACGAAAGTCCCGGCCGAAACCCTCTTATAATTACACCTACAATATATCTGGTCAACTGTACTGCCCCACCTGCGATAGAATTTTTAAAAGTAAGTTCGGCTTTGCAAGCCACATTCGAGCTCACGCTCGTAACTATTAGCTAGGGTCGCCGTTGCCGATTACGGCATGGATAGCTATATATAATAATATACTCCGTCTGGTACTCTCTTCCCGTCTTTTCGTGGTCACGTGACTGACACAAGCCTACGTGATCATGCGACAGCGCTAGATAATATGCGATAGCGCTATATATAGCGGCCATGTTATTGTGACGTAGGCTTGTGTCTTGTGTCACTCTGGGAAGAGAAGACCATGTTTTATTAGACTATGATCTTACTGAACAACCCGGACGACTAAGGGTGGCGGGGAAGGTGCGGGCGGCAGGCGTACGGCTTCCCCGTCGCCCCCGTACCGCGCAGGCGAGGACTCGTTTAATCGGTCGGTCTATAGACTCTTTTTTGTCTCATTAAAACTTTTTCGTTTTTTTTTGCAGGGCACACAGATGTTCAGAAAGCGGTGGTACGTATTGGTGGCCGCGGGTCTGTGTGCGCTCTACTTCTACACCACATTGGACAACTCGCTGCCTCGCTTCTCGTCTTCTCGGAGGTATATAAATACGAGAAAATAGATGTTGGGGGTTCAGAGGGCCTACCGCGAACGTACGACGTGTTTCCTCCCTGTCACACTTGCGTACGAATTTACAAGTGCGACAGAGAGGCAACACGTCGAACGTGGTTCGCGGTAGGCTCTCAGACTATACCACAGAATAAATAATAGTATCTACTACCGTACAGAAAGGAAAATTCCTACCGAACCGAAGTTTGAGAGCGGTTCAGGGTAGAACCATGCTGGCCCTTTCTAATATATATGGCACTATCCCTTTCGGCTATTTAGGGTTGTCAAAATTCAAGTCATTATCTTATCTGTGGTCGTGCATGCATAGGGATGGCAAGTTGTGTCAACCCTAATAATTGCTCGGAGCAATGCTGAGATTGCTGAGCCGAGCGCAGCCGAGTTAGGCCGAAGTCAGGAGTTTCGTACCCCTGACTATACTTGCCGCGAAACTAAGTGGGGAGTCAGGTCATAAATATATCTCCTTTACCCTTGCTAAGACCTAACAAGAGTGAATGAGTTGGCATTATGACCTGACTTGCCACTTAGTTTTGCGGCAAGTATAACAGTATTACTGCTGCATAGACGTGCGTGCTCGTTCACTAAAAAGATTCCAAGCTAGTACAATCTCACAATGTACTAGTTCAATCAAGAATCATTTATTCATGGCAAACTACATTTCATACAAGCGTATTGTGTTACAAATAAAAATATATTTAGACAAGGTATACATACAGGGTAATTTTTGGGCCATTAGCCATATTGTGCGAGGTAATTAGGTAGGTCATACTGAGAAACTTTTTCGATGGAACAATCCCCAAAATGTATGAAATGGGCAAATTTTTTTTTGTGATTTCGGAGTTGGTCCCATAGAAAAAGTTGTTCAGTATGGCCTACCTAATAATCATCTCGCACAATATGGCCAACGGTCCAAAAATGGCCCTGTAATTTTTCAGCGTGTTTACCACGAAATGGTTCGGTCATTCGCATTAGAATTCCCATCCGCATTCCCATTCTAGATTGTTCCTATACCCACTCAACTCATTCCTACTCCTATTCCCTGACCCAGCTCCAGTCCTCGTCCCGCCACCCAGTCGCTGCGCCAGTCCCAGTCCTATCCGCAAGAAATACAGACAACAACTGACCAGAAGGTGTATCCGTAAGGCTTTTTAATATAGCACGTATTTAACCGGTCAACTAATTAATCGAATTTGAGTAGTTAAAAAATATAGAAATGGGTACTAAAATTAATAGATTGGCAACAAAAAAAGAGCCTTAAAATATATCAATATGAGAAACATTTTAATGCCGTTACAGCTATTGTTTATTTTTAGGCAGGTACCAAATATTTATTTGGCAACTGAAATATTATATTGGAGACAATTTATGAAGCACATTTTAAAAAGAAAACGGCTGTCTATTATTTTAAAAAAAGGTCTTTTAAAATATTTTGATTGGTCACTACACGGTCAACCTAACACGCTTCTCCTCGCTTCGCTCGTCGTCGCACCTATCTTTTGGCTCTTGCAGAACACCGTAATAACTATTGGAATTAGTAATAAAAAATTTAAAGACCTAATGGTATAATCGCCATTAGGTGTGTCATGATTACGAATTTCGACTACTTATAATTATAGGTACTGACCATTGGTAAATAAATTAGAAGTATTTGTGAATTAGGAAATTTGTCAATTTAAAGAACTACCTATAGGTATGCACAATTATGTTTAAATTATTTAGAAATGGGGTGTTTAAAGCTTATAGGATACGTACATATATAAACAACCAAATTGTATGGTCTCTTTACAATATTAGTTGCCAACTTATTATTTTAGACGCCAACCTATCAATTCAAGTTCCCTATAATTTTTTTGGATGGCTTGATTTTGCTGCCAGCTTTTTATTAATATGATGCTTAATTTTTAGGCCAATATAAATTTATTGGCGCTAAAATATTAATGCACAGCCAAATTATATTATTATATGCCCAGTGAAAGCTCCTGTTTAATATTTTAGTTAATAATAAGCCTTTTAATATTGTGCAGTCAAAAAACTCGAAAACACAGACACAACGAGACACCACGAACCATGACTCGGAACCGGTCATTTTGAAAAATCCGTAACAGCCCAATATTTATAATTGTTTTATGCTTTTTACGTAGGACTTATTCATATATGTTTAGGTAATAACTTCGTATTATTAGATTGTCCCATTAAAAGTGAAAAGATTAACCAAATAACGAAAAAGAACCGGTATGTTTTGTATGAATTTTTGTATGACGAAAAAACCGGTTCCGAGTCTTGCCACTAACACATCTAATTTTAAAATAATTGACCAAAATGTCCGAATTGTTGGTAAAATTTGTCATTTAGACTTGTTAACTAACGTAGAAAACCCGGATATATTTAAGTGGAATTTGGCGCCAGAAATGTGAATTAGAACGTGTTAGGTTCATAATGAAAAAATTACATATATTTCATATTTATATTTCTTGTGAATTCTACTCTGACGATCATTTTTGGGAGATAAAATATTAAATTATTATAATGGTTTATGGAATTATTGCATGTTAGTTTTTAGTTTTTGACGATTGTTATGTAAATTCTTATAATTTTGGCTTAGCCAAAGTTGTACTGCCAAACCAAGCGCTCGACCAGTCATGCCTAACTCCGGTAACTTAAGAAACGATGGTGATATTTTGGTTGTGTCAGTCATACAACCAAGTTAACTGAGTTGTGCCTGACGCCATCGGCAAAAAAAATGAAGTTACATGAGTTAGTCATATGCTTTTCTCAGTAAATAATGAAGATTTTCAAAATAATAAATAATAATAATAATGACATCAAAGCTCTCCAAAGACCTCTACGTGTTGGATCTATATCCCCACGCAAGCCTATCAAAAGACCGGGATTTAAAGGCCCGTGAAATCTAAGGAGATACAAATAATAATAATAATTGTTTTTATATTTTACTTTTATATTCATATTATAAAAACCCTAGCCTAAGAAAAATGATGAATAAAGAAAAAATAATAATTATAGGACATTCTTACACGTGACACGGCAGTATACCCACTCAACTCATTCCTTCTCCCATTCCCTGACACCAGCTCCAGTCCTCGTCCCACCACCCAGTCGCTGCGCCAGTCCCAGTCCTATCCGCAAGAAATACAGACAACAACTGACCAGAAGGTGTATCAGTAAGGCTTTTTAATATTGTGCAGACAAAAAACTCGAAAACACAAACGCAACGAGGCACCACGTAAACATAATAACAAGTAATTTAAAAATAATTCACCAAAATAATTAAAACCAAAATATTACTTTGCTAATCCGCTAAAAGATAACGGGCTAGACAATCAGTGCTAACCCGTTATACTTACTTGCGTATTTTTTGCATGCAATTAATGAATAAAAAATAAATAAATATAAATTATATATAATGGTTTATGGAATTCTTGCGTGTTAGTTTTTAGTTTTTGACGATGGTGATGTAAATTGTACTGCAATTCGTCAGGTGACAAGCAAAAGTCACTAATTACTAAAAAAAGATTAAACAAAAATCGACCTTCCATTAGTACTAATATAGTTCACTATGGCTATCAACTTGCGGTGGTAATTAGTGAGTTTTGCTTGTCACCTGACGAATTTATTTCACGAAATTAATAATCTAATCTGATCTAAAGTCGTAGACCGATAAATATTCGAGATGGAACTTGTGAGAGCAGTTTTCATATTTTTTTATAGATTGGACGTCCCAGGTACTCCGTCTGCACTTTCCAATGCAATAGAAGATGACGATAAACTATTGGGTACAGATATAAAGAACAGGTAATCAGTTGGGATTTAGTATTAGGTACTATAGACCGACCGCTTAACGCATTCACTGCCAGGGGCGTGGCCTAGGAACAGACTTGTATGACGGTGAACGCACATAGGTATGCGTCGGGGACAGTGAACGTGTTAAATGAGTCCTCGCCTGCGCGGTACGGGGGCGACGGGGCGGGACGACTAAGGGTGGCGGGGAAGGTGCGGGCGGCCTTAGTCGTCCCACCCCGTCGCCCCCGTACCGCGCAGGCGAAGACTCATTTAAGCGGTCGGTCTATAACGGTCCAATTCGATCTTTAAGACACGTCAATTAATAGTAGAAACGATATAATATTATGAATTATGTCAGCGTCAAATTTGACGTTTCTTCAAACAAAAGCGTCACTTTTGACACTGACACATCTAATCCATATCGTTTCTAGATATATTAATTGACGTATCTTAAAGTTCGAATCGGGCAGTAAATTTTTTGTGTTATTTTCGATACAAGCTTTTATCGCTGAATGTACAGTCGCCACCGCATATATCTGAGCACGCCTCTGGGCCCGATTCGGATTTTGAAATAGACATCTATTAGATATCTTTTAGACATCACCAAGATACAATAACGACATGTTTAAGATCTAACCGGTCAAATTTGACATTTGCGCGATTCTGGAGATACTCTTGAACGATTTCCACAGGATATGACTTGGAGATCCAATTCACATCTAATAGATATCTTAATCTGTCTAAAGTAAAAGTGACATTGGTTGCTCGAATTGCGCTGCAAAAGAGAACTAGTTGATATCTAAACTATAAAGTATCTAGAATGGATCTAGCACGTGTCGTCTCTTGTGAATATCTTGAAGTTCGAATACGGCAGTCTATTGTCGAGGCACTAGAGTGCGTGTTCCGATATTTTCGAGCATCTCGGCCGCTCTGATATATCTGATGGTGACTGTACCTATCTTTAAACAGGCAACTGATATTTAGGATTATGTAAGACAAATACTAAGAATAATTTACCCAATTTAATATTATTATTTTCTTTTTCAGAACTGCTATTATAGAGTGAGTATTCAATTTATTTTATTCAAGTATCAAGAAAGAATGAACTATAAGGGGCCCAATGATTAACAGTCCGCCGGGCGGTATCGGCCAGTCAGTTGTTCGGAACTGTCAAAATTTTGTTCTAACTGAGAGGCCGATACCGTCCGGCGGACTGTTAATCATTGGGCCCCTTTACTGAACCGGTGAGCTCCATCTTAGGCTCTGTCTTCACTTTCAAATCAACGGGTCAGTTTATAATTTAAAAAAGTTCATAACTCACTTGTCTGTCTGTCTGTCACAGCCTATTTTCTATAACTTTGCTTTGTTCTAATAGATTCTTAGAGCAGAAGTTACAGAAAGCCCTAAAATTGGACAAAGGGACAGGCTGCAAGGTCCCGAAACTGGACCCCTACTCAGACGATATGGCGTGGTCGTACAAGAAACTTGGACCCCTGAAATGCAACGGACAAGATTGGGTGAAGTGCTATGTGAGTATATTTTACTAGAGGATCACACACATTTATTACGTGCCATTAAGTCAAAATAAGATCAATTCAATACTTTCTTCGTAAAATAATTTAAATGCCAGGTACACCTTAAACTGATATAATTATACAAAAAAAAACAATATCAAATATCGGTTTGATGTCAAGCGCGTGCTAGTTGGCATGTAGGCACAGTACAAGAACAGTAGGTAGTGAATCTTCATAGAAATGTGCCGCTGCCGGCTTGAATGTGTGCGTGCGCGCCGGACGCCGTGTACGCACGCGCTGCCATGCACACATTAGCATAAAATACGGGGGAATACGGTGGCGGCAGTGTGGGCTGTACCGCGACTGTGATCGCGTGCATTCGAGTACGCTGCCCACCCGCTCGCATTTGTCTGCTCTCGGTAGGCCTCAGTACAGCTCGCCGCGGTCGTATTGTATTGTAGGAACAATTGCATCATAAGTCAGAAACGCACATGTGACACCCTTAATATAGGAACATCCATTGCCTACGAATACCGCTTAGCGTTACTTGTTAGTCTCCATAGGCTACGGTGGCTAAAATCGAGAAAAAAACTCTTTAAAAATTGAATTTAGCGCTACACAAGTACCAGGGCCTCATGAGTTACGAGAAGGTGTCGTTGACCAACCCGCCGTGGGGCGCGGGGCGCGGCGGCCGGGTCGCGTATCAGTATGAAGGTACAATAAACGTGACAACCCTAAGCGCCAACGCAAGAGTAGGCAAATAACTTGCCGAGAGGCCTTAGATTCACTACTGTTCTTAGTGTACTGTGATGTAGGTCCGTGTGTGACACTGAAAGAATATTTGCATAATACTGAACTACCTTGAATAAAGAATATCGTTGTACACACCGACTCTAAATGGTAAGGACTCTAATTGTTGTGCCATAGTGTGGACATGGCATTGCGTAAGTGTGTCGAACCTCTTTAGTTTGCTAGTTTGGGAAACGATTTAGAGATTCACTAGATAAAATATGAAATAGTATAGATATGTGACGTTCCACGGTAAAAGGTACCATTGCCCACATTGGTAATATTGGAGCGACGTTAACCCTTATCTTGGCAAGGCTCAAAATATCTTAAATATAAAAATTTTTTTAGTTTTTTGTCACCTATTGAGCATACTAGACTATTAAAAAATAAGGAAAAAAATCCAGGATTTTCCAGTTTCGGAAAATCATATGTATCATATTTGATACAATGCCAATAACTCGACAAAATAGTTACCTACTTTTTAGAAGAAAAATGAAGATTTTAATAAAAATAAAACATGTAATGCAACAGAAATTAGAATTTACTGCTAATTAAACGCAATTTAAAGCATCAGATGACTATTAAACCTGTGAAAATAAATTATATCTACGAATACCTGATCACATGGGCGGAAAATTTGATCCCGTAAAGTTTCAAAAAAGTCGTCAGCAAAAAGTTGAGTAAAATATGAAAAGTAAACAAATAATTAAAAGTAAAAATAAATACATTTTTTTTTACTTTGGGGCCATTTTTTGCCATACACATATTTTTCCGTGCTACGGGCTACGGCGTAGCATTAATGCTACAGCGTACGAATATATAGTTAAATAACATCTAGTACTTAAGAAAATCAAAGTTTAATAACTAAATAATACGACAACTAATATTAAATAATTGAAGCATGTTTTGAAACCCCACAAAAATTAAAAAATCATGTAAAACTATTTTGACGATAACTTGGCAATGTATCAAATGTAATACAATCCTTTCGATAACGAAATGTACAATTTCTGAGTTCTTGGCAGTGTATCAAATATAATACATAACAGTTTCATGTAAGGTTCTGTGTATTAAATGTTTTTAAATTCGAAGGCATTGTAGATATGTATGCACTAAGAGACAGTAAAGATATCAAAATGTAGATTATGGAAAAATATATACTAACATAAGAAATAAATGCAAAACTTCCAGTACGAACCGAAATCTATTGTTTCCGCGGCGCCATGTTGATTATTACTAATTAATTTACAATGACACTCGTGTCAATTATTTTTTTCTATAAGTAAGGAAGGTAGCTCGACATATTGATGGCAGAATTATTCTGTTCGGTAATAAAGTGAACCTGCTAGATTTTTTTAAGTTCCATGTATCACGGGTGTTACGATGCCAAGATAAGGGTTAATAATAGCGTAAGCGCCAGCCGCCATAAGGTATCATCTGTTGCCGTGAAACGTCACATATCTTTACTATTTCATATCTATACTGGAATCAATTATGTAACGCTGCCATACATGACCCAAAAAATTTTTATTAAGCTATGAGCTTTATCACATCTGATATTTGAGTAATTCTAAGCATTTCTAGCCTGGGGTGGGGGGGAGGGAGGGTGGGGTACAAAGACGGCCGCCACCCGTCATCTTTAAAAAAAATCTATTCTGATCCTGGTGGGTACTAGGGCAAGTTTGGTATCATTTTCGTATAAACCAAAGGCGTAAAATTCATTGCTGGTATTTGTTTTTTTTCAGTTTCATAGTAATTTTACAAGAAAAACGTAAAAAGGTGAAAAATTTGGTTGGAGATTTTTGCTACGCGGAGCCGAAACTACAAAAGATAGAAAGTTGAAATTTGCACACTAGATTAAATTTATAAAGTGTACAAGAGATAAGAAGCGATTTTGAGAAATTCAACCCCTAAGGGGGTTAAAAAGGGGATGAAAGTTTGTATGGGGTTCAAGTTTTATTTTAAGCTAGGAATTTGAAACTTCGTAAAACGATATATTATTAAAATACAAGAAAACTAATTTCAGCGTTTTTGAAAATTCATCCCCTAAGGTGGTGAAAAAGGGGTTGAAAGTTTGTATGGATATCAAAAATTTTTTCGAACGCGGGACTTGAATCTTTGTATTTGGGGATATTATTAAAATACAGGAAAAGTAATTTCAGCGTTTTGTAAAATTCATCCCCTAACAGGGTTAAAAAGGGGTTGAAAGTTTGAATCCATTACAAATCCGAGTAGACACACATTTCTTATTGCCTCCCAGGCTTGAAATGCTTAGAATTACTCAAGGAACATATGTGATGAAGCTCATAGCTGATGAAGATCATATAAAATTTTGGGTCAACTTTATAACTGCTTCCGCTACTAATGAAGATTCACTAGATATGAAATAGTAAAGATATGTGACGTTTATAGAGATCTATATAATTCATTCATTCAATTCATAAGTGTAATATAAAAATATCATTCGATAGTGTGACGTGGCGCGCTGTTCAAAATCCGATACAAAAATAGGCATAACGCAAACGCGAACGCTCTTCACGCTAATTTACATTAGATTTTATTTCCGCACAAAATGAGGAGCTCTGGAGTGCTGAGGAGGAAATAAATCGATAACAAAATAAAAATTAATTATGTACGAGCATTAATATTTTGTATGGTAGAATACATAATAAAATTCATTCAAGTTTTTTCTTTTTTTTTTATTATTATGAATGGGCTTACTCATGGCCACAGACTAGCCGAGGCGTAGACGTGGCCTACGATGGAGCGAGCTCGCCCAGAAAATTGAATGTATTCTTTTCTTTTCAGCATTCCAAATGTCGCGTTGTAGACTCAATACGAGACACACACACAAGCATCCAGTGCGAATACAAAGACATTATATACATAGACGATTTCCACCACGATTTCGGGAAACCCACTGTAGTCAAAGATGGCGGCGTATACCAGCTGTCGGCCAGTGATCACGTCAGCGTAAAATGTACAGGAACTGTGCCAAGTATGTAAGTGGTTATCATGTATGGTTTTAGTTCAACATTTTACGGTAGATGGCGGTGTTGACGAAGTACATCGCGCTGTAGAAGTGTTGACTTAGTGTACGTTATAAGATATTTCCATGGTATAATAATATACTCCGCCTGGTACTCTCTTCCGAGATTCGCGAATGACCTAACTGACACAGGCCTACGTCATCATGCTGCTTACAGGTTCTCAAACTTTAAAATGTGGGAGAATTTTAACCAACTGTGAAAATTATTTTAACGGCATTAACCCCTGGAGCGCCCCAGAATTACCGTAGTATGGAACTGTAAACTATCTAATGTATTCAATTAAACTTTATTTATCTATACAAGACTTAGAGGATATAACCAACGGAGACGCCATGTCTAAAATTTTCGGTACAGTCAGCAGCAGATATACCTGAGCGGGCAAGGTGTCCAAGAAAACATATACAGTTCAATCGTCACAAAAATAAGGACATCTAAGATGTCATTTTCACGTAGGCTTTCAGTTCGTCACAAATATCTTAACTTCTGAGTTTTTCTTTAACACATACACCCTTATTTAATCACAATGACAATAACGGTTAAAAAGTCAGTGGTAACTAAGCAATCAAATTCAAGCTGCTGTCATTAATACCTACACGCACTGCCAATCACGTACGTCAGCAGCCAGGGTGCCACCAGTTGCTAAGCAGTTGTTATTTCAATGGTAACTAAGCATCAACATTTTATCTGTTTAACTTTAAAATAAATACTGTAGCACTACGAATTGACACCTCCTTTCTTAAAGAAGTATTTTATCGTTAAGTGTCAAACTTATACAATAAATAAGTAGGTTCTACTAGAATGATCGGTTTTTTTATTTTAACTGTCATATGCAGCTGTTTTTCCAAACCGTTGATCATATTATATACCTATGTTAATATATTTATTTAGCCCACTTATTGTAGTAAAATATACTATACAGGGTGGCCCATTTAGATCGGCCAGTATGGGAAAATCTGATACTATACGATATACACCGATCTCTTCTTAGGAATCATGTCATCGATTTTAGTAACACGAAAAACTGCATTCATACATTTAAAAAAATGTGTACTCAGCTCGGGAATCGAACCCCGAACGTTTTGAAAAATAAAACTAAGACTATTTCTATTTAGATATCGATTGTGCAGGTCTTAAGCAATAAATGTTACTATGAAACATGATGTCTGAAATTAATAAAATGCATTGTTTTCATATCCTTTAATTTAATTTAGTCAGTTTTCGAAGAGACCAGCATTTTTAGGGTTCCGTACCCAAAGGGTAAAACGGGACCCTATTACTAAGACTCTATTGTCCGTCCGTCTGTCCATCGACATCCGTCCGTCCGTCCGTCTGTCACCAGGCTGTATCTCAGGAACCGTGATAGCTAGACAGTTCAAATTTTCACAAATGATGTATTTCTGTTGACGCTATTATAAGTAACAAGAAATACTAAAAACAGAATAAAATAAAGATTTAAGTGGGGCTCCCATACAACAAACGTGATTTTTGAGTAGTAAATATCAAATGGCATTCCGCACAGGAGTAATCTAAGTAACGCCCACTGCGGGTTCAAACCTACAACGTCCTGATCGAAAGTCGTACATACGCTACATGTGACATTATCTTCAAAAATTATATAAACTAATGCGAAATTAACATAAAACCAGAAGACACAAATTAATAATAGAAATGAGATCCAAAAAAAAAAATGCTGTAATCTCTAGGTGCGTACGACTGAGATTTGAACCCGCGGTCTCTGCTTTGAAAAGCAAACGCCTGTTACTGAGACCACGACGTGCCTTGACAATTGGCTCTAAATTCGGCTTCAGTTAGCTTTTGCTATGTGTCATTCGTCTTGACGATTCTGTTAAAAGAAATAGTTTGCAGTAAGTTGACCGAGAGGCTCCTGTCAAATGGTTGAAGGGCAAAACGTGAGATAGATGTATGTGATGACAAGACTGTACTGCTTTCGATGATTGTCAAAACGCTTTACCTGAAATTAGCATGGCTATCTTTTATTCAATATTCGATCATACTTGTATGATTTAAAGTCTATTTTTCCATATTGTTCAGATATATTTGACACGTTGACCGCTTAGATACCATTGGTTTTTTGACAGCTAAGGTATCAATGACTTGTTGTAAGTGTAGAAATTAATGAATAGCGACTGTTAACATATTTGTGACACGTTGAGCGCTCACAAGTAAATACTACCATGACAGTCAACAACTTTTTGACAGTTTAAACGTTTACCTGTCTTTGAGCACCTGGAGTGTATAGCGACTTCTGCTGCTGACTGTACAACATAGTCTGCCGTTTTTTGCGGGGGAGGGGCACATCAAATGTATAGGTACGTCATGTCAGATAAACATCAGTCCATACATATGGTTGACATGTGGTTGACCATTGGCCGCCTATTTTCGACAGAGGGGAACGCCTGTTAATGGCGGCTCCATTGTTAATTACTCCGAGATACAAGACAAACGTTTGAAAAACTAATTCACAGTTACACATTAATTACTAATTACCAAGCTTACGACGTGAAAAGTTTGGAAAACACTGCGACTGCTGACACTGAGCGAGAAGGAAATAACAATTAACACGCGTTCGACAAGGATGACAGTTAGGGCATGAAGTTATCTAGATCCGAATTGTCAAATGTGACAGCGCTATCCTGTGTTGCCAATAGTGTAAATAGAATTACCCGAACGTGTGAAATTTCTGTCGTGAATCGGAAGATATTGCTAACGAATAATTAAAAATGACGTGTTATTGTAAAATTTAAGATAAAATACATATAAATGAAAATTATAAAATTATAAAGAAATATTTTAACTTATTAACCATAGGTATAATGTACCCATGTAACATGTTATGTTGAAATATAGTGGCAATGTTATTGTGACGTAGGCCTGTGTCACTCTGGGGAGAGAAGACCATGTTTTATTAGACCATGGCATAGTAGGTTAGGGCCGAGTCTGTTTTCCATGTTACGAAGAAATATAGTAAGGTTCAAGCGAAATGTACCTCTATATACTTACAGGCTAATTCGAGTTTATGTTATTCGATCTGTTTTCAATATGATATCTATACTCAGTGTCAAAAGTGAAAAACATTGAATCTCCCATAGAAAATTTCAACATCAGCAAAATGTATGAAAAACCGGGCAAGTGCGAGTCGGACTCGCGCACGAAGGGTTCCGTACCATAATGCAAAAAAAAAAACAAAAAAAAGCAAAAAAAAGCGGTCACCCATCCAAGTACTGACCACTCCCGACGTTGCTTAACTTTGGTCAAAAATCACGTTTGTTGTATGGGAGCCCCATTTAAATCTTTATTTTATTCTGTTTTTAGTATTTGTTGTTATAGCGGCAACAGAAATACATCATCTGTGAAAATTTCAACTGTCTAGCTATCACGGTTCGTGAGATACAGCCTGGTGACAGACGGACGGACGGACGGACGGACGGACGGACGGACGGACGGACAGCGAAGTCTTAGTAATAGGGTCCCGTTTTACCCTTTGGGTACGGAACCCTAAAAAGCCTATTCGCAATTTCAGGGTCGGTCCCATAGAAAAAATTGCTCAGTATGACATACCTATACAATAACGGGTTCGAGTAAGCTTCACGTTCAGTGTCATACTGTTTTTAAACAAAATCTATTTTGTTTTTAGGTTTTTCTGGTGAGTAGAATTATCTGTAACTTTTGTGCAAGTTTTCATTTGTTTAGTACCGTCTGAAGTCACTCACTACCTACCGTACAGTCAGCAGCAAAAGTTGCTAAGCGGGCGAGACGTTCATAATGACCTTGACACGCTCTTATTCTCTTAACAATAAAGACGCGTCTAGATCATTTTGAACAACTGGCCCGCTTAGCTACTTCTGCTGCTGACTGTACTAACGAAATACATTGTCAGTTATTTTTTTAATACCCAAATACCTGGACTGGTCTTCAATTGGGAAAAATAATGGTTTTGTGTCTTAATTAAATTTTAACCACGATGAAAAGTAAGGTGGCGGTATATGCACTTTTTTGTTTGTTATTTCTTATTTCATTTGTTGGTGTTTGTTTGAATTTGATTGTGTGTTTGTGGAGGTATTAATAGTAGCCCAATGCATATGTATGTATCTATGTATAAACTCTTTATTGTACAAAACACAAAACACAAATTTATGGCACAGGATAGGCAGTACAAAGGCGAACTTATCCCTTTAAGGGATTTCTTCCAGTTAACCTTTGAGTAGATGAGAATTGAAGAAGAACGGTAGACAAATATAGCACTGAGTACAATAGACTAGAGGAAAGTCAATCAAATTATAAAAGAGGGCGAAAATAAATAATATAAGATAAAATTTGGAATTAACAATATAACAAATATATAGAATATGTTCTTGTCTAGTCAGAGCTTTTTATGAGTTTCTCCCATTCGTAAATAATAATGTTTTAGGTAAAATACCTAATAGGTTTTCCTGTCATCTATGGGTAAAGACCTATTTTATGTATTTTTTTTCAAATTTTTTGACCCAATAGTTTCGGAGATAAAGGGGGAATGGTCATTTTTTGCCTATTTTCTTGTATTACTTCTAAACTGTTTATTAAAAATTATAAAAAAAATATATATTTGAAATTCTTATAATGAGCTCTTTCATTTGATATGTAACACGATATAGTTTAAAAAAAATATTTTTTAATTTTCTCATTTAAGTACCCCCCAAAACTGGCCCCTATGTTTAAAATTCATTTGTTTACGTTAAATGTCCGTCTTTGGGTCACAATTTTACATATGTGATTAAATTTCAACTTAATTGGTCTATTAGTTTCGGAGAAAATAGGCTGTGACAGACGGACAGACAGACAGACAGGCAGACGCACGAGCGGCACGAGTGATCCTATAAGGGTTTCTATAGGTCTTTTTGAGGTACGGAACGGAACCCTGAAAAACCATAATGACAATGACTGATACTGATACTAATGAAGTTTAGTTTCATTGGCCTGTCACATCAATAAGATGATGGTTTAACTTTAAACAGCGTCCATATTAAGAGTGCGGCACTTTCGCAAATGACTATTAAGCCCAATGCGAGAGCGGCAGCCGCGACCGCATAGCTGGCAGGAGAATGCCGTGCCCTGTAACGAAGGTGGGTGAGCGGCGCGCTGGTGTCTCAGTTCTCGCCTAGTGTGAAGAAGGCTAAACCACGCTTCATCGTGTGCAACTACCCCTTCACCCAGGGTTTTCCTCCAGTGGTCGCGATCTTCAGCCTCCCTTTCCCAGTTGGTGGGAACGATCTGGAAGGACAACATGTCTCGCTTGGTTTAGTTTAATATAGAAATATTCTACAATAAAGAAACTGAATAGGTACAAGAAAAATATTAACTGTGTGAAGCAAGAGTAAGAGTTTTTTATTATAATTATTTCGGGTAGGAATTTAACAGATGTAGAAAAAGCTATTACTAGATAAAGCTATCACGGCTCTGCCAATATACTGATTTCCTTCGATATTTTTGTTTGAAGACACGTCACTTTTGTCACTGACATATCTAATCCATATCGTGTCTAGACGTAATATTTGACCTATCTTAAAGTTGGAATCAGGCCAATTGGCTTAATGTGTAATAAATTAAGTTGAAAATATCAGAACATTATTTTTATTTTGTTTTTAGGAAATCGTGGTAAGTTAAATAACTGTCTGTACCTAATTCTAGCAGTCTTGATTTTTCTTCAGTGAAATATTAAGTGTGTGTGATTTTAACGTTATATTTAATTTTAGTAACAAAATAGAGCCAGTTTTAAACTTTTTAATAGGTACCTACCAAAAATCTATTTTATTGTAGGAAGTATTTTTTACCCCCATCAGAACGGATTTCGTTCGTTTATTTTATGCGCTTGTTTGTTTTTCTGTTCTTTCGTCGTACGTTCGTTCTTTTGTTTGTTTGTTTTCGTTCTTTTGTTTTTGTTTGTTGTGTTTTTCTTTTTGGTTTTATTTTTTGCTTTTTGCATACAAAATGAACATTCCCATTTATGTTAACGTGAAACTCCAGAGATGGTTCCCAATAGAACGAAATATTTAAATAGGCTTGGTGGTGAAAAAATAAGTCCGAGGATATCAAACAATATATTTTGTATTTTTTAGGTTGTGGTAAGTAATAATTACCTATCTGTAACTTTGTGTGAAATATTTTAGTAAGTATAATAATATAATATAAAATAATGGAGTGTGCCTCAATTAACTAGGTAGGTATCCATAATAAAAGCTTTTTTAATAAAAAGGCGCGTCAAGTTTGTTTACCTTTTATACACATAAAAACGAAGTAGAATTACTTACACAGTAGTGCGATCATTAGCACGAAAATTTAATGGGCCATATGTACTGTAAAACGTTGTACAAACAGCAACACACGTAACTGTCCATTGATGGACCTTATGCCTATTGTAATAAGGTTTACCGATGGACAATGTGTGTGATAGTACAGATAGTACAAAATACATGTGCAAAGGAGATTTGCAACGAGTGGCGATAAATAAAAACACAATTGAAGGCGTGTATCATATTTTTTTTTTGTTTTTTTTTTTTTTTTTTGCGGGTGGCTTCCAATCGGTACGAATGGAGGTCCAAGGGGGAGGCCTATGTTCAGCAGTGGACGTCTTATGGCTGAGATGATGATGATCATATTTTTCGCAATTGTATCGTAATGCCAGCTCACTATACGTGTTTAAATCCAAACTGAAACTGCACCTACTCAAGGAACAAACGATCTCCACCTAGCCGACCTATACCTACACCCACCTGTATTTGTACCGACTACTGTGCTATAGAGTCTATATATTTATTTATGTATTATGTAAGCATTTATAACATGTCTCAGTTTTCTTATATTGTGAATAAATTACCGTGTCAATCGCACATTCTGTTGTATTCTGCTTCGGTTTTGTTTTTATGTTCTGTGTTGTTTTGTGTTTGTTTTACGTGTCAATGGGTACACTGAAAATCAGCGTCGTAACACTACTCATGTGCTGCGACACATGCTGAGTGTTATCCTTTTTGGAACCTCTCGCAACACTGTAACTTCAAATTTACCTAGATTTAAGCCTATTTTAATGTTGTTGTGTATGTGTGTTTCCAATAAAAGTATCATTCATTCATTCAAGTATCATTCATTCATAATGTACTATGGGAACAATGCCTCAGGCTAATTTAGGGCTAGATTTATGATTTATTTATATTGTTATTTAATATCTGTTTTAATAAAAGCTTAATGTACTATTTAGATATCGTATTAACTACTCATAGCGTATTTAATGATACCATATGCGATGTTGAATCACAACTAAATAAACTGGACCGCATTTGATTGTTATCTAAAATGACTTTCACATTAATTTGTGAAATCACACAATACATGTCTGTTTTATATCAAGATCATATGACTGTGAATATTACGTTTCAATTTGCATGTGATCTATGTTCTGAATGCTTGGATTTCTAGCCATTACATGATAAATACCCCTTGTGTAAATGTCATTCGATAGCGTGACGCGACGTATGCGTTGACCCCCTCCCCCACATGAAGCCCTCGCGTTACGCCCCCTAATATTTTCAATTGTTTTTCAAGAGATCTCTAAAGCATGCTTTGCGTTTCAGGAAAAAGACTGAGAAATGGTCAGGCAAAACGCTCGGTTTCCGCCCCATCTCCCCTCCGGCCAAACCCCGGGACGACCACATCAACGTGATGGTCCTCGCGTTCGACTCCACTCCTCGGAGCGGCTTCATCAGACTTATGCCCGAGAGCTGGAAGGTCATTAATGAGGAGTTGAACGCTACGATTATGGAAGGGTAAGGGTATTATAATACTATAGAGACCATGCACGTTAAAATAAGATACACTGCGCTGAAATTAAAATGCTCAGATGGGCAGGCGGCGTTACGAGGCTTGACCATATCAAAAATAATTATATAAGAGGCAGTTTCAAGGTGAAACCTATCCCAGAAAAACTCATAGAGAGCCGATTAAGGTGGTATGGCCATGTGATGCGACGACCAACAGAACACATGACCAAAAAAGTCCTGGATATGGCTGTTGCAGCTCGGGGACCAGGGAGACCCCTGACAACCTGGATGGCAGTTGTAAGAAAAGATATGAAGAATGGGAATCTAAGACCAGAGACGACCCAGGACCGACCGGCCTGGCGACGCATGATTAGAAGGGCCGACCCCAAGTAAATGGGAAGGAGCCAGGCAAAAGAGAAGAAGAGAGACCATGCACGTTGGAGGGGATCTCAAATTACCGTTTTGACGTTCCTTGCAGGAATGCAGGCTGCAATACTGCAGCATATTTGCAGCTGTAAAATCTTTAGAGCAGGGTTCTCCAAACCCCGGCTCGCGGGCTTAATCCGGCCCGCGACGCGTTCCAATCCGTCCCGCTGACACGCAAAGAGCGCGGGAGCCAGGCTCCAGGGGTTCAGAATTCATTGAGAGTGGAACTGTTCCTAACAGCAACCACCAGACATCATCCCCCGGCGCAAAAACTGACGGTGGCCCGCTTGAAAGTATCTGAGGTACAATATGGCCCTCAGCTAAAAAAAGTTTAGAAACCCCTGCTTTAGAGCATAACCCATTGTACATTGAAGAACACAGACAGGCTAAATTTTTTTATCACGTTTTAGGTACAATATATTAGGTGACGGAACACCTGCCTGTCTCTTTCCGTTCCTTACTGGCAAGACAGAGCTGGAACAACCAGATGTGCGGAGAACTAAACAGAACAACAGGACGATGGATGACTTCCCTTTCATATTCAAGCATGTGAAGGAAGAAGGGTGAGTTGGTTAGGCTAGATGACAAGTTTTTATTAATATCAGTCGATCAGGTTTGTTTTGAGGATCAAACGTTTATGGGACCCATTGCATTAAAGTACATAGTACAAAAGACAGAAATTACGGTCACAGTCCAACAATCGTTCTCTACTTACTAACAAAACGACAAGTGATCGTGACACTGAACGGTCTTGATTTGCTTCCCGCAGCGTCGCTTGCGTCCAATACGCGGCCTGATAGTATGGTCAAAAGCGCCTAGCTCTCACATTTTTTTTTAATAGCGTATATTGTGACCACTGCTGGGCAAAGGCCTCCCCTGTCTTTCACCACTCGTCACGGTTTTGTGCATGCTCCCGCCAGTCTGCCTCTGCCTCGGGTGATCTGTGGTGCCCATTCGGTCGCTATTTTGGCCCATCTGTCCGCTCTCAAATATTGCATGTAATATTGTAACCATACCATTCTACCAAAATTGGCCGTAGGTTGTTTCATCAATGTTTTCGGGATAGTAAAAGATGCATTTAAGAAATTATCATGGACATCTACATCAAATTAGAAAAGGTAACTTCAAGGAAATCAATATTAAATTTGACACTTCTTGCATCAACAGCAATACTGCAAACTGCATTACTTCATAAAATATAAATTTCATTATAAATATAAATAAATGATAATTCTTGCAGCAATGCACTCTACAGCAACACCGGAATGCTGTTGCAACTGGAATGTTACCTTTATCTTTCAGGTATGCCACAGCATATATCGAGGACATGCCACTCGACAACACGTTCACGTTCCGTTTCAACGGCTTCAAGAAACAGCCCACAGACCATTACTACCGCGCCTTCCGAAACGCGAACAAGCGACTCTTTAAGAATTGGAACTTTTGCTATGGAGACACCCCGCAGTTTAAGATGATGATGAATTTGACCGAGCAGGTTAGTTAGGGCCCACTGATTAACAGTCCGCCGGACGGTATCGACCTGTCAGCTGTTTGGAACTGTCAAAATTTTGTACTACCTGACAGGCCGATACCGTCCGGCGGAATGTTAATCGGTGGGTCCCTTTAGACGCTTACTAAAACCGTGCGATTTTTTTGATTCCTTCTTGTATGCTTACACGCCTTACGGCCGTATTCGAACAACTTTTTTCGAATGTTCTATTCTATCGTAACAGGGCCATAACTTTTTCCTTTACTCGTATATAAAAAAATATCGCACGTAGAAGTTAGGGATACTAATTAGTTTTAAAAACTGTTCATCCTCAGTTTCTAGAGCTCGAAGGAAGGAGATTCATCTTCACATTCATCGGGGACATCTCTCACGACAATTTCAACTACATACAGTACGCTGACGGAGACTTGGCGGCTTTTTTGAGGCGTCTGATCAAACGGACCGAGGATACGCTTATTATAGTCATGGGAGACCATGGGCCAAGGTATGGAATGAGTGAACGCATTTTCACTAGTTAAAACTACTTTTCCTACTAGTTAGACTGTAGCCGCCGTGCAGATCAGGAAGTCGACGACTCAAATAAAAAGCTTCAATTTTTAGTGAAATGATGTAATTTTTCAAAGTACTGGTTTACAAGGGTTCCTGACTAAACGGTTAAATGCAGAAGTGGTGTGGTTATTGTATGGAGGCTGATGAGAGAGTGAGTTGCAATATTTGATTAGTAGAAAAGGCGGTTTCAACTTGGGTGCCTCTAATTGGCCGCGATACAAAGTATGTGGAGCGCTCCTATTGGTGCTTTAGAAAAAGCTTCCAAATACTAGCCGAGCCTGACGGCTGCGTTTGGCTACTTAATGAATATATTAAGATTTTATACAAATTAAAGGTTGCGTTCGCAACAGATACGAAAAACCAGTTGTAGCTAGGGATAACTTTCACTAAAAACGGGTTCTTATACAATATCAACTTGTGTTCTACGACAAAACTTCCCACAGATACGCAGCGGTCCGCAAGAAGCATTCCCTCCGCGGCAAACTCGACGAACGCCTCCCCCTCCTCGCCATCCGCCTCCCGGACCGCCTCACGCGCGCGCGCCCCGACGCGTTAAGCGCGCTTCAAGCTAATTCGCGCGTATTGACCACTGCACACGATTTACACGCGACTATATTGGATGCGGTGGGCTTGAGGAAGCACTGGAACCCGTACAAGGTGATGGGGGCAGATTTGAAGAGGGCACTGACGTGGTTAGAACCGGTAAATTTCTATACCTAATGTTTCTGTCAAAACTTTAATTTTTAATACAAGTTTTTTATCGCTTATTGCACTTTTCGTTCTACATTCAACTTATTCTCATCGAGATATTTTTAACAAACCCAAACACAATGAGGTTTCATTGTATTATCAAAAAGTTCCTATGGAATTAAAAAAAAAGGGTTTAGCCTAGCCAAGATGAAAATCATACATCAACAAGCGCCAAACGAAAAGTACAAATGCACCTACCGGGATGAATGATGCTACGAAAAGTCACATGAATATTTCCATAAATTGTTTACATTTCCTATCAACGATGGGTCTTTAGCGTAGGTAACTTAGCTGGTCTGTCTTAGATGGTCTTACCTGATATACTTGTCCACATTAAACATGTAATCTTTCAGATCCCCAGCAACCGCTCCTGCAGCGAAGCCGGCATCGAGACGCACTGGTGCACCTGTCTGGTCTGGCAGAACGTTCCCGACTCCGATCCACTGTACAAAAGAGCTGCTAATGCGCTGATAGACTACATCAACAAGTTTACAGAGGATGCTGGGTAAGTTTGTATCATACATCTATTCAAATATAAGGGAGCGACCAAGGTGCAGAAACATATTTTGCGTCTTGAAAATAGAGACTTGGCCGCTCCGATATATCTAATGGCGTTTGTAATATCAAGGGAATCCATGTCTAGTCAGACACGGATGTGTTTGCTGGAAATATGTTCATACATATACATATCCGTTTCTTATTCCGATGTCCCTGCAAAATTTCAAACATTTGTGACAATTTGCTGGGTTATCTGGGTTATTAATTTCATAATTTCTTTAAAGGTACAAGGCACCAATTTTTACTGGCGGACTTTTTTGACTGGCTTTTTTGAAGACTGCAAATTAAATGCTATTACACGATCCATGTTTTCCAGCTTCAAATAAAGTTGGACAACTCTAGGAAAATCTTCAGTCCGTTTTTTTGACATCAGATCCAAGTGCATCCCTCGCACCGTAGCGTCTATAAGTTGGGTGCTCCGACAACGTGTCAACAACCGACTCCTCGCTTTTAATACCGCTATAGATTACGACACTTACTTGGGACGGTTCAACGCCGAAACAAAAGTCACTATGGAAAATTTTCAGATTGGAGTAAGTATTTATTCCTGTTACATTATGCTTGAATATATTATTATCAGCATCCCACCTTTACCAATTTTTAAACAATATACATCCGCGAGCGATATTCCAAACCCATCCCATCCCAACCATCCAACGCATCTACAACTCATAATGTAATAATATGTAGATATTGTAGATTACAATCGTTGAAAAATTGAATTTAAAAATTACGTTTCGTTTGGCGTTTTCAATTTCAATTTCAATTTCTTTATTGTGAGTTATATGTAGGTAATACAGATGTTCTAAAATATTTATGTCCATTATAACCTGCCTTTAAGGCGTACAATATTCTTAAACTACATGCATAATTAAAAATTTTAACCCTAAACTTGGCAGGATTTTTTTTGCTAGAATTTTGTGTTTTTTTCTTGAAAAAAGGGATACTAAGGGTTGACTTAAGGGTACAAAAATAATAAAAAAAATCTTAGTATTTTAGTTTTTTATTTATACAACGTATCTTTAAATGCACACTGCCAAGGATTCACAAATTAACATTAAATTAGGTATGTATCCTAGGAGAGACACTGCCAGGTTCACTGTGAGGCGAGTTATGTATCTTTAAAGATTCATTGCCAGGTTGAGGTTGCAGAATATTTACTGTCTTACTAAGAAATTATTAGGATTTTAGGACAAATTACGATATTTTATTTATTAAATTATTAGTATTTAACTATATTATTCAAGTGCCACAGATATTACAGATAAGGCTACAACAACAAAAAAGAGCTCGCAATCTGATTGCTCTTGTTCCTCAACCCGGGGTCAGGTCAGAAATAGATTAGTAGTTGTCTCCATCTTCTCTAGAGCACCTACATCTGTTATCAGACAGCGATCATAGAACAACAGATAGCGACCCCAGCCCAGCGACCACTGCTATCCATGTCCAGCATGCCATCATCACCATCGCCAAATCAGGTAACATTGCTAGTACATCTTCAGAGTGAGTCTCCAACTACGAGACGATCAGTAAGCCTGTCTGAACTCTGAACCTGCCACAACACCATCCCATAATCATATATCATCGCCATTTCCAGGTTTATCATCCTACTCTGCAGCTTCAGTGCTCCTTCCCCTGCAACAGTTACCTATGGCTTATTTTTTTTACACATTATCTGTGACTGGCCTTTCGAAAACTTCTACTCAATTTTGACTAGCCCAATTCCCATAAATAGCTACATTTCCAATATAGTGTGAGAGGTTTTGATTGGACTGTCTTTTTTTTAGTCACAATTATAGTTTTTTTTTATCGAGTAGCTACTGCAAGCATTGAAGCTGAAGAGTGGGATGTAAGATTGATAAACCTGAAAATAGCGATGGTATAGGATTATGGGATGATGTCGGAGCATTCGAATTTGCTTGTTCAGAGAGGCTTACTGTTTGTCTTGTAGTAGGAGACTAATTCTGAATGTACTAGCAATGTTACCTGATTTGGCGATGGTGGTGGTGGCATGCTGGTCATGGCTAGCAGTGGTCGCTGTGATGAGGTCGCTATCTGTTGTTTCATGATCGCTGTCTGATGAAAGTCTAGGTTCTCTAGATAAGATGGTAAAGATGGAGGCAACTGCTGCTGTCTATTTCTGATCTGACTCCGAGTAGAGGAATAAGAGGAGCGAGCTCTATTTTGTTGCTGTAGCCTTATCTGTAATATTTATGACACTTGAAGGATATAGTTAAATACTTTTAATAATAGAATGTCGTAACAAGCATTTTGTTAGTAGAGAAGCTGGCGGTGTGCATTTGTAGATACATACGATAAAACGAGTTCATGCTATCTATAACAACAATGCAATGACTAATAAAAATACGTTATTGTATAGAATATATATTCACTTTTTATGTAACAATCATAAATAGACCCAATTCTAAAAATAAATCACTAAAAAGTACCACTTTTCCCATACGATACGTAGACGCAGCTTCGCGGCCTGTCATTTTGCGTGCTACACTCAAAATCAGATATGCCAGCGGCATAAAACATTTTTTTACCAATTAAGTATAGTATCAAGTGGAAAAATATGCGTCAAAAAATAATATGAAGCTGTTTACTTTTTGCGTAGATTTTTAAAAAGTGTAACGTGCATAAGAATGCACACTGCCAAGTTTAGGGTTAACTAACATAACGTCATCAAAACATACAATAATAATAATTTACATCAACAATTACAACAACATACAATAATTATGAATTTGTTAATACTAATTACATATCAAAACGAGATCCCAATTTCTTATTATTAAGTTTAAATGTCAAAATTATCATCAAAAAATTCTTTTATGTCATAATAACTTTTTCTTACAAGTAATTCCTTTAGGTGTCGTTTAAATGAAGGTGTTGGTAAGACTTTTATTTCATTCGATAGGTGGTTGAACATTCGAGGTCCCATAACAAAAAAAGAATTGTCATAAAAGCTTGTTTTAGGAATGTGATCGGGTAGAATATTAAATACATTTTTGGCTTTCCTAGGAAATTGGCATGTGTGACTTTTAAATAGTTCCATATGTTCCTGAATAAATATGCAGGACTCTAAGATGTAAGTTGAGGTCAGCGTTAATATGCCTAATTTGACAAAGTGAGTTCTGCATGAATCTCTTTGTTTTAAAAAAGACATTGCTCTTATGCACTTTTTCTGTATTTTAAATAGAGGCAATATATGTGTTGCAGCGGCATTTCCCCAATGTATTATATCGTATCGTAAATTTGACGCTACATATGCGTGATAGGCATTTAGAGCAGTTGCTTGTGAAACTGTATTTGTTAGGTTTCTTAAAACGTATATATATCGGCTAATTTTGTTACAAATATCCATTATGTGTGTTTTCCAGCTAACATTAGAATCAATTGTAATTCCCAAAAATTTAAATTCATTAACTTGCTCTATAATATGTCCCTTATACATTATCGTCATGTCCTTTTCCTGTGATTGAGATAGATAAAACTGCATAACTTTTGTCTTGGTTACGTTGACCTTTAAATTATTTTTATCAAGCCATTCTATGACATTACTGACGGCGTTGTTAGTTTGTGTTTCATATGTTTCGGCATTACTTGCTTCAACTATAAGTGTGGAATCGTCAGCAAAAAGCACCATTTGATGTTGTACGACACACGGAAGATCATTGATGTATAATATGAATAATAACGGTCCTAGTATACTCCCTTGCGGGACGCCGTATTCTACTATTCTAGATTCCGACATTGTTTTTATTTCTAATTTATCTTTGTTAATATGGTAGATTTCTGTAAGCTGCTGTCTTTGATTTAGGTATGCTTTTATTAGATCATGTGCCAAACCTCTTATTCCATATGCGTATAGTTTTGATAAGAGGGTTTTATGACAGACAAAGTCGAATGCTTTTGACATGTCCATAAAAATAGATAGAACTGGTTTTTTTGAGTCAAGGCATTTGGTTATAGTATTAAGTAGACTATGAATTGCTAGAGTAGTAGATCTATTTTTTCTAAATCCAAACTGTTCTTTTGTTAAGATATTATGTTTTTCTAAGAAATTATATAATGAATTAAATATAACTCTCTCAAGTATTTTTGATATCACCGGGATCAGTGCAATTGGCCTATAGTTATCGCATATCTCTTTGTCTCCTTTTTTATGTAAAGGTTTAAGGATTGTTACCTTCAGTTTATCTGGGAATACTCCCTGTGCTAATGACATATTTGTGATGTGACTTAATGGGAACATCAGTTGTTCAGCGCAGTGCTTTATAACAATAGTTGAAAAATCATCATAGCCAACACTATTTGTATTTTTCAATTTTTTTATTATTTTGTGTATGTATTCTGGAGAAGTGGGAGTAAGATATACTGAATTGGTGATAGTCTTGTTTATATTGATACTTGTTTCTCTTAATGTATGTTCGCTTTCTTTAACGGAGTCTATGAAGAAATCATTAAAAGCGTTTGCAATATCTTGAGGAGAATCTAGAGTCTGGGTTTTGTACTTAGTTTGTGTAATATGATGCCTTGGTGGTTGATTCATATTACCGTTAATAACTTGCCATGCAGCTTTTGTTTTATTGGACGCATTTAGAATGTAGGCACTATTTTCATTTCGTTGTGATTTGTAAATGACTCTTTTTAAAATTCTTGAATAATTTTTGTACAATAGCTTATCGTTATTAGATTTTGACGTTTTAAATTTTAAATATAAATTTCTCTTGGTCTTACATGACGTTCTTATGCCTCGTGTTAGCCATTTATTTTTACGTTTTCCAACATTAATACGACATTGTTTTAGTGGAAAGCAGATTTCATAATATTTCTTACACGTAGAGATAAAGTTGTTATACGCTATATTGACATTTTTAGCTTGATATACATTGTCAAAAGATATCTTGCTAAGGCATTCTTTATACTTATTTAAATTTTGCACACTATAATAGCGTTTGTTTACATACCAATAATTTAGAGCATAACTTTTTTTGATAGGGAACTTTAAAATTTGCGCCAGGTGATCAGATAGACCAATATCTTTAACTACACTCGTACATCCTCTGTTATTGTGTACTATGTTATCAATACATGTGCCACTTTCTACTCTAGTTACTTGACTAATTTGTAATTTTAAATTATATGAGTGAAGAAGGTTTTGAAAGTCGAGTGAAATTTTTGTGTCCTTTAGTATGTCAATGTTAAAATCCCCGCACAAAACAAGCTTTTTACTCTTATGCGTGCATACTTTTTCTAATAACGTTTCCAATTTTTCCATGAAGCAATCAATATTATTAACATTTGGTGTTCTATATAAACACACTATAATCAGTTTATATGAAATTATCTCTAATGCGCAGCATTCAAACACGTTTTTGAGAGACATTGATTTGATATCTGTTAGTTCTTTGCATATTATACCTTTTCTAGTATAGATACAGCTACCTCCTCTTTTTTCAGGACGTGTATAAATTTAAGTGAGATTAAAATTGTTTATTTTTACGTTAGCTTCACTACCTGCTTCTATAAAATGTTCAGTAAGGCAAATTACATCTACACTGTGATTTTGTTCTGACAAGTCTTCTAATGCTACTTCTAATTCATGTTTCTTCTTTGGTAGGCTGGCGATGTTTTGGTGCAGAATAGTTAGGTGTTTAGCTACGAAATAAATCGGACCTCTCATGCTCGTTTTCTGGTAGTACACGTTGTTCAATTCGATGCTTGCTATTTTGTGTCGTCGGATATTGTTTGTCATTCGCAAGGGAGGTTGACTGAATCTGAGGTGTAGCAGAAATATCTTCGATCGATTGGGTAGTATTATGTTTATGCAGATTCGGTATGTATTCTTTCCCGTTGATAAACAGTTTATTATCTCTAATTACTGCAGACTTTCCGTTCTTTCTTTCTTCAATGAGTATTCTCCTCATTTCTCTTCGTTTTTCTATTTGTTCCGCGTCAAGATATGGAGCTATGGCTATTCCAGAGTTTCTAAAAAAGTGTGCGTTATGGAGAATGTATTTGGTCATTTTTTTACTAATAAGTTCAATGACGATTGGTCGCCGATATCCTTTCTTCCCAATTCGTTGTATATCTTCTATATATCCTTCTAAATTGACGTTAAGTACATCTAAACTAAGGTTAATAATGTAATGCTCTAGCTCATTGTAGCATTCCCACCGGGGCTCTTCCACACCATACAGGACAATTTTTTTGTGGTTTTCTCCGTCTGGCTTAGTAATTATTGTCGGGGTAGATTGCGGCATAGGTTGATGAATCGCTGAGCTTTTTGTTTCGATCTTTAATAAGGCACATTCAGTTTCAAGAGCGTTGATTTTCAATTTTAAACTATCTATTTCTAATTTAATATTGTTTTGTGTCGTAGCCACATTCTTTATATCAAGATCAATTTCTGAACGGATATTTGTAAGAGAGCCTTGAATTTCCTGCTGAATGAGAGTCTTTTATAATGAGTTTTCCTTTAACGATTGTCCACTTGGCTAGGTCCCCAAGACCTCTTATCTAGAACTGTATCGAATGTAGTTTATACACGTTTGGAGATACGGAATTATGCTTATTTCCAGGGTTATTACTGGCAAAAGCGTAGTTAAGAAATGTACCACGTAATACCCTTTTTAGCACCTAGAAAAGTAGTTTTGCATTCTCTTGAACCACTGAAATCCTGATAAATGACAAAACATCTAAATTGGCACATATTACATTAAAAATAAAATACATTTTAGTATTTATGATGATTAGGTACTCCAAATACTTATCAGCACGTCTTAAAACCAGTATTGCGGTTACAGATCGAGTCAAACCCAGGAGGCGCTGTATACGAAGCATCCCTGACGTACAATGTTACAAATGACAAGTTCATAGTACAGTCCAGGGATATCTCAAGAGTCAACGCGTGAGTATATCTTCCTCTCCGTCGAATTACTCTTGGCATAGCAGTCGTGGTCACGTTGAATGCCGAACGATTCTACGCCAGATCTCTCTGGCAGATGCTACTTTGGTACAAATGTGTTTAGTGGGGTGTTAAGTTGCGTTAACAGCGCCATCTATCTGACTTTTTATACACTTTATAAAACCCTAGTTAGCTTATCGATAATCGATAGATAACAAGGGTACGTAGTTCCAGCGACAGTCCATAGGTGGCGCTGTAATTAATAATAATTAATTTAGGATAGCGAATCTGTAATGTACTCATTTCACTTTTACAATATAAGTCATAAGAAGCACGCATAAGAACCTCTCTTTCACGTAGAGTTCTTCAAGTATGGAGACGTTTGAACGGTTGAAATTATATATCTATTGCTTATTTGTTACACGGAATTTGCAATGTGCAGGTTGCAGAACATGCTGCAATTTATGGAAACTTACATGAGAAAATTATCATGTAAGTTTCCACTGAGAAAGTTCCCGTTCAGGTTAGGGCTTATTACTCAAAGTTCTATGGAATTAGAAGGAATCTGATCTTCGCTCTGGTCTACCAGTGAAAATCATAAAGGGGATAAGGTACGCAGGGACGCGTACAAGTCAGGGTTGGCCGTGTCGGAGAATGGCTTGATTGAGCCATCTATCACCTTCAAGAGGCGTTTTATCACGCCATCTTTAACAAACAGCAAACTAGGGTGTTACGTACACCTGAGTAGCGTTCGACGCAGTATCACTTATTGTCATATATTTCAAGTGCCATATAAATTGAAAGTAGGTAACTGAAAGAAGGTTTAGCAATAAACGTGTAGAAAAAAATACTGTGAAAATTAAATGGGATTTTTGCAGTTTACAGACTCCAAAGTGAAGGTTAGCACGTTTGCCACATGGGTAACCATATTGGCTCTATTAAGAACCAACAGGAGTGGTCATTTCTCCATACAAACGTACTCGACTGTTTCCTTCGTGGGTTTTGATTCTAGAGCAATGATTTTTTCAACACAAATTAATATTATCAATATCTATGTCGGACCGTTTTGCTTTTATTGATATTTTTGTTTTTTAAAGCGCTAGAGCCCTTCAAAAATGGTCAAAATGACCTAATTGACTATGTTGCAATGAGAGGCGTAGTATTCAAAACTGATATCAATTAGCCATAAAAACAAAACGGTCCAACACAGATAATTTCATAATCATTTAGATTTCCAAATTTGGTTACGATTGCGTAAGTTTTGGAGGAGGAAACAGTCGAGTACGAAACCTCGATTTTTGAGATTTTTACGCAGGATTTTTCGCCTTGTCCTTAGCGCACTAGTTTTAGGAGCCACTTCCGTTAGCGAGACGGGTATATTTACCTAAAATATTTAAAACTCAGCTCCTGTTTCGTCTTAACTTATAGTGCGTCAAGCAAATCTTGTCAGTAGCAATGTAAAGCAAACTAAAGTAGGGCAACACTCAAAGAGTAGTATTGCGCTAAGAAAAGCAGCAATGTACAATGTACATCGAACCTAAACTTTTTTTTCCGCTGAGCGCGCCCGTCAATTCGAATTGTCACTCGCGGATTCTCTATTGAAAATGTTTGAAATTGTTATTAATAGGTATGGACGGACAATTTAAAAGCGGTGTGTGATGTTGATAAAAATGATTAACTAATTTGAAGATCTCAAAATAAAATTAGAAGTGGACTATGCCGTTAAACAAGAATGTATGAATAAAATCATTGCTTCAGCAGGTAGATGTCCTACTACTGGATTTTAATATTTTATTAGATTTCTCAGTTGCCACCGTAGGCATTGTAGGCATCTTAGCTTTGATTAAGCACAATCTTATTAAATATATAGGTATTTAATGGTGACACAGCAGAAATATCTCTTGAAATAGAATCGATTCAGAATGTAAACAAAGATGATGGCTGTCATTCGCGATCCACATTCCACAGATAAAGCACAGATGACACGCGATTTTCGAATTATTCGAACACAGTGTTGCTAACCCGCGATTTTTCAAATTTGCCGCCGTTTGCTACTGACAAGATTTGCTTGACCCAGTATATTATCTTGTTTTACAGATACCGGGGTGAATCGGATTGCATCCTCGAATCTCATCCACACCTTGCTGCGTACTGTTACTGCAAAGGTTGACGAACAGACTGAAGTCATGTTTATACTAGCTGACCCGGTGAACTTCGAATCACCTATCTATATTATGTCTCCTTTTATCACGTCACGGATTAGCCTGGCCGCACATGCTCGGAATTTTATGTAGGCACGGGACGATATGTGTAAGCGAGACAGCACCATGCATTTGTAGAGCGACGTCCCTTTCTCACCTGTCATTCCGTACGGAAACCGAATGAAAATTCCGAATGCATGTGGCCAGGCCTGAAAAAAATTGTTCTCGATTAATTCTCCTACTATATGTTTTATACAGGGTGATTCAGGAGACGTGAGCAGGACTAACACTGCGCATTTCGTAAATTTTAAGGAACTGTTTCGTATCAGTATTAGTGAGGTTAACGTTAATTTTCTAGTCGTGATTGAAAAAAAAGTTATTAATTTATTTACGACACGCATGGTCACCCTACAATTAGAATACTAAACTACCGATATTCTGTGTCAAATTGAATGTCATCACGGTCTGGTTACTTTTGAAAACTCGTATCTCACTCAAGTTTGGCAGTTTATTTTCTTCGTAATCATAACGCTGTCATTACAGTTAAAGAGGTTTTATGTTTATTAATCAGGTCTTGTAGGGTGACCATGATTGTAGAGAATTAAATTTGCCCTCGCCAAAAAGTTAAAAAATAGGAAAAAGTGTGGTTGTTTCACCTAAAATACGACGGTGATCGATCAATTATCAGTTACTGAGTGTGCAGGATTAGTCCTGCTCACGTCTCATGAATCACCCTGTATAAATCTTTCTCGCCCCCCCTTAGAAGATTTTCAAGTACACTATTAAAAACAAAAATTCGCTCCTGATGCAAATTCTTCACCGTTTCTTCACAATAAATTTGGGATTATTACAAACTTTCAATGAAAGGCATGTGGCGTCTCTAGCTGTCACTGCCAACGTCGTGCGATTAATAATCTAACAGATGGCGTTAGGGAGCTAGAACGCAATTACTAAGAGACCTACATCGCACTTATGGAGTTTTAAATGTCAGTTGCTATATATATAACTTCCGACCGACTCTCAGTGGACTTCGGTCCCCAGGCAAAACACCCGCCTGGAGAGAGTACTCTCTATTGCTTCTCTACCTTCTACAGGCATTTTAACTCCCTTATCCGAATACATTTCTAAAAAACGCTGATATTACACTTTCCTGTTTTCTATTATTGTGTCGTTTTACGGCAGTTTAAATTCACTATTTACGGAAATTTTCATTACCGATGCACTAACTTTCAACCCTTTTTTCACCAACTTAGGGAATGAATTTTTAAAAAACGGTGATATCAGTTTTCGTTTACCTATTTATATAGTTATAATGCCTTATTACCAAGTTTCAAGTTCCTTGCTTGAATAAATTGGACCACATAATATAAAATTCTAACCCCGGCCGTGTTAACCCTTTTAGGTGATGAATTTTTGAAAACGACGAAATATTTTTTCTTGAATTCTAATACATAATATGCTGTAATACAAGGTTTCTAGTCCCATACTAAAAGAAAAGTAATTCGCTTCATACAAACTTTCAATACCCTTTTCACCACGTAATAACATTTCTTAAATTCTAATAATATGCTGTTGTACAAAATTCAAGTTCCGAGCTCAAACTAAAACTTCAACCCCATACAAACTTTCATCCCCTTTATCACCCCCTTTAGGGGTTGAATTTCCAAAAACGTTTGAATGTAATCGGCTGTTATACCTTTATAAAAAGTTTATAAGCATTTGAAATGGATTCAAACTTTCAACCCCTTTTTAACCCTTTTAGGGGATGAAATTTTAGAAACACTGAAATTAGTTTTCTCTGTTTTAATAAAATACCTTTTAACGAAATTCCAAGTTCCTAGCTTAAAATAAAATCCCATACTAAATTTCCATTTTAACCCTTTCCGTTTTAACCGTTCAAAATCAGTTCTTATTTCTTGTACACATTACCAATGTAACCTGGTGTGCAAATGTCAAATTTCTACCGTTTGTAGTTTCGGCTCTGCGTTGGTGAGTCAGTCAGTCAATCAGGATACGGAATTAACGCTGCTTTTAAGGGTTCCGTGTCCGAAGGGTTAAAAGGCGACCCTTTACTAAGACTTCGCTGTCCGTCTGTCTGTCTGTCTGTCTGTCTATCTGTCTGTCACCAGGCTGTATCTCATGAACCGTTATAGACATTTGAATTTTCCCAGATGATGTATTTCTGTTGCCGCTATAACAACAAAATACTAAAAAGTACGGAACCCTCGGTGGGCGAGTCCGACTTGCACATGTACGGTTGTTTCATTATTTAGGGCCGATATACACGGACTGAAACTCGACTGCAATTTTTATGGGAACCACACTGCTACGCCAATTGCTTCGTCGGCGTTCGGGCCGCGTAGCCAAGATGCCGATCGCTTACGCTCCGAAGCGATCGAAACGCAACTGTCACTATTGCACTAATATGAAAGAGTGATAGAGAGACATAATGTAATTTTTTAGCTTGTAAGATTTTACTATTTTATGTATGTAAGTTTGTAAGGTATGTATCTATGGGCCTTAGTTGCCTGATAATAAATGATATTTGATTTCATTTTGAATGCTTTTCGTTGTTGAAGCGATAGCGATTGTAACCTGGGCTAGGCCGGCAGTTCCTGTACAAGTTGCAGTTGGATTGCAGTCCGTCTGTACCGGCCCTTAATTATAAGAATAAGAATAATATTTTTATATAGTTTAAGTAGTATGGATGGCAAATAATGTGTTCGACGAAAAACGATGCCAAATAATAAATAAGTTTTTCTAGATTGGGGACTCGATCGCCATTTATTTATTGAATAAATCATTTATATAATTTAATCATTTAATGTAATTTTGTATTGCTATTTTGTGGAGGGAAATAGTTATTTGTACAACAAGAGATCAAAGTTTGATATTTCTTCGAGTGCTTATCTTGAGTCCCGTGCAAGTGAAAGATTCTATAATATATATAGAGCGTAGCGAGTGAATCTAATTTAGAATCTTGAGCGTAGTAAGGGATTCAAAAGCGCACGAGATGTAAATAACTTTGATCTCGTGTAGTACACAAAATTTTTCATCCTAAGCAGTGAGAACATACCTAGAGGGACAGAGATAAATAGAACCCAAGTATATCGAACTTGTATTAGACCCCGCATGTTGAAATGACATTTGACTATAAAGGTCACCTGAATGCTGAATGACATTTTGTTTCACTCAGTGAGCAAAATCGCATTTTGCTCACTGTTTTTAAGAAGCAAAGTACCCTTGTTCGAGCTGCTGAGGTGAAAACCTTATTTATGGTAGTGAAGTTATTTTTATATCACAAAAAAGCACACCAATCGTTAACGCTCCGCAGCTAACGAAACTCAACTGTCACAGTCGCACAAATAGAAAGACAAAGCGTTTCGTTGTCGTAGCGCAAGCGATTGTCACTTTGGCTAGGCACCCTGGCGGGAAGGACGTGCAACTTTCAATCCGGAGGTTGTGGGCTTACCTTTTTCAAAACTTATGTACGATGTATTATTTGATATTTGCTAGCTTGTAGAAAGAAAAGTACAGTCAGTGATAAATGCTTTTGAGAAAAAAAAAAACTAATTGAATTTTAACAATAATGAAAGTAAAGTTGAATAGTTCTATATATTTTGAGCTCATATTGATAGCGAGTACAAAGTATTTTTATATTAATACATTTTGAATTATGTATGTAGATATATTTCGTATAAATACATAATAAATATCTGGGAATCTTATACGGATAGATCAACCTAGCCCATAGTCTAATTAAACATGGTCTTCTCTTCCCAAAGTGACACAAGCCTACGTCACAATAACATGGCCGCTATATATAGCGCTATCGCATATTATTATCATATAGCGCTGTCGCATGATGACGTAGGCTTGTGTCAGTCAGGTGACCTAGAAAAGACGGAAAGAGAGTACCAGGCGGAGTATATTATTATACCATGAACTTAGCCCTAAGACAAACTACCTGATTTTAATTTTAATAAACGTCCAAAATTAGATCTGGATATGGATACGATATTTTTGTTTGACACTGATAGACCCGATCCATATTATAGTCTCGAGATAATTTTTTCACATTTATTAAAACTTGAATCAGGCCGCACAGGCAAGGCTTATACCTACTATGGGTACAGTCAGCAGCAGAAGATGCTAGGCAGGCGAGGTCGAGGTGTTCAAAATTACCTTGACACGCTCTTATTCTCTTAACAATAAAGTAGCGTCAAGATCATTTTGAACACCTGGCCCGCTTTGCAACTTCTGGCTGCTGACTGTACAGCTACAAAAGTTATCGAATTAGTATTAGTAGGTAAGATAAACTGTAAAAAAATCTCAAACATAGTGACTTTTTGTAAATAAACTATAGAAAATTAAAAAAGACTAAATATAGGGGTCTCGGTACCGAAAACTATTTCGTACCATTCGGCATCGAGACCCAAGGGTCTAAAGTTTCGGGCCTTGGCCCGTGGGGTCCGAACACTCCGGACGCGTCTACACCATTAAAGGAATTTTAGAAAAAAAAATAGCATACGCCACGGGCCCACCGGTGATCGTAGAGCTGGCAGCTTCCTCGCACAAAGAATAAGTATTGCGATACAGATACAGCTAGGAAACGCTGCCAGCATCTACGGCACCATGCCGCGGGGGGGTGTTTTATTTTATTTATTTTAAGATTAGTTTTACTTTTTTAGATTTAGGTTTTAAGTTTTAAAAGTTAGTTACTTAATGCTGTTACTTACTTGTTATTTCCGATTTAATGTAGAAATATTTTTACTAGGTATTTAGGTACATTTAAATTGTAATTATCAGAATATTTAAGTTATTTTAATGAATTGCAATTGTTAAGTTAAAAAAAGGCGGGTAGGGTGTCTGATGTCATCCTCACATAATTGACTTAAATATCTTAAAACGTCAAATTTCCCAAAATAGTAAAGTGTGTTCGGGTAATACCGAATGTCGGATAATTCCGAAATTCAGATGAAAATCACCCTTAATTCCATCATAATAAAAGTCTCTTTTCGGAATTATCCGACAGTTTTCGACATTCGGAATTACCCGAGTAAACCTTATTGACATGACACCTGTCACTGTACCTAAAACATGCGAGTAGGTACTATAAGTAGGTACATACCTACTTAAATAGGGTCTCTATTGTTTCTCATAAAGTTATAAGTCATAACGTTTCGTTAGTCATAATTTGGTTTTTCTCAGAAACGCGTAACTTTTTAGGATTGCCATAAAACAAACCTAATCTAAATTAGTTTAGGTTTGTTTTATGGCAATCCCAAACCTATCTATAGGATAACCTTTCAAAATTAACGGTTTCAGAAATAAGGCTAATGATAATCTGACAATCATTACATTATGACTTGCAATAATTGTTATTATCATGCCGCGATCAGAAAGGGATTAGAAATAACAGATTTCCATACACTTACGTCAAAATCAATATGGATTGACAGCTATCTCAATCCCTTTCTAATCGCGATTCAGTAATATGTCACTAAGGGATCCGACTTTATTATGAAATAAGTATAAATAAGTACTTATTTAATACTAAAGTAATTATAAGCAGTTATTATAATTAAATAAGTTTAATTATTGATATAAATGTGGCATAATATTATAATGCGTAAACTTAAGTATTACATTTTTAGTTAGAATAAATAAATTATTTTCTGTTTTAACATAACGTTGTATGTTTTTGCATAGCGTTACGTTACGTCAATGTGATGTAACGTTGTTGTATTGTAAATAAGTAACCCGGGGTTAACCGGTTAAACCTGGCGTTACCATGGTTACCAGTACAATTCGACACTAGGTTAACGGTTTAACCGCTTACTCCCGGGTCAGTGGAATGGTGCAAGTAGGCCTTATACAATTAATGAATCTTCTGGTTTCGTTAAAATAATGCATAACAATATTGAAATCAATATAAAGAGTGGCTATTATTGTCATTGTATTGTACATTAATTTTTTAAATCACTACACCTTATAAAACAAAGTACCCTTCCGCGTCTGTCTGTTTGTGTGTTTGTATGTTCGCGATAAACTCAAAAACTATGAAAATTCATCCATCAAAAGAGTTATTCTAGAGGAAGGTTTAGGTGTTACGTCTGTTTTCAGTTTAGAGTCGGACCAAAAAAGTCTGCAGCGGATTTGATAGCCCACGCAGTGAAAGTGTCATTTATACGTCATAATTTCATAGAACTTTGATGTTTAAAATAACACAATCACTGCGTGGAATCAAATCCGCTGCAGACTATTCTTGGTCTGTCTTTAGTATCAAAGACTGTCAGAATCTTGCATTGTAATCTGTTCTGAATTCACCATTAATTAGATAACAATGCTCCCAGTAGATAGCTTGATTGCTTAATCAAAGATGGCTCGTTAGTCAATAGTCAACCACATTGTAGCATCAAAGAGCAAAGCTTAGACACATGCAGGCATCGTCCAGACTGTTATGTATGTATGTACGTACATAGCTGTAATATCAGGCGTAATGTACGGCCAAGATGAGTTTGACCTGACAATATAACACTGTATTGTACGTAGTAATACCATACATAGTAATTTAATGTAATGTACTAATCTCTTCTAATGTTACTATCTTTGTCTTTTGTATTCTTACTACTATATTTGTCTTTTGTATATATTAATTTTGTTGTTATTATTATTATAGGACATTCTTATACAGATTGACTAAGTCCTACAGTAAGCTCAAGAAGGCTTGTGTTGTGGGTACTCAGACAACGACATATATTATATAATATACAAATACTTAAATACATAGAAAACACCCATGACTCAGGAACAAATATGTGTATCTGTTATTCTTTATGTATATATTATTTTTTCTTGTTATTCATGTTACCTGTCGTGATTGTTTCACCGGATGGTCTTATCGGAAGATCAGCGCTGGAAGTCGCCAGCATCAACATGCTGAGGTGAGACCATTTCGTGGCACTCTCTCTTTTTATGCTTCTCTGTTTAGTATAAGTTTTTATTTTAAGTTTGTGCTCACGAATAAAATTATTTCTATTCTATTCTATTCTATACTATACTTTAGGTATTGTATGTGCATAGAAATAAAAACACGAAAAACACAGTTACAGAGTGAATTAAATATAACAAAGGCGAACTTATCCCTAGCGCAGCGTAGGACGTCCACCCACAAGATGGACGGACGACCTTGTAACGGCCGCCGGAAGACGCTGGATGCGGGTCGCTTCCAACCGGTACGAATAGAGGTCCAAGGGGGAGGCCTATGTTCAGCAGTGGACTTCTTATGGCTGAGATGATGATGATGATGATGATGAACTTATCCCTGCATCCTCTTCCAGTTAACCTTTGAGGAAATGAGTAGGACAGAAGTAACGATGTATAGGTTAGTTTCCTGAATCTTAGGCTAGAAAAGCTTCGAGAAACATTCAATAGATATAATCAGAGTGTGATTTGCCGTACAATCGATGAGAAAAATTCTCGTAAAATCATAAAAAAGCGGAAAAGCTATTTTCTAGCGTTCCGTACCCAAAGGGTAAAAACGGGACCCTAATTACTAAGACTCCGCTGTCCATCTGTCTGTCTATCACCAGGCTGGATCTAATGAACCGTGATAGCTAGACAGTTGAAATTTTTACAGATGATGTATTTCTGTTGCCGCTATAACAACAAATACTAAAAACAGAATAAATGAAATACCTTTAGATGATATCTTTAGATCTGGCTTGAATTAAATGTGTCACAAGGATGTAAGGGCCGGTAATGTGGGACTGCAACCCGACTGCAACTTGTATATTTGTATAACTGCACGCTGACGTTGCAAGTTATAGTCCACTAGTATCTGACCTAAGGAATGAGGGTTTCCGCGATCGAGATTTTCACTAGATGGCGGCACCGTGACGAGAGGTCTTTTTGACACCTGCTGTCACAATCCAGCAATAAATAAAATATGGTTAAACATGATTGGTGGATTATCCTCGTAAGGCCCAAGGTTCTACCTATAGTACTTATTCAGTTCGATGAAATTTAAATCATATCTAATGGGAACAGAGTTGCATTTGTCTCGCGTCGTTCATTTTTTATACGAAGCAAAATCAACTCAATTTCTTACAGTATAGGTTCAAATTGCAGTGGCAAATTTTGGATTATTTATTTGTATGGCTGGGCCTTAGGAGGTTATGACAGCTAGACCTCTCGCCACGGTGCTATCATCTAGTGAAAAACTCGATCGCGGAAACCCTCATTCTACACCGTGTTAAATCTAGTAACTTTCTCAAAGACACCGATATTCTAATTAACTCTATTTCGGAGATAATCGATAATTTATTTTTTTCCTTTAAGGCGTCTACAAGCGTGTACACTTGCCTTAAGGCCGGTTTACATATTGATTAGTGTTTAGAATGAGTTCATGCATTTGCTACACTGACTTAATATTAGAAATAGACACACAGAGCGGAACAAAAACGTCAACAAATGTGGAGCAGAATGACATTTCGCACCAATTGCATTGATGATAAAAACGCTTACGTAAATTTTGAGTCAAGATAAATGTTTCGTACGGAAAAGAACTTACTGCCGTAAGCATTAAGTGTCAAATTTGCAAACATAAGTACCAACAATGTTAAAACTTTTAATGCGATGGCATGAAACGTCACGTGACCATTGTATTTACGTCAAACTAAAATAATGAACGAATGGAGTCGCTTTGGTATACTTTAATATAATTTTACAGAAAAATCAAAATGAGAAATAAAACTTTATATTCTTCCTTAAACTATCGCGGTTATTATATACTTATAATGTGTAATAAGTTATTACACATTATAACTAACGTACACGGGTTCTTGGCATGGTTTAATTTTATCGGGAGCTCAAATAAGCTATGCCGAGAACCTGTGTACGTTAGTTATAATAAAACATTTTTAGGGTTCCGTGTGTCAGTCAAGCGTGAGTCGGACTTAATCAAAGAATTATATGACAAAGAACAACTCTCAATCTTCAAAAGTGTGACCAAAAATGAAATGCAAGTGTGTGCGTAAATTGTCTATGTGAGATCAAAAATAGTGATGTCATGTTACAACATATTAATAATCTGTCGATGTTTGATTGCTTTATCGACTACTTTTTCAAATGTGTTATTTTAAACACTAAAATTCTATGACATTATGACGTATAAATAACACTTGCACTGCGTTTGCCATAAAAATCGTTGCAGACTTATCTTAATGTAACTCTTACTGTATTGGAAAGTGAAGTTATCATGACACGCTAAACATAAACACCTTCAAAAAAGTATAACAATCGTTATTATTTGAAGTCGGTTATAAAAGATACGTTTTACTCTGCGTGCTCCCACTCAATACACATACTTATGTATGACCTATACATTAAAATAAATTTAAGAATGCAGTTCAAAATCAACTGACTTACCTTTAAGACAGGTTTAGCATTTGCAGTTAGACGATGTAGGCCCTTATTGGTCGTGTATATCTCGGAAACAGGGAAATGGGCCGAACACACAAGTGCCGTTTTGTATGGCTTAAAAAGTGCATCACCCCTATCTCTTGCTATAATAGCAGTCCACTCTGCACGTCGCATAGGTTTTCTTGGAAATCTTGAATTTAAACATAATAATATTCCTTACGAATTCTATATAAAAATAAAAAAATATATAGACCTCACATCGACTCATTAGATTTTTGTTCCTTGACAGGGATTCTTTGGTACTAACAAAATAATTTATTCAAAACCATGAAATTACTACCAGATTACATAAATTCTGTGATGCTATCAAAAGAACTAACCGAAAGAAATATATTCCATCCTTTTTCCTTTTTTTATCGTTGTTATTTTTGCATATTTTTACTGCACATTTCGTCATTGTTGACAACTTCACATATGAGCGTTCCAAACAAGACTAAATGAAAAAGTAACGCGTGATCTGTTTTAACGTTACTTTTGCGGGGCCATTTTTTGCGGCTGATTGGGTATCCAGTTCTTATTCTATATCAATGATTTGCTACTAAACTTAAATACAATCTCGGTCGCTCGAAATGACATTGATATGTCACAGATTTCAATTGTTTAGTTGAGTTAAATGTAATGCCCATGTTACAACAACGGTATATGTATGCTACATTTAATTACTTTTTAAACATAAGTTTTTTTTTTCAAAAAGGGCAAAAAAAATAATATTTTTTTTGAAAATTAACAATGCCATTTAGTTCTCTTAAACGTACTTAACTATACCCCGAAGTTAACGGAATTCAATAAAAACACGGTGTATAGCATTTAATTTTGTCAATTTGTCGAATAAATGCAAGTTTTGCAACAAGCTTTAGTCTACAAACTGCCTCCACTGGCTCAAAGTGCAGGCCGTGAAATCGGATTTGTCCGAGAACGCTTCGGGCGATCAGTCGACTAACTAGTAAAGGTGTTTGTTTACTAGCTTTAACTACTAGTGATGTGAAGGATAAGTACATATGTATAGCATTTTTCATAAACGTTTTTCTGATCTAACAAACCGTTGATATTATTTAGTTCAGTTTTTTTAATGGGAATGACAACTGTCAAAGGTTTGCATTGAATTGATTGCTTTTTCTATGAGATTTGACTATACTGGGTCAAGCAAATCTTGTCAGTAGCAAACGGCGGCAAATTTGAAAAATCGCGGGTTAGCAACACTGTGTTCGAATAATTCGAAAATCGCGTGTCATCTGTGCTTTATCTGTGGAATGTGGATCGCGAATGACAGCCATCATCTTTGTTTACATTCTGAATCGATTCTATTTCAAGAGATATTTCTGCTGTGTCACCATTAAATACGAATATATTAAATAAGATTGTGCTTAATCAAAGCTAAAATGCCTACAATGCCTACGGTGGCAACTGAGAAATCTAATAAAATATTAAAATCCAGTAGTAGGACATCTACCTGCTGAAGCAATGATTTTATTCATACATTCTTGTTTAACGGCATAGTCCACTTTTAATTTTATTTTGAGATCTTCAAATTAGTTAATCATTTTTATCAACATCACACACCGCTTTTAAATTGTCCGTCCATACCTATTAATAACAATTTCAAACATTTCCAATAGAGAATCCGCGAGTGACAATTTGAATTGACGGGCGCGCTCAGCGGAAAAAAAAGTTTAGGTTCGATGTACATTGTACATTGCTGCTTTTCTTAGCGCAATACTACTCTATGAGTGTTGCCCTACTTTAGTTTGCTTTACATTGCTACTGACAAGATTTGCTTGACGCACTATAAAAGCGCTGGCATCCAGGGCATAAAATTCCGTTAAAAGCAAAGACATATGTAACTTCGTATAAGATGAACAAAGTCTAAGAAAAAAACGTGCCCCGGAAATCAAGAAAAAGTCATTCTCGGATAGATGGCGCACACACCTTTAGCCTGTTCTCGGCTAGATAGCGTGACGACACTGTTCCATATTGAACAATTTTAATACATAGATATCAATGAATGAATATGGGTCAATGATATAAAAATAATAAAATCATTACTTTTTATTACATATTAATTTTTTTGATAATTTTATGCGTGTTTATTTTGAGTTATAGTCGTGTGTCGATAGATGGCAGTAAATTTACAGTGACTACAACATTTACTATGACAGGACCCCTCTATACTATCTATTCTCTTTGGTTAAAAGAAAACAAAAATTTTACACAATTCTAGGGATTAATAAGGATCGTAAAGCGATAGCTGGACATGAGCCACGTGGGTAACCTGGCGTTGACACCAGAGGGCTTACCGCGTACCAAGTTCGACGTGTTGCCTCACTGTTGCACTTGTTAATTCGTACGTAAGTGTGACAGGGAGGCGACACATCGACCGTGGTTCGCGCCCTCAGAATGGTGGTAAAACTTGTATCAAGATTAATTCTTCATTATCCGCACACTTCCGCAGTTTACTGCATAACAAAAGCTATCAGTTTACTACTAGCAACGTTAAGAGCCCATCAACGTACACACTAGCGCCATTGCTAAATAATGGTGATTATTTAAATTTAACGACAGGTATTTAAAAAAGACAACAACAACAAGATGACAAGACAAGAGACAAGGTGGACAGAGACTTGTTAAGGTCGCCGGAAGACGCTGGATGCGGATCGCTTTCAACCGGCTCGTATGGAGATCCAAGGGGGAGGCCTATGTTCAGCAGTGGACGTCTTATGGCTGAGATGATGATGATGATGATGATTTAAAGAAGGGGATACTGTATTGTGTATTTCATTACCTTTTGAATGCATCAAACTAGTTTTTATGTTGCTGGATTCGTCGATCTAGGAACTCAAAACAAAAACGGCCGTTTTAACTTTGGATGCATAAATAGTCCCACTGGACTGAAGACATAATTTTAAAAGAATTAATACACCCTATTAATAGACTATAGCCCAAGCCCTCTCGTGCATGAGAGGAGGCCTGTGCTCAGCAGTGGGACGTATATAGGCTGAAATGATGATGATGATGATAGGGCGGATATGGACACGCCATACATCAAAAATCATTTCCGTTTATATGTCTGTGCGGCACGTCTGTAGACGCGTCATTGAATGTATGTGTAAGTCGCTTTACTGAGAGAACGCCAGAAGTCCGCCAGATTCATGTCGCGGCCAGTCGCGGGGCGAGGTAATGCGACTCGGGGCGGGGCGGTGCGTGTCCGTTCTGTATGATAATACTATTATCTTATTCTGTGACCCTACTAACTCTACTATTACTACTACTACACCCTACAACTAGTGGTTTATCTTACTAGTAGAGTAACACTCTTTTTCCGCAGCACTAGCTCTTACCTAGGCAGCTAGATTTAGTGCAGTATTTGATTGTGGGCGGATGCTTTACCTAAGTTACAAATTAAGCAAAAGTTTAGACTTGCTGGAATTTACAGTGGCGTACCATGTTGGAGTTGTTTCTTGAATTTAGTACATATTGGTTTAGTTTAGTTTAGTGCTTAGACAAAAGTATGAGAGCGAAATGGTGTAGTCAAGTACGGCTACCATCAGTTTGGCATTGACATAAACGCTATCGTGAACGTAATTTACTTTCTATGGGTATCGTCTTGGGTTTCGTCATTCGTTTTTCGTCAAGTTCTTAAATTAGTCCTATTCTGCTTTCGTCACCCATTCTACATTCGTCACAATCGTCAGTGGCTTTAAATTTAGTGACGAAAGCAGAATAGGACTAATTTAAGAACTTGACGAAAAACGAATGGGACGACCCAAGACGATACCTTTCTATGCATCTCGCTCGTATTGACATATTAGTGCGAAAGAGATATATAAAAAGTAAATTACATTCACGATAGCGTTTATGTCAATGCCAAACTGATGGTAGCCTTACAGGTGTAATTTATACATTACGATACAAATGCAATAAGTTTTTGGCAAAAATTTCATTTATCTACACACATGTCATTAGTGCTCTGTAATGCGTTCGGAAACCGTAGGAAATGACAAGCTTTATTACAACCAATTTTACTATGAGAACTTTCTTATCTGTGGTAGCAGGAAAATTTGTACTTTAATGTACATAACGTTATAGATTTTTGTAGGTTATCAGTTTAAATTTGGAACAGCAGTCAAAACTCAAGTAGGTCTCTATTCTAGTATCCATAGATATTAAAACAGTTATCGATACGAAACGTCAATTTAGTATGTTTTTTAAATATAAACCGCACGATATTTGATCTCGAGTGACATGAGAATAGGGACTTCATTCTTTTGTCTAGGAATTAAAAAAAACTACGGATGTTGACATGCGTGAAAAAAGTTTTCATTCACCGCCATTTGACGTACAGTTTATCTTTTAGTTAGTTTTAAGTATGTGTTTAGATAAAGTAGTGTATGTAACTGTACATAATTAGGCATTAAAACACTCGTGTGATTCTATTAAGAAACTCACTAACGTTCGTTTCTTAAACCCACACTCGTATTTTAATGCCTCTCATTATGTAGCAGTTACATAAACTACTATTTTGGTACAAGCTTTTATCGCTGACTGTACTTTTCTTTTCACATGCAACTAATACTCATCCAGACAATTCTAAAAACCCCAAACACAATTAGGTTGGGTTGTTTTATCACATAGTTCCTATGGCCACCTCCGGTCTCCATCATCAGATCAGCTCGATGACACCATAATATTGCATTGTCACCCGACTGTAAGTATGTAAGTATGCAAAATTTCAGCTCAATCGGAAACCGGGAAGTGGATCAAATTTAACTTGCAAGATTTGATTACAGACAGACAGACAGACAGACAACGGTCAGGTGAAACTAAATAAAAGCTTGTAAAAAAGAAGGAAATTGGCAACAAATGGCAATAAATTAAAACACGACCGAATAGAGTAATTTAACTGTTTTAATTATTTGAAAATAATAAGCCTCTTAAACCCGTAAATGCAGTAAACTGCGTTAGTACAGCAGCCATAGTTGCTAAGCGGGCGAGGTGTTCAAAATGATCTTGACCCGACTTTATTGTTAAGAGAATAAGAGCGCGTCAAGGTAATTTTGAACACCTCGCCCGCTTAGCAACTTCTGCTGCTGACTGTACAGTAAAACTGTTAGGTACGCCTCGCTCATAAATCTGAGAGCTCCTATGCTGACCCCTATAGTTCATGCACAGGGCCTATACCACAGAATAAATAATAGTACTAGGTACAGAAGACTCACTCTCTAACAAAGCGCATCTGTTACGATCAGGACAGATATGGCCGCTAGGTGGCGACAGCGCCACGCGCGACTTATGGCAAACCCCAAAATTGGGGGAGCAAAGCGACGAAATCGCGGAGTGAGACACGCCTGCCTATACTAGTTTGAAAGGAACTAGGCGTAAGTAATTATTTAAAATTTTGATAAACAAAACTTTAATTTGCAATTGAATTAAAAACAAAATCACGATCCCTATTTTATTAAAAACGAGACAAGAAATAAAACGGTTTTTTCCTAAGCATCCTTGGGCCGGTGGAACCAGTGAATAATTCAGTGGCTAACCGACCGTCGGTAATTAATGGTACAACCGGGCGTCAGCCGGGAAAATTGCACGGGTAATGGGGGAAACAATGAATAGAAATGGGGTAAACTGATAGACATATTTGAATAAAAGGAAAGAAATAATTAAATAAGAATTAATAATTAAATAACAATTAATAAGTAAAAAGAAGAAAGAAAAAGAGATTAATACACCGTGTTTTTATTGAATTCCGTTAACTTCGGGGTATGGTTAAGTACGTTTAAGAGAACTAAATGGTATAGTTAATTTTCAAAATAAAAAATTGTTTTGCTTAAAAAAAATTAAGTTTAAAAAGTAATTAAATGTAGCATGTAGCATTGTTGTAAGACGGGCATTACATTTAACTCAACCAAACAATTGAAATCTGTGACATATCAATGTCATTTCGAACATCGATCGACCGAGATTATACTTAAGTTTAGTAGCAAATGTATGAACTCATTCTAAACACTAATCAATATGTTAACCGGCCCTAAGGTGTGTACACGCTTGTAGAGGCCTTATAGGAAAAAAATAAAATATTGATTATCTCCGAAATGGAGTTAATTAAAATACCGGTGTCTTTGAGAAAGTTACTTGATTTAAGCTCAGGAATGCACCCTTGAACTTAACGGAAAACAAAAAAAAACACGGTGTGTAATATTTTTTTTGCAAAAATGACATTTTTGGTACATGCTTTTTATTGGTTGACTGGTAGAGAATGCCTTAAGGTATTAAGTCTGCCATTTGTACCTTCATGTATTGTGCAATAAAGATTCAAATAAATAAATGAGCTTTTATCGCTGACTGCACTTTTCTTTCCACACACAACTAATACTCATCGAGACAATTAAATTAAAAGCCCCAAACACAATTAGGTGGCGTTCTTTTATCGCCAGAGTTCCTATGGCCACCTCCTGTCTCCATCATCAGGTCAGCTCCATGGTACCACAATATTGCCTTGTCACCCGACTTACACACGTATGCAAATTTTCAGGTTCATCGGAAACCGGAAAGTGGGTCTTTAATTTGCAATAATAATATTATTTGCCCCGTACAAACATGTTAAAGTCGCACCAAACAAAGTCTGCAGCGGATTTGATAGCCCACGCAGTGTAAGTGTTATGTATATGTGAGATACTTAGTATAAAAACAAAGATCACACTTACATTTTACGAGATGGTTCACTTTTGCTAAGCTAATACGTACTTATATCGAAATAATATGTTAGAACTGCTGTTCAATAACACAACTACCCCCCATGTTTATTTCTTGACCATAACTGTCAGAATATAAGTAAGGTAAATAAAGTATTTTATAATAATAAGCCATGATATTAAATTTGTATTAGTTTGCGTTAATTATTCTATAATAAATTAAACTAAATGCAGCAAATACATTTGTTGAATTGAATTATTATGATAACCGGATGTGCAGGAAACATCTTACTTGTTATTCCCACCAAGAAGTGGTAGAAGGGGTGAAGTCTAATCGAATATAAGCGGGTGTCTGACAGTTGTGGGTCACTTCTCAGTTGGAGAGCTACGACGACGAACGAAGTTAAGTGTCAATTTTATTTAATTGTGATTTTATGACTTGTTATAAATTTCTGTATGTTTTCTTTGTGTTATAGTCTGATGGTATGTACGTTACAATCTTTAATGTGAATATAACCCTTTGATGAGTTTTTAATAGTTACTATGTAACGTATATTCCAACTGATTACGGTGTAATACATCATGTGGCTTATTGCTCGATCTTTATTACTATTTTAAACTATGCCAAGTGTGTACGTTAAGGTAGCCAGTACTAACTATAAGCCACCAATATTTATAACGCATAAAATAATATTTTTGTGAATTATGTGATAATAAAGCCGATTAATTGTTCCGTAAATCTACAATATACTTTTACTTACAATCTGCTTATATAAATATATTACTTAAATAATGTCTACCATTTTTCATATTCTAAACCTTGTAGTTGTCGCTATAATAAATACATTACTTTGAGCAATAACTAACTAGTCTTAATTAAATACTGCCTTACATCCTTATTTCCTATTTTATCAATGATAATACTAAAGTAAATCTGACATATACGTCATAATTTCATAGAAGTTTGACGTTTAAAATGACACTTGCACTGCGTGGGCTATCAAAATCGCTGCAGACTTTACCCTTTTTATAGGTACCCCACATAAGTACATACGATGCAATTTAATCTAAAAGCGTGTTATAAAAATGCTACAACCCAAGACTACTACCTTCTTCTTCTTCTTCCTCGCGTTATCCCGGCATTCTGCCACGGCTCATGGGAGCCTGGGGTCCGCTTGACAACTAATCCCATGATTTGACGTAGGCACCAGTTTTACGAAAGCGACTGCCATCTGACCTTCCAACCCAGAGGGTAAACTAGGCCTTATTGGGATTAGTCCGGTTTCCTCACGATGTTTTCCTTCACCGAAAAGCGTCTGGTAAATATCAAATGATATTTCGTACATAAGTTCCGAAAAACTCATTGGTACGAGCCGGGGTTTGAACCCGCGACCTCCAGATTGCAAGTCGCACGCTCTTACCGTTAGGCCACCAGCGCTTCCCAAGACTACTACCTATCTACTGTAAAACATAAAATATATCAAATTTGTAATAGCTTCTGCGTGGACAATGATAATGATTAATACAATTTATCCTGTCTTTCCCCGGAACTCACAACTATCTCCAAGTCAAAATCATCTAAATTGAAGGGGTAACAGACATACAGACAGACAGAGTCAGAATCCAGATCTGGGGGAAAGTATGGTTAAAATTATTATTTTTTCTAAGTTGCTGGCTAAAACTCTGATTTTTAGGGTTCCGTTTTTTGCCATTTGGCTACGGACATTTGGTTATGGAATCGTCATGTCTGTCTGTCCGTCCGTATGTCACAGCCACTTTTTTCCGAAACTATAAGAACCGCATTAAGATTTTCACACAAAAATACAAAAAAAAAAAACAATTTTGGGGGTTCCCCATTCTTAGTTTCAACAAACCCATACGTGTGAGGTATCTATGGATAGGTCTTGAAAAAAATATTGAGGTTTCTAATATCATTCTCTTCTAAACTGAATAGTTTGCGCGAGAGACACTTCCAAAGTGGTAAAATGCCCCCCCATAAAATCGACATATCCGAAGTATGCAATGGGTGAGCTTAAACATGAAAGAAATGAAAATGTGTACTGTTTTCAATCCTATCGTATTCATTATGAATGCCGACTCTTCCCGACGAGATGTCATACCGTACAGTATCGAGATTAAAGCAACGCCTGGCTTCACACGGGTTACAGTGCAAGTTACATACTTTTTAACCTTTTCGCCGCCATTGACTTGATATAAAGTCAGTACATTTCGTGCCCCACACGCCACAACTTCATATCAAGTCGTGGTTTTGGTCAGGTTTGTATACGTGCAATTTTTTACGTGTCGTAGATGAGACTTTATTACTTCATTGACGTGGCGGCGAAAAGGTAAATTTTCTAGATAATATTCTGTTTAATTTTTGACATTTTAAGCCGTCGTCTGCCGGAGCGCGGATCCGCGTACGAGGAAAATATTAGAAAAAAATAATCACAGCAAACGAGAGGTTAAGGCCCTTTACACAGGTTTTACCCCATGTCACGCTTAGATCTGTCTAAACTGATTCATTTTTGATCCTTCCAAGACCGTGATAGCTGTAATAAATTTTCCCCATAATATTACACTGTAATGCAATACTAGGTCGCCGGAAGACGCTGGATGCGGGTCGCTTCCAACCGGCATGTATGGAGGTCCAAGGGGGAGGCCTATGTTCAGCAGTGGCCGTCTTATGGCTGAGATGATGATGATGATGATGAATGCAATACTAAATTGACATATCCGAAGTATGCACTCTTAGTGTGATTTGGTAGAAAACAATGCTTATCATCGGATTTTGTGCAGTATTTTTTAGAGAAGAATTTAATCGTATGTTCATTTATGTAGTAGTAGTTACCATCCTCAATGCATGTAGAAATGACTCATAAGTAGTTTAATAAAGTTGACAAAATATGATGTGCGCATAATCACCATATACATTTCTTGAGAGATTGATGCAAATTATATTTCCTCTACTAAGTAAGAGGTACAGTATTTTTCAATCAGATTGGCTGAGGTGACAGATGCCATCTCCATAAAATTTGTATTATAACCTTCAAACACAAAATCTCGCAAAATTATATTAATACGACATATTTTACCGTACCCAAGCTGTTTAATTATACTACATATATCTAATATCTACTGAATTATCAATTAATAAATTTAAAAATTATGTAAAGCGTAAACTTATTTCTAAAGCTTATTATACCACACAAGACTACATGAGTGATAAAACAACGTGGGATTAATTGTGACTCGAAATAGATAACTCAATGTATGTACTTCTGTGTTAAGTTTTATTGACATTTGTTATTGACATTTAGATTTTATTCTAGAAACATTCTAGACTAGTATTTTTTATACAATTATTTTTTTATGTTTGACGATCTTTTTGTGAAATTCTTAGTATTAAATTTGATCTGTATAATAATCCAATATTACTATGGAATAATATTAACTTCAATAAATTGCTCTGATAATTAGCTTAAGATAATATATTATTATGTAAAACGTTCATAAGTGCTTGTTACTAGGCCTACATGAATAAAGTATTTTTGACTTTGACTTTGACTTTAATGTATCTACACTTTCGTGTTGCCATCGTGTCAAATAAAAAAAAAGTGTTGTACAAAATCGAAATCGCTTCCTCTTTTGACTTGACACCGTTAAACAGGGGACAGGCCGTACAAACAGATTTTCACATAAAAAGCATTGATTAACTTCTGACGTTCTGACCTGGCTTCAGGATAATAAATAATGTGGATATACAGGGTGGAGAAAATTCAAGTTTCAAGTTTCAAGTTCTTTATTTGCGTTCATGTTGTACATATGGGTATTAAATAACAAATGAGTTGTTTCAAACATGAGCCCTGCAAGGGCATAGCATTATTACTTAACCTAACTTATACCTAATACAAATAAAAATGTAAAATTATAATCTTATTAGAATAGGTACATCTTAAAACTTATCATTTAAATATTCGTCGACAGTGTAGTAGCTTTTGTTTATAAGAGTTTATTTTAATTTTCTTACAAATAAATGTTCTTTCTTTTCTTCCTTTATATTTTGTGGTAATTTATTATATATCTTTATGGACATTGATAGAGGGCCAGACGAATGGAGTTTTAATCGGGAGGGTGGTGGCATTAACTTTGATTTGTTTCTTAGTGTATAAGTTAGCTGTACATCTTCACGTTTGGTATATAATTCTGAATGTTTACGGACAAATTTGCATATTTCTAAGATATAGAGGCTAGGTAGGGTAAGTATTTTGTGTTCTTTAAAATGAGGTTTACAACTATCAGTTTGCTTTATGTTTACTAGTATGCGAATAAGTTTTTTTTTGTAAGATGAATAGGGAGGGAGCATCTGTACTGTTGCCCCATAGGATTATTCCATAAGAAAGCCAGGAATAACCATATGCATAATATGTTGTAAGTGCTGTTTCAAAGTCTGTGGTTTTCTTTATTTCGCTAAGTGCATAAGCAAATGTTGAGAGTTTACTTCGAATGTGTTTAATGTGCGATTTCCATGTTATGTGACTATCTATGACTATTCCGAGTCGTGTAAATTTATCAACAATATCTAACTGTAATGAATTGTGGCTGTAGTTAATAGTTAATGCATTTTTCTGGTAGGGGTAAAAAGTCATTAATTTTGTTTTTTGGTAGTTTATTTCAAGGTGGTGATCATGCATCCAGTCTGAGACATTGTTAAGAATATTGTTAATTTTGTCGTTTATGTGTGCTGTATCTTGACATGAGGTAAGTATGGAAATGTCATCGGCAAATAATATAGACTGTTCTTGTAGTGTGTTTGGGAGATCATTTATGTAGCATAAAAATAATAGGCATCCAATTACGCTGCCCTGAGGAATTGAGGAGGTGATAGGAGTGATTTCAGAGTGGATATTTTTTATTATTCCTGTTGTTGAGTCAAAATGTTCTATTTCTACAAATTGATTTCTGTTAGTTAAGTATGATGTAATCCATTTATGGGCTATTTCTCGAATTCCAATGCCGTTTAATTTATTAAGTAAGATTGGGTATTGAACTTTATCATAAGCTTTAGTCATGTCTAGTAGTATTCCTATTGCGTATTCTTTTGAGTCTATTATATTGAGGATTGCTTGTATATATTTAAAGACTGCTAAAGTAGTTGAGCGATTTTTACGAAAGCCGTTTTGTGAATTATTAAATATTTTATATTTTTCGCAGAAGGCGTATATTCGAGTACACATTGCTTTTTCAAATATTTTAGATGCTGTAGGTAGTAGGGCGATTGGACGATAGTTATTCGGATCTGTCTTAGTATTCTTTTTATGGACTGGTTTTACAATAGCCGTTTTCAGTTGGTCGGGAAAAATTCCTTCTTCGAATGACTGATTTATTAGAGTACATAACGGAAAAGTAAGTTCTTCTGCACATTGTCTTATTAGTTTCGGAGGAAGACCGTCTACTCCGCAGCTGTTTTTATTTTTTAGTTTTTTAATAATTGTAAACATTTCTTGGTAAGTTACAGGTGCGAGAAACATCGTGTTTTCAGTTGGATTGAGTACCGGCCGTCCAAGGGGAGGTTCTGTGTTTGGTGAGTTATTGGTTGTTTTTCCTATGGACACGAAAAAACGATTGAAAATGTTAGCTACTTGTTTTGGATCGGAGGTAATAGTATTATCAATATTTAATTGAATATTATATTTTTCCTTATTTTGTTTTTTGTTTGTTTTTTCATTAATTATGTTCCACATTGTTTTTACTATGTTATTAGATATCTTCATTCTATTTATAAATTGTATTTTTTTGGCTGTCGTAACAACTTTTTTTAATATTTTGTCATATTTTTTATAGTAGTGTTGTAGTACTGGATTATTTGTTTTTGTGACGAGTATTTTAAGCAATCTTTTGTTGTGGCAAGATAACTTAATTCTTACGGTAAGCCAGTGTTTATTATATTTTGTTTTTAGGTTCAGTGTTTTTTTTGGAATATATTGGTCCAACATGGAGGTCCAACATAGGCTATGGAGGGAAAGTGCCTTAATTAACATGTTAACATTATTGTAGGTATCTCCAGAATCGTGCAAATGTCAAACTTTATAATTTTACGGTTTAGACTCACTTGTTTTTAGTCACTCGCGCGATATGTAAAATAAAATAAAAATAAAATTATTCAACGTTAGTATGTCTCACAACAGTTTAAATTCGATGAATGTCAAACTTGACAGGTTAGATCTTAACCCGTGGAGCGCCCTAGCAAGACACGTGTGATGTTAACTCAATTTGGGTCGTATCAGACGTATGTTACTACAGATCAGTATGGGTCAAATTACTTTGCATCAATTTTTTGTATGGTGGACGTTCGACGGGTTAAACATATCGTTATGTATCTTGGTGATGTCTAAAAGATATCTAATAGATGTCTATTTCAAAATCCGAATCGGGCCCTTAGTAGTTACTATGACTTACGTCTCACAGACCCTTCTCGATGGAAAGCCACATTTGAGCAAACGAACGACAACCTATGTAATGTGGTGAAAATGGAAAATCTTTGAATGTACTTTTGTTTCTTCTTAAAAATAAAGGAATGTCTCCGTTAAGTAAAGTGAGCCAGCTTAACCTCTAGCGGCCCACCATATAAGAAAAATTGCCTGGCAAATTTGAATTAATTGCATTAGAAAATAGAGTCGATTTTGCTTTGCTTTAAAATCAAACAAAACAAAAGCAACTCTGTTCCGTTTAATAAGGATTCAAATTTCATTGGAGGTAATTTGTAGGTACTAGTATTAGGACATTGAACCCCAAGAGGTTAAGGATTTAAGGTAGTTTCCCTCCAGGGCCCGACTTATACACGATTTTCTCAAACAGACAAAAAATAACTATGTTCATAGTTTTCCCCAACATTTTATCCTTTTGCTCGTATTTTCACTAGAAATGTTTATAATCCGTTTACCGAGCAGCATCTGAAAGGAATCAGATCGGGGACTTCAATCGTGTTTGCCCTTCGACGATACAAAACCCTTCACAGAAAAGATCAGCGTGGTCAATAGTCATTAATTCGATTGATCATAAGGGCCAATTATTATTTTGATGTCGAATTTTTAGGGTTCCGACCTCAAAAGGAAAAAAAACGGAACCCTGATAGCATCACTCGTGCGTCAGTCTGTCTGTCTGTCACAGCCCATTATTATTATTGGGCTGCATGTTACCAAAAGTTGAAATTTGGTAACATGGATGCCACTTTTGGGGGGTAAATAAAAAAATACCATTCCCCCCTTTATCTCCGTAGCTACTAAGTGTAAAATTTTGGAAAAAATGCACAAAATAGTTCTTTACCTATATATGATAGGAAAATCTATTAGAAATATGCAGTCAAACGTGAGTAGGACTAATTACTTAGTTTTTGATCCGACCCCTACGAGTTTTTTTTAAAGCCAATTCACTCGTATTAAATATCTTAAGAACGGGTCACTCACGTATTTTAAGTCGAAAAACGCTCATTTCACTCGAATTCACTCGTGTTGCGTTTCACATATAAAGAATACATTTTAAAAAATTGGGTAGTGTACGGAACCCTTGGAACGCGAGTCCGACTCACACATGGCCGGTTTTTTTTAAGTGATCGAGCTGTTGTGCTCTGCGTTTTGAATATTTCGTTTATCGCGACCATCGTAAGGAGCTGACCCGCTCATATTGTTTCACATAAAGAACTTGCGGGAATCTAAGCTAAGCGTGTAAGGTCTGCAAAAACCAGTGTTGCCAACTTGGCATAAATGATGCCAGATCTGGCATATTTTCACTTGCTTTGGCATCAAAATTTTCCATTTAGCATCTGGCATATTTTTTTGCATAATTTAGTCTAAGCCAAGTTAGCACCAACTTGACAGCAACAATATGCGCCATCGCCTTATGTGGTTCACATTTTCATATGAATTTTGACTTTAGTGGACGGATGGACGTCGACGGACTATATAAAGTTGGTCAAGCAGATCTTATCAGTAGAAAAAGGCGGCAAATTTGAAAAATGTATGTGTTTTAAGTGTTCAATTTCGAGTGACATATATTTTAGCATTTTTTTTAGCAGATTTCAAAAAGCTTTGACATAATTTTGGTATAATCTAGATATTAGTCTAGCATTTTTTCAAAATCCAAGTTGGCAACACTGGCAAAAACGGTATAGTCGCGGACAGTCTAGAACGCAAAATGACTAGTGTAATATTTTGCCTATATCGCTTTTAGTCTACATGCGAACGGTCTAGAACACAAAATGACCACATATAGGTAGGTTAGGTTCGTTAGGTTTCTTCAAATGGCCGAAGGCCAGACAGCACAGAAATAGGAGCCCCGCAGCAGCGGGGCTCCGTCGACATCGCTAACGTAAAGATAACCGACGAAATGTAAAAGATAAAAGATAAAAAGGAAAAAAAAATGTTTATTCAAGTAGGCATATTACAATGCGCTTGTGAACGTCAAATAAACCTTTACCGGCTCCAACCGTACACCTCTGCCCCGAGAAGATTTAAATCCCCCCTCAATTGGAGGAGGGTATCCCAATATGGGACCGGCAACAAACTCGGCGGGACACATCTTTTCAAAACATTATTACATCTTATAATTAACATGCATTACGAGTAATTAAGAAAAATACAATTTAAATTACTATAGAATTCATGCAATTATACTCAGTAAGTACATAACTTTATACAAATACGTAGCTCTTTCAGAAAACATATCAAATTCTTACAAAAGGAAAAGAAATAAAATCAATAAAAGAAATGAGAATACATATTATATGAATCTGACTGATTGTTATGAGATGCTTTCATACAATTTGATGTGCTTTTTACCTGAGCTGAGTCACCTTAACTCTACGCATAATACAATGCTTTTAATTGCTACTTGTCGTTATTACAGTTTCTGGTTTGGACCATGCATGTTTGTCTGTCAAGTAGTCCTCGACTCTGTAATAAGCCTTCAACATCAATGACTTTTTTAAGTAATTCTTAAGAGCTGGAAAGGGTAATCTTAAAGCATCCTCAGGTAACTTGTAATAAAAATGAATGCATTGCCCAACGAATGACTTCTGTACTTTACGAACACGAAACTTTCTGATAGCAAGCTTGTTTTTATTTCTAATATTATAGTCATGGACATCAGAATTCTTAGTGAAGGAGTCTAGATTCTTAACAACATAAATAATACTATCATATATGTATTGGGAAGCGACAGTTAAAATATTAATTTCTTTAAAAAGTTCTCTTAATGATCCACGCACCCTTAAATTATATATAGAAGGAATGGCTCTCTTTTGTAAGACAAATATAGTCTGTATGTCAGCTGCTTTGCCCCAAACCAGAATACCATATGACATTACACTATGAAAATAACTATAATAAACAAGGCGAGCTGTTTCAACATTAGTCAATTGTCTAATTCTCCTCACAGCGTAAGCGGCCGAACTTAATTTGTTTGCTAGTGTTCTTATATGAGGACTCCATTGTAGATTTTTGTCCAATGTTAAACCAAGAAACAGTGCTTTATCTACCATCTCTAAGCATTCATTATTCAAAAGTATCTTAGTATCGACTGGTTTAACATTCGGCAAAGAAAATCTAATGCATTTAGTTTTCTTAGCATTAAGAAGCAAATTGTTCATAATACACCAGTTAAGTATATGTAGGTAAATAAAGGTCTAAATAATTGTAGTCATTTTGTGTTCTAGACCGTTTGGGATGTAGACTAAAAGGGATATAGGCAAGATATTACACTAGTCATTTTGTGTTCTAGACAGTCCGAGACCAACTCAGGTAGGTTAGGTTCGTTAGTAATCTTCAAATGGCCGAAGGCCGAAAAACGACGGAAAATGATGTAGGCATTTTGCGTTCTGGACCGTTCGCGATTTAAACTAAGAGCGATATAGGCAATAATATATGTTACACTAGTCATTTTGCGTTCTAGACCGTTTGCAATTAACTCGCAGAAACATTGTTTATTAACGGGCGCGTTTTTTAAAGTTAGTCTGTGTAAGTTAAATTTAAAAGAAGCGCTGGTGGCCTAGCGGTAAGAGCGTGCGACTTGCAATCCGGAGGTCGCGGGTTCAAACCCCGGCTCGTACAAATTAGTTTTGCGGAACTTTCGTAACTACGAAATATCTTTTGATATTTTACCAGTCGCTTTTCGGTGAATGAAAACATTGTGAGGAAACCGGACTAATCCCAATAAGGGTTACCATTAATGCTAAATTTAATTAATTAAAACTTGTAATCTAGCCTAATTGTAATTGTACATAAGAAAAAATAAGTTTAAGGAAGGTTTATGAATAAGCTTAGGCACTGTCAGGCGTGGCTCACTCCGCGATTTCGTCACTTTGCTACAGGTAGCTAAAAGTACATCCGTTCGACCCCAATTTTGGGGTTTGCCATAAGCCGCGCGTGGCGCTGTCGCCACCTAGCGGCCATATGTGTGCTGATAGTGACAGACGCGTTTTGTTAGAGAGTGAGTCTTCTGTACCTAGTACTATTATTTATTCTGTGGCAGTGTAGAAGAATATTATTTTTGCCACGGCTCGTCTCACGCTCAATGTCTGTAAATTTAAACCGACCTTAATAAAACGAAATAAAAAGCCTAGCTTATGCAGAATAAAGTCAACAAAACGAACCTTACCAAACCTAATCCAACCAAATCTTCTTCTTATATTATCGTATAAAATAAGTTTTTCTGCTGACCCTGCCCACATTTCAGCGGGGTCTGTTGAAATATCGGCGACTCAATCCGCCATATTGGACGTACCGAGCGGAAACTCCGCTTATGCAAAATTATAATATGATCTGGTACGGTTGGGGTTTGATAAGTTTTGTTTGAAATGCGTTTGTGTTGGTATTATATAATAATAGGCCTTTTCATCTGTGTCAGATGTTTTAAGCAGCATCCCGGTAACGACACTTGCGTTCGTGGCTGTATAGCCCTATGCGGGAGAGGATCCCTCGTCCACACACGTGGCAGGTGTATGCTCCCACAGATTGGGGTTGAAGGCCTGCTCGTGGCGCCTCAAGCGTTTTTCTTTTAAAGAGGAAAATCAGGCACCGTCGTGCTTGGATTGGCCATCATGAACAACACGTCGCCACATAGGTCGATCTTCGGCCAGTTTCTGCCATTGGTTGCATTGTCATTGGTTGGTTGTATTGGTTGGTATTATATACGTATTTTAAAATTAAATAAGTACAGATGTAGTGCATAATGAATATAATTAATATCTGGGAGACCGCCTTAATATCTGGGAGCTTTGCTTGGAAAACATAAAAACTCAAAAATGCGCGTTGCAAAGAGATAAGACCTAGCTAGATCGATTTTTCGCTCCCGGAAACCCCCATATAGCAAATTTCATCAAACTCGTTAGAGCTGTTTCCGAGATTCCCGAAATATAAATATTATAATTAATAAATATACGAGAATTGCTCGTTTAACCGATTCGGGGCTGATGACACGCCTGCCGTGTCATCGATGTTTTTTACGTGTGGCATATGACACGGGAGGAGTGTCATCATATTCTATGGCGCATGGCATGGCTGCCGTGTCATGAAATGATTGTTCCGCGCCACAGCCAAAAGTTTTCGAAAATGGAACACGCAACGAATCGGTTAAAGGTATAAGATTTTCCATCGTATTTTCACGTAAACGTATGTAGGTACGTACAGGTATTGCTAATGCTATTTCAGTCAGTCTCGGCACAAAAAGTACTGAGGTTGACTGAAGTAGCATGACATACTATGGGTTAGATATGTCAGTGTCAAATTTGACGTTTCTTCAAACAAAAACGTCGCTTTTGAGACTGAGATTAGTGTCATATCGGAAACAGTTCGAATAACTGAAATTCCAATACGCCTCGCCTGTTACAGTAGTAGAAATACGTTTAAGTTGATAAAAACTAACATATTAAATGTCTAGGGGCCCGATTCGGATTATGAAATAGACATCTATTAGATATCTTTTAGACATCACCAAGATACGATAACGATATGTTTAAGATCTAACCTGTCAAATTTGACATTTTCGCGATTCTGGAGATACTCCTGAACGTCTGGAATGGAAATCCACAGGATATGACTTAGAGATCCAATTCACATCTAATAGATATCTTACTCTATCTAACGTAAAAGTGACATTGGTTGCCCGAATTGCGCTGCAAAAGAGAACTAGTTGATATCTAAACTATAACGTATCTAGAATGGATTTAGTACGTGTCGTCTCTTGTGAATATCTTGAAGTTCGAATACGGCAGTATATTATGAGGTCTATAAGTATCCAAGCTACGACGACGGTCATTTCGTAGGCACCGCTACGAGACCTCTACGATGCGTCGAGTCTACGCTTTTGCTACGGGTGCAATTTTTGACTAAGAATTCTCAGATGTCAATTTCATTCATGATTAGAGCAACTTTTCCGTCGGACGTACCGTTTTTGAACAACAAGCAAAAAACCGAAAAAGAGTCAAAATTTTCCACAACTAATGAAATTTAGCAAACTAGAATTACTTACAATAATTTAGCACGGTAGATACAAACATATTTAAGAAGAAACTAACTTATCTATAAAATAAAACTAAATTAAAACTAAAAACTAATACTAAATAAAATAAAATTAAATAAAAATTAAAATATGTCTAAGAAATCGGGCCCCTTTGGCATGGTGCCAAGGACGCTGGCAGCATTTCCCCGCTGTATTGCTAAGCTAATACGTTGAGCGAGAAATCGCATTTAGCACCAAATGAGGTTATCAAGACGATTTCTAGCTTACTGGGAATTAATTCCTGTAAATAATCTTATTTGACTGACCTAATATATCATTATATCAAGTTACCTATCTCACAATAAAATCAAATTTTCGTTAGCAGAATGTTAAAAACACTCTTTGCATTTTAACCGTATCAAATCATAAATGATAAATTAATATCAAACAATACGTACAGAGTTGAAAACAGGAAAAACATTGTTCACAATCTGTGATGGATATATATGACTTTTGTATGTATTAATTGGAGGGTGCTCGAAAAAAATAAAAATAAGGATGATGACGCAATATGTTTGAATTTACGGCGCGATTCGGGAAATGAATAGATGCACTAGATATGAAATAGTAAAGATATGTGACGTTCCACGACAAAAGGTACCTTATGGCGGCTGGCGCTTACGCTATTATTAACGCCGCTCCAATATTCAGCCGGGGAAATGGTACCTTTTACTATGGAACGTCACATATCTTTACTATTTCATATCTAGTGGATCTCTAATTCATTTCCCGAATCGCACCGTTAATCAAATTAACTGCAGGTTTAACGGGATAACTCCGGGTTAGTGAATGGTGTGAGTGGCCTTGAAACGTAATCTAGTTAAATAGATAGTAAATTAGCAAAAGTAATATAAAATAACATGGAATAAAATGAAATATGTAGTAACTAGTTTAAGTGACTGTGAAGACGCGCTGGTGGCCTAGCGGTAAAGGGGCCCACTGATTAACAATCCGCCGGACGGTATCGGCCTGTCAGTTAGAACAAAATTTTGACAGTTCTGAATAACTGCCAGGCCGTTACCGTCCGGCCGACTGTTAATCAGTGAGACCCAAGAGCGTGCGACTTTCAATCCGCAGGTCACAGGTTCAAACCCCGGCTAGTACCAATGAGTTTTTCAGAACTTATGTACGAAATATCATTTGATATTTACCAGATGCTTTTCGGTGAAGGGAAATATCGTGAGGAAACTGGTCTAATCCCAATAAGGCCTAGTTTCCCCTCTGGGTTAGAAGGTCAGATGGCAGTCGCTTTCTTAATAAAAAGTATTGCCTACGTCAATTCTTGGGATTAGTTGTCAAGCGGACCCCAGGCTCCCATGAGCCGTGGCAAAAATGCCGGAATAACGCGAGGAAGAAGAAGAGTACTTGAAATGGATATCATAACGAGATTTATACTTTAACAAATTCAAAAATTCGAATCTACTCATGATAAACTTCAAATCAACAAGAATTTCAAATTTTAATTCGCCGACTTTTAATCCGGACAAAGTAAACGCAAATTTGAAAATCAGGTTTAAACTTCAACCAAGTATCATGTTAAACTGTAAGTCTTGGGAAAGTCCGAGAGCGTGGCAATTGCAGCTCGAAAGTTATAGGCTAAGAGCTCGCGTTAGAAATTGGTTAAAGATTTCATGAGCAATACTTAAAATGGTTCAGGTCGTGTCATACCACTCACACCAGAAGGTTAAGGAGTTGTCAGACCGGACGAGTTGGAGATTGCTCCACCGACAGGAGCACAGCTCTTAATCTCATAAGACTCGCCATATAAAATTATCGAATTTTTAATTTGAACCTTATTCAATAAGTAAATTAGATCGAATTTCGTTTGTTTTAAAAAGCAATGAAACTAAAGAAATGCTATTTTATTTGATTACTGAAAGGATCATATTAGATTGCACGAATATTATGTACAATGTAGTCAAGGAATTTAAATTCCGACCCATTTCGTACTTTGTCACAGTGACAATCAATATGAAAGCCGCTAGAGACCTCATACGGTTGTCACTGTGACAAAGTACGAAATGGGACGGAATTTAAATTCCTTGACTGTACATACATTGTAATGTGCATTTAGTCTCAGAGGGTTAAATATAAAGAACAAAAATGATAAACAAAAAAATTACACCTCACGTCTTCGTCATTTAGAATGATGTAGTAGGTTATTTGGTAGGTATCAGTGGCGGCGCGGCGCGTCAAACATATCCATAGGCAAGCTAATTTGGCTTACATAATATTTCCTTTACAACTTCAAACGTCCAAAAACAGGCAAGCCGGTAGGAATCGGCTTTTATGGACGCGCCGCCACTGGTAGGTATACTAAGTTATTCATAAAATAAAATAAAGGCTTTCATGGAGCAGGTAATTTAATTACTTATTTATTTATTCATTGCGCAAAAAAACTTAGGTATCGCAAAAAAAGGCGGACTTAATTCCAAAAGGCATTCTCTACCATACAACCTTAAGGCAAAGTAGAGAGATTGTGGGTGGAGCTATAAGCTACTATTAGATAATAGGTACTAACATAATAATAATGCACCCGTGAATGGGTTCCAGCAGGCGTTCTACATGACATCAAAGCTCTCCAAACGGCCTCTACGTGTTGGATCTATATCCCCACGCACGCCTTATAAATGACCGGGCTTAAAAACCCGAGAGTTTGTAACGGAGATACAATTAATAATCATCATCATCATCATCACCATCATCATCATCATCATCATCATCATCATCATCATCATCATCATCATCATCATCATCACCATCATCATCATCATCATCATCATCATCATCATCATAATTTAAGAGCTTTGCTCTTGTCGCTGGAGTGATCGCCACTCATTTCTTTCTTGTGCCAGTCTTTTAACATAATAATATTAGGTCTAATTGCCTCAGGCCTTTTTTGGGGCTAGCTCTCTGTCTATACGGACAAGTATGAATTTGAAATTTAAAACCGGTTAAGATATGCAACATTTTCATTTGGACCGGGAGCCAGACGTGCCGGGATCTTGAGGGTTTAAAAAGTTAAAGTTTAATTTTAGTTTATTTATCTGTGAGCTTGTTATCTGAATGACGAATACTTGCGGATCGATTCGGGAAATGAATTAGAGATTCACTAGATATGAAATAGTAAAGATATGTGACGTTCCACGGCAAAAGGTACCTTATGGCGGCTGGCGCCGCGATTCGGGAGATTAATTAGAGATTCACTAATATATAAATTAATAGTAAAGATATGTGACGTTGCACGGCAAAAGGTACCTTATGGCGGGCGCTTACGTCGCATAGCGCCGCAATAATATTGGAGCGGCGTTAATAATAGCGTAAGCGCCAACCTCCATAAGGTACCTTTTCCGTGGGACGTCACATATCTTTACTATATCGTATCTAGTTAATCTCTCATTCATTTCCCGAATCGCGCCGTTGTTCGTGAGTCATGGGTGTTTTCTGTATTTATAATTATATAATATTGTATTATACATATATCGTTTTCTAAATAGGTACCTACACAACACAAGCTTCCTTGAGCTTACTGTGGGGCTTATATTGTTAGTCAATTTGTGTAATAATGTCCGAAGTAGGTATAATATTTATTTATTTCTTATTATAATTATACCTACCTGTGTGTATTATATATATTATTATAATTATACCTATGTGACATTTTTAAGATTCATGCTACAAGCGTCCTATACCTATAATATGTATATGTACAGTAATATCGTAAAAATATTGGCTATAACATTCCTTTCTAAGAATTTCTTTTAATTATATTTAGGCAACTAAAATCAGAATTACATCGTATTCTTCAGTTGAGTCGAATCTTAAATGAATTTGAATGGCAGTGGAGAGGTCTGCTAACGAAATCATATTTTTATCGAAGCGCAAATTGAGTTGAGTTTTGTAAGGTGTCCGTTCAATAAAATGTGACGTTATCCATGAAAAGGGATCTTATTGTCGATGGCGCTTACGACATTTTTAACGATGCTCCGATATAAATACAATGCCGCGCGACGCTGTGCGGCGTAAGCGCCATCGACAATAAGGTCCCTTTTCATAGATAATGCCCCAAATGTATTTTGTCGTTTCAAGTTAAAAGGTTTTTTTAAATAGACGGTTATTGAACGAGTGACTTTGAAAGTTTGAACGGTCTCTCAAAATTGCTAGAGAACTGAGAATACTTACCTTGATGTAAGTACTCGTACCTAGTGAGCTGCAGAATTTCATGGAGAAATTATGAATTAATTAATAAAGTACGAGTAGATAAAGTCGCTATGCAAGTATGCACTTTTATGGCTGACGGTACAAGCCTTAAGGGGCCCACTGATTAACAGTCCGCCGGACGGTATCGGCCTGTCAGTCAGAACAAAATTTTGACAATTCCGAATAACTGACAGGCCGATACAGTCCGGCGGACTGTTAATCAGTGGGCCCCTTTAAGGATGACTCACGTTTGTCCGAGCTGGAGCTTTCGGCGCATCGTTTTCTATGGAAAGCGTCTGTCATGTCATAAAAAAGTAAGCTCCGGAAGCTCCGGCCCGGACACGGCCCGGTCTAACGTGAGTCATCTTACCAATATATTCACCTTACTGTGGTCGGAGATTAGTTCAAAACCGGAACACAGGGTAAAACCAGCACACTGCAGTATGGCTACTCAGATAGCTTCAGATTGACGAACGCTTCGATCATTGCTGTCTGCCATCTTGGTTAGTTTGTCAACAAAAGTTGTCTAGTGAATAAAATAAACTGCCCTATTCGAACTTCAATAATAAATAACAAGAGACGACACGTACTAGATTCTAGATACGTTATAGTTTAGATATCAACTAGTTCTCTTTTGCAGCGCAATTCGGGCAACCAATGTCACTTTTACGTTAGATAGAGTAAGATATCTATTAGATGTGAATTGGATCTCTAAGTCATATCCTGTGGAAATCGTTCAAGAGTATCTCCAGAATCGCGCAAATATCAAATTTGACAGGTTAGATCTTAAACATATCGTTATCGTATCTTGGTGATACCTATCTAAAAGATATCTAATAGATATCTATTTCAAAATACGAATCGGGCCCAAAGACTCATCATCATACATCTAAGAGTATGACTCTTGTCGGTGGAGCAATTTCCATGTTTGGCGGTCCTCTGCCTTCTCTTTGACAGTCTAATACACAGACAAGACATCCTCCAGACTGAGCATAGTCGCGCTACCCCCTCTGCCACGCATACGGTAATTTTACTCCATGTTCGAGTCGAAAGTGTCTTTGTGTGACGTCCGTGTCTTTGAACGAAGCAATCACGGCACGGGACTTCGCTCACCTCGTTCCGCGCACCCCCGTATTTTTGGCATCATCGGTTGCATGAAATAATTGCTCTAAACTCGGTCTAGAGGATTCCTAGACTCTCCTTGGTCTTCTCTTCTTCCTCTTTGCTTCAATTTTCCCTTGTATGAAATCATCATCATCATTGGCCTTTACACCTTCTTCAGATGTTTATTACAGCTGCTGTGTATTCCGAGAGTCGCATCATTTCTTGTGACTGAACAAACCGATGCGGGCTCTGCACTGCTTCCCACAACGGTCACAAGTAAATTTGGCGTTAGCTGGAGGTGCCGGTTGTTGTCTCTTTAGACGACGCTCCTTAAGTTTTTCAAACCACTGATCGTCGTGATTTGTTCTACCTTAAGGTACCTTAAGGTTGTATGAAATAAAGACTGCTAAACCCATAAGGGGTTGTGCACAAATCACGCGAGGTGTTTTCGGCTACTTTTTGACCCCCCTCCGCCTTGGTGATATATGGTGAGCTTTTTGGCTCCCCCCCCTCCCCCCACCCAACCTCACGCGTATTTTTTTGGAATATTTTCATTCGACTTAATTTTAAGATAAATAGTATTGTATTTAGAAAATCTTGTATATTTTATAGACTCGCTATTTTTAAGTGCAGAGTGAAGATTTATGTTTAACGGAACCGAGAAAAAGTATCCAAGTACTCATGTGTTAGGTTTTTTTTTCTTAGTTTCGTTCTCTGTAGAAAAATACACGTGAGGTTTCCTTATACCCCCCCTACCCCATAGTGATTTTTTCGTGACCCTCCCCTCCCCCTGTCGAAGCTCGCGTGATTTGTGCACAAGCCCTAACTAACTACTCACGCAGTCGGTGAAGATAAAATTCAAAACCAGCTCGTATATCCAAACTATGCCCGGGTAAAGTCAGCCAAGCTTAACTATGAGTAATTCGCCCCAGAAACGGTACGGCTGCAGACGAATCTAGCTTTGAGGTCTGTCTGGAATTGTTTAGTGTTCTCAAAGCGATCTGGTTGAGGTATTCATTAAGTCAGACACAAGGATATGTTTAAGATAAATTGACCTTATTAGTCTGTACATACAGGGTATTGACATAGATATCTAAGGACTGGCTTTACGTGCAATAATAATGAGGCATGACAGTGGCCAGTACAGCGATGCGACACCGCTACAACGCGATTGGTTGATGAGTTCGCATCACGCGCGCTATTGGTTGATGACTTCGCATTACGCACGCTACTGGTCGCAACTACTTGCGTTAGACTGCACGATTGGCTGAAATTCGTGAGTAACACTGCTGAACTAGCACCATTGTTAGTGCCCGTAACGCCCGTCCTTAGATATTATATTTACGTCAATGATGCAGGGCATCCCATGGCAGACTTTCGATTTTAAAATTCTCGGGATTAGTAGCCAAGCGGACCCCTGGCTCCCATGAGCAGTTCTAAGTGTTTCATTTGTGATGTTTAATAGTCTTTATAATTTAATGTAAAGTTCGTTAATGTTTAGATAGTTATTTCTTCTCTGATATTTTTCACTGTAGCTATAATATGGTGTTAATTAGTTTGTAATATTTCCGCTCAATTGTAAAACATGCTGTGTACACTTGTTTTGGATCTCGTGCTAGATTTAAGCCATAATGTGCAAATGTATTACCCATGATATTGTACGATGTCTGTTTAGTGTACCTAATAAAGTAAAAAAAATATATATATAAGATAGCCACGAAACACCACTTAATTGAAGCATGAAGGTCCACTGGCAAACGGCCGAGTACACGGTGAAGTCCCCTGGCAAACGGCCCAATGCACAGTAACGTCCCCTGTCAAACGGCTGAGCACACGGTAAAGTCCCCTGGCAAACGGCCAAGTACTTCATGAAGTCCTCTGGCAAACGGCCGAGTACATCGTGAAGTCCCCTGGCAAACGGCCAAGTACTTCATGAAGTCCTCTGGCAAACGGCCGAGTACATCGTGAGCCCATCAAGCTGCTAACAATACCATATAATCACCTATAAGTCCAAATTAACGATTAAATCCCGGCTTATCGCTAAGAATTACGCCCGACGCCGCTGGCGAGGAATAGGAGCGGGTACGTGATAAATTAGAAATCGATAGCTATAGGGCGGTATTTCGATTTTACAATAACCTCCTGAGACCCAGAAGCTTAGAGCATTTAGACTGGAGATGTCATCGCTGTCATTTTCTTTGCGAAACAGTCTGCAAGTTTTTCGGCAGAGGGGGCTCTTAATGGCCACTCCAGCTATTAAATGCTCTAAGCCCAGAAGTAATTGTTTTGTTTTAGAAATTGGAGCCCTTATACCTACAATAAAAGTTCAAAATAAATATACAAAAAATTGTACGAAGGGTCTTAGGAGGATAAATGAGAAAGTAACTCTGTCTACTTGTCTATTGCTTCTTCACGCTTAAACTGCTGAACCGATTTAGATGAAATTTAGTATGGATATAGTTTGAGATCCGAGGAAGGACATAGGATAGTTTTTATCAATCATCATCATACCAAGCAGAGGAAGTTGCGGGCAGCTAGTTTGTTGAAAATGATTAAACTATTAAACTATTTTTACAAGCATAGGTACGTCTTCGAGCGATACTAGTACTTCAATTTTTTTATAGTAGAGGAATAAAATTGAAAAAGAAAATACGCTCCTGGCAGGATTAGAATCCTATCTCTATTATTATATCATGATTGTTTTAGATTGGTCTCTATCGTTTCCCAAAAAGTTTTAAGTGTCATTTAATGTTTTATTTGTACGCATTTTAGTTACTCATAAATTCATAATTATCATTAAACTTTTCAGGATCGCCATAAAACAAACCTAGTCTATTATATGAAAATCCTGAAAAGCTAACGGTTTCAGTTTTAGTCCTAATGATAATAATTATGACAAATATACATTATCGGCTCGATTCTGAAAATGAATTAGATCTCTACTAGATCTCAACAAGTTACGATATGGATAATTTAAAGATATTTGTAAGATAGATATGTCAAATTTGACGTTTCCGCGATTCTGGGGGTCCTCTTGAACGATTTCGACAAGTTATGACTTAGATATCCAAGTCACATATAGTCGATATCTAATGTAAATCTAGTTGATCTCTATATCGTCTCTAGATCTTGTGATTATCTCGTTTCCCGAATACGCGTGTATGACTTAAAACTTTATGACAAACAAATCCCCATATAAAATACTATGTACCAGGTTTTAGCCCCCATTCGGCCTACAGCTTATCCTAGGAGTGATAATTTAGCACGATTTATTGCCGTCCGATGCCGAATATATTAGACGCGGAGAGCCCTGATTTATTCCGTGGTCGCTTTAAAACGGGGGGGTTTTAATACATCTGCTTTTTACAGTTTAATTAACAATGGGATTCTGTTTAAATGGCAGATTCCAACTGACATACAAACTACATGTATAATAAAAATAGCCAGACAAAAATGACATAAAAAGTAGCACCAATTGACTTAAAACTACTATGATAAACCTATGTACAAAGATAGATAGGTATATGTGTTGTGTGTGACTCTAGTTAATCTAAATATATAAACGTGAAAGACCTGACTGACTGACTGACTTAAATCAACGCACAGCCTAAACCGCTGGGACTAGAAAGTCCAAATTTGGCAACTAGATTCCTTATAAGGTCTAGGGGTCCACTAAGAAAGGATTTTTCAAAATTCATCCCCTAAGGGGGTTAGAAAGGGGATGAAAGTTTGTATGGGGGTAAAGTTTTCTTTTAAGCTAGGAATTTGAAACTTCGTAAAAAGATAAATTATTTAAATGCAAGAAAACTAATTTCAACGTTTTTGAAAATTCATCCCCTAAGGGGATGAAAAAGGGGTTGAAAGTTTGTATGGATATCAAACATTTTTTCGAGTGTGGGACTTGAATCTTTGTATTTAGGGACATTATTAGAAGACAGGAAAAGTAATTTCAGCGTTTTGTAAAATTCATCCCCTAACAGGGTTAAAAAGGGGTTGAAAGTTTGAATCCATTACAAATGCTTTGTACCCAGCAAACATTTTTGGTCAATATTCCGGAAAAGGCACCTATCTTAGGTCGCACAATTTAGGGAACCAAAATGAGGCACGTCGAATCGACGTCGTCGGCACGTCGAGTCGACATAAATGGGGAAAAAACGCACGTGCCGGCGACGTATTTATTGACGGTAAATTAGTGATTACAACCATTAGGTCAACACTAGGTCATGTTTTCGACGTGGATTCGACGTCGCCACGACGTGCCGCGTAGTTGAAATGTACTTATTTGGTAATCTTTACCACCTTTAGACGTGATGGTGACATATCTTTATCCATATAATTACTCTGCGAGGAAATATTTAGATGAGACGCGATGAAGAGAAAAAGAGACACAAACATTACGCTTATATATTCTTTTCACTCAGAAACAAAATGTCTAACAAGAAAACAACTTTAAGTTGTGCAATGATAATGGCGGCCACTAAGTCATGTAAAATAATTTAGGCCGATTACCCAGATGAAGAACGATGAAATCTAGTGCACAGAAAATTTTTTCGTGCAGTATGTTAGGTTTACATACAAAACTATCGATGGGCTTTTGAAATATTTAACCTTTCAACATTTTATGAAATCAAAATGCATATATTTGCTTGTAATTATAATATTTGTATGTGTGAGTGTATTGACTCGATCAAAATTTTTAGTTTTATTTTGAATATTAGCACAATGAAGTACCGTGCGATGGCACCATTCAAGATATAACAACTTAAATTATGCAATTTCATATTTAGCATCTCGTTATAATGAAAGAAAATGGCGGCACAACCTTATGGTATTGATAGTACTTTACAAGTGATTTTAACTATATGGTCGCAATTTGGTATCTATTTTAAGTAACATTTACCTAAAATTAGTAGCTAAATCGACATAAAATCGATGACCTAAAGGTCTCTGTATAAGAAATAATTACGTCGCAAATACACCTAAAATGTCTTATTAGTACATTTGACATATTGGTCAGACTTTGCAGTTAATTTTACCTAATATTTCGACTTATTTTCAACCATTAAGTCCCTGACTTCATGGTCCCCGTATAAGAAATAATTACGTCGCATATACACCTAAAATGCCTTATTAGTACATTTGACCTATTAGTCAGGGTTCGAAGTTAATTTTACCTAATATTTCGACTTATTTTCAACCATTAAGTCCCTGACTTCATGGTCCCCGTATAAGAAATAATTACGTCGCATATACACCTAAAAGTCCTTATTAGTAAATTTGACCTATTGGTCAGGGTACGAAGTTAATTTTACCTAGTAATTCGACTTATTTTCAACCATTAAGTCCGTGACTTCATAGTCCCCGTATAAGTAATAATTACGTCGCAAATACACCTAAAATACCTTATTAGTAGATTTGACCTATTGGTCAGGTTTTAAAGTTAATTTTACCTAATATTTCGCCTTATTTTCAACCCCTAAGTCCCTGACTTCATGGTGTATTTATGAGGTGAAATTTACGTTTTATTGTCCCTATATTTTGACTTGGAAGTAAAAGTGTACACTACGTAAAATAATTGGTGACTTAGGACGTAATTTTTACTTAAATTGGTAAAATCTCCTTCGAGCCTAGGAAAAAATACTTAAAATGTTTGCTGGGTAACTTCTTAGAAAGGCATAATAGCAGATTACAAAAAAAAGTAATTGCAACATTTTTGGAAATTCAACCCCTAAGGGGGTTAAAAAGGGGATGAAAGTTCGTCTTCGGGTGCAAATTTTATTTTAAGCTAGGAACTTGAAACTTTGTAAAACAGTATCAAATTCAAATACAAGAAAACTTATTTCAGCGTTTTAGAAAATTCATCCCCCAAGGTGGTGAAAAAAGGGTTGAAAGTTTGTATGGATATCAAAAATTTTTTCGAGCGCGGGACTTGAATCTTTGTATTTGGGGATATTATTAGAAGACAATAAAAGTAATTTCATTGTTTTGTAAAATTCATCCCCTAACAGGGTTAAAAAGGGGATGAAATTTTTTATGGGGTTTAAGTTTTCTTTTGAGCTAGGAATTTAAAACTTCGTTAAAAGATAAATCATTAAAATACAAGAAAACTAATTTCAGCGTTTTTGAAAATTCATCCCCTAATCTGGTGAAAAAGGGGTTGAAAGTTTGTATGGATATCAAACATTTTTTCGAGCGCGGGATTTGAATCTTTGTGTTTGGGGATATTATTAGAAGACAATAAAAGTCATTTCAGCGATTTGTAAAATTCATCCCCTAACAGGGTTAAAATGGGGTTCAAAGTTTGAATCCATTACAAATGCTTTGAAATTTCTTAGAAAGACATATAATAGCCGATTACAAAAAAAAGTACATGCAACGTTTTTGGAAATTCAACCCCTAAGGGGGTTAAAAAGGGGATGAAAGTTTGTTTTGGAGTGTAAATTTAATTTTAAGCTAGGAACTTGAACTATTTGTAAAAAATGTATTAAATTAAAAAACATAAAAACTAATTCAAGCATTTTTGAAAATCATCCCCTAAGGTGGTGAGAAAGGGGTTGAAAGTTTGTATGAAGGTCAGATATTTTGTGAGTGCGGAACTTGAATCTTTGTATAAGGGCATAGGCACCTATTATGAGAATACAAGAAAAGTAATTTTAGCAACCAACATCAAAATTCACTTGACTTAAAACTTCATACAACTTGCCAAAAAAGAAAGTACTTAATTTCAACGTTGCTTGGATATGAAAATTATAGTACTAAAGATGTAAAATGTTGAAGATAAGATTCCACGCGGACGAAGTCGCGGGCAACAGCTAGTAATGTATAACATGGAAGATATTACGATTAGTTGTAATTATCCCGTAGTCGAAATTACCCCCCTGCATATGACTTCATTCATCTTCTCTTAGATATAAGACGCATGTTCACACAAACGCGATTTAATAGCCATTATGTAAAAATGGATTCTCGCTTCCTTCCGCTCCCTCGAGACTTCTGCGAATAATTCTAAAAATACACCTCTCCACGTCCCTTAAACTGTCTCATTTTGTCAGGACAGGTTACATTTCTACTGCTTACCTTAAGTTCCACTTTAACATTAATCTTCACTGTAAAAACCACTTTATATCTCGTAAAGCAAGGTTGCTTTTCAATGCTAAGTTAGAGCTTAGTAGGACTTTGTCAAAATAACTCTTGCGGCGTCCAATTTGTGAATGTAAAATGGAGTTTCTAGTGGCTTTTAGATGCGTTCTAAGAGGATTCATGAAAAACTTTATAATGAAATTCGTTTTGTAGATGAAATTGGTTGTGTCAAACAATTTAATTGCTAGGTTTTATTTGAGTTTGGGGTGCTTGAACCAAAAGTTTTCCAAGATTTGGAACACGTCAATACGTATCTTCAAATAAGTTTTTTACTCGACTTCGTTCTGGCTAATTACTTTGGTTTTGCTTTCTCTTATTGTGTTACTTTGGTTCACGGTTGAAAAAAGATTTCAATCCCAAATAAGGTCCAGTTTCTCTTCTGTGTTGGAAGGTCAGATTTCAGTAGTTTTCATAAAACTGTACCTGTTTCAACTCTAGAAAGATGGATGATGATGGTTGAAATAACTTTTCTACTCTAGAGACCATTGATTCTAAAGCCGGATACTCATTAGCGAGCCGTAACCGTAACCGTTGCATGTACTGTAATAAAAAAAACATAGTGTGTACGTGGTTCGTAGGTTTGCTTTTGGTTACAGTATACATGCAACGGTTACGGTTACGGCTCGTTAATGAGTATCCGGCTTAAGAGTCATAAGTGCCTCGCTCGTTTTCATACTGAGAAAATGGACCCTAAGTCACCACTTCTCACCGCTGTGTCTAGACTGTCAGAATGACTTTGGGCCCGATTCGGATTTTGAAATAGACATCTATTAGATATCTTTTAGACATCATCAAGATACGATAACGATATGTTTAAGATCTAACCTGCCAAATTTGACATTTGCGCGATTCTGGAGATACTCTTGAACGATTTCCACAGGATATGACTTAGAGATCCAATTCACATCTAATAGATATCTTACTCTATCTAACGTAAAAGTGACATTGGTTGTCCGAATTGCGCTGCAAAAGAGAACTAGTTGATATCTAAACTACAACGTATCTAGAATGGATTTTTAGTAGTTTGGGCTCCATGCACAATGGTCAAATCAATTGTTGGTTCGCCGAGCCTTTATCTGACAAAGCAATCAGTGTATACCACTTTATTGATCTAACCTTGAGTAGGGAACTATGAAAGCACCCATGTTCATCTAGAGTGTACGAAGCCTAAATAAAAATCAGATTTAAAAAAAGTCACCACTCCATGCCAAAACTGTTTAAGCAAATTTTACTCGCAAGTAAGAATTCGCAGAAACCATTTCAGTTCGCGAATCTGGCTAAAGCGATAATTAATGTTGAAATTGGAGTTGGCTGAAAATTAGCCGGTTTCATGTGATGACAGCGATCGAGGCTAAATCTGGCTTCCAAATGTTATCCTATTCGCTTTTCAAGTCTTTCCAGGAATTTCACGAAATCAAATAGGGAATATCACGCGAAACTCTGCGTAGGGAGCGCCACCTACCACAATCCATCGCAATTTGAAGGTCTACCGGGTAAACAAGAAAAACGAAATTTCGTTATCTATTATGCACTACATCTGTATGTACACATAGTAAGAATACTGGTTCAGTCTAAATACAAACTATGTATATCTTAAATCGGCATGCCTATCACAATATAATAATTTTGGAGCAAATTTTGAAGAAAAGTAGCCACTTTTTATTTATTTACAAGCTTTTATTTAGTTTCACCTGACCGTTGTCTGTCTGTCTGTGTGTAATCAAATGTTGCAATTTGATCCACTTCCCGGTTTCCGATTGAGCTGAAATTTTGAATGCATGTATAAATCGGATGACAATGCAATATTATGGTACCATCGAGTTGATCTGATGATGGAGACAGGAGGTGGCCATAGGAACTCTGTGATGAAACAACGTAACCTAATTGTGTTTGGGGTTTTTAAAATTGTCTCGAGTATTAGTTGTCTGTCGTATAAAAAAGTATAGTCAGCAACAAAAATGAAATTTTTGCCATTAACTTATTAAAATACCTGCTTACGCTAATTGGAGCCCTCAATATATTCCTATTATTTCTTATGGAACGTATTCAATGGTCGCATAATAATACTTTTTGGCAGCAAAAATTTGCAATTGAAATGAAAAACGTTATTTTACAACTCTTACACAGGTGTAAGGCTGCTTTTAAAATTCCATTTTTGAATATTTTAGGGTTCGACAGAAAAATGTGTAACTTTTAATTTTATGGGGGGAATTTGATTGAAATATTTAATATACTTGGTTCAGATTTTGTTATTCAGAAATGCTTCTGTGCTTTTTTATCAATAATAGAGCCACATACATAAGATACATAGATAAGTTTGGTTTATTATTTCATTTTTAATGGGACAATCTAATAATATGAAGTTGCTACTGCTACCTAAATACATCATTGAGCCCTACGTCAAGAGCATAAAATAGTTAAAAATATTGGGGTATTTCGGGTTTTAAAAATATCGGTTCCGAGCCCCTGATAGGTACAAAGAAATTAGAACAAGTAAAGTTAAAGGTACACACAAAACTTTATCTATTTTTTTTCTTTGCATTTTTACAAGCTTTTATTTAGTTTCACCTGACCGTTGTCTGTCTGTCTGTCTGTATCAAATCTTGCAAGTTAAATTTGATCCACTTCCCGGTTTCCGATTGAGCTGAAATTTTGCATGCATACACGTAAGTCGGGTGACAATGCAATATTATGGTATCATCGAGCTGATCTGATGATGGAGACCGGAGGTGGCCATAGGAATTCTGTGATAAAACAACGAAACCTAATTGTGTTTGGGGTTTTTAGAATTGTCTCGATGAGTATTAGTTGCCTGTGGATAGAAAAGTACAGTCAGCGATAAAAGCTTGCACCAGAAATGAAATATTTGCCAAAAACTTTTTTGCAAGAAAAACGAATATCAGACAGAGATGTCACGTTAATGCTTATGCCAAGTTTCATGTCGTTTTAAAATGAGAGTATAATTTCAATTGTATAGTAGCAATTTAATGGCGGCGGGTACATGAATGTGTGTGTGTGTGAGAGAGTTTAAGTAGTTGAACGTGTGAGTGGTGATAGAAATTTGTATGCACCTTTTCATTTTGCTTCTGCTAAGCTAATAGAATTACTAACTGTACATACGAAGGTAGCTTCAAAAGTTTTTATTTTTCTATCCCTAATTGCCCTAGACACTACATAACCATTCGCTAATTAATTTCCCATCAGCAGAACCCTCTAAAAAAAACTTAAAAAAAATACAGTTTTAATTTTTGCGAGCCTTTGTGGCGGCGATTTGTAATTCGAATCCGGAGTTTCGAATTTCAAACAGTTTTTAACGACTTTTAAAAACTGCGCTCTGTTTTTAAATATGAGTTAAGCTTGAGTTTAATGTTTGGGCTTGAAATTTAATATCTTCCTTATATTTATGCGGCGTTTTCTACGTGTTTGACAGAAAAAAATAATTCATGAATAATAATACATACACGGTATGGAAGTGTAATAGTAGAGCCGAGTGAGTATTCAATTTTAATTGTATAGATGGGGATTTTCAGAAAAAAATATACCATTTATTTTGAAAAACTAACACCTCTTTATTATCTCTATACCTTTAAACGAGCAATTCTTGATGTTTATTTATTCATTTATATCCTCCTAAGGCCCGGCCATACCAATGAAAAATGCAAAATTTGCCACAAAAATATGAACCTACAATGTAGGAAATAGAGTTGATTTTGCGTTGTTCAAAAACTGAACGAAACAAAGCAAAAGCAACTCTGTTCCAATCGAATACGATTTAGATTTCATTGAACTGAATAAGTACTATAGGTAGGACCTTGGGCCTTAGGAGGATATATAAATTTGGTATTAGGGGGTTTTTGAGGGCGACAAATTGATCTAGCTAGGTTTTATCGCTGTGAAAACGGGCATTTTTGAGTTCTTACTCGTATATGTTTTCCGAGCAAAGCTCGGTCTCTCGGATATTGATTTAATTATGAGTCGAAATAAGCCGATAACTGATGGTTAAAAAACCGAAATGGTGCACTTTTTCCAAAAATGCCAGCTACATTTGGCTTTTGACTTGGAAATTTCTTGATACACTGTGTATGCAATAAGAAACCTTCTAGGTTTTGTCACACAGACGCGTTTTCCGGGCGGGGCGTGAGCGTTTTATATCGTCGGATGACAAGCAAAAGTCACTAACTAACACCATTGAAATTATTGGATAATAAACCGTGTTACAAGTGTAATAAAGTGCATTGTTATTTTAATTGTATTATAGTACTTAGTAACTTTTTCTAGTCACCCGACGACATGTACCTAGAACGCTCACGTCCCGGCCAGAAAACGCGCCTGTGTGACGAAGCCTTTAGGTACTGCTCATTCATCATATTAAGCGAGAAATATTGCAAAAAACAATCGATTTCAATACAAACAATCAATTTAAACAGCTATTAAGACTGCATCGAGCAAAATCAGCGAAAAAGGCAGTCACCGTTTAGTCGCTAGCGTTCACGTCTCTTGATAAAAAAATTATAATAAATGTCATTATTATCCCAAAGAGTGTGTTTACAACGAATCACCCTTGAAAATCTGAAATATTTTACAATATAATAAATACACTTATGCAAAGTTGTACCTAAAACGAGATGAACGAGTGTCAGCGTTTAGTAAAATTTGTATAAAAAAATCGATGCTCATGCTATAAAATCGAGTGATTTCGAAAGCCAGATAACTGGACTACAACGAATCAGGCTTTTCCTATTTTTCCTCTTAAAGGCTACAGAGAAATTCAATCGTAAACGTAAACTTTCGTAAAATTTCCATACATCCGCCATATCTGTCAAATTCTCCTTTCAATCAGATGCCCGCTGGGCTTGGTTCAAAGCGGACGCGTACCAGGATCTCCCAGTTTGACAGTTTGAAATTCATATCCGTATACGAATGATGATACCAGTGAAAAACTGTGTTCAAAATAAATAGGGTAAATAAATAACGTCACACGGAGATCTAGAGTCATTAAAATTTCGACATCTTTTTATTCACAAGTCATAATACTTAAAAAATATAACAAATTATTTAATAAAATATATGAATACAACCAAATCAGTGTAATTAGCTTCTTCCTAATTCACTTAAAATGAAAAAAGTTTGAAGATTTGTTATTTCTTATTGGAATAAATTTTCATTGTGCTGGTATTCATGTTACGTCATTTTAAAAACATATATGACATAATGTCAATATACTAGATAAACAATTTATCAACAAAATTCTTCACATTTTAGCCTAAGCAATATAAATTATTAAAATTTTATTTATGAAGACGGAGCAATTTTGTTCACATAATTTCAGCAATAAAATTCTTAGTTTCAACTAGTTCTGTTGCTATTCTAAGAGCTATCACGAGCTCTGAAAGTTAATTCAATGATATATCATCAAGAAATTGAAATCAAGACTCGACCTGCAGTCTCAGCGAGTTTTTGTGGCTATATTATCAGTTGAAAGAACGATATTTAAAGCCAATACCAGCAGTGGTCTGTTTTACGAGTACCTATATTGGTTTCATGTGACGATGTTTATATAAATGTATCTATCAAACAACAACGTGCTTTTATTTCATTGATATTCGGTGCAAAACGATAACTCAGTAACGAAATAAAATTATGAGAAATGCCTTTGGTTTTTTTCAGTGAACGTTTATATTTATGAGGTCGTTTATAGGTAAGGTCTTATGTCTTATCAGCGTGGCTTTGGCCTTTGGACATTTTTGTAATGCTTTGTAATAAGATAGGTGAGGTATCTACTTATATCCCTAATTGTAATAACCTTTTTTGAAATGAATTACAATTTAATTATTTAAATAAAAAAGTGGTCCACAATAATATACATCCGTTCGGTCCGCTAAAATAATATAAGTGCCCTTCATAATATTAAGTAGGTATATTTAAGATTAACAATCAGTAAACATCATTAATTACAAATTGGGTGAGATATTTCCGACATAAAACCTAAAGGTAAAAGTACAATTTGCTAAGTAAACTGTCAATCTACATTAATTATTATAATAGATAGACTCTTAGAGGTCAGCTTACTGAAGATTATGAACAACATATAGGTACTTTCTAAATAAAATACAATTTGTTTTTCCATGACTCATGTAGGCCTTATTTTACTAGACCATTTAAATTAAAGATGAAATTAATTCATGATAAAAGGTAATAAGGCCCGGTAATATTCTCTGTTATTCTTGAACTTGTACTATGACTCAGACACTGACACTGACAGTGCAAGTAACAAGGCCCGGCTCCGAACCAACATGGTATGGTTTTTTTATAAAACGTGTATTTTTCAAAAGCGCCGGAATATTATTATAACTATTTTGGTATATGAAGAAACATGAACAAATGAGAAATCTATATTGAATTGAATTGGTAATAATATCCTGATTATTTATATTCTTTATTCTTTATTCTGAACAATAATTATTAATATATAAAACAATAATATATAAAACTATTTCAGTTAAAATAAAGGTGGGCCTTATATGCCTCACCTAACCCTATTCATTCACATTTAGATCCTATAGCTATATTTGGTCACTTTGGCCGTCACTATCTATTTGATACCTATTGTACTAACAATTAAAAGTACAGCTCATATGTACTTTTTCCTGTACTGAAACTTATAAGGTATGCCCACCAAATACGCTCATAAGAACGATATATTCGATAGATATAGGCTATGAACTATCTAATGATATACAGGGTGTAATCGTTAAGTGTAGCCAGGCTATAATTCCGTAAATATAACAGATATCAGAAAACTTCAAATTGATATCGAAAGTGCGTTACCCAATGAGTAAAATTACATTAATAACTTTTTTTAAATAAAAACAGAAATATCCCAGACATTAACTCTACTCTAAGACATTAACTCACAAACCCTCCCATACATTTAGTACAACGACTCACCCTTCAAAGAACGTTGGTGTCGTAAGAGATAAAACTGCTTGAGATTCATTATTTGCGATGATAAACTGTAATAAAATAATAAAACTACCGTTTATGAAATAATAGATTTATTATTTCATAAACGGTAGTTTTATTATTTTATTACAGTGAGGGGTGAGTCGTCGTACTAAATGTATGGGAGGGTTTGACGTTAATGTTTGGGATATTTCTGCTTTTATTTAAAAAAGTTATTAGGAATCATCCATTAATTACGTCACATTAATTTCTAGGTTTTTTGACCCCTCCCCCCCTCCTTGTCACACTTGGTCACATTTTACAACTCCCTCCCCACCTAGTGTGACGTCACATTTTAGGTAATTTTGTTTTCAACGAAATGGGCAGTACTAACTCGGCATTATTAAAAAAAAAAAATTTTTGGTAAAATAAATATATATAATTTTATAACACAAAACCAATTAGGAACGAAAATTACCTACATACTTCCAAAACCTCATTATTTAAATGTACTGCGAATAAAAAAATATAAATTAATTTTCGGTTACTGATGAATAGTGATGAAGTTAAAGTGACGTCACAGTGTTTGTGACTCCCCCTCCCCATGTCACAACATGTCACATTTTCTTGACCCGCCCCTCCCCCCCAAAACGTGTGACGTAATTAATGGATGACCCCTTAATGTAATTTTACTCATTGGGTAACGCACTTTCGATAACAATTTGAAGTTATCTGATATCTGTTATATTTACGAAATTATAGCCTGGCTACACTTAACGATTACGCCCTGTATAAGTTACTTCTGGACGCGTCATGGTCATGGCCCAGAACCCATACTATCCGGGACACAGTTCTTTAATATTATGTGGGGCTAAAAAGGCCCTCTGTCAGTGCAGGTGACAAGGCCCGGTCCCGGGCCTTATAGAACGTATGAGATGGAATAGTAAATTTAAATATTTTAATATAGGTAATTATGAGTTTTTTGATTTCCCGATGAGTTTTAAGTAAGCATCACTTACTGACTTATAAAAGTATAAGCGTAGTACCTGCATTCTATTAGATGTTTTTAAAGCCTTATTATCAATAGAGCTTTAAAAATTAAGTTATAAGTAAAATATAATAAGCGTGTTTAGTTGTAAAAATATGTTACAAGACCTATACAGGGCGTCCCACGGCGATGCCACATGGAGGGAAAGTACCTTAAATATCATAGATAGCATATTTTGCTGAAAGAAGACTTCATTTTAATTTAAAAAACAATTTAAACTGCATTCATAGATTTTTAAATAATTACATGGTTGAACCGGGAATCGAACCCGCTACACGGAAAAAAAAAACACCCTGTAGCTTTTTCATCCCGATCGAAAGGCTTCATCATAAGGATTATTTTTTGCTAAATAACATAGTGTCAGAAACTAAAGGAAGACCATGAATTTTAACATTTTATGTGAAATTTAGCGAAATAATCAAAAGAGAGCGGCTTTGTATTCAACAGAATGACACTCATTTTGAGCATTTGATAAATTAAATTGGTTAATTTGAATTAAAAATGTTAAAATTCATGGGTTTCTTTTTATTACCGACACTATGTTATTTAGCAAAAAATAATCCTTATGATGAAGCCTTTCGATCGGTATGAAAAAGCTACAGGGTGTTTTTTTTTTTCCGTGTAGCGGGTTCGATTCCCGGTTCAACCATGTAATTATTTAAAAATCTATGAATGCAGTTTAAATTGTTTTTTAAATTAAAATGAAGTCTTCTTTCAGCAAAATATGCTATCTATGATATTTAAGGTACTTTCCCTCCATGTGGCATCGCCGTGGGACGCCCTGTATATAACTAATGAAGGGATAATTTTAGATATAAGTAGTTCACTTCGAGTAGGTAAAATAGACGATTTCTTATATCTTTAATAATAAAACTCCTAGTTTTAATTTGGTCTATGTCTACAAACCGCATACCTACCATCGCACACCACCACACTGTTAACTGACATTTCGTAAACCTTATTACAAAAGGCATAAGGTCTACCGATGGACAGTTAAGAGCGTCGCCGTTTGTACCTATCTTAATACAAAAGTCAACAACGAAAATAAATAATTACCTAATACGTCACATACCTATGACATGACATGAACAAACAAGGAAAGCTATATATAAAAAGTGTTTTTTCTCTGTCTTCTCACAAAGGAAAGTTTGACAGTTTTAATTCCTCAAAGGAGGTCAGTAGTTAACACTAAACTCGAAACAGCACCTTTAAAAAAACATTAGGGGTCACTGACCTGTCCCAGTAAATTGAGGTAGTGTGCGTGAGCTGCGTTTGTGCGTGAAATGGGGTAATTTGACAGAATCTGAAAATTTACCCTCCTCTACGCCCTCTTAATAGAAGACACGCTCTTCATTAGTCCTAGTCCTAGTCACGCGCTAACACGCCGAGGTGAGCGTGTATCGTAAATTACAGTTACGGCTCATTCGGCGGGGGCGTCGGCCAAGTGTAGAATATCATCATACTTAAGATACTAAAAGTAGCAAAATGTATTAAGCTTGAGTTAAAGCGTTTAATACGAAATAAAAAAAAAACAAAGGTGAAAATTACACAAAATAAAACAACAATTTAGTAGTGAGCCGAGTGAGTGTTTAATTTTAATTAGTACCAATTACTTTAAAAAAGCTAATAACTTTTGATTGATTGATGATTGAATTATGAGTCGAAATAACCCAAAAGTGATGGTTAAATAAATGGTGCACTTAATTACGAAATTGCCCAAATAAATTTGGCTGGTAGACACATTTTTTTTGGGTGTTTGGGTTTGTTTTTGGGTGGTAAGTATACACTGTTTGTGCAATAAAAAACCTTTAAGTACTGCTCATACATCATATTAAACGACAAATATTTCAAAACAGTAAGAGTAAGATTAATATTTTAGTCGATTTAAACAGCTATTATAAAAGACACGCTCTTCATTAGTCCTAGTCCTAGTCACGCGCCAACACGCCGAGGTGAGCGTGTATCGTAAATTACAGTTACGGCTCATTCGGCGGGGGCGTCGGCCAAATGTAGAATATCATCATACTTAAGATGCTAAAAGTAGCAAAATGTATTAAACTTGAGTTAAAGCGTTTAATAAGAAATAAAAAAAAACAATGGTGAAAATTACACAAAAAAAAACAACAATTTAGTAGGTAGTGAGCCGAGTGAGTGTTTAATTTTAATTAGTACCATTTACTTTAAAAGCGAATAACTCTTGATTGATTGATGATTGAATTATGAGTCGAAATAACCCAAAAGTGATGGTTAAATAAATGGTGCACTTAAATACGAAATTGTCCAAATAAATTTGGCTGGTAAACACATTTTTTTTGGGTGTTTGGGTTTGTTTTTGGGTGGTAAGTATACACTGTTTGTGCAATAAAAAACCTTTAAGTACTGCTCATATCATATTAAACGACAAATATTTCAAAACAGTAAGAGTAAGATTAATATTTTAGTCGATTTAAACAGCTATTATAAAAGACACGCTCTTCATTAGTCCTAGTCCTAGTCACGCGCCAACACGCCGAGGTGAGCGTGTATCGTAAATTACAGTTACGGCTCATTCGGCGGGGGCGTCGGCCAAATTGACGGGTTGCCGGCCGCACGATACGTCATTCTGGTAAAACATACGGGTGGTAGTTTGGAAAAAAACGCTGCGTTTTTTTTGAACGATATAGAAAAATTGCCCTGTGTCAGGGGTGCGAAACTCCTAACTTTGGACAAACTCGGCTCCGTTTTCGGCTCAGCATTGCTCCGAGCAATTATTAGGGTTGACACAACTTGACGTACCTTTGCGTGCACGACCACAAATAAGATAATAGCTTGAATTTTTGCAACCCTAAATAGCCGAAAGGGATAGTGCCATATATTAGAAAGGGACAGGATGATTCGACCCTGAACCGCTGTCAAACTTCGGTCTTGTAGGAAGTTACCTTTTATTTTTTATTTTACTTTATTAGGTACACTAAACAGATATCGTACAATATCATGGGTAAGTTTGTCTGGAATTATAAGATGGATAAAAATAATAATAGAATGGATGGATGAATACAGAAAGTAGCAAAAAATCACAATTATAGTCGAGTACTATAATAACATGTTGCTATTTTTCACGTTGCATATCATTGCCTCGATGACTATCGTAATTCGAAACATACGGTTCCTGAACACATCATAGAGAGCTTATATTTTGTGTAAAAAAAACGACAAGTATAAAATCAACACCCGTATTTTTTTTTTTATTATAGGACAATTTTACACAGACCAACCTAGTCCCACAGTAAGCTCAATAAGGCTTGTGTTGTGGGTACTAGATGACGATATATATAATATACACATATATAATACTTATATACATAGAAAACATCCATAACTCAGGAACAAATATTTGTGATGAACACACAAATAAATGCCCTTACCAGGATTCGAACCCGGGACCTCCTGCTTCGTAGGCAGGGTCACTACCGACTAGGCTCGGAGGCCGTTAAAATTGCCTTTCATTATGTAACGGTCACATAAACTACTATTAAAGAACAGACTTGAATTTAACAGTCCCCAATTCGATCCCGTGTGTCCCGCTGCAATAGACCGACGCATAAGCGGATTCATCGCCAATTCCAATATCGCTGCGTTGATGATTTTAACCTGTTTGGGGCCCGTGTTACACCTACAACGTCATTTTAGCCCGGGAGCTAAACTGACATTGTTAAACTGGTTTTATGACAGGTTGTACAAATGTAAAGCGTAATATATCCTTACTTGTCCTATCATGTAAACAAACCCTTCTCGAAGACATTATCATACTTTTCTTTGGAATTACACAATAATCAATTAAAATGTTGTTGTATACTTAAAGAAACTCACAAATTGAAATCAACCAAAATAAATAACCACTGAAAAATATCATTTATAATAAGATTTTCATCAATAATCGCAGTGACGAACAGATCCAAAACATCTGACATTACGATGTTTAGAATGTCTATGTATCGCATTGTTGGAATGACACTTTGACGTCACGTTTGTTTACATGATAAGACACGTAAGGATGAATATACCTTACATTTACATGACTATTTGGAGTGAAGTCTTAGTAATAGGGTCCCGTTTTACCCTTTGGGTACGGAACCCTAACAATAGATTTGTTTTGATTCCATTCCGCTAACAGTGTAAGACCGGTAAATTTTTGAAGGCGCCAAGAATCTGTGTACCGATTTATGGTGGTTCGCGATCCACAATTAGGGGGCGAGAAACGAGCAATTACTCGCCCCGTGTGCGAGATGATGAGATTTGGATGAGGCAATTTTTGTATTTTTGAACTCGGGAATCTATAGATTTTTAGTAGGTAATTTTTTCACATTATTAAATGAAAAGTGGAAACATGTACTGTCTCGGGGAGGATCGAACTTGCGACTCTAGATCGCTAGCCCATCGTTCTGCCTATTAAGCTACCGAGACTGCACTCTATGACCGCGAATATTTCCACCATAATCGCTCATGGGGAAGATGGCCGATGGGGTCGAAAAGTGCTCGAGTGGAGACCACGGACTAGCAAGCGCAGCGTAGGACGTCCACCCACAAGATGGACGGACGACCTTGTTAAGGTCGCCGGAAGACGCTGGATGCGGGTCGCTTCCAACCGGCACGTATAGAGGTCCAAGGGGAGGCCTTTCAGCAGTGGACGTCTTATGGCTGAGATGATGATGATGATGATAGCTCATATATTCGTCTTAGGGAGGCGCCTAGCGACATCTACTGTAATCAGAGCTTTCTTAAACTGCTACCGGAGTTCCAAATCATATTGGGATCCTCGTAGTGATTCTCGTCAATTCGCTCTGTGCATGACAGATGCAGGTTTCCTCACAATGTTTTCCTTCACCGAAATGGTAAATGTCAAAAAAGCAGTGGTGGCCGAGTGGATATGACGTCTGACTTTCAATCCGGAGGTCGCGGGTTCAAATCCTGGCTCGTACCAATGAGTTTTTCGGAACTTATGTACGAAATATCATTTGATATTTACCATTAGCTTTTCGGTGAAGGAAAACATCGTGAGGAAACCTGCATACATCTGCGAAGAAATTCAAAGGTGTATGTGAAGTCCCCAATCCGCATTGGGCTAGCGTGGAGACTATAGCCCAAGCCCTCTCGCGCATGAGAGGAGGCCTGTGCTCAGCAGTGGGACGTATATAGGCTGAAATGATGATGATGATGATGAAATGTCAAATGATATTCGATATATCTGATATATCAGATGGCGACTGTACATACGTTCCGGAAGACTCATTGGTACGAGCCAGGATTTGAACCCGCGACCTCCGGATTGAAAGTCGGACGTCATAGTAATTATCCACTCGGCCACCGCTCATAATTACCTCCTCCAAAAACATTCCTCGATCCTTGCTCTCCCCAGCGCCCATATTTCTCCAAACCAGTCATTTGCAGCGGCGCCTTATTCTTCACACCATAAGGTCGATAATCGTTTAATCCGTCCATTGTTTGGGCCTTTTGTGGGTCCGTTATTTATGTAGTCAGTTAATAGGGACTTGTCTTGGATTTTACTTGGCCCATTGTCTCTGAAAGATGTTTATGACATGATGGATTGGTGGTGGCTGATTTTTGTAATTATTCATATTTTGTGATTTTTCTATTTACAGATTTTTTAAAATATACATTAAATTTATAGGAATATTCACAATTTTCTCACCAAATCTAGAGTCAGACCGAGAATAGTCTGCAGCGGATTTGATAGCCCACGCAGTGCAAGTGTTATTTTAAACGTCAAATTACTATGAAATTATAACGTATAAATAAAACTTGCACTGCGTGGGCTATCAAATCCGCTGCAGACTTTTCTTGGTCCAAATCTAAATCCCTGCTAATATTATAAATGCGACAGTAAAGGATGACTCACGCTAGACCGGGCCGTGCCCGGGCCGTGGCGTCTGACAAGGCATTTCTACGAGTATGACGACTGATCGGTCATCAGTCATCACCGTGTGACAAATTATAAAATAAAAACCTAGGTACATACCAAATATTATCAATTATAATACACTAGATTTAAATTTACGAAATAAACTATTTTAAACTAAAATTCAAATTAAGTACAATATTGTGCATACATTGCATAAAAGGAATCATACATTTAGCCATTATGTAATTGAATAATATTATATTAAAAAGAAATCACGCATAAATAGAACATAATGTACCAAACTATATGAAAACTAAACCTTTAAAAACACATCGGCTTAACCGCCCGCCTGCCCAGCTAATCCGGTTTAGAGCGGTATGATCCGGTTCGCGCAAACGGTTACCCGGGTGGGTGCTTTGTGGCCTTTGGGTTTAAAGGGAATAGTGGGAGTGGATTTCTAACATGTTTCAGATTTGCAATAACGAGTATTGAAAAGGTTTCTTTATAGAGATTATCGGAGACTCAAAGAATTGTTTTATAAAATAATAAAATAAACATAATTCCTACGGCAAGCCGTTCCCGTCATTAGATAATCTACCTATAGAAAATTATAATTTTCTACTAACAAAATTGGTTAGCCAGACTATACTTAAATAAGAGTATTTTTCAAAAGCTGAAGTTAAAACGAACTCGTTTTTTCGTATTGTTTGTATTTGCAAAACTAGTGTCTATGTCAATTCTTGGGTTTAGTTGTCAAGCTGACCCCAGGCTCCCATGAGCTGTGGCAAAATGCCGGGACAAAGCGAGGAAGAAGAGTATATTTGCAACGGATCGTAATTGGATTCCGGTTTTTTACTTTCCACAGTTTTTGTAAAAATTTTACTTCAGTCAAATCATTATCATCACCATTTCAGCCTATATACGTCCCACTGCTGAGCACAGGCCTCCTCTCATGCGCGAGAGGGCTTAGGCTATAGTCCCCACGCTAGCCCAATGCGGATTGGGGACATCACATACACTTCACATAAGCTTTGAATTTCTTCGCAGATGTATGCAGGGTTTCCTCAGTATGTTTTTCCTTTACCGAAAAGCTAGTAGTAAATATCAAATGATATTTCGTACATAAGTTCCGAAAAACTCATTGGTACGAGCCAGGATTTGAATCCGCGACCTCCGGATTAAAAGTCAGACGTCATATCCACTCGGCCACCACTGCTTCAGTCAAATGCATTTCCTTAATATCGAGATCATTTATAGTTCACGCCAAACCATTAACGTATATATTTAAGGACTGGCCTTACGAGCACTAAAAATGGTATAAGTAAAGCGGTGTTACTCACGAATTCTAGCCAATCGTGCATTCTAACGCAACTAGTTGCGACCAATGGCGCTCACTCATCAACCAATCGCGCGCGTGATGCGAACTCATCAACCAATCGCGTTGTAGCGGTGTCACACCGCTGTACTGGCCCCTGTTATGCCTCATTATTATTGCCCGTAAAGCCAGTCCCTAGATATCGTCAATGCGCCAAACTAAGTTTTCTTGTTCCTATAAAATCTCCAGCAAACTGCGGCTTCACAGCAAACTCTCAATATCGCCGGAACAACGAATATGTTCGTTTGTTGGAATATCTAAAGCGAAAGAGCACAAGTTTTAATAAGAAGGCTGCTCATCTGGGTCGGCGGGGTCAACTCTTTGCGGGAGCATGTCATGAGCGATTCGCGGTTTTTAAATTTATCTAAATATATAAACGTGAAAGACCTGACTGACTGACTGACTGACTGACTTAAATCAACGCACAGCCCAAACCGCCGGGACTAGAAAGTCTAAATTTGGCAACCAGATTCCTTATACGGTATAGGGGTCCACTAAGAAAGGATTTTTCAAAACTCATCCCCTAAGGGGGTTAAAAAGGGGATGAAAGTTTGTACGGGGGTAAAGTTTTCTTTTAAGCTAGGAATTTGAAACTTCGTAAAAAGATATATTATTAAAATACAAGAAAACTAATTCCAGCGTTTTAGAAAATTCATCCCCCAAGGTGGTGAAAAAGGGGTTGAAAGTTTGTATGGACATCAAACATTTTTTCGAGTGTGGGACTTGAATCTTTGCATTTAGGGATATTATTAGAAGACAGGAAAAGTAATTTCAGCTTTTTGTAAAATTCATCCCCTAACTGGGTTAAAAAGGGGTTGAAAATATGAATCCATTACAAATGCTTTGAAACTTCTTAGAAAGGCATAATAGCTGATCACAAAAAAAGTAATTGCAACATTTTTGGAAATTCAACCCCTAAGGGGGTTAAAAAGGGGATGAAAATTCGTCTTCGGGTGCAAATTTTATTTTAAGCTAGGAACTTGAAACTTTGTAAAACAGTATCAAATTCAAATACAAGAAAAATTATTTCAGCGTTTTAGAAAATTCATCCCCCAAGGTGGTGAAAAAGGGGTTGAAAGTTTGTATGGATATCAAATTTTTTTCGAGCGCGGGACTTGAATCTTTGTATTTGGGGATATTATTAGAAGACAATAAAAGTAATTTCAGTGTTTTGTAAAATTCATCCCCTAACAGGGTTAAAAAGGGGATGAAAGTTTGTATGGGGTTTAAGTTTTCTTTTGAGCTAGGAATTTGAAACTTCGTTAAAAGATATATCATTAAAATACAAGAAAACTAATTTCAGCGTTTTTGTAAATTCATCCCTTAAGGTGTTGAAAAAGGGGTTGATAGTTTGTATGGATATCAAACATTTTTTCGAGTGTGGGACTTGAATCTTTGTATTTAGGGATATTATTAGAAGACAATAAAAGTGATTTCAGCGATTTGTAAAATTCATCCCCTAACAGGGTTAAAATGGGGTTCAAAGTTTGATTCCAATACAAATGGTTTTGAAACTTCTTAGAAAGACATAATAGCCGATTACAAAAAAAAAGTGCAACGTTTTTGGAAATTCAACCCCTAAGGGGGTTAAAAAGGGGATGAAAGTTCGTCTTGGGGTGTAAATTTAATTTTAAGCTAGGAACTTGAACTATTTGCAAAAAAGGTATTAAATTAAAAAACATAAAAACTAATTCAAGCATTTTTGAAAATCATCCCCCAAGGTGGTGAGAAAGGGGTTGAAAGTTTGTATGAAGATCAGATATTTTGTGAGTGCGGAACTTGAAAATTTGTATAAGGGCATAGGCACCTATTATGAGAATACAAGAAAAGTAATTTCAGCAACCAACATCAAAATTCACTTGACTTAAAACTTCATACAACTTGCTAAAAAAGAAAGTACTTAATTTCAACATTGCTTGGATATGAAAATTATAGATAAGATAAGATAAGATGAAAAATAAAAAATAGTTTATTCAAGTAGGCATATTACAATGCGCTTATGCACGTCAAATAAACCTTTACCGGCTCCAACCGTACACCTCTGCCCCGAGAAGATTTAAATCCCCCCTCAATTGGAGGAGGGTATCCCAATATGGGACCGGCAACAAACTCGGCGGGACACATCTTTTCAAAACATTATTACATCTTATAACATGCATTACGAGTAATTAAGAAAAATACAATTTAAATTACTATAGAATTCATGCAATTATACTCAGTGAGTACATAACTTTATAGAATTTGATATAAAAAATCGTCAATTAAACTGAACCTTTTGGTCCACATTTTTATCCGCCTATGACTTGTGCCAATTGTTTATACTTAGGCGGATAAACCGGGGTAAATTGCTCTCACGCCATGGCATATAAAATGTATATTAGCCGACATACACCCTGTATATCCGGATATAATGTACGTAAGTAATCAGAATAGTGTATTGAATTCGTAATGATATACCCGGTTTTCATCCGGGTATCGGATTACAGGGGTTTAAAATATGTATGCTGTCTTTGGGCTGATTATCAGTAGGTTTCAAATACTAAATATTAAGTGTAAAATATACTTATTTTAATAGATAAACGCTTTTTTATTTACCGTTGTATATCTTTATTTCCGATTAAAAACTAATACTTTACAATATCATTAAAACTAACTATAAATTAAAGATTTAAAAACTAAACTAAAATTAAAATATAACTACTTAAAAATTAAACTAATACTTATAATATTATATATAAACTAAAATATATTAATAAAATATATGAAAATAAAAATAAGTTATAAAGAGAATACACCTTCTAAAATCTCTGCCTGCGGCATTGAGCCCATAACGCTGGCTGCGTTACCTCTCTGTATATGATTGTGCATCATACCGTTTTACAAAGTATTTGGTCCTTTTAAGCGAACACGAGCAATTTATACTTAGTAACTTTATTTTTATTAATTAATTACAGTGTCTATGTCTATGTCTCTCGTGTATTTCTTTTCTGTTAATGAATGTATTAATTGTAATACGTTAGATTGAATTGTTAGTTTTATTTTATAAAATTGTTGATGTTATTATTTTTACTTGTATGTAAATTCAACGTTGACGTGTAAAAGTGCCCTTGTGGCCTATTTGCTGAATAAATGTTGATTGATTCATTTGATTAATGATTAATTGAATACATATTATGAGTTATAAGCAAACGTATCTTCACTGGGTTATATGTAAATACCAGCGCATGGCGCTGTCATATCGACATCGTAAAGTATGTGAAAACGAAGACCGGATTCATCCTGAGGGTCGCGAAGTTGGAATCTCGACACAATGCGAATTTTAATTCGTTTGTGGTGAGCGTTCCGACTGATCATCTAGCGACCTTCACCAAGGAGGAGTTTTGGCCGAAGGGTGTCAAGTTTCGGCGATTCCGCGGCCGGCTCCCTGACACTGCGGGGTTGCGTAATGCATCGCAGCCATAATGTGATTTGTAGTGTTTAGTTTTAAAAAAAATATTTTTATAATATGTATGCTAGTTTTAAGGTATTTATGTATGGGCCACTAGTTGCCTGAAATAAAGATTTTCATTTCATTTCATTTTCATTATGTGGCATTGTTATAAAGTGAGCACATAACTAATACATTTTGCAATCTCGTTTCGATACAAAATATGCGCATTTCAGAATAAGGCTCCAGAAAAGTGTACTGCATTAGTAATGATACCCGGATTTTATCCGTATACCGGATTACATGTCGAACGTTGTTTATTATGTTTCCGACTCAGATTATAGAGGGTTAATTGGAATTTTGATAAATAATTTAAATAAGTACAATACTCTCTAAAAGCAAATTATTAGGAAGTTTTATTGGTGAAAAGGAGTGCCAGAATGCCACGCTTGCTTAGAGTCAGACCATGAATAGTCTGCAGCGGATTTGATAGCCCACGCAGTGAAAGTGTTATTTAAAACGTCAAAGTTCTATGAAATGATGACGTAAAAATTACACTTGCACTGCGTGAGCTATCAAATCCGCTGCAGACATTTTTGGTCCAACTCTAATTCTTTGATCATTCCTTAAAAAATAACCTTGTAGAAAAGGAATATTAATAATTTTATATTTTTCGACCCCCTATTACTCAATAATGCTAAAATATATATAGGTAGTTTATATATAGGTAGTTACCTATACTATCCCTGCCTGTAATATATTTTACAGAAACAGCGAAGAATATTTTCCATAACGATAACACGATATCCAAATTGGATTTGAAACCCGACACATTGTCACAAAAATGGTGCAGAAAATTATGTAAAAACAGCATATTCGAACACCCGACCTTCAAACACGGATTAAAGATACGGATAACTGGAAACCGCATTGTCACCAATTTTAAACATATTTTTTTTTAATTCACCAATTTTAAACATAAAAAAATTTTTAAGCGTGAAAAAATAAATAAAAAAGAGTTCCACTCTGATGGTTTTAACTGTAACCCTTTCTATGGTATAAGGGTGTCGGAAATTATTCAAATTTAAACCCTATCACTTTGGAACAAAATCCAATATCATGTGGAAAATATATTCACATATATATCTTGTAAAGGGTTAAAATTACCAACTTTAAATTTAATACTCGGACAGTCACCTCCTAGTTTAGAAACAGGAGCCCCGCGTAGCGATTTTCACGTTTCACGACATGTCTAGGAATTTCATGATTTGGCGGGTGCTGAAATAGGTATATAAGGCAGTTCCAGTCCTTATAAATCGGTGTATGTCCGAACTCTGACCTTTATCAATACATGCCCGGCTTGACCGGGTATCGGATCCGGATGTAACACGGATATTGGTAGATGCGGTTTCGTGATTAAGAATATGGACATGTTAGGTTTAAATGTGAATATATTAAAGGTCACGTGTATTTGATGTGGGTACAGACGCCTTCAGATATATCGGAGCGGTCGAGGTGCCCAAAAATATATGAACACGCATTGTATCGCCTCGACAATAGCGGTGTGCTTAGACATTTGTTCGATGGCTGAAACCACACAGTACGTAATTATAAGTGGCCCGTGGAGTCCGAACGCGTCTACCCTTTTTAAGGAGCTATCAAAAAGGATAGCTGACGCCAGCACTGGTGACCGTAGATCTGGCAGCTTTCTCGCTCAAAGAATAAGTATTGCGCTACAGCGAGGACATGCTGCCAGCATCTACGGCACCATGCCGCAGGCGGATATTTTGTAATAATTAATTTTTATATTTAGTTTTTTTTTTACTTATTATTTATGCTTTTTTAAGTATGTATATTAAGTTTGTGTGCACTAATAAATATCATTATAAGTAGGTGAATCAAATTTCTGGTTGTTATTGTCTTTAAATTTTTTTGTTAGACCCTTTTAAATGAGGTTTTCAAGTGGCTCAAAGTTACCCGCAATTGGGTCAAAGTAACCCGAGTTTGCGGTAATTATGAACTACATCTGTATATTATATGGCTCTATAATGAAATATTCTAGAGGTGCAATGGATAGTTGTTTGGCCGGATACCGGATACCGGATATTCGGCCTGACCATCGGCCGAATATTCGGTATCCGGCCGCCGAATATTCAGCCGGCGGTACTTTACCTACATTTCAGTTCTTCAGGTGCGCATTGTGCAGGTTTTGTAGTTAACGTTCGCGCGGACTCATTTCTGGGTTTGAAATGAGTGCTCGTGCAAGTGAGTGGAATGTTTAAATTGTTTTAAAATCATAAACGAGTACAATTGTGTCATTTAACTTCAAACTCGGGTAAATCCATCTGTCAGATTATACGATTTTGGTATTAAGAAAAGGTAATAGGGTAGATATTTGCTGAGAGGGTCGAATGGATTTACCCGAGTTTGAAGATAAGCGACACAATAGGGATGTTTCCTCTACTTAAGATAAATTATTTCACACCGTACACGAAATAAAGCACCAGATAATAATTAGAAAAACATAGGCAGCAGTTATTTTTAAGCACTATTTCTATTTAATATATCGGATTGAAATATAAAAAGTAGGCGAGTTGACTGTGACGTCACTACATTCGTTTTCATATAAATTCCATATTAGCAAATCGTTTTGACAGTTCTAAAAAAGAAGTTGATTTGACTAGTAGGAATGTAGCCTATTATGACCGTGACTGTCAGCCCAATTAGAACTTTAAGATACGTCAGTTAATAGATCTAGAAAAGATATGGATTAGATATGTCAGTGTCAAACAAGTGTCAAAAGCGACGTTTCTTCAAACAAAAACATCACTTTTGACAGTTGTTTGACACTGACATATCCAATCTATATCGTTTCCATATCTATTAATTGACGTATCTTAAAGTTCGAATATAACTGTGTTTCTTAGATCCAATTTGTTTCTCCGAAATGAAGCAATTTTACTATCCGGTATCCGGCCGGATCGTAGGTTACTATCCGGTACCTATCCGGCCGGATAGTGGGTCACTACCCGGTATTCGGCCGGATAGTAGGTCACTATCCGGTATCCGGCCGGATAGTAGGTCACTATCCGGTATCCGGCCGGATTTTAAAATATTGGCCGGATACGCCGGATACCGGATAAAATCCGGTGCATCTCTAAAATATACCCAATTTACGGCAGATGACGGGCATTCAATATAACAAGCCAAATTATGGAGGCTCTTCGCTATTTCACATTGAAACTTGATACTCATAGCTAATGAATTACTAACTGAACAGTTCAGGGTAATATTCTCACTGCTTAACGATTTCGATTACTAACACAGAAAAAAAATGTTAACGACACCAGCTCGGAAAGGGTTACTTTTGCACTTCAATAACTGATGGCAAAGTTGTATTTCATTCACTTGTGAGGCAAAGTAATCAAATGCAAATTTTAGTAGTTTTCTTATGTTTGTTGGTAGAAGTTACATTAGATGATAATTTTGGATGATAAATATTTAATAATATTCATTCTGACGCCATAGCTTTTATAAGGGAGGTGGGAGGTAGAATCAGGGAGAGGACCTCGTGCAAAGTCTGGGCACCTTTGCACCCGGTACAGCCCGCGGAGGTCTTTTAGATTAAAATATTTTAATATTTAGATATATTTAAGTTACTTTTTTATGATCAATATAACAGGGTGATTCAGGAGACGTGAGCAGGACTAACACTGCGCATTTCGTAAATTATAAGCAACTGTTTCCTATCAGTATTAGTGAAGTTAACATTAATTTTCTAGTCGTGTAGAAAAAAAAAAGTTATTAATTTATTTACGACATGGATGGTCACCCTAACATTAGAATACTAAACTAACGATATTCTGTGTCAAATTGAATGTCATCACTGTCATTACGGTCTGGTTAGCTTTGAAAACTCGTATCTCACTCAGGTTTGACATTTTATTTTCTTCGTAAAAAAGGTTTTATGTTTATTAATTAGGTCTTGTAGGGTGACCATGATTGTAGAGAATTAAATTTGCCCTCACCAAAAAGTTGAAAAATAGGAAAAAGTGTGGTTGTTTCACCTAAATACGACGGTGATCGATCAATTATCAGTTACTGAGTGTGCAGGATTAGTCCTGCTCACGTCTCATGAATCACCCTGTATATACAGTGGTACAACTAAACTTTTTTATGATTATTTATGTACCATTAACCTTTTGTATAATAAATATATATTTTCTTTGGATTTGATTTTGTTTGATATTATACATTTAGGTAATTTCAGTTTAGTGTGGTAAAAAAATTGTGTTTCATTCGAGGGCAAATTTTGTTTAATTGCAGCACACGAGGCAGCTATATGTTAGAGTGAAATGGCAATACTTACCGATATAACTTTCTCAATCTAGCAGATTCTCCTGGTATCAGTACCTGCTTAGAATAAATTTAAAAGTTGAAGAATTATTGCCTTGTGTGACTGAACTCACGGCCTCTAGATCGATACTCCAGCGGCCTACCATCTGAGCCACCAAGACCTCATCTACAGCCAGCGAATCTTTCCACCCGGTACCTGCCGGCCTAGCCAAGGTTACAATCGCTATCGCTTCGACAACGAAAAGCATTATGTCTCTCTATCACTCTTTCATATTAGAGTGACAGTGACAGTTGCGTTTCGATCGCTACCGAGCGTAAGCGATTGGCATCTTGGCTACGCGGCCTGGTTTTTCTTTGAGGAATTAATTCACCCGTGCTCGTAAACTGATGCGAATACTCTGTATCGGGAAGCGTTCCTTTTAAGAACTACACAAAGGATCTGTTGTAGTCCGGAATGAATAGAGTGAATGGATTATATACATTGAACGTTACATTATTTATTTTAAAATACCAAACTGGAGGATCGGCAGTTGTTGAATTTCTTGGAAATTCCTTCTGTCTTGTTTCCTGGGAAAATTATTTAGGTATTGCACATTGACGTATATCTTAGGACGGGCCTTACGGGCACTAGAAATGGTACTACTTCAGCGGTGCCACTCACGAAATCTAGCCAATCGTGCAGTCTAAAGGTGGCAGTCCATTTCCAACGACAGCAGCACTACCTACCATTAATTTCACTATGGAAATTGACAATAACACCGACGCGCTAGTACTAATAGTGCAGCTGCGGTCAGAAATGGAATGTTACCCTAACGCAACTAGTTGCGACCAATTGCGCGCGTGATGCGAACTCATCGTATAGCGTGATCGTATAGCGGTGTCACACCGCTCTTACTGGCCCCATTCATGCCACATTTTTATTGCCCGTAAGGCCAGTCCTGAGATTTACGTCAATGGTATCGCAAGCTAGGAAAGACATCTGTCTTGATTCTCGGGAAAATTATTTATCGCAAGCTAGGACAGAAATTTCGAAATATCGTAATATTCAAAGTGTTTGTCAACATTTACGATACAAGGACTATAAATTATTTATTCCTAAATTGTACCTTCTCTTCTTAAAAAATAATTAGAGAAGTTATTTATGTTTAAGTTTAATTTGTTTTTTTTTTTGTTGATTACCTACCTACTGAATAAATAGTGATACTTAAAATGTCAATGTGATTCTTTTCTTTTTTTGAAATAGGAGGCAAACGAGCAGACGGATCACCCGGTGGTAAGCGATTACCGCCGCCCATGGACACCCACAACACCAGAAGAGTTGCAAGCGCGTTGCCGGCCTTTAAGATGGGAGTACGCTCTTTTCTTGAAGGTTTGAAGGTCATATCGGTCCGGAAATGCCGCAGGCATGTTAGCATTTTTCCCTCTTAAAACGAATGGAAATAAAGTGAAAACTTGTATAAATTAAAAGCTGCTACCCCTAGTGTAAATTTCATTTCATAGCGTGATGCGTACGCGTTTACGTTAAGTGACATTTTATATGGGATCGAGTTTCCAAAACGTCGCGCTTGGTGCGCTGCTCAAAATCCCATACAAAGATAGACGTAACGAAAACGCGGCCGCTTGTCACGCTATCGAATGAAATACAGAAGGTAGAGAGGCAATAGAGAGTACTCTCTCCAGGCGGGTGTTATGCCTGGGGACCGAAGTACACTGAGAGTTGGACGGAAGTTATATATATAGCAACTGACATTTTAAACTCCGTAAGTGCGATGTAGGTCTCTTACTAATTGCGTTCTAGCTCCCTAACGCCATCTGTTAGATTATTATGGCACGACGTTGGCAGTGACATCTAGAGGATTCGACACAGTTTGCACAAGGGGTTCTGTATTTAAATGAAGGAGCAATGTAAAGAAAACATCCGTATTTAACTGGTGCTGGATGTATGATTAACGATCCCTGTCGGGAATTTTTAAACTTTTAAAACGTTCTTAATTGCAACGGTCATCTATCATAAGATAAGTTTTGAGTCATCAGTCAAAATGCTACAACAAATGTTATGTTGTTTGGGAAATGGTGGGTTAAGGGGAACACGAGAGAGGAAAACAAAGGATGGGGTTGTATTTAAACTGAAATATTTGGTTTTTGTAGCGACAAAATATAGTAATTCATAATACTCTTTGGGTACTGAACCCTTAATAAAATAGGAGTAAGCAAATGAGGTCATCACAATACTTGTACGTCTTTTTACTAACAAGGAAAGATTTGAAAACGGCTTCACTGACTTTGTCGTCATAGTACCTACCTATACGTTATGTACAGTCGATGTACCCATGCAAAATTACAGTTTTCTAGCACTAAAGGGGCCCACTGATTAAGGCACTGGTCCCACGGCGAGCTAGTAAGCTATGAGCTATCGGCTATAAACACGAACAAAAGATAAGCACTTCCGTGTAAATAAATAAAAGAGACACGGCGATATTTATAGCTCACCACTGGGCGAGTAACTATAAATATCGCCGTGTCTCTTTTATTTACACGGGAGTGCTTATCTTTTGTTCGTCTTTATAGCCGATAGCTCATAGCTTACTAGCTCGCGGTGGGACCAGTGCCTAACAGTCCGCCGGATAGTATCGGCCTGTCAGTTAGAACAAAAATTTGACAGTTCCGAACAACTGGCAGGCCGATACCGTCCGGCGGACTGTAAATCAGTGGGCCCCTTAACGTCAAGTGAGCTAAGCCGCGGCCGGATAGATGGACATGGAAAAACTATAAGGTTTTAGTTGACTGATTGCGGATCCCTAAACGCTCTGAAATCATAGTCAAGTTTAGTACGTCCGCTGATGGGTTAGAGTAAAACTTTACATAAAACCTACGGAGCCCTTTTTATTTTCGGTAAGGGTGCGGCTTGTTTCCATTGTTTGTTTTGTTTTTATAATTCTAACGAACGCGAAGTTTAAGGTATCTTTCAACCATACTTATTCCATATTTTGCCATATTCTACTACTTACTAAATAAAGTACCATATGAAACGGTTTTTTTTACCATTTCGAACTTGATGCTGTAATAAAATTTCACTGTATTAATTAACAGCCTATCGCGTCCGGTACGTCTACATTTTCACCATAGTATTTTATTTTATTTTACTTTATTAGGTACACTAAACAGACATCGTACAATATCATGGGTAATACATTTGCACATTATGGCTTAAATCTAGCACGAGATCCAAAACAAGTGTACACAGCATGTTTTACAATTGAGCGGAAATATTACAAACTAATTAACACCATATTATAGCTACAGTGAAAAATATCAGAGAAGAAATATCTATCTAAACATTACAATATAACGAGTAACGAACTTTACATTAAATTATAAAGACTATTAAACATCACAAATGAAACAAACTTAGAGGATTAAGGCAGATGTCATCAGTTATGTGGGAGAAGAGGAGAAGAGGACGCCAGCCAAGCACTTCCTAAACCTAGTATTTTAAATTCATAGTAGGTAGTTAATTTTCGTTAAGCCTCTACGAAGCATTTTCGCTACATAGAAAACTACCCTACTGAAAAAATCTTGGTAGATACGACGTAGAGCTACGAATAGGAATCTATTATAATTTTGTCTGTAATGCAAAATAATGTAATAGGTATATTTCTTTTGTGTAATAAATGATGATGATGATGTGATCGCTATAATATTGGCGACCTGTTTCGAGGTCGTCGGTGCAGCCGCCGTGAGCACTTGAGCCTGAGGAAGGACCCCAGACGGGCCCGAAACATGTCGCCAATAGCGACTAAAAATTCAGGTGAGTGAAACCGTTGTCGTCTAAACGGTTTGAAATATGTCTCACGAAAGTTTAATTTGGAATCTGAATCTATTAGTTTTTATTATCAAGAAATGTATATTCCCGTCCCGGCCAACAATGCGAACATTCCGCGACCTGACAGAATTTGATATGTGCTCTCCGCGGGTTTACGAGGCGATTCTCGCTGTAGTTCTAGTCTACGTCTTCATGTAAAGAACCATACCTATGGCCCGATTCGAACCATGCTTATAAGATGTCACAGCGATACGATACCGATCTGTCAGTGTCAAAAGTGACAGGTCGGTATCGTATCATTGTGACATCTTATAAGCATTGTTGGAATCGGGCCGTCAGTTAGCTGTTTTTCGCTCGGGCGTCTTGCTCGCAATAATACTTGTGCGGACAAGTCTGAGCGAAAAGAATGCGCGAATAACACAACTACACACACCTACACACTACTAACAGTACCTACGCGTGACGTGACGTACGCGTTTGCGTAAAGTGGCATTTTGTATGGATTTTTGAGTTACCAAAACGTCCCGCTTGGCGCGCTGTTCAAAATTCCACACAAAAACAGACATAACTCAAACGCTCGTCACGCTATTGAATGAAAACACTTGGGGTACTGATATGAATCCAATATCATTCTAATATCGGTTTGATGTCAGTGTACATTCGAATTGGTCTGATAATTTAAATGTTAAGTGTACAGTCGACGTCAAAAATATGTTTACACTTTTGCACCTTATGCCTTTGTAATAAGGCGTAAAATGTAAACATATATTTGACGTCACTGTACAGATTCAGCTGACGCATTAGCAATTCTAACTCAAAATGAAACAAGTTGTAGAACGGGCATGTTTGAGCTTGTTCCGCCGCTATTAACAAGTTGCAGCTCTAATGCAAGTCGTTAAAACAGTTGGTAGGCCGGGAATTCACATTGCTGGCGCGCGCGGGCGAGTACTTATATAACCAGTGAAATGTGACCGGCAGGCATAAACGCCAATTCAAACTTACCTGCGGCCCGAATTGGTGGGCGAGCCTAACATCATCGGCGAGAGCAAGGCTGCTCGACTTCGCTGGCTCGGCCATGAGGAGAGGATGGGAGAGGATCGTGCGGCCAAAAGAGCTTATCTGGGGTGACCAACTGGGAGACGTCCGGTCGGAAGGCCTAGGTACCGATGGATCGACGAGGTCCAGAAAGACCTGTGTGGCACGCAAGCGGCTGAATGGCGTCAGATCGAAAAAAAGGAACGAATGGCGCAATCTAAGTGTCGGAGGCCAAGATCCACTTCGGGTCGCTGAGCCAGCGAAGTAAGTAGTAAGTACGGCCCGAATTGGCCGGAGTGGCGTCGTAACCTGCGGGATGGCATAGCAAAGCATGACGAGCTCTGGTTGGACCAACTTATGCAGAAACGAAATCGCAGAGCTGCTGGACCGCACCAGGAGTCAAGACACGTCTGTGATCGATGCGGCAAGAAGTGCCGATCGGCCATTGGTCTATACAGTCATCGCAGTGGATGTAGACTGTAGACTGCCTCCTCAAAATACCTTCTTTAGTCGCTGCAACTATCATCTGCAAAGATGCTGTGGCCAATGATGCCGGCCCCAGCCTGGTCTATAGTCTCTATCTTTAGGTATTTAAATTAAAGTAAATAAACAATTTTTAAATTTGCGGGTGGTTAACCAACCAAATACAAAACCTGGATCTGTCACTGAACAACCTGACTTTAACCTACATTATTTGATCATATAATGTTTTCATCTACCCTCGATTGGCTTAAGGAGCCATTTGAGGGTAGATTTAAATTTATTAAATACCTAAAGATACAGAGTATATAGTCCGACCGCTTAAAGGAGTCCTCGCCTGCGCGGTATGGGGGCGACGGGGTAGGACGACTAAGGGCGGCGGGGAAGGTGCGGGCGCCGTACGCCTGCCCCCCGCACCTTCCCCGCCACCCTTAGTCGTCCTACCCCGTCACCCCGTACCGCGCAGGCGAGGACTCATTTAAGCGGTCGGACTATAGCGTGAGTCATTCTTTAAGCGATGATAATAGCACCGTTGTTTCGGACACGGTATGGTGGGGTAAGTTGTGACACGGCACTTTGTATGGTTAGCCCAGTTTAACGTTTTTAGGATTGTCTCGAATATAGGATAGTTTTGTTCTATGGCAAGGAAGTCTTTGATGTAGCAACAATATAAATGACAGGCATTCAGCCAATAAGAAACAAATTGAAGCTGATGGTGTTGCTACTTCAAATTAAATCCTAAATTTATGGAATATTATTTATAAATATTTAAATCAAAAACTTAATTTATAAATACAAAATAGGGTGAAATATGTTTAAATAATTAAACATGATTTATTTCTTTAAGTTATACTTACATACAAAAATATTCCATGAATTTCATTAGTTACTGTTATTTTGATTGTGTCATCCCAGGGATAGTTAGGCTTGAGATCATTTCCTGGTTGGTTTTCGCCCTGGATGGGCATCTTTCATACATAGAACAGTGAAGCGAAATACATCATGCTCTGGTAGCATCGATCAGAGGCTTGGTTATGCAGTACCCGCTGCATCCATGAGCTAGGGAGCTCATGCAGTTGTTATTTTTGCCACAAACAGTAAGTAGATTATGATAATATATGGATGTCCTCAGGTGCAACTCCTTGTTGAATCTTTGTTTGACCATTTCGCTTTGTTTCCAGTCTGCTGGTAAAACAATGTGGTCGGGAGGGAGTATCAGAGCTGTGAGATGAGTCCACTCTAGGAATTTCCAGCTGGTGAGAAACTTAGATCATATAATGTCTCTTAGGTTAGCAGAGCACATGCTTCTAGTTATTAATCTTGAAATGTTTCTTTCAGCTGACGGGGTTTTGTTATTATGTTATTACAAATGTGAATTCAGTCACATATCAGAGTATGGAAGTCTGTCCATATTCCTAAAACTTCAAGTGTGTCTGGTGAGCAGTTCGCTGTGAGAATTTCGCTCTTCTGCTGGGTGGAGAAGACGTCACCTTCAAACTGAGACTTTAGTCCTTCGGTGGCACTCTGCAGTGTCGGGTCAGATTCATGCTGCTGCAAAATCGGCTCCGGCACAGCGGAGGAGGACACGTCGGGCTTGAACTGGTGGAACATTTGTTATGAGGTTGGTGTACGCTTTCCTTCCATCCTAGAAGCAATTTTCCAAATTTAAAGTTAAAGAATTTAGTAGGATCATATGTGATGGCAAATGATAATTTAGGGACTAACAAATTTAGATAGGTCTGCTTGTAAATCATTTAGAACCATTTCTGGCACGACCCAGCTCTATCGCCTGACATATATTAATATAAGGTGCTTATGCTAGCTTGATGATTTACATGTAGAGTAACTGCCCGTGTTCGTTAGTAATAAATGATGTGTCACAAAAACTAACTTTTCATTTCATATCCTTTATTGCCCTGAATAGCTGATGGAAATAAGTTTAGCACCTGTTTGAGCTTTTGGTAAGATTTAGTTTTTTTCATTTAATTTAGTAACTTTAATTGTCCGTGAGTTTCCTCAGGGGAAGCCCACAGCCGGGCTAGGAACATTTACGTGACAATTTGGCGCCCATTACATTCCGTCTTAAAGCCTTATTTCCATCATAATTCAGTTTGTATCACTGCCATCACATATAGATAAAAAAAGTTTTAGTAGTACTTACGTTTAGGTGATAATTTTGAGCTTGTGCTTTGCTTGTGTACGCTCTGACAACGTTAAGTATAGGCTTTAGCTGTTTCATTTTGAGTTTTGCCTAGATTATTGCACGATATCCAGTAATTTTGTAAAAACTTAGAAGTAAATGCTCGAATTTTCAGTTAATTACATATGTGCTGACGTTTTTTTGTCAGGAAGTGTCAAACTTTTAGTACCATTTGGCTACTTTTAATGCATGAGATTTAGACTTAAGAGGCTGAAATTTAAGTTATTGTGCCTATTTTCTGAGCATTCTAAAAATAGTGTGTAATTTTAGTGTATAATTCAGTGCTCATACATAATTTTTATTGTAGCTGAGCTTTTATGAGTAATGCAATTGAGTTGAGTTGACACTTTGTTAAGGTGAAGTTCGAGAAGCTTTTAAGCTCGTGTAGAAATTGCTTTAAAAATTGAGAAGCTTTGTATAAATAAGTTCTGACATTTTGACTCGAAAGTTTTTTAATAACAATAAATATAGATAGGACAGGTTATTTTAACACACAAATAAACTAAATTCAGAAATAATTGTTATATTGTTATTAGAAAGTAAAAAATTTTGGCAGTTGTGAACACTCTTACTTGGTTTTTGAACGGTTTTTTTAAAATTGTGTACAATTTTGGTTTGCATTCACTGTTATATTTTGGGTCAAAAATTAAGTTCAATATAGACAAGGAAATATACATACACATAGATAAAAGGTAAAAACAAAGTAAAACACATTGAGATAACATTGTTTAATATAATTGTCAGACTAAAATAGTGTCAGTTGGATTTGTAAATCTTTTGCCATCATTTTTGTTTATTTTTTGAGTTAACTTATTATACAATGGCCACTTCTGTGCAATTTCACTCTTTGCTGCGCGATGAATTGATTTATGAAGTAAAGATCAGGTCAGAGACACCACTGGCAACAGTTGAGGGCCTTAGGAAACAGTTGAGGAATTTGGTAGGTGAATGTCGGCCAGATGAGATTTTGGATACAGATTTGAACCCGGAGTCAGAATTGAAAGTTATTTCTGATAAATTAAATGATTTGTCATCCTTAGTAGCTAAGTTTGTTCAGTCGAAGGATAGATACTCCGGAAACAGGTCGAAGGCTTTGGGTAGTCATTTGTACTTCAGGCTTCTGCGGGTTCAGGTGGATGAAGATCCGGGGAAGTTAGCTCAAAAGGTTGAGTTCACAAATAGGCTTGACGCTTTGTTAGCACAGCTGGACAGTGTAGGGCAGGCAGGCAGCAGCTCTAGCGACAGTGTGGCAGCAGTGACTCAGGTTTCACAGGCAGTCCCTACTAGGGAGCTGCAAGTTCACTGCTCCGGAGACAAAAATGTGGCTAAATGGGGGGTCAAGTTTAATGGTAACACGGATCCGAGGTCCTTCCTAGAGCGTGTCGACGAACTCAAGTTGGGTTATGGTGTGTCAGATGTGGTTTTGTTTAACTCGGCAGCTCAGTTGTTTGTTGATCAGGGTTTGCTTTGGTACGGAGGTATAAAAGAACAAGTTTCTTCTTGGAATGACTTAAAAACCATTTTATTAGACGAGTTTGAGCCTGCAAACTTTGATTTTCGCCTAAGGTGTGAGATTCTTGCAAGAACACAGGGTTTAGAGGAGCCAGTGCACATTTATTTTGCAATTATGTCCTGTCTTTTTGGTCGCTTGAAGAATCCATTGCCGGAGGAGGAAAAGTTGCAGATATTGATGAATAACATTAGGCCTAGCTTCTCACAACAACTGGCATTAGTAAAGGTTGATTCTATAGCCGAGCTGAAGGATTGTTGTAGGAAATTAGAGCAGGCATCACAGCGTACGCAGTATTTTATTGAGCCCAACAAGGCTGGTTCGGCTCACACACTTAGTAGTGATTTCGCATATAAGGCCAAGTCCAAACAGGTGAACGCAGTAGATGTTAGTAGTAGCAAGCGTTCACAAACATTTGGTAGGTCGCCAGCGCAAGCGAAATCGAGTGGGCAACAAAGTAACGCTGTTAGGAACGTCCAACGCTCGTCCACGCAATCCACACATGCACAGAACTCTGCCACGGTTCCTACTTGTTATAAATGCGGTGGCACTGCGCATGATTTTAAGAGATGCAGGGCTAAACCATCTAAAGGCGAGATTGTTTGTTATTCATGTGGTACAAAAGATCATATAGCGAGGAATTGTCCGAACCGGCAGTCACAGACAACACAGACAGATCGTAAACGTCAAAGTCAAAGCGCGGAAATACGTTCCGTTTCACAGACAAAAAACGAATAGGGCCGAATTGTAGCAATATTTTTCCGGATAAATTGAGTGCTTCAATGAAAAAATTCTTAAGTTATAATTCGATTGCTACGATTCTCTTCGCACCTAGGGAAGGTGACATTCGGCCATATTTGAAACTTAAGGTGTGTAATTTTGACATTTACGGTTTGGCAGACTCGGGAGCTGCAGTTTCAATTTTAGGACGGCAGTCTTATAAAGATTTTATTAAGTTTGGGTTTGAGCTCCAACGAATGGAGTCTGATACATGTAGCGTTGCAAATGGCGTCGTAGTCCGGTCACTGGGGTACATTTTTGTTCCGGTAACATTCAGAAATGTTACAAAGGTTATTCAGTTTTATGTTGTGCCCAGTATTGTCTCGGACGTTATTTTAGGCGTGGATTTCTGGCTCGCTTTTAAGTTAGCACCAGAATTATTTGACAGCATCGACTACATAAAAAGACCAAACAATTATTTAAGTCTGTCCAGTATATCAGTACATCCGGTAAATACCATTCAGGCATACGACAATTTAACTTCAGCACAACAAGAACTAGCTGACTCAGTGGTAGGGAAGTTCAAGGATATCTCGTTCGAGGAAAAAGGATTAGGTAGGACGTCGTTAGTCGAACACGTAATTGACACTGGCGATGCCCAGCCTATTAGAACGCGACAGTATCCGCTCTCTCCTGAGAAGCGTGCGGCTTTAAGTTCCGAATTAGACCGGATGTTGAAGTTAGATGTTGTTACTCCGTGCGAAAGTCCCTGGAACAACCCGGCACTTTTAGTGAAGAAGCCAAATGGGGACTGGCGGTTTTGCCTAGACTGTAGGAAACTAAATGCAGTATCAAAGGGCGACTCGTATTCCATGCCATACATTCCGCAAATTTTAGATAGCTTAAAGGAAGCACGGTACCTGTCGACCATTGATTTGAGCTCGTCGTTTTGGCAAATACCGCTAAATGAAAATTCGCAGGAGAAAACTAGTTTCTGTGTCCCTGGTCGTGGGTTATTTAAATTTAAAGTCATGCCTTTTGGGTTGTGTGGCGCGAGTGCGCGACAACAACGGCTCATGGATAAACTCATTGACCACAACATAACCAGTGACATAGACAATGGTATGGTGTTCTGTTACGTGGATGATATTGTCATATGTTCGTCAGATTTTCAGACACATCTGCTTCTTTTGAACCGTGTGTTGGAAAAGTTGAAAATGGCTAATTTAACGATAAATTTCGGCAAGTCAAAGTTCTTTAGACAGTCCATTAAGTACTTGGGTCATGTCGTTGATGAATTAGGTTTAAGAACTGACCCAGAGAAGGTTTCAGCCGTTTTGAACTTTCCCATACCCACGACTTCTCGTGAAGTAAAGACGTTTTTGGGCATGTGCTCGTGGCACCGTCGGTTTATAAGGAACTTCGCAAGTATAGCAGCGCCTTTAAATAAATTAACTTCGAAGGGGAAGAACGCCCCGGCTTTTCAATGGTCTGTTGAGGCCGATAACGCTTTCAACACCTTGAAGAATGCATTAGTGACAGCTCCGATTCTGGCGGTTCCAGACTTTAGTAAAGTTTTCTCGGTACACGCTGATGCATCTTCATATGGCGTAGGTGGCATGCTCTCACAGACTATTGATGGCCAGGAGCATCCTATTGCGTACGTTAGTCGTTCTCTGAACAAGTGTGAACGTAATTACAGCGCGACGGAAAGAGAGGCTCTTGCGGTTTTGTTTTCGGTTGAGAAGTTCCAAGCGTATTTAGGCTCGCGTCGGTTTAAGGTGATTACGGATCACGCGTCACTAAAGTGGTTCATGAACCTGGAAAATCCATCAGGAAGGTTGGCACGTTGGGGTTGCAGACTGTCTCAATTTGATTTTGATATTGAGCACAGGAAGGGCTCCGACAATGTCGTACCTGATGCTCTGTCCAGGCTCATGAAGGTTGACGCCGTGGACCAAGTGAATCCTAACGACGTGTCTGACGAATGGTATGACAGGACGTTTAAAGGTTGTGAAACTTTGCCGGCCAATTTCCCAAACTATAGTATTAAGGGAGGGAAATTGTACCGGTTGAGTAAAAACAAGTATAATCTTTTGCGAGAGTTTGATTGGAAGGAGGTAGTGCGTAAGGGTGATAGGAACGCTGTTTTACACGCGAATCATTGCGAACCAACCGCGGCACATTTTGGAGTGTTTAAAACTCATAGGCGGTTGTCGTTGACATACTACTGGCCAGGGATGTACAAAGACGTTGTCGATTTCGTGAAGGCTTGCGATACCTGTGCAGCCTATAAGCATTCACAGAAAGCGACTCCAGGTCTGATGGGACAGCCAAAAGTATGTGATCGACCGATGTTAGCGTTAAGTATTGATTTGGTAGGTCCCCTTCCGCGCTCTCGTGCAGGATTTACGTTTTTGTTCGTGGTTACGTGTTGCTTCTCAAAGTATACGTTTCTTTTTCCGCTTCGCCGCGCAACCAGCGCGTTGGTGGCGAAGACTTTTGAGCACCATGTCATTTTGAAGCACGGTGTACCCGAAACCGTAATTACTGATAACGGAGTTCAGTTTACGGGATCGGAATTTAGACAGTTAATGAAGCGTTATAACGTACCTAAAGTTTTTTACGGACCTCGATATACTCCACAGGTAAACCTGGTTGAACGATACAATAAAACGGTCATGACAGCTGTAGCTTCGTACGTAAAGGAGAATCATAGGACTTGGGACGAAAAATTGCACCAAATTCAGTTTGCAATAAACAGTGCAGTAAATGAAACCACAAATGAGTCTCCTTTCTTTTTAGTTCATGCTAGAGAGCCAGTTATCAATGGGTCGTTTTATAAGGACACAGATAGGGACTACGAACCAGGTATACCTAGGGAGGAATATGCGGGTAATTTCGGGATTTTAAAGGATATTTTTCATCAGGTTAGGTTACGTTTATTGAGAGCACACGAAACAAATGCTAGGAATTATAATTTGAGAAGACGTCCAGAACAATTTGCAGTAGGCGATTTAGTATGGAAACGTAATTATGTGCAGAGTGACGCACAGAATTTTAGGATGGCGAAACTCGCCCCGAAATATGTTAAGTGTAGAGTAAAGGCAGTGTTGTCGCCTTTAGTCTACGAATTAGAAACTGAAGATGGTCACTGTATAGGATCATGGCACATTAAAGACTTGAAAGGAAAGGTAGCAGCTGCTGGGGTTATGAACGGTGGACGCGTAAATTGTCACGTAAATGTTCCTAGCCCGGCTGTGGGCTTCCCCTGAGGAAACTCACGGACAATTAAAGTTACTAAATTAAATGAAAAAAACTAAATCTTACCAAAAGCTCAAACAGGTGCTAAACTTATTTCCATCAGCTATTCAGGGCAATAAAGGATATGAAATGAAAAGTTAGTTTTTGTGACACATCATTTATTACTAACGAACACGGGCAGTTACTCTACATGTAAATCATCAAGCTAGCATAAGCACCTTATATTAATATATGTCAGGCGATAGAGCTGGGTCGTGCCAGAAATGGTTCTAAATGATTTACAAGCAGACCTATCTAAATTTGTTAGTCCCTAAATTATCATTTGCCATCACATATGATCCTACTAAATTCTTTAACTTTAAATTTGGAAAATTGCTTCTAGGATGGAAGGAAAGCGTACACCAACCTCATAACAAATGTTCCACCAGTTCAAGCCCGACGTGTCCTCCTCCGCTGTGCCGGAGCCGATTTTGCAGCAGCATGAATCTGACCCGACACTGCAGAGTGCCACCGAAGGACTAAGGTCTCAGTTTGAAGGTGACGTCTTCTCCACCCAGCAGAAGAGCGAAATTCTCACAGCGAACTGCTCACCAGACACACTTGAAGTTTTAGGAATATGGACAGACTTCCATACTCTGATATGTGACTGAATTCACATTTGTAATAACATAATAACAAAACCCCGTCAGCTGAAAGAAACATTTCAAGATTAATAACTAGAAGCATGTGCTCTGCTAACCTAAGAGACATTATATGATCTAAGTTTCTCACCAGCTGGAAATTCCTAGAGTGGACTCATCTCACAGCTCTGATACTCCCTCCCGACCACATTGTTTTACCAGCAGACTGGAAACAAAGCGAAATGGTCAAACAAAGATTCAACAAGGAGTTGCACCTGAGGACATCCATATATTATCATAATCTACTTACTGTTTGTGGTAAAAATAACAACTGCATGAGCTCCCTAGCTCATGGATGCAGCGGGTACTGCATAACCAAGCCTCTGATCGATGCTACCAGAGCATGATGTATTTCGCTTCACTGTTCTATGTATGAAAGATGCCCATCCAGGGCGAAAACCAACCAGGAAATGATCTCAAGCCTAACTATCCCTGGGATGACACAATCAAAATAACAGTAACTAATGAAATTCATGGAATATTTTTGTATGTAAGTATAACTTAAAGAAATAAATCATGTTTAATTATTTAAACATATTTCACCCTATTTTGTATTTATAAATTAAGTTTTTGATTTAAATATTTATAAATAATATTCCATAAATTTAGGATTTAATTTGAAGTAGCAACACCATCAGCTTCAATTTGTTTCTTATTGGCTGAATGCCTGTCATTTATATTGTTGCTACATCAAAGACTTCCTTGCCATAGAACAAAACTATCCTATATTCGAGACAATCCTAAAAACGTTAAACTGGGCTAACCATACAAAGTGCCGTGTCACAAAGTGCCTCTGATAATGGTTCGCGGACGAGTGCTGTCCCACTTTTGGAGTCAAGTGTACAAAGTCGAACATTGTAATCGAATTTTATTTCTTTTATAAATACTTACGGCCCGATTTGAACTATAAGATACGTACGTATAAATAGATCTAGAAACGATATGGATTAGATATTATGCCAGTGTCAAATGTGATGTTTCTTCAAACAAAAACGTTACTTTCTAGATCAATTTCTAGATCTAACAAACACGCGTATTCGGGAAACGAGATGATCACAAGATCTAGAAACGATATAGAGATCAACTAGATTTAGATTAGATATCGACTAGATGTGACTTGGATATCTAAATCATAACTTGTCGAAATCGTTCAAGAGGGCCTCCAGAATCGCGGAAACGTCAAATTTGACATATCTATCTTACAAATATCTTTAAATTATCCATATCGTAACTTGTTGAGGTCTAATAGAGATCTAATACATTTTCAGAATCGAGCCGTAAGACGCTGGTCGCCCGAGGCGTCTATTTCATTTTCTTCGACTTCCACATTGCTAACCAGAATCCAAAAACCCTACCAAACAAAGACCTAAGACCCTATAATGAAACTGGCAAAGACACCCATATATCAGCACCCATTATCCAGCGCAAACCTTCGTGCGAACTCATTAGCCAATGACAATAGGCTATTAGGAGCTATGTAAAGTCTTGGCAGCGAGCCAATAAGAGTTTTATTGGACCGGTTGAATTTTAGCGGAATTATAGCACTCAATAGATATCTGTTCGGGACAGGGCCGGCTGTGGAGTAGCGGGGTCCCTTTGTTTCCCATAAAGTTTTAAGTCTCTATTGTTTGTCATATTATCATTAGTCATAAAACTGTAACCGTTGACTTTTCAGGATTTTCGTAAGGTTATCCTATAGATAGGTTAGGTTAGGTTTGTTTTATGGCAATCCTGAAAATTGACGCGTTTCTAGACCAAATAAATTATGACTAACGAAAATACGGGCAAATACATTATGACTTAAAACTTTTTGGGAAACATTAGAGACCCGTGGAGTAGCTGGTGCAAAAATCGCGGGGAAAAATCAAGATTCCATTTTTCCTATATCTACATTATAAAAAAAAAACAATGACCGCCAACAACGATAACATTTGAATTATTATAACCTTAAACGCAATTATCCCGAAACTCATCTTTTAAAGTTAGGTACGACTGCCATATTAAATGACGGCAACGCACTTACCTCCCCTCTAGTATTGCGGGTGTCCATGGGCAACGGTAGTCACCTACAATCAGGCGTTTCGTATGCTCGTTTGCCTTCTACGTAGATGCCACTATAGGCATCCCTAAGTTAGTAAACAAAAAGGTAGGAATGGAAATATTCGCACTATTTTGGTTAAGAGCGATCAGATCGGTGTTCCGAGTTTACGACTGTAAGTTCGAATCCAACTGTGAATTTTTCACCACCTCCCCCTTCCCTTTAAAAAAATTAAAAAACTTTTTTTTTAAACGTTTTTTCCTTTTTTTTCCAGGTTTTTAAAACTAAATGTATTTAAGATATTCGTAAGTATAATATATAAGTATTGCTTTTTAATAATGTTATGAATTTTTATTTTATATTGTACCTATATTTTGACATGTTTTTGATTTTATACATATTGAAATTGGGTTTGTTTTTTTCTTCCTTTAATATAAAATAACAGTAGTAGGTACCTATCGCTCGCAGACGTACAATCATCATTTTCGTAAAACATTTCATATTATAGGTACTTACTTACAATCTCTACTCGTCTCCACCCCACCTTTGTTCCATTGTTTGGAGTGTACGTAATTAAAATCCGTGCCTGCGATATTAGTTCTCACCTGTACCCCCTCCCCCCTTCCCTCGAGGTATGGGGGGGGTGGGGGTGGCAATAAACCGATTTCGAAAGTGATCCTAGTTTTTTGAAGCGTGAACGTTTCGGTTATAGGATATTAAGGGCAGCCAAACTATTTCTATATAAATATCTGGATTAAAGATTTTCACCGATTTGTTGATTTATTGTATTAAAATGTTCAACTAAAGTGTCATTCTATGGAACTTGCTAACTATGTAAACAAACCGCCATATTGGAACTGTCAAAAATGATGAATTTACTAGTGACTTTTGTTTACATAGTTAGCAAGTTCCATACTTTTTTAGTGTAAGTGTTTAATAGAGCTTTTGTCCAATAATAGTTACTTTTTAATGCTGCTTTTTAGATCATTATTGTAGCCCTCAAGATTGCTAAGTACTCATATTTTTAGGCAACCGTATCTAAAAAGCGGACAGCCTGGTGACAGACAGACAGATGGACAGGACTGTGGAGTCTTAGTAATAGGGTCCCGTCTTTACTCTTTAGGTACGGAACCCTAAAAAGTGCTACGATTTGTCGAAAACTCTGCTGAACCTACGGCACCTTAAAGTTAAATTGGAAAAACATTATCTACTCCAATCTTGATATTTTTAATGACAGTTAATCTCCACGCATGAAAGGATATAACTAATAAATATTATTTTTAATATTATTTTTTTATCTCCCAAATTTTACGACTTACTCGTAAAAAACCGATAAAAAATCATCGTACGTCGTGCGTTTCCGTAAAGTACAATAACATATTATATACCTTCGTTATTATGTCGCCATCACAGACAAAACATCCTTCAGACCGAGCATAGTGGCGCTACCCCTTCTGCCACGCATACGGTAGCTTTACTCCATGTTCGAGTCGAAAGGGTCTTTGTGTGACGTCCGTGTCTTTGAACGGACCAATCACGGTACGGGACTTCGCTCACCTCGTCCCGCGCAGCCCCGCATTTTTGGCATCATCGGTTGCATGAAATAATTGCTCTAAACTCGGTCTAGAGGATTCCTAGTCTATGATCGCTATCACTGTATACCTACAATAGAATGTTTTATGGAGTGCTCCCGCAATTTTTTTATTCTAACTTCAGAAATAAACAGCGGCACAGAATAAATAATAGTACCAAGTACAGAAGAATCACTCTCTAACAAAACGCGTCTGTTAGGATCAGGACAGATATGGCCGCTAGGTGGTGCCAGCGCCATGCGCGGCTTATGGCTGGCCACCAAAATTGGTGTGGAACGGATGTACTTTGTAGCTGTAGCAATTGTAGCAAAGCGACGAAATCGCGGAGTGAGCCACGCCTGGTAGCGGCTAGCGACTTACATAATACCTGGTGTGGCCTGTAACACGAGCAAATAATTAAAACATAGATAGTACTTCTCAAACGGTGACACTTTTGTTCTACATATTTTAAAAATTATGAAGTATTTAGACTCCGTATTTTTCATACAAAATAAATATTATCTTCAATGGACGCCATCGCCACGCCATATCATTGTGATTGACAATGCTTGTCACGCCTTAAACACAACAAAATTCGCAATACATTGCGTCTAAGAATAAACTTTAAAGTGTATTAAAAATCAAACCACAAGTTATTTTTAAAAGTCACTGAACAAATGTTGGTCAGTATGAGGAGTACAGCCTGCAGTTTAATTTTTTGCTCATGTTACTGTGGCCGGTATAACTAACACTTATTGGTCCTATTTAAAATTCTACATGTAAGTAGTTTTTGACAAAAATGGCTGCGACAAACATACTGACATGACAGAACTGTAGAAAAGGGTTTTCCATTTATCTACGGAACCCCAAAAACGAAGTATACACATGTAAAAATACACGCAATTTAGCTCGTCAAAATCCCCAAAACGGGTACAATAGATAACAGTATGATATAAGGGGCGAAGAAAAAATAGTGTGGCATTACTCTACGTCTGGAAAAGACCCGGGGCGATAACGGGAGGCTAATTCAGATTTACGTTGTGACATCAAAATGATATCTAAATGTCAATCACCCGTGCGTCTCGCTTGCACTGATACCTGCACGGCCAAGTTAGAGCGAAATGCATGCGCAACTGACATAATTTTAATACAATTTTGATGTCACAATATAACTTCGAATTGGCCTCCTACCCACTTACAAAAAGGTATTTTTTTTAAGTTAATTTAATTTGTTTTATTTTCCGTAGTATCATTTAATTTAATTTTGGGCCATTGTTGTCTTTAAATAAATAGAATTCAATTCAATTCAATTAATGTAGTTTTTAATATCTGTAAGTATCTCTAAATGTTTATTTTCTCTACATGTGTTTTTTCTTGCCCCATGGTTTTTCTTACCCCACCTAACCATATTTTCCTTGTTTTCCTTAAAAACCAGAATTTCCCTTCCCATAATTGGTTTAAACAGTCTTATATCAACACGTATTTGTACCCACTTTGTCGAGTTACCGTAAAAAAACACAAAGCAAAAAATCCGGTAGTACCTTCACGTCGCCCGCATATTGCGTTTCGCCACAGTCTACGTGGTAAAAACAGTAAGGTCCGGTGTTTTTATCGGAAATCGGACCGTGTTACGCGACTACGTACGGTTTTTTATGTGGCTACTGGCTACCGACAGCTATAAAATATAAATAAAATAAATAAAAAATATTTTATTTCGGATATAAATCCATAGTTGTTAGTTACATTTAAAAATTAACTTATAAAATAGTGTTAATAGAATAAAAATGTAATCTTAACCTGAGTACTTAACTTCTGATTTACTACAGTGAGGAGTTTTGTCCACTGCTGCAGCAGGGGGGAGTCCCACCTATCCAACAACGCTATCATGATACTGTTAGCGCTGCCCCGCCAGCGGCTATGTAAAGAGGCGCACCGCTTCCGCATGATAGCCGCAAAGCCGTCGACTTGCGCCTCCGCTATACCCAAGAAAACAAGATATCGTGGCCGAACCCGGACAGTTCTTCGCAAATACCGTACTTCTACAACCGGCTTAAAGACGTCCGCTAGCTGGCACGATTGCACGATGTCATTGAAATCATCAAACTTCTATGAAATGATGACGTATAAATAACACTTGCACCGTGTGCGCTTTCAAAATCGCTTCAGACTTTCCTTGGTCTAACTCTACTATTTTTAGTTTACCCGCTCACCCTCTCTATGTGCAAGCGCTAGGCCGCCAGCCAATAGTGGATGCCCTGTAATAGCCATTATAGCCATTATGGAGAATTTCATACAGATTATAATGGCCGTTATACCGAAATTAAAAATTACGCAAGATAAAATTAGGGCTAGGTGCCGCACCAAAAGTGACAAGTCGTTTACGCTTTGCTACCCGTCCGAAGCCGGGGCGGGTCGCTAGTATTATACGCCTAATACCCACCACACAAGCCTTCTCGAGCTTACTACTGGAGCTAGTCAATTTGTGTATGTCCAATAATTATTTACTTCATGGTTCAAGTGGCCACCCGGACAAATCTCCCGGACATACAGCTTGCCATACTGTTATCACAGCATTTACTGGGTCGCGCACGCCTGAACGCGCACACAATCAACGAGAACAAACACAAGCAAACATGTATCCGAATATTAAATAACCGTGTACGGCGTGACCTGAAGAAACTTTAATATATTCAGGTTTTATGTTATCATGAAGGTATATATATGTCGGCGGCCGATCGTAAGATCAGGCGGATCGCAATGTTCCTGTGTATTGTATTTGTGTATTTTGAGGATAGTCACAAGGTAAGATAGGTTCGTTAGGTTGCTTCAGATGCCCGAAGGGCAAACTGCCCAGAAATAGGAGCCCCGCGTAGCGAGGCTCCGTCGACTCAGGGAACGAGTCAAAGATTTTCACGTTTCACGATATGCCTAGAAATTTTACCTGATCTTACGATCAGCCGCCGACATATAAATGTATAGGTATAGTAAAGTAAGGACGCTAAGTACGGATAATTTCGTTCATTGACCCTGTTCATATCTCTATCGCACGCTTGTAATTAAATTTCTGTCCCGCCCATGATGCAGTAAAATATGATGCAGTAAAATATGGGTATATGGGTGCTTGCCTGAAATAAAATCAATTTTTTTTTTTAAATATAGTTGCGGCCCGATTTGAGCTTTAAGATACGTCAATAGGGTATTATACTGTATTTAAAATAAATTATTTTACACCATGCATGAAATAAACTTCGAGCAACACCGGCTTCCGACACGTCAGAAGGGAGGGGCCCAAGCGATATCTCACCGTACAAATCTTTCTGCCATTTTTCGCGGGGGGAAGGTGCACACAGTGGCACTTCTCACACACTTACATACAAAATCCAATCAGAGGCCCTACCGCGAACCACGTTCGACGTGTTGCCTCTCTATGGCACTTGTAAATTCATACGTAAGTGTGACAGGGAGGCAACACGTCGAACGTGGTTCGCGGTAGGCCCTCTGTAATGACGACACAAATACATACAAAATGACACACGTCAAAGACAAATCTTGCAAACCTCGATCTCTTTTTGTGTACGGACGAGTGACTAGTGTCACAACACGCACACTAACACATTTCCGTTGAAGTATGTCATTGTATTCTGAGAGATGAGAAGTCGGATTTGTCGCTCGACCGATTCGCAATTTGTACTGAGCGAGCAAAATCGATAAATCCAACAATTACTTGAGACTAAAATATAATAATTGTATTTAAATGTAATTAAACGTATGATATGTAAAAAAAAATATTACATGTGAAATGTAACACTTTCTTTTTGTAAATTTGACGTCCCCGACCTCTTTTTATAACAAAAAACCGAGCAAACAGGCATTTTTGTGCAGCAGTGTTCACGCGCGCGTCTGGACTCGGTCTAGTGAAAAATCCAAGTGCAACTAGTTTTATTACCCGCGGTAGATTATATTGACGCGGTAATCTTGTACCTCGGCAGAGGGGAAATAGTGCGAATGCCGCCTCCCTTCCGTGTTGCTCGAAGGAAATAAAGCACCAGATAATTATTAGAAAAACACAGGTGGGAGTTATTTTTAAACACAAGTTGTATTTAATAAATCGGATAGAAATATAAAATGTATGTGAGTTGACCGTGATGTAATGTTTCATATAAATTCCATATTAGCAAATCGTTTTGACAGTTCTAAAAAAGTAACTGATTTGACTAGTAGGAAAATAAAATACCCTATTGATATATCTTATCTTATCGGTCTTATCGGGAGATCAGCGCTGGAAGTCGCCAGCAACATGCTGAGGTGAGACCATTTCGTGGCACTTTCTCTTTTTAGGGTTCCGTACCCAAAGGGTAAAACGGGACCCTATTACTAAGACTTCGCTGTCCGTCCGTCCGTCCGTCTGTCACCAGGCTGTATCTCACGAACCGTGATAGATAGACAGTTGAAATTTTCACAGATGATGTATTTCTGTTGCCGCTATAACAACAAATACTAAAAACAGAATAAAATAAAGATTTAAATGGGGCTCCCATACAACAAACGTGATTTTTGACCAAAGTTAAGCAACGTCGGGAGTGGTCAGTACTTGGATGGGTGACCGTTTTTTTTTTTTGCTTTTTTTTTGTTTTTTTTTTTGCATTATGGTACGGAACCCTTCGTGCGCGAGTCCGACTTGCACTTGCCCGGTTTTTTATGTTTTCTCTGTTCAGTATAAGTTTTTATTTTGTGTTTGTGATCACGAATAAAATTATTTCTATTTCTATTTCTATATCTAGAAATGCGTTAGATGTGTTAGTGTCAAATGTGACGTTTCTTCAAACAATAACGTCACTTTTGACGCTGACACATCTAATCCATAGCGTTTCTAGATCTCTTAATTGACGTATCTTGAAGTTCGAATCATCAGATTCAAGCGGGCAGCAATTTATGCGCGTGCACTTCCTCCCATTGAAAGTGCACCTCACCAACATCAGGGGGTTGCACTCAAATATCGATCCGGTCCACCACCATCTTGAAACCGAAAAACCGCACCTATTCTTTTTGACGGAGACGCAAATCAAAACCCCAGCGGACGCGTCGTACCTCAACTACCCAGGCTACTCACTGGAACATAAGTTCAGAGCACGTGCTGGGGTCTGTGTGTACGTCCGCGATAACATTTGCTGCAAGCGTCTCCGTTGCTTTGAGGCTGCCGGGTTTTCCACTTTGTGGATTATGGTTGACTCGGGCTCAGAGAAAACTCTGTATGCCTGTGTCTACCGATCGCACAGCGGAAACCAGGAGACAACTAGGCTCTTTGACCACCTTACTGAGATGGCAGATAAAGCCCAACAGCGGTACCCTGCGGCTCAACTCGTATTCCTTGGGGACTTTAACGCCCACCACGAGGAGTGGCTGTTCCCGTTCAAGAATACTTGCCACGCTGGGAGGGAAGCGCGCAAATTTGCTGTATCCCTAAACCTTACCCAGCTGGTAAATGTTGCGACGCGGATACCGGATGTTACTGACCATACACCCAATTGCCTTGACCTTCTGCTGACAACTGATCCAGACAGGCACTCGGTTTCGGTCTCAGCTCCGCTAGGATCGTCCGATCACTGTCTAGTGAAATCCGTGTCGATCCACTCTCCTCCTGATCTCTGCCCTAGGGGCACGAGGAGAGTATGGCGATACGAGTCAGCGGACTGGGATGAGATGCGGCATTTCTTTGCGTCTTTCCCCTGGCGGCAGGTCTGTTTTTCTTCGGGTGACCCCTCGTGTTCTGCTGAGGCTGTTGCGGATGTGATTCGGTAGGGAATGGAATATTTCATTCCGTTCTCCGACCTATCGCTCGATCACAAGACCCGAGCATGGTACAATTCGGACTGTGCTCGAGCCGAGGCCCTTAAGCAGTCTGCATACCAGGCTTGGGTATTAGCCCGCGATACCAAAGCTGGAGCACAGAGGGTTCGCGCGAGGAAAAAAAGCCTTTAACTCAGCTGCCAAGTCCTGCAAACGGGTGCTTCGAAAGGCTCGATTCGACCACGTCAGTCGAATAGGGGCCAAACTCGCCTCCTACCCTCCTGGTAGCAAGCGGTTCTGGTCCCTGTCGAAAGCGGTCGAATCCAACTTCTGCCGACCCACATTGCCACCTCTGCAGAAACCTGATGGGACACTGGCCCACTCCGCGACAGAGAAAGCAAACTTGTTTGCTTCTCTGTTTGCGAGCAATTCACGTCTAGACGCAGGCTCAAAACTTCCACCTACGCTACCTCAATGCAGTTCCTCTATGCAGAGAATTGCTATTCATCAAAAAGAGGTACGCCGAGCTCTGCAGAATCTTGACGTGAATAAGGCCAGTGGACCAGACGGTATACCTGCACGTATACTAAAGCAGTGTGCGCCTGAGTTGTCTTCTGTACTGACACGCCTGTACCGCCTCTCTCTCCAAACAAGAACGGTGCCGAAATCCTGGAGGCTTGCAAACGTGCAGCCAGTACCCAAGAAGGGTAGTCGTGCTGATCCCTGCAATTACCGACCAATCGCCATTACCTCCATGCTCTGTAAAGTCATGGAAAGGGTACTTAACGGCAAGCTGCTGGCATACCTCGAAGCAAATGATCTGCTCAGTGACCGTCAATATGGCTTTCGCCGAGGTCGGTCTACTGGGGATCTTTTAGCGTATGTCACGCACTGCTGCGGCGAGGCCATCGAGAGGAACGGTGAAGCGCTTGCTGTTTCACTGGACATCTCGAAGGCCTTTGACAGGGTTTGGCACGCAAGTCTCCTTAGCAAGCTTCCTGCATACGGCATCCCTGCTGACTTTTGTAGCTGGCTATCTGATTTCTTGAGTGAACGGTCGATCAGAGTAGTTATTGATGGCTGCTCTTCAGACCTCATGGCCATTGACGCCGGTGTTCCTCAGGGGTCTGTTCTCTCCGCAACCCTTTTCCTGCTCCACATTAACGACATGCTGCAACCCAGCATTGTAGGTTATGCAGATGACAGTACGGTTGTTGAGAGATATTTGGCTAGTGCAGGGGACAGCAGGGAGGATATACGTTCACAGAGAGAGGCCATGGTTGAGCGAATGAACTTGACCCTTAGTCTCGTTTCCCAGTGGGGTGATGACAATCTGGTCACGTTCAATGCCTCCAAAACGCAGACGTGTCTATTTTCAGCAAAACGGAGTCCATTCGACCTGACTCCTTCTTTCCGGGGTGCATCTGTACCTATTGCCGACAGCCTGGAACTCCTCGGCATGGAGCTGAGTTCAGTCCTCAGCTTCGGCAGCTTCATTGAGTCTAAAGCACAAACTGCGGCCAGAAAGCTGGGCGTCCTAAATAAGGTGAAGCGACGTTCTAACACTTTACAAAGCTCAAGTCCGGTCGTGTATGGAGTATTGCAGCCACCTGTGGGATGGCTCAGCTAAATACCAACTCGCCGCTTTGGACTCAGTGGAGCGCAGAGCCAGGAGGATGATTGGCGACAAGAAGCTAACGGCTAAGCTTCAGTCTTTGGCCCATCGGCGGAAAGTCGCCAGCCTGTCGGTATTCTACAGGTTGCACTTCGGGGAGTGTGCCCAAGAGCTACACGAGCTTATTCCACCGTCCCCATTCTACCATCGGACTTTTAGACGCACGGCCGGTTTCCATCCTTACTTGGTAGATATTCCACCAATTCGCACGAAGCGCTTTGCTTCTACTTTCCTTATGCGCACTGCCAAGGAATGGAATTCCTTGCCGGCGTCTATATTTCCGTGTTCTTATAACCCGGCAACCTTCAAATCAAGAGTGAACAGGCACCTTCTGGGCGAGCTCGCTCCATCGTAGGCCACGTCTACGCCTCGGCTAGTCTGTGGCCATGAGTAAGCCCATTCATAATAAAAAAAAAAAAAAAAAGTAGGAACAGGCGAGTCAATCTACGAAATTCTTCTTGCTTAGCGTCCTTACTTTATGCGTCAATAGTTATTTGTTTTTTTTTAAATATTATAATACATTTTTTTTTACACATATTGACTAAGCCCCACGGTAATATCAAGAAGGCTTGTGTCGTGGGTACTCAGACAACGATATATATAATATATAAATACTTAAATACATAGAAAACAACCATGACTCAGGAACAAATACAGTAGAATCCGCTTATAATGACATCGAAGGGAAGTGACAAACACGTCATACTAAGCGGATGTCATATAAAACATAGTTGTACAACTTTTTATTTTTGTTATGTTTTCCAAATTAATCTCAAATTCCTTTGTGAGAAATGAGTTTTATTAAACTTGTAACAAATATAACTTGTCACTGAGAATCAAAACTAATATACCTTACACGTCACGAACGACCAAATGTCCTCGCAGGGAAAGACGTGGTGACGGCCACGAAAACCAGCGAATGTGTCAGTATAGCCTCGATCATCGCCGAAGAGTCGCATGTCTATCGGTGTTCTATCGGATACATTCTGGAGAGTGCGCACAAGAGCTGCATGACCTGATCCCACCATCCCCTTTCCATCATCGGACATCCAGGCGCGGGGAGCGAATGCACCCGTTCGTGGTTAGTATTCCATTTGTCCGCACAAAACGATTTGCCTCGTCTTTTTTGGTAAGGACGGCTAAGGAATGGAATGCGCTCCCGGCATCTGTATTCCCTGAAAAATATGACCTCGGTCTCTTTAAAGCTAGAGTGAATAGGCTATTACTGAACCGGTGAGCTACATCTTAGGCTCTGTCTTCACTTTCCATCAGGTGTGACTAGAGTCAATCGCCGATCAGTTTATTATAAAAAAAAAAAAAAAAAAAATATAACCGGACATAATTTCATGGAAATAGGATTTTTAGGTCATAATAAGCGATTTGTCACTATAAGCGAAGTCATCTTATCCGAATTTGTCACAAAGAATTTTATATGAAAACCAAACTTCGCACGGTAATTACGTCATAGTAAACGGTTGGTCAGTATAAGCGGAGTCATAATAAACGGATTCTACTGTATCTGTATCATCATACAAATAAATGCCCTTACCAGGATTCAACCCGGGACCATCAGCTTCATAGGCAGGGTCACTAGCCACTAGGCCAGACCGGTCGTCACCAACAACCCAACACAACGACAACAAGGTTAACAAGGACCCAAAGTTCTAACTTCTCGTGTTTTGGTACCCGAGTGAAAGATTCGAAAAGTGACATCTTGAGCATTGCAGGGGCTTCAAGGCAATGTTAAAGAAATTTGCTACTGGCAGAGATATATACATGGTGGAAAGATAAGTCGGGCCCTGGAGGGAAACTACCTTAAATCTTTAAGCTGGCTCATTTTACTTAAAGGAGATATTCCTTTATTTTTAAAAAGAAGCAAAACTGCATTCAAAGATTTTCTAAAACTCGCTTGCCTCGCCCGGGACTCGAACCGACTAAAAATTACAAAAAATAAAATCTCGCAATTTTATTCTATTAGTCGATACAGTTAATGTTAATGATAACATTTCTCCAAGAAACATTAGGTCTTACACTCGTCTATCGTACAAAATATCCATAAAATCTAATATTTATAGACGGTCAAGCAAATCTTGTCAGTAGAAAAAGGCGCGAAATTCAAATTTTCTATGAGACGATAACCCTTCGCGCCTACATTTTTCAAATTTGCCGCCTTTTTCTACTGACAAGATCTGCTTGACCAAGTATAGTACTCAAGATTTTTTTAGACAAGCCAAATTGAAGAAAAAAAAGAAAAAATAATTTAATGCAGTTTTGTTTCTTTTTAAAAATAAAGGAATGTCTCCTTTAAGTAAAATGAGCCACCTTAAGGATTTAAAGTAGTTTCCCTCCAGGGCCCGACTTATCTTTCCACACTGTATAACTCCGTATAAGATAAATAAAGTCTAAGAAAAAAACGTGCCTCGGAAATCAAGAAAAAATAGATGGCGCCATTACCTTTGGCGTATTCTCGGCTAGATGGCGTTGACGACACCGTTTGATATTTAACAATTTTAACACATATCAGTGAAAGAATGTTCTTTCAAATAAATGGGTAATGACCCATGTGGGTCAGTATGGAACAATAAAAATTAAAAATCATTTATCCGTAAACATATTTTGATTAATTTATACATTTTCAATTTTATAAAATGTACAGTGACTACAAAATTTACTTTGGCAATAGCCCTCTATACTATCTATTCTCTTTGCTACTGGTAGGTTTAACTAAGACACATATTTGCTACTTTTATTAAAATTTGCATTATTTGTGGCTCTCCATCAGAAAATGGTCCTTATGTCCTATGTACATAGCTAGATCGATTTATCGCCACATAGCAAATTTAATCGAAATTGTTAGAGCGTTTCCGAGATCCCCGAAATATATTATATAAATAAATAAACAAGAATCGCTCGGTTAAAGGTATTAGACAGATACCTAGATATACATATTATGTCCAAGTGTCAAAACGTCCAGAGCCACAATGCCCTACTGTCAATAAGTCCGTATGTATGTGAACGACAGATAATTTAGTCGCAATATCATGCAAATGCAATGTCATCTCTTTTGTGACTTAATTATCTGTCATTCACCTATGATTGTGTAATTCGTTTGCGGGTGTGGGTATAAGGTAAAAGTACGCTCCACCGAACGCTCAATATCCGTCCGTATCACCGAATTTCTTCTATTTTAGGCTATAAGTCGATTATTTACAGCTGATATTTACTTGCGTATTTTTTTTCCACGAGTTAAATACCTATCCCTTCAACTATGCCTCAGAGTCGGCCAATTTGTCCCGCAGTTGGGACGTGGCAACTGATCGAAACGGATCGTTGCTCCCGATTGCCACTTTGTATGGGCAACCTTAAAGAAATCGGTAAGAAGTTGCGTATATTTCTTAAGGTCATAAAACCTTTTAAATTTATTTCTGTGTTTCAAAGTATGGTTTTTCAGTGTGACTACTTAATTAGTTTGTGTATTTTAGTAAATTTAATTAATTTAGTGCAGTCATATTATCAGAAATTAAGCTTAATGTGAGTTCGGTGATGAGTACACCGACAATTTGATTGGAAGGTATTATCGAACAGCGTCCGAAATCAGGGAAAGCGTATGTTTTTGAAATTATTTTTTTAATGGTTGATTACGAACTATTTAGATTAACTACCTAATTTCACAAATAACTTAATGTATTTGTAATTTTATGAGCAATTATAATCATAATCATAATCATAATCGTTTATTGCCAACCATGGTACATATGTTGTTACAGATTATTGAAGTGTCACATGGACCCTGACAGGGCATAGCACGTATTCTTAAAAATAGTTCTTAAAGCTAGTTCTTAAAACTAATGCAATGGGGCGATAACAATTTTGCCATTATAGATGTTGATCTTCCAGGAACTCTGCAACAGAGTAGTATGCTTTCTGAATTAAAAGCGTTTTTAACTTTGTAGAAAATAAGTTGTTGGTTGTGATATTTCGTATATTTATCGGTATTTGGTTATATATTATTATTGAGCTGTAATATGGGCCTTTTTTGTATATATTTAGTATCGGTTCTGGCGGGATGAGTTTATCATTCCGACGAACGCTATTATAGAATTTAAATAAATGGAGGTTGTTTCTGACAAAAGTGGCTATTTCTAGGATATATAAAGAGGGTAAAGTTAAAATTTTGAAGTTTATGTAGTGTGGTTTGCAGCTAACGATTTGTGGTATGTTTGCAAGTATGCGGATACATTTTTTCTGCATTAAAAATATGTCATGTGCGTCAGTGCTATTTCCCCATAGCATGACACCATAGCGTAACCAAGCTTGGGCGTATGCGTGATAAGCAGAGAGAGCACATTCTATATGAGTGTTGGCCTTTAGTATGCTTAATGCAAAGAGGAAAGAGGATAGTTTTGTTTTGACTTTGGCTACATGATTTTTCCAGTCAAGGTGTGAATCGATTGTGAATCCGAGTAAGGTGGCGTCTGTCTTTTCGTTGATTTTGATCTCCTGTAGCAGTGGTTTTAAGTCGATAGAACTTTTTTGGTATGGTCTAAATTGTATTATGTGTGTTTTATTCGTATTTATTATTAGGTTATGGTCTTGTAGCCATTCGGAGAATCTACTAAATGTTTCTTTAATGACGGTGAAATTGTTAGAGTTATTGGGATGGCTAAACAGCAGCGAAATGTCGTCAGCGAATAGTACACACTTTTGGTTGGTAATCTTAGGGAGGTCATTAATGTACACTAAAAATAGCACACATCCCAAGACGCTTCCCTGTGGGATGGAGCTGTTGACAGTCACCGTTTTTGATCGCGACGTTTGCAGTAGTTGTCCGGAGTCTTCCTGGAGGTGTTTATTATATAATTGCCGAACAACAATAACCTATATAGATTATTATAAAACTGCGTTTGAAATGTTCATGTTTTACGACTTTTTGGCATCAAAATAAGGTTTTTGGCAAGACTATTATCAAACAATAATTTTAGATATTTTACGTCAGTATTAACAAGAAAGTTATACATGTACGGTTTTGTAATGGATTCAAGTATTAAATTTAATGATAGATTTGTAGTTATACCACATTGATTACGATTAAAATACTATTTTCAAAATCCGTTCGCGAAATAGGTTCCACATATTTTCCATGTTTCGTTCACCGAACGGCCGTTCGGTGAATGGTACCCATGGTCTCTGCTACCGAACTCATGTTTGCGTTGGCCATGTTTCTATTCGACGTTCATGAGAATATCATCCTTATTACGATAACGGCTAGGTCGATATTTATATGTTTATTTTTTGTGACCATTATTTCAATGCCAGCGCTTTTCAAACTTTAGACATACTTATTGGACGCCTGATAATAGTCTTGGAATGTGGACAAAAAAACTGAATAGGATAATAAAAATAATGAAGCATGATGTTCAAAAATTTTTTTTAGATTCCTCTCGTCGTGGGCGATTGTGATTTTTTAAACTTTTATCTTTTGTTATGAAATTCCGGGGTTCACATACAGGGTGGCTAAAAATTAACTACATTCCCATTCCCAGTGAGGTTTTGGGATTATACTGAGCAACTTTTACTATGGGACCAACTCCGAAATCGTGAAAAAAAATTTACCCTTCCATAGAAAATGGACCAGCCAAAATTTATGAAACAGCCAAATTATTTTATACATATGAGTACATGTTTTATAATGGTTGCGTACCTTACTTACTGACTTATTTTTCAAAAGAATTATTTCAATAAAAAATACACGTCAAGATCGCTTACCATCTTTATAATGCTAAAAAACGAAGCATAGTAGGGATTTAATAGTGAACTACTGAAGTTTGAGCACCACTCAACACCATATTTTCATACAATTATTTCCTAGTTCGGTAATGCGGGCTCCCTATTCGGTATAATGTGCAAATCACGTTTCTTAGTTCGGTAAACGGTACAAACAAGGAAATTGGAAGAAATGACTTTAAAAATGTTTTTAATACACGTCCAATCATTTCAGTAATTTATAGGTATGTTTAAATGAGGACAAATTTATCTATGTTTCTATTTTAGTATTGAACATATTCGTAAGAAAATATCAGAACGAATAAAAAAATTAAACGTAAGTCTAGGGCTTAAGCATTCGGTGAAGCGTACATTTACCTTACTGCATCCTTTATTTTTACATTTTGTAGTATGAAGTACCAACTGGATTATTTGAAAAAAAAAAATGTCGCAGGCCTTTACATGAGCAATCACCTAACAAAGAACTGTTGGTGTCGCTTTTCAAGAAAGCAAGAAAAAAAATATTGGTAGTTTTGTTTCCTACGTTTATCCAATAACGAAAAACTGCAATGTTTACAACTCCTAAACAAATTTAAACAAATTAGGAGGTTGGTGCTCTATAAATATTTTGATACTTAGCATTTAGCATATTTGGCAAAGTACTTATGTATTTTTTTGGTGATTGATTAATATTACGGTATTATCAAGCTAGGTCTTATTAACACTACATTTAGTTTTTCGCCTTGTTACAATACTATATGGTGACAAAGTGTTATCATAGGTGTTTATCGTTGACTGTACTTTACATAGTAGTAGAAATTATGTGAGCTGACTTTGAGTGCACGCCAACGTATATTTAACTTATATCCTTAGGTATGCACAGAAAATCAAAAATATTGTCTAGTATCAAAACTATAATTCCTACTACACAAAGTGTGACCAGCCCAAGATTTTTTTGAATTTTCCGCCAAACATTTGTGTAATATTTCAGTAGCCAGACTCTAATATTAAATATTATTTATAGTATTTGTGCTGTACCAAAAAATTTGCGTAGATTTGCATTAGCCAATATGAAAAAAGCATTTTTATGAAAAATCCAAAAAAACATATCTCAAAACATAACAAATATAGGAAGCTGAAACGTACAGGGAATAATACTTGTCATAAGGGATCTTATTTAAAAAAACATTTTAAATTTTTGTTGAAAGGGCCGCTTTTCCATGTGAACAAGGCTACACTCTTTATACTAGAGGTACCGTTACTCATTACCAAAAATAATAGATAGTATAGAGGGGTCCTGTCAATAGTAAATTTTGTCGTCGCAGTAAATTTACTGCCATCTATCGACACACGACTAAAACTCAAAACGAAAACGTATAAAATTATTTAAAAAATATATATATAGGTATGGATAAATGATTTTATATTTTTTATATAATTTAGATCTATGTTCATTCACTGATATCCATGTGTTAAAATTGTTAAATATGAAACGGTGCCGTCACGCCATCTAGCCGAGAATAGGCTAAAGTTGTGCGCGGCATCTATCCGAGAATGACTTTTTCTTGATTTCCGAGGCACGTTTTTTCCTTAGACTTCATTCATCTTATACGAAGTTACATATGTCTTTGCTCATTACATACTGTTTTTCGTCTACCGGCTCACCCGCTCCGTGCAACCACGCCACCTAGCGGACGCCCTAAAAAGTTAACGGTGCTGCTATCGTAAGGCACTGTTTTCGCTGCGTTTGCAACAGCCATTAACATATCAATATGTATTCCAACTCCATCCAGCGGTGGTACGAATTGAAGGATGTAGCGAAAATACGGTAGTAACTTCAAAGGGGGTAAAGCCAGGAATTATAGTATGTAAGTTAATTTTTAATAGAATCTTATGTTACATTTTACTCTGTTGTTCTCCTAAAAAATAAATAAAAAATAATAAGAAAGGAACAAAAGAATCGTGCTGCGCAAAACTTGCGATGGAAGATTTGGCGATCGCGTGGGTTGGACGTTTTACTTAATAATTTTTAAAGTATATTTATTTTCTGCTTAATAGTTTGACAGTCAAATACCTGGGCTATATCACTAACTATCATACTAAAATGATACTATTCTAGTATGCAGAGTAACACAATTAGACATGTTTTCGTGTTTTTTTTTTCAATTAAGTCAACTTAAACTTAAAAGGGGTTTGCTTCACGTCTGTCCCGCAAATTATACGGCCCTATTCTAACTTTAACACTAGAGATCATCTAGAGATGAATAAGATACGATATCGAGAAGATATAGTCATTTGTAAGATAGATATGTCAAATTTAACGTTTCCGCGATTCTGGAGGTCCTCTTGAACGATTTCGACAAGTTATGACTTAGATATCCAAGTCACATCTAGTCGATATCTATTGTAAATCTAGTTGATCTATATATCGTCTCTAGATCTTGTGATTATCTCGTTTCCCGAATACGCGTGTACAATGTCACTACCAGCAAGGTTGTTGTGGATCAGACACTGGTGATTAAGAAAAATCGGATTTTATTACAATTTTCCAAAAAAAAAATTTTCAAAGTGGCGTACCCCTTCTTAAATTAATTGTATCATTCATGATCGTGACGTCACGATCATGTACCGTAGGTGTAAGAGGCGTTTTGTACATTATGTACGACTGTCAGAATTTGACTCTGGTTTCTCAATTTTGTATTGTTTTAATCACGGAAGAATTTCGCGTCGCGCTTTGTCTTGTGGTTTTAATGCAATGGGATCCATAGAGACATTTGATCCTTAAAACAAACCGGATCGACTAATAACATTTAAACAACCATGTCATTTAGCGTATTTAATATTCCGCTAACTCTTATGTCTCGGTCCCCGCCGCGACGCAAACTAGTCTGGGTTTGACGTTTGGCCCTGTATTTAGCATATTAGGTTTAGATTTAGACTCCAGACTGAATATTAACTGCAGCCAACACTTCAGTTACAAAGTGACGTATTTCAGTATATCTCCTTTGGCGCTTACGCTCTTTTTGAGTTAATGATTGTGGTGGAGGTGAATTTGTATGCATTCGCGTGGGCCAACATTTCCTTATACAAATTTAGGGTTTCCCGTATGAAGTTCGATTTAATTAGTTTTTGAACCCAGGACCATCGACTATATGTAGGCAGGGTTACTTACCCACTAGGTCAGACAGAAAATATCATTGGATATAGAAAATGCGCATGTATTTTAATATGACTGTATTTTTTATAAAATTATGAGGTAAAATTATGCTCGGAGTTTTTCTGCGTGATCGTATCAGAAATGAGGAGATCCGTAAACGAACTAAAGTTACCGACATAGCCCACCGGATTAGCAACCTGAAGTGGCAATGGGCAGGCGACATTGCGCGCAGAGAAGATGGCCGATGGGGTCGAAAAGTGCTCGAATGGAGACCACGGACTAGCAAGCGCAGCGTAGGACGTCCACCCACAAGATGGACGGACGACCTTGTTAAGGCCGCCGGAAGACGCTGGATGTGGGTCGCTTCCAACCGGTACGAATGGAGGTCCAAGGGGAGGCCTATGTTCAGCAGTGGACGTCGTATGGCTGAGATGATGAGGTAAAACAATTCAATCATAATTTTGTAATATTATTTCAGATACTCAGATAGGTACACTGAGAGAAAAATCATTAGTAAACTAAACCAGGAATTTAAAAAAACAGTTCTGTACTGGGGGAAAAAATGAAGCTTAGTAATAATTATAGACGTTTCACTATTTCTGTAAAGATTATTTATTTCTACAAACAGCTCAGTAATCCTAAATCTAATTTCAACAAATAGATAATAGAAATTGTAAGAACTAATAGAAATTGCAAAAGTCAATTTGTTCCTATTAGTTGACTCTCCTTGTCCCCGGATTAAGTTTATTTTTGTAATTCTAAGTGTGTTTTTGTTATCCTTTTCTCTCAGTGTAGATACCTATCAATCTATTCAATTTACATAATCTCGTATGTGAACCTAAATACATACATACCTACATACGAGTCGTATCGTATGATACGACATTAGACAATTTGAATATTTCGATAATATGTACAATATGAGTTACCATATGACTTGGGTTAATTCTAGGAATAGAACCAAACAGCACTCAGTTCTGTAATCTGATATACACATGGCCTTTAGACTAATGTTAAAGCCTGGTCTGTAATATATGATCATGAGCGCTGTTATTCTCATTTGAAAAAAATTGTTCTAATGAAATTCCGCGACATGGCGCGTGATCATTCTTGGTCACGCTTTACAAGAGTTATCAGTGTTGCTACATGTAAGGACAAATCCGTAGATTTAAACGGAAAGCCTCTAGCCCGATTCCAGATTTTAAAACTTGTTATGTTTTGAACTGGTTTTGATAATTCGACGATCGTCTTGGCGATTGGCGCGTCTCACGCACGACAATCACATCTTTTTGCATGCACCAAACATACTGATTTTCGTATCTATACATATAATAAAGCTGTAGAGGGTCGAAAGTCTGTACATGGAAGATATTTGAAAAAAAGTTGGCTGGGGATACTTAGAATCGATAACAGAACACGTTCCAACAGTTTTTAGAATTTTTGTCTGTTTGTCTGTTTATCTGTTTATCTGTTTATCTGTTTGTCTGTTTATTTGAACGCGCATCACGTGAAAACGGCTGAACGGATTTTGATGCAAACTTCACTAATCGGTCGAAGACATCTCCGGCCAGGTTATAGGCTATAAAAATTCAACCCTTAAAAGGGGGGGTAGCCACAATCCTCGCTTGATTTAAGTTTGCCCCTGAATCTTATGGCGCTACTTAGGAAGGAGGGGCAAACTTTTTTCAAATATGTGCTACCACTATTGAGTATCCTGGTAAACTAACAGATGGCGCTGAATTTAATACGTATTGACATGAATAGCCACCGAGGAAGGTTTTTGCCAAATTAACTCTAAGTTTAGATGAGGGGGTACGGACATCAACAAATTTAATTGAATAATTATGTCGAATTAATAATATACAACAAAATTAAACGACAGTAAATTAATTACCCCTCATTGCACAGTGCCATCTTTTTCACGACTACCCAGAAAAAAGAGAGAGAGAGAGTGTATTGTGTTTCAGCGTTCGTGTTTGTATGTAGGTATATATTTATTTCTGAGTTTCTTTATAACACCTTAACTTCTGAATGCCTTAACCTTAGCCCGACTAGGGAATGCAAATCGGTTATTTTTGTATGGAATTAATTCTTAATTCTTTGGGAAATAATCGGTAGCAGTAGAAGAGTGTGATTACATGCATAGATTCGATTTCAATCCACTCTTTTGCGGTTCGGCGTTAGGTCTTATGCGAGGCCTTCTGCCTTACGGCAAAGTTGATCTTCTGCCTTAATTACACTTGGGCGTGGATCCAAATCCAAGCTTTCCTCTTTCGCAGCTGGGCCTACTGCCTTGCTCACACTTCGCCAATTCAATTCACTTGGTCAATTCCAAGCTCTGCTTTCTTGCATCTTTTATGCATGAAAATACCCTTAAATATCGAGCCCTATGCGAAGCTAGGCTGATAGAGAACTGTCCCAGCCCTTCTTTGTATGAAATCCTGGATTCGCGCCTGGTTGGGACTAAAAGTAAAATTGCGTTTTTTATATCGAAAAATGACTTTCTAAAATATGATAAAGGTGATATTCGGGTGGCGACTGCAGCAGCATTACTCTGTTACAACGTTACTGCTGCAGCACTGTCAATTTTCGTCATAAAATGATGTGACTGATTTCCATACTAAAAGTAAAAATGTACAACTGTCTATCATATTGCGTTTTTATATCGAAAAATTTTCGCGCTCGCTTCGCTCGCGTTTTCAATTACATTCTAACCTAACATATGATAAAGGTGACATTCGGGTGGCGACTGCAGCAGCATTAGGTACTCTGTTGCAACATTACTACTACGGCACTGTCAGTTTTCGTGATAAAATGATGTGACTGATTTCCATACTATAAGCAAAAATGTACAGCTGTCTATCATATTGCGTTTTTATATCGAAAAATTTTCGCGCTCGCTTCGCTCGCGTTTTCAATAACTTTCTAGGATATTATAAAGGTGACATTCGGGTGGCGACTGCAGCAGCATTACTCTGTTACAACGTTACTGCTGCAGCACTGTCAATTTTCGTGATAAAATGATGTGACTGATATCCATACTAAAAGTAAAAATGTACAACTGTCTATCAAATTGCGTTTTTATATCGAAAAATTTTCGCGCTCGCTTCGCTCGCGTTTTCAATTACATTCTATCATTTCAATCATTTCATAATTCTAACCTAACATATGATAAAGGTGACATTCAGGTGGCGACTGCAGCAGCATTAGGTACTCTGTTGCAACATTACTGCTGCGGCACTGTCAATTTTCGTAATAAAATGATGTGACTGATTTCCATTCTCAGCTGTAATGCGGCAATGAACTTCACTCAATTTACCAAAAAAAAAGTAATCTTAATGACCCTAGGGAGAGGGGGCACTACGGGGGGGGGGGTCTAGAAATGCTTAGGGCATCAAAATATCTTAATCCGTCACTGCTTCAGACTTAACCCGACGTACGTGTCGCGCTGTACGCGTTCCAAAGCCGGGCGCCTTCGGCGCCCTCATACTAAAAGAATCTGGCGTAGCCCGACAACTTGGCGCACTGCACGCGGTTCAAAGCCAGGCGACTTCGACTTTCTCATACTAAAAGAGACGTGTTACGTGACACGCTGTATGGTTACCAAAGCCGGGCGCCTTCGGCGCCCTCATACTCAAAGGGTCGGGCGTAGACCGACGTACGTGACACGCTGTACGCATTCCAAAGCCGGGCGCCTCCGGCGCCCTCATACTCAGAGCGTCGGGCGTAACGTACGCGTTTCACAACTGGGCGTCTTCTGCGCCCTCATACTAAAAGTGTCGGGCGTAGACCGACGTACGTGACACGCTGGACGCTTGCCAAAGTTGGGCGCCGAAGGCACCCTCATACTCAAAGCGTCGGGCTACGCCCGACGCACGTGGCACGCTGTACGCGCTCCAAAGCCGGGCGCCTTCGGCGCCCTCATACTCAAAGCGTCGGGCGTAACCCGACGTACGTGACACGCTGTACGCTCGCGAAAGTTGGGAGCCGAAGGCACCCTCATACTCAAAGCGTCGGGTTACGCCCGACGCACATGGCGCGCTGAATGCGTTCCAAAGCCGGGCTCCTTCTGCGCCCTCATACTAAAAGAGTCGGGAATTTCCCGACGTATGTGGCGCACTGCACGCGGTCCAAAGCTATAGGCGACTTCGACTTTCTTATACTAAAAGAGTCGGGCGTAGTCGGACTACTACAAATCGCGCTCTAAAAAGTATGAAACAATAAGATAGAATTATTTTAAGAAATTATCATGCAGGAAATTATAAATGTTATAATTCTTTGAATAAAAAAATACAGCGTAATGTAATTTACTATTTTTTATATATTTAGCAGCTTACTGACACAAACCGAATTCCACGCGGGCGGAGCCGCGGGCACAGCTAGTTTTTATATATTTAGCCAAGTTTCAAATTAATTATAATTTAGTATTTAGTTATTTCGGGTAGTGGTGTTTTATTAATATCTCCGTTGACATTTGTTGAGAGGTCAGTCTTTCTGTGACCGCAGCTGGTGCAACTCAGCTGAAACGTCGGAATTAAAGATAAAAACAATGAAATGATATCGTGGCAGACCCATTTGTGTAATTAAATATGTAATTATAATTTAGCTTATACAAGAAACATGTTTAAAAAAATGGGTTTTTACAATCACTATAAACATTTCATACTTATTTTAAAACAATAAGTTATTACTGCACAATGAAATTGAAATTTCATTTATTTTCTGTTCAGCACGCTCGGATCGCCTGAAGGAGCAATTATCGACCCCTGTACCTATCTAGATTATTTAGACCAGATATTCTGTGAAATGCAATGCTTTTCAAACATTATTTACACAGACATGAAATATTTCTCGGTACAAATACGAAACACGCACTGACGAACAATTCTCATTCAATCCATTGATTAACTAATTACATTTCTTCAATTTATTATGAAAAGAAAGTTTGCTAGCGATCTCGAGAAGATATTAAAATATAGTAAGGTAAAGGTAAATACCGAATCTTCCTTCGCAAGTTTCACGCAGTGTACTATTATTATATTTTGATTTCTTCTAATTTCCTGGCTTTACGAAGTCGTCTTAATAATCTTAAAATACATATATGCGACACTCGGCGCGATTCCGGAAATGAATTAGAGATTAACTATAAACGATATAGTAAAGATATGTGACGTCCCACGGGTAAAGGTAGCTTATGGAGGTTGGCGCTTACGCTATCATTAACGCCGCTCCAATATTATTGCGGCGCTATGCGACGTAAGCGCCGGCCGACATAAGGTACCTTTTGCTGTGGAACGTCACATATCTTCACTATTTCATATCTAGTGAATATCTAATTCATTTCCCGAATCGAGCCGACTAGCGTGCGTAAAGCACCATATCCAAAGGTATCATACTACATTCATTGAATGCTGGCTATAATTAGTTATCGAATCATTTGGTCGCTCTCAAAGAAAAGTAGGTATGTTAGTAAATGAAAACAAATAAAATCTCCAGTTCTTAACATATATCTTTATTTCAATTTTATGCAGATTACACAATGAGCGTTACGCAATAAAGTCACATTTGGAATTATCGAATAATTTACAACCTTACAATTTTAACGAGCGAGTACAATGTACAATTAATGAAGATGAGTTTAATTCGTTAATTAACAGAGGAATAAAACCTGAGTGGATATTTGTACTTAAATATGAAATTACGCTGGTAAGCCGCAGAACTTTTATTATAATTTAATATACAGGCTGTTTGGTACATCGTTAGCCAAATTAAAACGGCAGATAGGTTGAGTAATTTGCTATCTGCTCATGTCTAGAAAAAAAATGGGCCATGTTTTTTTTTACTACTGCTCAAGTAAAAATTTTAAATTCACGAAAAACTGCCATAGAACTGAAAAAAAAGTGCGCACAATTAAACATTTCTAGGCCTGGGAAGATAGCAAATGACTCAACCTATTTGCCGTTTTAATTTGGCAAACGATGTACCAAACATCCTCTATAATTATAACATAATACCTATATAGTTCGGAAAAAAGCTGTTAATTAAATTGTTAATTAAAATGCTAATAAGTATGGTTTTAATATCTTTAGAATTTACTTGGTACATATAAATGAATAAGAATGAATCTTTCAAGTATTTACGTAGGCGTCTATTCACAAAAAAGATCCCCTTGTCTGTAAAGTCAGTTTACGGACGATAATTTTGCGTGATAACGTCATAAGAAAACATTGATAAATAATTGGCTGTAACGTTAACATGGAGATCTGTCCACAACGTGACACTTTTTCGTTCATGCTACCGGTGTTCATCGATTTATAAGACGTTATCACGTCAAAAGTGCTATAAATACGGCGTTTTAAGTGGTTTATTATTAGTTATAAAAATTCTATTGCAAATGCCACCGTTAAACTACACAATCATCATTCAGTACAAAAATCCACTAACAGGTATTTTATAAACGATGTTATAAGAAAAAAATTAAAGCAAAGAATTAAAGTTAAAGATACCGAAAGAAAAGGTTTAAATTTGTTCTGAACAGAACGGTTGGAAATGAAAATGTTTTTGAGAAATTCACAGGAACTCCTCTAAGGTATCTCCGTCTGAAAAGTTACCAGTTACCAACAACTTAATTAATTTAGTCATTTAAAATATTAAAGATTGATGAATTAAATTTAACGACATTTAACATTTATTTCAACTCTGAAATTAAAACATGTATTCTGTGAAATTAATTGACTACAGTACAGTTTTAGAAGTTAATTAACCGGTGGACTAAGTTTTATTTCGATTTGCAGCTTTTTAGGGAATAAATTTACCAGTCGCTTTGAGTTGGGTACTTATATAGGTAATATAAAGTTTGCAATATAACACTTTAAACTCTCGCGTTTTGTACACATATTTAATTACACAAACGGGTCTACCGCGATATAATTTCATTGTTTTTACCTTTAATTCCGACGTTTCAGCTGAGTTGCACCAGCTGTGGTCACGGAAAGACTCAGCTGAAACGCCGAAATAAAAGTAAAAACAATGAAATTATATCGCGGTAGACCCGTTTGTGTAATTAAATAAATATAAAGTTTAATCATATAGGTAAAAATCTTCGAATTATTTAATTTTTTAACAAGCAGAATAAACGTCTGCGGACGATCTTCGATTAGTAGTCCTAGAAATTTGAACTATTTTGATTGTGCCGTATAAAGTATTAGCGGTACATTTTGAACAGAAATTCTGTAGATTTGAGGCCTGAGGAAGCGGAAAAGTGTGCTTTGCATTTAAGCATTTGCGGACATTTATTTTGCTTGTCTGGACTCCCGCCTCTCGCTCAAATGCGCACTAGAATAGAATTGGAGTAAAACAAAACCATATAATTGAGAATACTGTAGATTTGGCAGATCCTATTAAAGACTTGGAAATAATGTCAAGTAACGAAGATTAGATTTAAAATTACTTTTTAGTTATATGAAAGTAAGTCAAATTTTTATTTTATTTTTATTTTATTTATTGACACTGAGAGGTTGCTGCAAAATTAATTGTGGCCATAATTGGGTTTTGTAGTTTTAAGATACATTTTTAATACGTTCGTACGTACGTAGTTTCAAGGTATTTATTGTATGGGCCATTAGTTGCCTGAAAGATTTCTTTTTTTTATTTCACAATAATAAAAAACGCGATAATCATGTTTCAATTCAGAGTTGACATCAAATTAACTAATTTATTAACTATTTTATTTAATTGTATTGACAATATGTTTTGAACATTTTGATTAGCACTTATACTAAGATGACAAGCTCTTGAGTTTTGAAAAACGAAAAAAAAAAATCAGTCTTATTATGAGACAATTTGTTGGAGCAAAAAATTTGCAAAAAAATAAGGCATGATGTTACTGCATGATTATTATGATTAAAACTCCTTAATCTTGTTCCACGTGTTGCCTCCCTGTCACACTTACGTACGAATTTACAAGTGCGACAGAAAGTCGAACGGGGTTCGTGGTAGGCCCCCTGATCCATTAAGTTCGTTTTTTATTTATTTTGTTTTCGATTTCTATTCGTCATGTTTCGATGGAATTTAGGGGATAGAGAGTACGAGCTATCTACATACTATATGTTGTAGTTATATGTATTGTGTTACTGTAATTTGTAATAATGTACCTATGTTGTTTAGTTTCTTTTGTGTTAAAATTCCATACTGTCGAATTAGGATAGCCTGTAAAGATGGTTGTGTGTATGTTAAAAAAAAAAATTGGTATGGTTGAAAAGCTCCTCATTCTGTGCGGAATACTCTATCTATAAAGTGTCATTGTATGGAACTTTTTATCTATGTAAACAAACCGCCATATTGAAATTATCAAAGAATGATGAATTAGTGACTCTTGTTTACATAGCAAGTTCCATAGAATGACAATTTACGAGTACATCGTATTTTGATGATAAATATACAGGGTGATTCATGAGACGTGAGCAGGACTAATCCTGCACACTCAGTTACTGATAATTGGTCGATCACCGTCGTATATAGGTGAAACAACCACACTTTTTCCTATTTTTTAACTTTTGGCGAGGGCAAATTCAATTCTCTACAATCATGGTCACCCTACAAGACCTAATTAATAAACATAAAACCTCTTTAACCGTAATGACAGCATTATGATTACGAAGAAAATAAACTGTCAAACTTGAGTGAGATACGAGTTTTCAAAAGTAACCAGACCGTGATGACATTCAATTTGACACAGAATATCGGTAGTTTAGTATTCTAATTGTAGGGTGACCATGCATGTCGTAAATAAATTAATAACTTTTTTTTTCAATACGACTAAAAAATTTACGTTAACCTCACTAATACTGATACGAAACAGTTGCTTATAATTTACGAAATGCGCTGTGTTAGTCCTGCTCACGTCTCCTGAATCACCCTGTATTTAACGAAATAAATATCAACCCATTTTCAAAATGCAGTAACATCAATATGTGATCTTGTTTGACGTTGAAAAGTTTTGACGTGTGGATGATTTTCAATATAGATTGAAGCCAACATAAATTTCCTTTATTTCAGTCTTGCTTTGTTTAAAATTCTCTGAAATTTCAGAACTCATTAATGTCAACAAAATTTGAAAGGATTTCACATATAATGATGAACTCTTATATTCTAAAAGTTCGTATTTTAATCTAAAGTTTAGGCGTTAATTAAGTGATATTTTAATTTCAAAATGGCATATAAGTATAAGGCACGATTTTAATATTTACTAGTTTTACTTAAGATAACGTAGGGACGTTTGACACAGCTACAATTTTTTTTTCTATCTAGAAACTCTTATTATTAATAGCTATTTAAATTACGAAATGGAAAAAAAATCTATATTTGGCACTTTTGTCACTCATAAAATAAATAGGAGAAAACTTATTAACTATAAACAAGACCGAAGTGATCCCAAAATGCCAATTACTTTTGAGAACAATGAGAGTTTTGATATGTTTTGAAATTTGATTATAACTTAAAAAATAAACCGAAAATAAGGAAAATGAATAAAACAAAAACATTTCAATTAGTTTTTTATTTAAATTCGAAATGTAACAACAAATATGGTTATGTATGTATAAGAAATCGTATTTTTCATCAATGGATGGATTTCTAATTCAATTTTTAATCAACAGACAAAATCAATTATAAAATCAGTCCATGTAGTATCGTTGATTAAAACATTGTTACAAATTCGAAAAACAAAAATAATAAAATAAAAATAATTAAGTAGCTTATTAACTTAAATATAAAAATTAATAAAACTTTGGTATCTGTATTAAAACCGATTAAATTTTGGAGTAGAAAAGCTATTAATGTAATAGTAGGGTAAATAAAAATAATTTATTTACAGTTATCTAAGCAGGATAAATTAAAATTAAACGATAAAACTTACATTTATTGTCAGTTTGCGATTGAGTATTAGTTTTATTTACACGTGGGGATGTAGAAAATAAAATCTAGTAAAAATGTACATTTTTCATTTAAATTATACATAATGAAAATTTGGCAGTACAATTTAGTTAACTTAAACCTAAAACGAAGATACATCTCTCAGTATCAACAGAGTCATTAATTCACACAATATTTTAACTGTCTACATTCAAGAATACAGTCCAAGTACTAGCAAATCTTTCATTTAGTTTCAAACTAATTAAAATTATGCTATCAAAATAGAAACAGCAAAAATTCAATTTCATTTAATAACAATAAATGCAATATTCTGAATGAAGTGTTTGGACACTCGAGATTTGATATTGAATATTATTTAAATAAGAAATGTCTTTTAGGTAAATAATAAATATTTGACGATCAGTGACACAAAAATGGAGGTCTTGATTAATTCTGTCATCAGATTCTCAATTGTCAAAACACTATCATTGAAAAATTCTAAAAACAAATGACGATCCAACCGTCGCTGGGAAAATTCAAAATTCTCCCATAAATTTTGTAAAAAGACCATGATCAATTTTATTAACAATTAATAAGAAAATCTATATAAAACTTAATCAAAAGAGATCCTTCGCGGGAATCGTTTGTATCATTTACAAGTTACGTTAATTTCAATCAGCAAACATTTCGAAATGAAATCAATTGTTAGTAAAATACTCTAAAATGATTAAGATTTTGGACAATGGAGTATTTTCAATAATTCGCTTAAGAGTGGACGTTAATTAAATTTACAATAATATTGATAAGTCAGTCAATCATTTAGGGGTTCGTTCAATAATGACGTATCATTATTGAGAAATGTTTGGTACTTCAAGTAAATTAGTTTTTCAATACAATGCCATTATACAAAGTTAATTACTAGGTGTTTATTTTCGATACTTCTATTATTTCTAAATGACGTTGGAAATTTTAAACTCAATTATAGGTTATTTCTGGCTTGACTAATTTAACCTTCGGAGTAAAAATAAACACGCTGTACATTTTGGAAATTAATGACATTGAATTGAATTTATAAAAAGTAACTTTAATTGTTGTACCATTTAGGGTTAACTTTACATTGGAGATGTTATAGCGTTTGTATTGACAACCAAATTAGCTTTAACCCTAAATAGCTCAACAATTTTAAGTCCGTGTACCATTTTAGTATGTAAAGTGTATTATATTGCAAATACCAAATTTACTTGAAATACCTAATGCAAAATCAGCCATCTTAATAAAGATGTACTATAAAAAGAAGTATTTTACAAATAATTATGTAATAAAGATACGTATATCAAATTGACCAATTGGTATGTACGAGTAGAATATATGTCTACTAAACATATAGATAAAGAAGAAATTTTTTGTAATATATTTAATGATGGTTCAAGAAGCAAGGTTATTATTTTAAGTTGCCTTAGTCCATAATAATTAAATAAATATCATAACCCTGCTTTCTTGTAGATTGTCAAACAAAAAGTTGACTTAAAAACATCATCATTATACTAAAATTTTCGTTCTTTTCTATTTATGGAAAAAGATGGCATGACTTTGCTTCATCCCAAGCCTTAGTTTCAAAATACAATAATGTCATCCATCCATATAGGCAAACATTAATTTATCAACGAAATTGGATTTAAAATAGTCACCGAAGTGTCCAGCAAGCGGTTTTGATTTCAAATCCAATTCATCTGATAAAAAGTTAAACAAAACGCTACAAGACCGATTAGCACTTAAATTCTCGAAAATTCGAATTGTGGCTTGGCATATTTCCAAAGTCACATCGATCCTGTCACGTTGATTGTGCCTATTGGCACATTGAAACCAATTTCAAAAGTCCAGGTACCACCGTACCAAAATCACTTACCGCCCTAGCTACACTTATCACATTGAATAAATTTTTAAGTCTATCTACATTACCTAACTGTATTTACACAAACACTAACACTTATATTTATACCACGTGCGTTTCACTTCTTTTATTATATGATTCATCTATAGTAACGTTTTGTTTTTTGTTTTCTTTTCTAATGGTACCGTATTGTGGTACGTCAGAGGTGAGGTTTTGCACTGTGAGGATCTGACTGGAGTTGCTTTGGGGTGTGCTTGAGGATATGGGGCTGCCGTACTGGTTTCCGTATTTGTGTCTCGACGGGTCTTTTAGGATGGACTGTGGCTGCTTTGGCACCGGTGTTTGGGAGAGCTGGTGCTGTAACAAAATGATCTTGTTAGTCTGGCTTGTACAAAACATTGATTTAATCTTGCACGATTTTTACATATTTTTCTGCGTATCTTTAAGTTTTGCTGTTTCTTGTGGTTGTGGTTCTCTGGTTCCTGGATCGATACGTCGGAGGTAATTTTAAAACTTAATTAAAGGCATTAATTTCCGTTTTAGTAAAGAATAAGTCTGGTCAGTCTGTCTTCAATCCTGTCAATTGAAAGATTAGAAGAGTACTTGTCACTGTAAGCCTAGCATATGATTGGCGCGATAGTATCTCGCCGCGAGATAGACTACCCTTCTTTTTCTAATTGTATTAATTTAAGAGGGACGGGTAGTCTATCTTGCGGTCAGATACCGTCGCGCCAATCATGTGCTAACCCAGGTGAAATGACCAATTAAAGTTGGTTTTAAACAGTTGACAAAATATTATTCTCTCGCTCTTGTATGAAAATCGCAAAATTTTATTTAGCTTGCAGTTAGCAGCATACTATATCCACAAACTGTGAGTCTGATTTTATCGTAGATAAGAAAATATATGAACTACAATCCTGATATATTATGTTCAACAACGCATTGTTCTCACGCAGTCAACTAAAGATGTCGCGCCAAAGTTGGATGTTTTGTTTTGCCAACAAAGCATGTTGCATTGTTTTGTACCGACCAAACAAAACATTGCAACTTTCCTGTTGAAAACTAGATTCAGTTCACAGAAATTATCTAACACAATTTTGACTGCCTTTTTTCGCTGAATGGATTTACCCGAGTTTAAAAGTAAACATATCTGAACATCACCAATAACGTCAGTTGTAACAACATAATAAGGTAAAAGCATACCTAAGGTAATTACGTTTTAACCAAAAGGAAACTTATTGTCGGTATTGAATAAGACACTATTTCCATAAAGCTTCAATTTGTAATCAACCTTAGCGATAACCGACAATGTTGTACTTTTTAGTTGAAAATGTCATAACAATATATTATTGTTGGTTTTATTATATATACCTTCTTCTTTTAGGAAGCCGATTAAAAACTGCTTATAAACTCCAATAACACTCTTTGTATGTATTAAACTAGTCTAAAACTGAACGCAGCATCCAAAGACCTCTGTGTAATGAAGCTTAAACCGTCTCATTTTCGCCTGGGCGACGTCAAAATGAGCTTAATTTCGTCACCGGTAAGCCAGCGAGAGTTGGAGAAAATTAAATGAACATGAAATTAAATGTGCTTAAAATTTTAGTGTCCGGATAACCTTGCGGTTTTAACGTCGCCTGGAGAGTTGAAATGTGGGGTTTGAGTTGTGCTGGATTTATTCGTTTGTCACTAATTATTGTTTAGAATGTTTTTGTGATAAATATTCAATGAAATTATTGTAAGCACGAAACACAATAGAAATTATTTAAGCTCGAAAATTTAGATGAGGGAAAAACTCAGATTTATGAGACTGCGCTTAAAATACCTTTTAGTGAGTCAATCTTAGTATTTTGAGTCGTGAGTTTATACCAATATTTTGTCGAGTTGGTGATGTTAATACCTGCTTGTATATATTCGTAATCTGACATATGCATTTAGTACAGCAGTTAAGCTTTGTAATCCGAGGGACAGTAAGTACTAGGATACTCTGGTTAGTTTCCCTTTAGTTGTCTGGAGCTACAGAGAAACCTAATATTCCTCGCAAACTAACATTAGGTATTATGACGTCTGTGTATTTGAGTGTACTGTAAGCATCAAATTCAACACGAAGCAGTGGCCAGATGTAGGTACGCATATTATATTCATAGTATATGTGACGTTATCTATGAAAAGGGACCTTATTGTCGATGGCGCTTACGCCATTGTTAACGAAGCTCCAATATTAATATTAAGCTGCGCGACGCTCTGTGGCGTAAGCGCCATTGACAATAAGGTCCCTTTTCATAGATAATGCCTCATATTCTTTCCAAAATAAATATATTCCATCGAATCAATATATATTATCATAAGTAAGAGTAGCTAAAAATATATCACAAGATGCACAAGATCTTATGTTATCCGCCTGGTTCCAGAAGCAATTGTTTTTTTTTAATTTGTTTTTCTTTCTATTATTATTATTTATATTATGAAATTAACTTTAACTTTGGATAGGTATTTACAACTTCCTCGTAAGGACAGTCCTACCTGTAATACTAATTACTTTAATTTTAATAATTTTGACAAATAATTGTTTTTGTTTTTGGTTCAAAACAAGAAATTCAACCATATTTTTTCCAGTATTGATTTCAAATTCAACTGATAGGTACGTTTTTTTTATTAAGAGAGCCTTAGGAGCGTACCGCTGAACAAATGTTGGTCATTTTGAAGAGTACAGACTACATTTTTTGCGTGTTACTGGCCATACCCGGTATACCTAATTTTATATATGTACCTACATAATAGTCCTTGCTAACTCTAACATTTATGTACTTGATTAATATCTTGATAGTAATTTGGAACACGAAAGACGATTTCTTGAGATAAACTTGATTTATAATAACTTGATAGGTGAGCACACTTATAGAATAGCGAACGTGAATATGTTTTGAATGAATAGGTGCTTATTGACTAATTACGAAACTTTTATATAAAACTAAATGCTGATGGGGCAAATGAACAATATGATGCATGTGCAATTTACTGTAGGTACACCATACGAGTATATGTTTGTGCTAACGAATAATTTATTTATATGTGACGTTCCACGGCAAAAGGTATCTTATCGCGGCTGGCGCTTACGTCGCATAGCGCCGCAATAATATTGGAGCGGCGTTAATGATAGCGTAAGCGCCAACCGCCATAAGGTACCTTTACCGTGGGACTTCACATATTCTATTATATTCTACATAGAGGTTATGGTAATGTATCCAAGGTCTCACCTGATTGCACCCCGGATGTAGTACGGTGACGTCTGGTGGGGGCACGGGGGCCATTTTCTCGTTTCGCCGCCGCAAAGTACCGCCTGTGGATTGCCGATCCAAGGGAACTGTGGACAAAACAGTACTCTTGGTTGTGTATCAAACTGTGGTTGAAAACACACAAAACAAATATACATTTCTTTAAAAAAATTAGAAATTTAGTGGTGGGCACATTTTTCCGTTTAGTTGATGAAGTCAATGAAGAACAATCTCACACCTGAGGTACCGAAGATCGGGCAAAGTGGAAAGGAAAGCGGACCCTGGCGCTAGGCCGGGAAAACGTCCGTGGTGGAATGTCATCCTAGTCGATCCCAGTGCGCCCTCACGAACGGCAGAGGGTGAAACGCCGGAGTGGGTTTAGTGGGTAGGGCCGAATTTTCCCCCTCTCTTGTCAGGAGAGGGGAAAGGAGCGGCGAGTCCCACACACCGTGCGTAAACGCATACCCACTCCGTCAAAAAAAAAGGCCGGGAAAACGCAAGGGTTTTTTTTTGACATAATGCTTTTTGTTGAGGGTCAATCGGTCCTCGCTAGGAGTACGGGCGGCCGATTGCCTTTAAGATTGTATTATTTATTAAATGATTTTAAATTATCTAGTATACCTTATTATTTAGTATACCTTATAAAGAGTCGAGGGCTTCTTCTTCTTCAACGCAAGGTTGAAGAGGAGAGTTGATGAAGTCAAAAGTAAGTAATTAATGTAAGACTATGTGACAGAGACCCATAACTAGTTGGGGAATCAGTAGGACAACAATATTAATATACTGATTTAATGAGGGCGCGCTGGATGGACGATGCCCTCAGAATTGAGCAATATTAAACCAATAGGTACTACTGTTCCAACTAATTGTCAGAAAAACCAAAAGGATTATTTGATGGTGTGTTAATTATGTTATGTTTTATCATAAATATTCCAAGGCTTGACTTAAGAATTTTAACAATGTAAAACCAATAGGTACTACTGTTCCTAATATTCTCAGAAAAATCAAAAGGATTTTTGATGATATGTTTAGTAGTTGGTTTGATCACAAATATTCCAAGGCTTGGCTTAAGAATTTTAACAATGTAAAACCAATAGGTACTACTGTTCCTAATATTCTCAGAAAAATCAAAAAGATTTCCAAGGCTTGACTTAAGAATTGAACAATGTAAAACCGTATTGGTACAGTTCCTAAGAATCTCAGAAAAATCTCTTCTGCTTTCTTCTTCTAGTAGTTTGTCTGATCCTAAATGTTCTTACCATCAATTCCATAGCTCATAGGCGGACTGGCGACGTGAGAAGGTGATCCACTCATGCCGTTCAGCATGTGCTTCTGAAGTGGCGCTGCTCCGTACTGCTGAGGGGGGGTTGGAGTTCTTCCACTCTGCTGCAAATAGGGCACCATTAAATAGTCACCATCTTATCAGTCTCTGTACAGTCGCCATCAGATATATCGGAGCGGCCGACGTGCCTAAAAATATCTGAACACGCACCTAGCGCCATGACAATAGAGGCGTGATCAGATATTTATGACCTTGGCCGATCTGATATATTTGATGGCAACTGTACCAGCTGCAAAAGTACAGCCAAAGAATTTAATTTCCTACCCATTTTGTAACTTGTCACAGTGACAATAGTATGAGGACTCTAGCGACTTTCATATTGAAATACTAAAAAGTACGGAACCCTCGGTGGGCGAGTCGGACTCGCAGCTCGCTGTACGTGGCATACTCGACACAGACCTTTATTAAATGTGTTGGGGATATAGTCTCATTTCCTTTTGAGATGGAGAGGTTTACTCACGATGGATTTACCATTATCGAAAATTAACTAGTAACACAAATGTTGTTTTAAGCATCATTCCCGAAAAACCTATTGATTCTCCCTCTGATTTGGAAGCAAGCCGTACTCTGATACATTATCGAAATTAATAAAGTAAAACGTTTGCTCAAGAACTAGACTGTGAATAAATCCTGACTGAAAATAAATACACATTGATTTAGGTCTATTTGCTAAGCTCAAGTCTATAAAGAATTTTTATATTTTTTCAAGAACTGTAGATACCTACCAAATTAATCTACTCTGAGAAACCTATTTAATTCTGTTCATAAGTTTAGATCAAAATTTGATGCTAACTTATTAGCAGGTTGTTATCTTCAATACGATCTTCGTCGAATAAGTCTTCAACATTACGCTTACTTGCTAGAGTTAGACCAAGATAATTCTGCAGTGCAGTGCGAGTGTTATTTTAAACGTCAAACATGTATGAAATTATGACGTGTAAATAACACTTGCATCGCGTGTGCTAGTGCTAAAATCGTTGGATGGTCTAACTCTAAATATAAGAGATAATAATAATTTATTATTAAGTAGGCATATTACACTGCGCTTATGAACGTCAAATAAAGCTACACCGGCTCCAACCCTACACCTCTGCCTCGAGAAGATTTAAGTCTTATTTATTAACGGCTTCTTGTGCCTTATCCCATATTTTTTTTCTTTTTTGGGTTTTGTACCCAAAGGGTAAAACGGGACCCTATTACTAAGACTCTGCTGTCCGTCCGTCTGTCCCCAGGCTGTATCTCACGAACCGTGATAGCTAGACAGTTGAAATTTTCACAGATGATGTATTTCTGTAGCCGCTATAACAACAAATACTAAAAACAGAATAAAATAAAGATTTAAGTGGGGCTCCCATACAACAAACGTGATTTTTGACTGAAGTTAAGCAACGTCGGGCGGGGTCGGTACTTGGATGGGTGACCGTTTTTTTTGCCTTCTTTGCATTATGGTACGGAACCCTTCGTGCGCGAGTCCGACTCGCACTTGCCCGGTTTTTTTATTTCGAAGTGTGGAAGCTGAGCTTACCTGTTGCTGTAAGTACTCGCCGATGAGAGGCGGGTAAGAGAGGTAGCGGTCGGAAGCCATGTTGTAGTAGGAGCCATCCAGCGGTGGCATGGGCGATGGTGCTGGGACGTAGTTCTGCTTGCCTGTGAACAATAAATTGTGTTTAATTTTAAGATTTACCTCCGACTTTTCGAGGACTTCAACAACTCAACTTGAAAGTTTCAACTTTACGGCTCGGCCACGATATCGAGCGACTTGCGACGGCGGGAGCGATAACCATAGGTTGGAGCGAAAGGTCCGATCGCTGTGTCACGCTCCAACCTACGGTTATCGCTCCCGCCAGCGCAAGTCGCTCGATGTCGTGGCCGGGCCGTTAGCTACTCTTCTCCGAGACCACGGGGACAACGCCGTCCTCGTAACGTTGGAGGTAAATATTAAACTTAAATACACGATTAAGTCCCGTTGTACATTTCAATAATGTGTAAAAATCTTGAAAGTCTAAATCAGTGTGTAATAAATTGTGATATTTTGAATTGTAGTCACACTTAAAATAAACGTATAGTATGGAATTCACTTCTTGCAAATCTATTCCGAGCTTACTATAAAATCTTTTTAAATCGAGAGTGAATATCTTTAAGGTAAGCATGCTCCATCCTAGATTGCATAGGCACGAATAGTATGAATATTCTGAGATGATTCACCTCAAACCCTTGTCTGGTAAACAAACTTTGTTTCTTTTATGCAGAGCGGTGAGCTCCCATCTTAGGCACGTGGCAAAGAAACTATGTCGTTTAAAAAGCAACTGTATCGTTTTATTGTTAAGGTTCAAATCTATGTAACAGCTCATTCAAGATATGTCGGACCATCGACCACCCCAATGTTTTACTCATATTATCAAGTGAGATTGTGGTCGAATGCCCACCTTTTTCCAATAAAAGAAAATATTATCTTACCTGCGCTACGGCCAAGCGTGCTATGCCCACTCATATCCTTATGCCTATGTGGATGCGGCAGCGTCCTAGCATGATCCCCTTCATACACGGCATAGTTCGGAGGGGGGTAGTCCAATGGTGGGGGGATGACTAAACCTTGGTCGTCCATTAGGTAGGCGTCGGTTTGCTGGAAGGAACAAAGGAGTTTAGAATTGTTTTTTTAATCTCATCCTAATTACTTAAAGCTGTGCTCTTGTTGATGCATCACAGACTTATGTACTAAAGGCGATGATACGTAGTTTTGCTAACGGGTCACGTCTGCCGCATGCATCCGGTAGGTGGTCTAGTATAGCCACCAAGTGAATGCTGCAAAATAAGCGCAGACGTGGTAGACCCAGACGGAGATGGCGGGACGGCTTAGCGCCACTTGCACCAACCCGGGGTTAACCGGTTAAACCTTGTACCCTTGGTACCAGTAAAATTTGTCAGTGGGTTAACGGTTTAGCCGATCGTGCCAGTGGCCCTTAAACACCTTCATTAATAACTGGCCAGAAAAAGCAAAACAACGGGAGTCGTGAAAATCAAGGGAAAGGCCTTTGACTAGCAGTAGGACACTATTAAGCGTTAAAAAAAAGTTTTATCAATATCAATGAACTGCAACATTGATAACGGGACATGATAATAATTTTCACCTGCAGCATATGTCTGTTCGGCATACTCGGCACCTCAGGTATCGGCGGCGGTTGCCTGTCATCCATACCCTCATCTTGTGAATACGTTTCTGACTTTTCAGACACAGAACTTAGCGTTTCTCCCGTCATAGTGTCGTTGTAGGAGGATGGAGCGTACATCTCTATCGTTGCTGATTTTGAAGCTTGACCGGCTTGTTCTGCGAAAAAATATTAGAAGTTAGAAGTGAAATTTATGAATAGAGATGAAAATGTGAGTATCACCTCACGTTTTCATCTTTGTTTGTGATTGATCCCAAAAAGGGGGTGTGAAAATGATATAACTAAGGTTTATTTTTGTGTAATATCTTGATTAGCGTTGAATTCAACGTTATAAGCACTTATGGCATATAATTATTATTCAAAATGTTGAATTGTATATTGACGCAAAATTTACAACATACTGTGAAACTAAAATTGTTAAGATTTTCCATATTATAGTGTAAGGTATTTATCAGTCGTCTAAACGATAACGAAATCATTGAACAAATACTAGTAAACTGCATAATAATTCAAATATCGGTAAGCGCCTTTCGTCATTTATAATTTCAATTACCAACTCTAAATCAGTGCAGCCAAAACCACTTCAATGGTATAAACAAATTTCAATACCAAATTAATTTCAAGCATAACTTTGCGAAGCTTTAACTGGTGCGGTATTCAGACTTTAATATTTGCTAATGTTTTGATATTGTTATGATATACATATATAGTTAAGCATAAGGGAACGATTCACAAAGCATTATACTCACAACCATATCAAAACCATGTCATTCAATAATCTTTACATATTTAATATTTTCTATATTTTATAATCTGAATAAGTTTCTAAGATGCCGTTTATGATTTCACTATTCGTTAAAATTTTGATCTTGTTTTGATAGGACCTTGACGTTGCGCGAAATGCAATCAAAGCCAATAAAAATTGTTGGTCTGAATCAGCTTCCTAGTATGCAGAAAATACATGAAGCATCATGATTGAGTGCAATGCCAGAGGGTAATCAATTAAATCCGATTATCTACGTTCACAGTCGAGTAAACTAATCGACATGAGAATCATTAAGTGCGAACGCAAGGGGTTGAAATTTGAACGCTGACGGGGTTGAAATTAGGTTGAAAGTCGCTTGTGTGTGTTGAAACTTTATGGTTCATTTTTGCAGTGTAAGCATTTTAGCGTTGAGTTTGCATTGAGTACTTAGCAGTCGATTTTTATAAAGTTAATAAAGTAAACTTGTTTACGACTAATAATTTAAAACGACATTTAAAGGCACTATAAAGACTATATTACTCGTATATATCTAATAATCATTACTAAACAAACGAGCGTATAGACATAATTAAATAGCGTATAGATATAATTAAATATCTTATAAATTCTCTGAACAATTTTGTACCAAACGTTTTTTGCTCAGACGTAGTTAATGATATAGAGTCTGTAAAAGCATTAAATTTTAATGAAGGTTCAGAGCGAAATCAATATTAATACAGCCTAAATCAATGTTAATTTAACCTAATGTATGCAGTGCATATTAATGGAAAAGAAAATTGGAAGAAAAATGAGAATGGTTCATTATTCTTATAGGTTGCTAACTGACGTGATGAATTATTTTAAGATAACCAATTATCACTGACAAAGGAACACGCGAAGTGTATATTTATATTAGCAGAAGATCTGCAATAAATAAGTACTTAATAATTTTTCTGTCGAAAAGAAAGTGAAGAATGAGGGACTGACATTCTTTTAAACGTTTGTTGGTAAAAAATATTTAATTAGTGACAAGAACGGAGATAAACTATTTACCTTTTAACACAATTAAATAATAAAAGTAGCTTATAGGGACTACGACACAGAAACTAAATTTTGTAACATTACTACTTAACACTTGTAGCTAATCATCACAAATGATACAACAATCCAAAGCTTTGCACAATTTTACTCAATTCTGCGGAAATAAGTAAAATAACTGATTTGCAAGACCGAAGTGATCCAATAAGTGTTCCTTGAACAAAGCTTTGCACGGATATTAAAATTGGCAGTTATCAAAATAATGAATTGACAACAAAAGATACGAAAATGTTTATTATCAAAGCTTCAGATTAAAATAAAAACAAAGAAACTCACCTTTCAACCGTCTAGATCGGCGTTTAAAAACAAAACAAGCGACTAACGCAGCATTAACCAAGACTAGAAGTGCCCCGGTGATAGACACATAGACAACTACGCTCTTCGACACGTCGGCCGTTTCTACGTATTCTGTACTCACTACGTTCAACTCGCCTACTTCTGAAGAAGCTTTAAAGAAAAAAAATAAACAAAATCATCAAATGCATAGTGGAAGCTTTTTTAAAACATCTTTATTGGCAGACTGTATCCTATTAGAAATTCTCTTAAATTTTTTAAGAACAAAAATTCTAGCAAAGAAACTCAAGTTATTAAGTCGAAAAACCGTCGACAGAAAAAACGTGGTTTATCTGAATCATACAGATTTGATTTGATTCGATTCAAAAGCAAGATTTTTCTATTAAACACAGCAAATCTAATATATTTTACTTTAGTAGAATCGACTAAAAAGTAAAGCTGCCAGTAAAGATCCTTTAAAATTCTACAAACTAATTACCAAAGACAATGATCCTTGTCGTTTATAACTAAACACATAGTCGAGAAACATTCACATCAAAAACATCAAACATCACACCTCTGATCCTTTTATTCGTCCTCCTGTGCAGACAGAATCCTATCAACAATACATTCAGCAGAATGAGCGCAGTACCAACGATGGTACCAGTTATGATGAATACGCCGGGCACATTGTAATTATATTCTTCTGAACTTGAATGTACTGATGATGGGACGAAGTCTGGTGCGTGGAAAAAGGTTGGAAATTTTCATTAAAAAAATGTTTTATTTTTTAACTTTTATTTATGATAAAATAATTGGGGTATATGTTCCACTGGTCAACAAAAGCTATATACATAAAAAAAATATTGGTTTAAGTAGTTCACAAAGAAGTTTTTAAAATCTGAAACTAAATAGTATAGGTACTTAGATAAAATACAGAATAATATTTTATCTGATACAAAACCAGGAGTGCAGTTTTTTTGCATTATAATATTTTGCATTAAGTTATTTTAAGTTAATCTCCATACTGTAACTAGTATTAATTTGAAATTAATTTTGTGCCACCAGGTTCTTTATATTTTATTTCATAAAATTATAAAGATAAATGTAAAGTTTGTTTTCAGTATACTGTAGCGGTACATAGCAACTTCTTAATAATTCTTCTTCCTTCTTCCTCGCGTTATCCCGGCATTTCGCCACGGCTCATGAGAGCCTGGGGTCCGCTTGACAACTAATCCCATGATTTGACGTAGGCACTAGTTTTTTACGAAAGCGACTGCCATCTGACCTTCCAACCCAGAGGGTAAACTAGGCCTTATTGGGATTAGTCCGGTTTCCTCACGATGTTTTCCTTCACCGAAAAGCGACTGGTAAATATCAAATGATATTTCGTACATAAGTTCCGAAAAACTCATTGGTACGAGCCGGGGTTTGAACCCGCGACCTCCAGATTGCAAGTCGCACGCTCTCACCGCTAGGCCACCAGCGCTTATTAATTGCTATGCATTAATTATACTAAGAAAATTAACTCGTCTCATCCGCGGAGCTCTTCTTAATAATTTATGCCTTTTCCTTAATTATTTACTAAGATTTCTTTGAGAAAAACCATCAAACGGAATGGTAATTCTTTAAAGTGTTTCGCATTTTTGTTTAAGTTAATAACCTTCAACTCAGCGATAGTAATTGTTTCTTTAGAAGCCTTAGTACTTTTTTGATATTTACATGGATAAGGAAATCGAATGATGACATTATTTTTTATTATAAAAGTTTTTGTCTTTTTCAATATAGTTTCGTCATTAAAATCTTAAATAATCCTAAGTAATCTCAAAAATAATGGTAACAAAAAAAAAACGCGATTAGTTCGCCCGATGATATAATATAATTTCATTTGTTATTCATTATTTCAAAATTGTTCTATTGTATAGATTAAAAAAAAAATTGATTTAGTTACTGTAGTAGCTTAAGATGCAATATTTTTTGTACATATCTCAGTCTACCTATATCAGTCAAATTATTAAACTTTCTTGGCCAGTTTACTTTTTTGTGTTTGATTTGTTTTAACTATCAAACCAGTGGAACATAATTAAATTTTAATATTTTAATCAAAACTATAAAAGTATCCAACTTACTAAGTGTTGTAGCTTTAGTATCATCCGGCCTATATTTGCTCTGCCCTATTTTGTTAAGCGCCATAACGGAGAAAACGTAGTCTGTATTCTTCTCCAGTCCACTAATCGTATACGACGTAGCGTTCCTTGGTGATACGTCTTCGTATCTATATGTTTCTTCGTAAGGTTTGCTGGAAATTGAAGTAAAATAATTTAATCTTGCAATGTCATATAAAGTGTGGCAGGGACCATATTTAGCAGTGGACGGCTATGTTGATAAAATTATATTATTCTACATCAATAATTGTATATTAATTATACATCATTTTTACGTAAATATTTGTACGACGAATATGTGCGGATTGGACAGTCCAGCCGCATACAGCAACCCCCAATAATGACGACATAAAGAAAAAAAAATACAAGTTGATTTTAAACTTACCGATATCTAAGTCTAAACCAAGTAGGAAGGCCACCGTCAAACCCTGGCACCCATTCCAAAGTTACTGAGTTATACGTTACGTTTGTCACCGATATTGACATCACTTGATCTGTGAACAAAATCAACGATTAGAAAAATAAAATAGCATTTAAAATAACATAAAACGTAATTACCTAAATTAAGTAGATACTTATGCAAAAAACCTACCTATTTATTAAACATATTTTAATTTTGGGCAGTACAAAAGTGCGGAAGTACTCCTAATACTTGGAATTGGTTTATGGAATATAAATAAAGTACCTATACGTTATATAAATGGAAAATAAAAAAAAACAAAATCTGAAGAATTATATATCGTTTTTACTAGAACGGACTTAAGGTGAATTTTTTCACTGAAAATGTAAAGAACAATATACCAAATCGATCCGAAGCAGAAACAGAATTGTTAAACAACACTAAAAACCGTAATATAATAGATAAATTATAAGTTACAAGGTCCTTTTAAAACTAAAACAACACGAGATTTACTCAACTTACCTGGTGCACTAGTGATATCCAACTTAACTTTCGCCGTATCAAATCCCAGCTCGTTTCTAGCATCACATACATAAGACCCATAATCTGACGAAGAAACGTCGTTAATCAGAAGAATGGACATGTACGTGACTGGGTCGATTTTGTGGTATTCAGCGTAGTATTTCGTGGAAGTGTTTACTGGTAACTTTGCTCCGCTTTTGGACCATGTGAAATTCGGTGCTGGAGCTGATTTGCACCTAAATAAAGATTAAATTGTTAGCAAAATTTTAATAAAACAAATTGGTTTAATTTTAATTTGATATATAATTATCATATTCAATGTAAAATATTGATGCTATTTAGAATTTTAATAGCAATATATATTGAACATAAAAGTGATAAACATATTCACATTTCCTACTACAATTGAAATCAGTGTATCGAAAGGAGATAATGCCTCAAAGTAAATAATATTCCCGTAATTTTTACTTCACTAAGCATCTTTGGCATTATGTTTATTTTTTAATTTTCTGTTTGATATTAATTTTTCGCAATATACATTTATCAAAATATACGTCTTAAGCATTATGATATTTTCTTCAATTTTCTATTTGAAATTAATTTTGTAAATACATATAACATTATCAAAGTGTATACGTACTTGCAAATCAGTCTTCCAACTTGTCCAACATTTGAAGCAGACTTGCTTAAATTCGGAGCTGTATCCATCGTAGGCTGAGTCTTCACTACTAACATTACTTCTTGCTTACTCTCTCTTTCACCTATACCATTATTTACAACACATTCGAAATTGCCTACGTCATCTTTGGTAGCTTGATTTATAACTAAATAACTAGTGAGATTCTTTGAGTCAAAACTGCTAGATGTTCTTGATTTGAAGTTGTAGTCCTTTCGCTCCCATCGAATATGTTCGGCAGTAAGAGGGTTACCTGAGGAATGTTAAAGTAGCGTTTATCTTCTGGTTTAGTAGAATAACGAAGACAAGTAGCTTTACTCGTATATGTGGTACAATTTTGTTCATAAAATTAAATAAATCCTTAAAAAAAACTACAAATAATAGAAGACCAAGAATAGAGCCTTGGGGCACTCCGCAATAAGTAGCCAGCATGTTATTTTAGAAGTATGGGATCAAATGTGTGCAAAATGTGTTTTTAGTCATTGAAGCCTGATGTTGATTAGACTTCATACACTCATTTGAATCTCATCACATTTGTACACACCAATTTACCAGTCGTAAACATCAATGATGTTTCGTACGATAAGTTTATAAGTTTTGAAACTGTACGCCTTATTTACGTGAAAAACATTGCATGACTACAAAAAAATGCATTATTACAAAAAAAAGACCATAGGTACAATTTTCTTATTTTATTCTGTTACTATTGTTTTACCACTTACCAGTAGCAGTGCATGCTAGTGTGGCGTCTTCACCAGAATTTCGTATTTCGTTTTGACTGACTGATACTACACTGGCTGAATCTGTAACAAAAAAATAGTTATTACTTATGTTGTCAAGCGAATTGTCCACATGAATGAAAAGTTTTTATTGAAATCGATGTCTCCTTATATACTTGTAGTATGTACTTCTGAGCAGTAACATGAATATCGCCAAAAAAAAACTCTTTGGTCTGGGATTAAACCAAAATAAACCTACATCGTCTAAATTGATTCAACAGTTTAAGTGTGCAGAGGTAACTGACAGAATAGTTATTATATATAGAAGATTCTTTAAACTCACAATGAACTGAAACGCTGATGTTAGCCGTAGCGGCGCCCTGAGAGTTGACAGCTTCACAGGTGTATACTCCGGCATCGTTACGGGAGAGACGCGTGATATTCAGCATGGAGCCTTCAGATACTATGCGGTCGCCTGTTGGAACAAATAATGCATTAATGCCATTACAAACTGAAATTGATTACCTAAAAAGTGGCAAGTCCTTAAGATAGAAACCAGCTCTAGTGAATAAGGCCATCAGGCTAAATGTCCTAATTTCTAGAGCATAGTCGTAGTACCATATTATGGTTGTAAACTTTGAAAGCCATACTCTAAGGACTAATAGTATGTAATGGACTTGGCTCTCTAAGCATTGAGAGGGATTCAAATCTCCAAGGGATCCTGGTACCTATAGCGAGAGAGAGAGATGGTACTTTGCTAAAAGTAAGATCGGTTTGTTGAGAATAATAAATAATATAAGAAGAAAGCTTGAAAATCTACTACTATACAAAAACAACAAATTCATCAAAAACACGATAGAAGAAATAAATAATTTAAGAAAATTAAGGAATGCGTACAATGCGTACATGGATTAAATAGATGGAAATGTGAACGTTGTGCCGTTTTAGGCTGTTAACGAGAAGGCGGAGGATAGGCATACATGAGATTTGCTCGGCCGTCAAAATCCAACACTAATGATGATAAGAAAAAAACCCTTTAACTCCTGTACTTACTAGCACTGCTGTACGATGACTGCGTGATAGGCTGGCCATCCTTAGTCCAAGTATACGTGATGCTGCCAGGGTTTCCGTCAGCTCGCAACACGATGATGAGAGGTTCGTTCTCAACGCCCACTGTAGTAGGGGGAGTATTCTCATCGAAGATTGGCGCGTCTGTTGGAAGAAAAATATTTATTTAATTAAAAGCGGTAAAGGTAGGTAATCAAGGAATTTGATTTCTGTGCAACTTGGTATCTTGTCCCTGTGACAATATATTGAGCTAGCAGCTTTCATATTGATTGTCACTATGACAAGGATCCAGAGTGTCAAGGTCACATAGTATAAATTAGATTCCTTGGCTGTGCTTTGTGTGGTGTAAAAGGAACTAAGACACTTAGTAGGTAGTCCCTTTTTTAAGTTTTGTAGTCAAATTATGAATAGTAAGTCTGGCTGTTCTTTACAGGCATTGTAGCCAGAATTAATTGCTGTTACATCGCAGATTTTTTCATATTTACATATGTCAAAATTTCCATAATTGCGTGTATTTTCCTATAACCTGTGTATAAACATTAGTTTTATACACGGAAAGATTTATTTTTGTAAGCATGCACGAAAATATATTGCTCAAAAAAATATAACGGCAAAAACAAACGCCGTTGTTTGCAGTTGTCAGTATGGCTAGAAAATACAGATTTCAAAAAATGACTTTAAAACTGAATACGAGGCAAAAAATGTTGGATTATGTTATGTACGACGGCCGACGGATGTATGTATGTATTTGCTTGCATTAACAATTCAGAATATCGAAATTGTGGCATTTGTTGCCTATTTTTTGTTTTATCGATGTTTGTAATCCATGGTATATCCGAATTTCGGCAGGTAAGATCAAACCTGGTGAATTGGTAGTATTGTTTTTGCACGTAAAACAAGTGGCTAATAAATACACAAGTTTTGTTTCGGAATCTCGTTGAGTTTAATTAATGTTTTATTATGTACCCTCGATTGCACAAAAGTTAAGTGGAAGCGACCCCTAATAGGGACAAGTTAAGCTAGCTTGTCCCTTTAGTACTAATTATTTGTGTTTTTTGAATGTTTCTTTTTTGTACAATGTACTAACTAGTACTTACATAACACTTTCAACGCCGTAGCATCGTGTACGCTCCTCTGCAAGGCTTCGTTCATCGCCTGACATGTATATACAGCTCCGTTCATGTCCTTAGTGACGTTCAGTTTGAGCTCCATGGTTGATAGTGTCCCGCCGTATAGACCTTGGTTCATCTTCATTGGGAGACCTGGAAAAATTATATAATTTATTATTGATGAATATTTCAGTCTTACTCGTAAGTATGACTTAAAAAAGAAACTTTAAAAGAAAGACCAGTTTTAAAGAATAAGACTTAAAAGACGTTTAGTTGTATTCCTAGTCCTGAAAATTTGAAATAATCAAACAATATTGAAAAAGATTTTGTTGTGGCTTTTTCACATATCTTAAATTTATAGTTGCTTTTACAATTATGGCCAAAAGAAAATCTCTGGAAGAAACTTAAATATTGTAAGCAACAATTTTTTTTGGGAAAACTGTTCTTTCTTAGTATTTAATCAAGATTCAGATTTAATTTGATATATTTATTTTCAAATGAAAATTATGAGATTAAACGTCAAATGTATAATAAAATTAATTCAACACTACCTCTTCCTAATTCTAATTCAAACGTATGGCTATAAAGAGTCAAGGGAGAACTGAGAATTGAGAATACAATTCAAAAAAGTCTAATAAACCATAATAATTCAAAGGTTTCGCTACCCTTCTTATCTGCCACACTGTGTGTAATAAAACCCAAAAAGTTCATAAACATTAATATTAACTTCAACTGTAGTTCTTATTTCACAGCTAGAGTCGTAAAAAATTTACTCTTCTGTAAGCGTTTTTGACAGAGTTGATATCATCTTTATGTGCCGTTAAAAAAACTTCATTTCACTGCGTTTATTCTTTGTTGGATTCAGTGAAGGAGATAAATTCTGCTTTAATAATTTGATATAGTTTAAAATTCTGACGTATAAATAACACTTGCACTGCGTCTGCTATCAAAATCATTGCAGATTTATCTTGGTCTTACTCAATGAACGCCACGTACTGTACTATACCACCACCTCATCTATACCACCCATCCTCCAAAACATCATCACAAGCTCATATTCATCACCTATCATCATCATTTATCATAATACATCATTATCCCAGTGTCACATAATTCATGAGAGCTATAAAAAAATCCCAGACCTTACGGATCCACCCGTAAACATCGCGGGGACTAGATCCGAAAATTTAAATTAATATATAAAAAAAAACTCTTAATTGCATTGCTGACTCAAGATCGTATCAAAATAATATGAAAACCATGATCCCGATTTTGATTTTAATTTCTTATTATGGATATGATCTGTATGTCGTCAGAACAATAAATCAAAATCAGGATCTGACTACATTTCAAAGTTTACAAACAGAATAGGCTTTTCTCTTTGATAAAGTTTATTAAGCGTGAGGTGGTAACGCTTTAGAGTTAGGCACTAAAATGTAGCGACTGAAAAGACCACAGTAAAGAAGTTTTCTTTAAAATTTACCGTGAAGAACTACTTTTGCCATCTAAAGAGAAATTAACGGACTTTTTATTGTGCAATCAACTTTGTGATACAAATTATGAAAATGTTCGTTAACTCTTCTTTAAGTTTCATTCTTGTTTTTATGCAAAGTAGAATACAATGCGATCGCGAAAATGTTTTTATACTACCCAAGATAAAATGTCTGCTTGCCCTTGTTCTATTCAGTCCCAAGGGGTCAGCATCTTGAATACACTGTAAGTAAAATATTCGTAAAATCATCAGTGGTTTGATTTCTATTGGTAATAAAATGTTACTTGCAGTTAATTTCGATTGCAAACCTGTTAAAAATAATACAACCGCGGAAAAAAAATAGGTCGCGCAAAACTTAAATATAAGATAGGATATGAACTCCTTCAACTCATTATACAAGGAACGAGGACGTTAGACGAGGACGTAACTCATGCTTCAAAAATTTCCGAACATAGTTCAAACAGAGCACACGCTCATTATTCCGCGCAGCTGTGTCTAAAGTTCGTGAGGCCCTCATGATAGCCGACTTCAGGTAGAAGATGCTACTGGAAGGAAGAAGAAGATAAGAAATGTTACCTTGCACGGGTATGCCATCTCGCCACCAAGACAGTGTTGCTGGCGGGTTGCTAGCTGCCGATTTGCAAGATAATGTGGCTTCGATTCCCGGTTTGAGCTCGCTGGGTTCCGTCGTCACTTTCACGGTTTCTGGAGCGACTGTTAATAAAAAAAATGTAAGGTGCAAATATAACAGCAAAATAAATCTAAAATATTTCAACCTAAGTGATTGACAAGTTTAAATACATAGAGAGAAGAATTTATGAAGATCCGTAGGTATTTAAATATAAAATAAATAACAATTATGATAGTTAACCCTTTGTACAAGAAAAGCTAGGTTCAGACTCTGAAGGCCAGATTTATTTTTATTTATATTAATAAATCATACTGTTTATTCCAAAACATCGTTAGTTAGTCGACTTTTTGATTATTATGTTGATCTTTCAAGCAGAAATAAACTAAAAAGGCCAATTAAATTATAACAATATTTACAATATCAAAACTTAAACTAGAGAAATATCTACGATACGCAAACTCAAAAGCCAAATAAAGGACTTAGAATAATTATTTTAGTTAACAAATGAAAGTAAAGTCAAACTGTAAATGTAATTAATGTTTAAAATTTGTGTTGCTAGCTTTATTAGAATTTGTATAAGACATTATGTCGTAAGAAAATTTTAATGTTAAGTTTTTATTAGCATTTCGTTAATATTAATTAAAGTTTATTTGTTCATTTGTCCTGCCTCGTTTTGTATCTCTCTTTTCTTTATAATTAGTATGCTAATGTGATTCTGTTTTTCAATAATAAGTATCCTTTCAATGAATAATCTTCCTCGTCTCTCTGTATCTTTGCCTAAGCTGTATCTAGCATAACATCGTCATACAATTTGTTTTATCTGCCTAATTCTCGATCAATGGCATGTTTGGTCGTTTTGTCTCGATTGGCAATACTCCATACATCTGTCTGTCCACTTAAATTGAACATTTAAACAATGCTGAGCTTATCTCTACTCTACTGGTAAGTTAATAATAACCTTTCACCAGACGAAAGATTCTCAGGGTCTGTTTGGTCTGTAATAATCTTTCCAAGGGGGATCTTTGTTGAAATGATCTATTGCTCAATTGTCCTAATGATTTTGGTGAGTACAAAATGCAAAAAGGTTGATCCTATAAGTTATGTTTACCTGGTCTATAGCGGTTCAAATATTAATCAAATACTTACAATGCACATTCAAAGTAACGGTTTCGAACAGTGGTATCTCCGTGGCGCTGTTAGTGGCCTCACAACGATACTGAGCTTGATTATCAGTAACGTTGGCCAGAATGGAGATCTCAGCGGTGACAGACTTGTCTGCAGTGCGGGTTATGGTGTGAGGGATCTGTAGAAGAAAATTAAGATTTATAAAGAAAAATAATACAATACTCGTTATTGCACCCCTCACACAGTTTACAGTACATGTACAAAAACATATACAAAGACATTGGATAGAGGTAACAACAGAAAATGATAAGAATGCTTAGATAAATATTCCTAACTTCAGTCGTTTGGAAGATTTCAAATCAGTTCTCGATGAGTGATCTCATACTCTCTCCTCTCTGAACTAATGTTCTGGATAGGGATGAGTGGTGCCTGCTTAAATTGTAATGTCAGTCTTAGAAATTATAGTGTGAAAATGATTTAGAATATTACATTTCTGCCCCCCGCCTGTTGTTTCACTCTGTCTTCAAGTAATATTTGTGTTTTCATGTACATTTATTTTGAGATTGTGCAATAAAGAGCATTTGTCTAGTATTTTAGTCCCATATTTAATAGCAATGAGTTAAAGTTTCTAGCCGATTATATTCATCAACTACTAGAATTCCACAACTTATCCAATTATTGTTCATGAATTTTAATAATCAAATTTGCAAAACAATGATGAGTTGCAAAATTCTAAAAAAACTAAACAATTTTCTTATCCACTTTACTTTATTGCGTGTCTACCCTTTTCAATACAATAATGTTAGCAATTTAGACTTAGAAACTTTATCCCTAAGTCGCTATACCTATCCACTTAAATAATAATCTTGCGAATATGTAAGTAAAAACCCTTGTTTCTCTTTTTCAACAAAACAATTCTATAATCAGTATCTTTATTACTTCAGTGTTACATTTAAGTACGTTATGTTTGCAGATAAGTTAACAAGAACATTGTCCGAAAATCCTATTGCATTCAAATATTTAAGAAGTATAAAATTGACGGAAGATGGACGTTGGATGGATGGATGGAAGATGGATGGACAGCCGACCTTGTTAAGGTCGCCGGAAGACGCTGGATGCGGGTCGCTTCCAACCAGCACGTATGGAGATCCAAGGGGGAGGCCTATGTTCAGCAGTGGACGTCTTATGGCTGAGATGATGATGATGATGATGATAAAATTGAACCAAAATGCTTAAATTAAGCATGGTGATTTTAGACATTATTTTTGGTTTTGCTACAAACATTTATTCACTGTTCATAATTCTGTTACACAATAGTTCGTGTTAGTAACGAAACGGCCAATCCACATATTTTGACTGAGTGTAGCTGTAGAGTTTGTAAAGTTAGGGGCTTGAGGCTTGTAGAGTCAGAGGTTCCTCGTGAGGTCTGAGTGAGTGAGTGTGTGAGTAAGTGAGTGAGTGACTGAGTAAGTGAGTGAGTGAGTGAGTGAGTGAGTGAGTGAGTGATTCGTGAGTGAGTGAGTGGGTCGCGTCTTGGCTTGAATATATTTTTGGTGGTATCAAGTTCCTTCATTATTAAAAGATTTTGATATATTTTGCAGTTACTATACTGGTTACTTATGCTACGCTCTCACGCTTCGCCGACGTCCTTGGAAACACATTAGCTCTTATCTAAGGGCACTGCGATATAATAACATTTTATCTTTATTTGCACTGTTCCCACGTCTTTGTAAGAGTTGTCACAATATGTCCGTATATTGGGGACAGTTTGTGCAGTTCAAGTTTATTTACTCATCTTGTAATACCAGCTATGAACTCAAATAGATGTCAAAATATACGAAAGATGACCAAGGCCTCCAGTGCAAAGATGGCCAGAATACTTGGCTATCCGGGTCACGACGTACCTATTGCAACGCTTACGATGCCCTCTAGCCAATTCTAAGGTAAAACAGTGTGGTTCCGTAAGTTGTCTATCAAATTAGAATGTTCCACTCATCTCAAAGGTTAGCTGGAAGAGATCCCTCATAGGTCTTAAGTCAAATAGATTACCACCAACAGACAGGCCAATGGCAATGGGCAGGCCACATTGCGCGCAGAGAAGATGGCCGATGGGGTCGAAAAGTGCTCGAGTGGAGACCACGGACTAGCAAACGCAGCGTAGGACGTCCACCCACAAGATGGACGGACGACCTTGTTAAAGCCGCCGGAAGACGCTGGATGCGGGTGGCTTCCAACCGGTACGAATGGAGGTCCAAGGGGGAGGCCTATGTTCAGCAGTGGACGTCTTATGGCTGAGATGATGATGATGATGAGACAGGCCAAATTCTACACCTTTTCCGCTTGCAACATGGTTTCGTAGCTAATACTCATAGTTGATGAGGGTTCAAGTAAGCGTTGCGGAGGGTTGCAAGCTACATTTAAGCTAGCGTGGAAATACAAAAGTTTTTGATATAAAGCTCTTGTCTAAGTTTCGTGACTCGTGACGCATTGGTAACACTGATACTGTAATGTCATGTAAACGTTTTTATCAGTCCATACTATATATATAATTATTCACGTGCTCGTCGACGTCACCATCCCCCATGATGAGAATCTCGTGAAGGCCGAGAAGGACAAGTCCAGCAAGTACCTAGACTTAGCTCACGAGATAACCGCCATGTGGGATGTTGACTCGACGATCATTGTTCCTATAGTCGTGTCAGCGAACGGTCTCATAGCGAAGAGTCTCGACCAACACCTAGAGAGACTCTCGCTAGGTGGTTGGATCAAGGGTCAGATGCAGAAGGCGGTAATTTTGGACACGGCGCGTATAGTACGTCGATTCCTCACTCTGCGGCCCTGACCACCGGCAGCTTGGGCCTTGCCCCGCTGCCGGCGGCACCCTAGGTTAGGTTTTTTATAATGTGTTTATAATTTTTTTTTTATTGTTTTGTAAGTGTTTTTATATTTTACTTTTATATTCATATTATAATTAACCTAACTTAAGAAGAAAAATAAATAAAGAAAATATTAAAAATGCGAAAGTGTGTCTGTCTGACTGTCTGTTTGTCTGTCTGTTACTTCTTCACGCTTCAACCACTGAACGGATTTAGTTTAAATTTGGCATAGAGATAGTTTAATACCCGAGGAAGGACACAGGATAGTTTTCATGTCAGAAGTCATCCCTAAGGAGGATGAAAAGAGGGGTGGAAATGAGAAAAAATTATAAAGTGCCTGTTAATTGGTGTAAATAATTAAGCATATTATGCTCAAATTGCTATTAGATTTTATCCAGGCGCTGTACTTACTCTAGCTGCTGTTACTAATTCCACGCAGACGAAGACGCGGCCAAAAGCTAATAAATAAATAATTACAGTTGAGTCATACCTTCTTATCGTTTTTGAACCAAGTAAGCGTAGCCAGGGGATTGCCGCCAGTGGACATGCAGGCTAGCTTCTGGACCGTTCCGGCCTGCAGAGTGGTGCCTGGGATGTAGCCTGTGATCATCGGTGCTGAGGGGGCGTCTGTAACAATACAAGGCAAATATTAAAAAAGAAACCAAGGGATACTCGAACTCACTACCTTTTACTTAAAAACTTTTTTATGCTTAACTTTTTAGTTTAGTCCTCATTATGTTACTTATTAATTAGTATCTTTGTTACTTTCAAATTATCCTTATTAGATATAATTTGTGTTGGCTTTGTTCTTAGTATAAGTAGTACCTGTTAGTTTAGTATTATGTTACTACCTGTGAGTTCCTATAATTGGCTTTCTGTATCCACTATAATTTCTATGGTATTGTCATACGAGTAGCTGTTGGATCCAAATAAATAAAATAAAAATAAATAAACTATTTTTAGCAAATAGTTCTTATACGACCAACCCTTACCCTTATTATTTACTTAAGTTTTAAGATTTACCTCCGAGTAAATTTTGAAACTTAAATACGCGATTAAGTCCCGTTGTACAATAATAATTATGTGTAAAAATCGTGAAAGTTTAAATCGGAATTACGACCAAATTCAAATTTAAAATTTGCTAAAGATACGTCATGGATCGGATATACAGGGTGACTAAAATAACTGCATTCCCGTTGCCAGGGAGGTTTTGGGATTATACTGAGCAAGTTTTACTATGGGACCAACCCCGAAGTCACGAAAAAAAACGTTGGCTGTTTCTTACATTTTAAGGAAACTCAATAGGTTCTAGTCGGGATTTGACCCCATGACCTCATATATACCTACTCGTATACATAATTACGTACCTACCAGTGGCGGCGCGTCAAACATATTCATAGGCAAGCCGGGCTGATTTGGCTTACATATTTCCTTTACAACTCTGCTCAAACGAACAAACGTCCAAAAACAGGCAAGCCGGTGGGAATCGGCTTTTATGGACACGCCGCCACTGATACCTGCCTAATTTAATATCAGTTTATTTTAATTGTACTTATAGCCTGTTGAATACCTCAACAAGGAAACAAAATATTTAATGTTTTTACGCTCATTATGAATGTTATAAAACTAATATAAACTAAAACCTTTTACATCACAAAGCATTACTCAAACTCAACCATGTATCTGATGTTCAATAAAAAGTGTCATTTGCCCTGCGTTGCGATGTACAATGAAACCACACTAAGACTAACATTCGACCTTATACTGTTGAATTAAGGTTCGTATTAGATTAGCAACGTTCGTTGATGGAACATTCCCCGTGTTTTGTCGTCGCTTCCAGGCAAAAACTATTGTACGCGGTTCTGTTATGAGTTATGTGAAATGTAAAAAGTTTATAAATTGGTGTTAAAAATTTGTCATTGAAAATACAAACGATGATTTTATATGTAAGTTTTATTTCAACCGGAAATAAAATTGATGATTAAAAGTTAAAACGCAAATTTCCCGAGGTTTTGGATAGAAACTAATGTAGAACAATAAATTAAATTTAAGGGCCCCCCCACATCTAGCGTCTTTCGAGCGTCGGCGTCTGTCGGCGTCTGGTCAGCGCTATGGAAAATGACGTCGCTGCGTCTGCGAAAGCGCAGTTGCGTCGACGCTGCGTCGACGTTGCGTCGAGCAGCGGCCATAGAATTGTAGACGCCGACGCTCGAAAGACGCCAGATGTGGGGGGGCCCTAAATAATACACACACAGGCGTAAAGAGTACTCCCATCTTAAAGGCTGGCAACGCACTTATGTATCCCCTCTGGTGTTGCGGGTATTAATGGGTACCTTGATCCGAGATATATTACCTACATAAATATATACATTGGACTAAGATATATCACTAACGGTTCAAGAATGTTAAATTCTCAAAATCCAAGTTTGAAAATTCTTATTTCCTGATATCGAAATACAAAAAATATTCATTGGTTCGTTTTTCTATCCGTATAGGAAAAGTAGAAACTATGCAGTCACAAGATAAACTAAAGGAACTTATATTTAAGTGAGATATAAAGAGTCTCCACGTACCAAACATTAAGTAGAAAGTCTCTTCAACAGCAATGGATGGTGGTAAATGTAGTCTAACAACGAAGATTTCCAATTTTCAACCCTAATTCAATGTAGCTAAGGTTTAAAATAGTTAATGTGCTAATTATCGCACTAGTGCGGTAAAGTAGCTCCATACGTACTGTAATAGTACATTTCGATGCTAGTGCGGAAGGTATGTCATTACTTCACGAGTACCGAGATATCTTGCCACGAGCCGCAGGCGAGTGGCAAGACTCGGGACGAGTGAAGAATGACATTTCCGCACGTGTATCGAACGACGTTTTTTAATACAGTTGCGAAAAAATAAGAAAAACATTGTTAATCGTACACTAAACAAAAGTGGTAACAGTGACAGCTCGGTTAGACGTCGTCTTTAAGTATATTATATCTATGGGCGTTTGGCAGCTATTCCGTTCCATTCAGTCAACTTATTAAGAACGGAATTTTCAATATTGAATATTAAAAAATAAACGTGTTATAATGATGAAGAGGTAAGTAATTAAATATGAAATATGTAATATTTTTCGTATTCTTACATTAACGGTAGGTTTTTATGCTGATTACGACGTTTAAAGGAAACTAATATTAACACTCATCAATAAGTAGTCGTGAATTGGAACCAGTATAAATTTAAAAAAATTGGAAAAGTAAAAAGCACTAGTTCGAGATAACCAACTTTCCGCACGCTAAACAGCTACGTAAAGTAGCACTTTTTGAGCAACTGTATTAAAAAATACATAACATGATTTAAATATCATTCTGATATCAGCGTACGTTTGGATAGGCCCAATCATATAGATATCAGTTCAAAATATAACTTTGAAGGCTTCTTGATCGGCTTTAACACCTCAAATCCCCGAAATTCCCAGCATAATATAATTTTTAATACAGTTGCTCAAAAAGTGCTACTTTACGTAGCTGTTTAGCGTGCGGAAAGTTGGTTATCTCGAACTAGTGCTTTTTACTTTTCCAATTTTTTTAAATTTATACTTGTTCCAATTCACGACTACTTATTGATGAGTGTTAATATTAGTTTCCTTTCAACGTCGTAATCAGCATAAAAACCTACCGTTAATGTAAGAATACGAAAAATATTACATATTTCATATTTAATTACTTACCTCTTCATCATTATAACACGTTTATTTTTTAATATTCAATATTGAAAATTCCGTTCTTAATAAGTTGACTGAATGGAACGGAATAGCTGCCAAACGCCCATAGATATAATATACTTAAAGACGACGTCTAACCGAGCTGTCACTGTTACCACTTTTGTTTAGTGTACGATTAACAATGTTTTTCTTATTTTTTCGCAACTGTATTAAAAAACGTCGTTCGATACACGTGCGGAAATGTCATTCTTCACTCGTCCCGAGTCTTGCCACTCGCCTGCGGCTCGTGGCAAGATATCTCGGTACTCGTGAAGTAATGACATACCTTCCGCACTAGCATCGAAATGTACTATTTCGTGTAAGCATCCATCAAAATCAGGGTTGCCCCCGGTCCCGGGCGGTAATCGATTGACTGATTACGACAGGCGCCCTGCAGATTTTTATGTTAAGGAGTTAAGTTAATAGTTTCAGAGGTGGAATATTTGATCCATGATCTTAAAGAGTTAGGTTGAAAGCTTTTGTAGTCGGTTTTGTGAAGGAATGAAGTATCCATGATTTTTTTTGATGTAGGTAGTTGTTATTTGGTAAACGTAGTGTAGTTAAGTATTATTTCTTGGTCATATTGAGTGCGAACCACTGAGAATTAACCAGTAATCAGTTTTAGAAATCAAGTTTTTTTTAACTTAAGGCGAGATCCGTACCGGTTTACGCTCAACCAACTGTGCTATAATATCTCGAATATATTTGTATGAATAATTCTACTATAATACACAATTATCGGATTTCTTTGCTCATGAATGTCAACAATGCTTTTCCTAATAAAACATAGCGCATTATATATCTAAGGTAAGCTTCTTACCAACAATTTATTTGTAAAAACTACGTCGCTCGTCGTTGTTACCGGACTTGACGGAGGAATTTTGTTTCAATTTAAATTTCAAATTTTCAAGTTTCGTCGTTAAAAGCGGTCGGTCGTTATACGCGGAGTCGTAATAAACGCTTGTACTTTCATAGTAGCTTGTGCTAAAACCAAACAAGTGCCTATACTTAAGTTGCTATAAGCGGATGGTTGTTATATGCGAAGTCGTACTAACCGGACTCTACTGTACTTACGTCGCTATAAGCAGTTGGTTGTTATATGCAAAGTCGTACTAACCGGACTCTACTGTACAAGTATACATATATAATCAATGATTGCCATCAATACAGGCTATAGAATATTCAACGGCCGTCCGTTCCACCTTAACCTTTCCGAGATTTGCCGATAAATAGTGTTTAGGCTATCTGTTAGTGCGAAATTCGAGGCACGTAGCTGCGTTAGTCAGCAGGGGATTCAAGAAGGCGACTTAGAGCGAATTTATTAGTAAAAGAAACAATTTCTCGTTTCTTCTTCCGCGCGTTATCCCGGCATTTCGCCACGGCTCATGAGAACCTGGGGTCCGCTTGACAACTAATCCCATGATTTGACGTAGGCACTAGTTTTTACGAAAGCGACTGCCATCTGACCTTCCAACCCAGAGGGTAAACTAGGCCTTATTGGGATTAGTCCGGTTTCCTCACGATGTTTTCCTTCACCGAAAAGCGACTGGTAAATATCAAATGATATTTCGTACATAAGTTCCGAAAAACTCATTGGTACGAGCCGGGGTTTGAACCCGCGACCTCCCGATTGCAAGTCGCACGCTCTCACCGCTAGGCCACCAGCGCTTCAAACAATTTCTCGTTTTAAAAAAGTTAAAAAAGTTGGTGCATATGATGTTTCTTTTAGATTATGTATTAGCCATGCAAACAATGGCAGAAACTGGTCGAAGACCAACCCATATCGCGTCGTGTGATAGATGTAAGTAGTGCATAGTATTTTTCCATCGTATTTGCTCGGAAACGCTCGTATTTGTCACGCTACTTCTTTAACTTCAGTACTTTTTGTACCGAGATTGACGGAATAGCAAGACACGTTCGTACGTTTCCGTGAAAATACGAAGGGAAATAACTAAGCACTACATCTGTATTCACGGATGGTCAATCCAAGTACGACGCTTGAGACGCTGCTCATGAGCAGGCCTCTAATAGTCCGGGAGCCGGCTGCATGAAACAAACCTCATCAAAAAATAGAATATACCTACCCTGTAGAGGTACCTGACATTTAGTAGATTCCAACGCACTTGGTCGGCCTAGGCTTAACCTGGCAGATTTTGTACAAATGGCAAAAACGTTGGACAAAAATTCATCAAAAAAAACCTCATCGAAAAATAGAATGAAACTTGTATGGTACGATAGCTGCCTTTGAGGACAGTAATAAAAAAGTGGTTGGCCAAATCCTGTGTTGGCAGGTTCCTGTGTCCGACCAATTTTGTGGTACCACGTGAGAGCTACAATTTACCTCATCGAAAAATAGAATGAAACAAACGGATTATAATACCTAAAATAAACCTGTTGACGTATGGCTTGGTCGGCCTCACCGTAGCCTGGCAGTTTTTGCAGTCCGACCAAATTTGTGATACCACGTGACAGCTAGAATAGGACCACACATGCTGTATTCCATACGCATCATGACTTTGTGTACCTATCTGATGGGCGGGCGTATATGAAACGCCTTCTTGTACGTGCAGGTGATCCAGGTATACACCAAAGCTTAGTTTTCAATCGAACACTTGTAATATAAGAGGAAAAACTGCACGTGATCCTTCCAAAATTTAAATAAATGGTAAAATGTTCCTCCACGATGTTTTCAACGGGCATCTAGACTGCGTTGGATTGCTGTCACAGTTAGGGCTCCGCGCTCCCACGCGCCGAACTCTTCACACCACACTATTCCATATTCCCTGTCATCGTACCAATTATGGCCAAAATTCTATTCTATTAAATTCTGAGTAGAATCGCACGTACCTATAATACATCGTTCCAAAACATTGACCCTTTCTTCTCCTCCAGACGTGTTTTCAAATCACAAATTGCAAAGCAACTTTCCTGGTAGTCATGCACTATCACACCCACTTACACACATACACACACACACACACACGAACACATAAATTCCAATAAATGCATACAAACTAATAGATTCGCTCGTTTATGTAGGTACTGTATGTATTTTTATTTTACTATTTTTTATTTATTGTTTACGCAAAATTAGAGCTATACCTACTATTTTAGGATTTTTTTTCCAGTTTACAGTTATTATTAATTTTTTCTCTTTTTCCTTGTACCTTAAAGACTTACAAATTAAGTTATATTTACGATTCTTGTACAGCACAAGTTACAAGTCTACCCACAGATGATTTTTTATTATGTATAAATTACAGGAAGTTCTGTTATTGGCTATGCTATAAGTTCTCATGTTTTTTGTATATTATTTAATGTAAACGCTGTTGAACTTCTCAATAAATATAAATAAATAAAAATACACAAGATAACCTCACATATATTAAGTGATTATCTTATTGTTATTTCTTCGACTCGCAAAGGCGTTATGTGTCCTTCAAACCATTTGATCTTATACATTTCATCTCTTAATGTCCAGTCACAATGTGTTGCATCAAATTTGATGCAAGTGGATTCTGCCGCACACTGCCACATTGAATTTATGAAAGCCGCCCGTAACAAGCCATACGTCAACAGGGTTATTTTAGCTATTATAATCCGTTTGTTTCATTCTATTTTTCGATGTGGTAAATTGTAACTCTCACGTGGTACCACAAAATTGGTCGGAGACAGGAACCTGCCAACACAGGATTTGGCCGACCATTTTTTTTTACTGTCCTCGAAGGCAGCTATCGGTACCATACAAGTTTCATACGATTTATCGATAAAAATTTTTTGATGATTTTTTTATAAATTTGGCCGGACTGCAAAATCTGCCAGGTTAAGGTGAGGCCGACCAACACATACGTCAACAGGCTTATTTAAGCTATTATAATCCGTTTGTTTCATTCTATTTTTCGATGAGGTAAATTGTAGCTCTCACGTGGTACCACAAAATTGGTCGGACACAGGAACCTGCAAACACAGGATTTGGCCGACCATTTTTTTTTACTGTCCTCAAAGGCAGCTATCGTACCATACAAGTTTCATACGATTTATCGATAAAAATTTTTTGATGATTTTTTTATAAATCTGGTCGGACTGCAAAAACTGCCAGGTTAAGGTGAGGCCGACCAAGACATACGTCAACAGGCTTATTTTAGCTATTATAATCCGTTTGTTTCATTCTATTTTTCGATGAGGTAAATTGTAGCTCTCACGTGACCCAATAAATCTGGTCGGACTGCAAAAACTGCCAGGCTAAGGTGAGGCCGACCACTTTTTTTTTACTGTCCTCAAGGTCAGGTATCCTACCATACAAGTTTCATTCTATTTTTCGATGAGGTTTTTTTTGATGAATTTTTGTCCAACGTTTTTGCCATTTGTACAAAATCTGCCAGGTTAAGCCTAGGCCGACCAAGTGCGTTGGAATCTACTAAATGTCAGGTACCTCTACAGGGTAGGTATATTCTATTTTTTGATGAGGTTTGTTTCATGCAGCCGGCTCCCGGACTATAACCGCCGCCCACCTGGGCGAGCATACACCTGCCGCGTATGTGGACAAGGGATCCTCGAACGGAAGTGTGAAAAAAAAAATTACAGTTATACCCATTTTGATCCAGCTGCTCTTTTGATATCGTCATACCAACGCATTTTTGGTTTCCTAATGGGCGTGACCCTCCCCAAGGTTTCCACTCTACCAGCCTCTTACACCACGAGCCCTCTTTCCGGGCGACATGTCCAGCCCACTCCCACTTCAGTTTCAGTTTCAATATTTATTTATTTATTTATTCGAAAAAGTGCTAAACCGCAGTCTCCTCAAACTTGCTCCACCGGTAACCGTACTGAATCGATGCGTACCTTATTTACGTCGATAACGTCTCCGCTGACGCCGCGTCACGAAACATTGATACACATTCCCCAATTTATATGAAACATTGACATATTCCACCAATTTATATGAAACATTGACATGTCCTACAAATTTATGTGGCGTGGAAGTTCGTGGGGAATTATCGTTAGGTTTGACGGGTATCGTATTTTGATGCTGTTTTGATGTGAGGACATAACTCAGAAAGTGTATTAGGGCGTCGCTAGATGGCGCGGGTGCACCGAGCGGCCGCGATTAGTGTACAGACACATTTAGGCCCTCAGCACATGAGGCGTAGGCATAAGCGTGGCGTAAGCGTATCGTAAAGACGATACAAGTATGAGAGGCATGGAATTCTGGGCACTAAATGTGGCGTAAGCGTAATCGCTCTTATTGCATACACGTTCTTCATGCTTACGGCTGTCGTAATGACGACAGAGATCTCATACGCTACGCTACGACTACGCTTCATGTGCGGACTTGTTTGAGATTGTACGTACTTGTAGCGCTCTCGTTCTACGCGCGTATTACGCCACGCTTATAAGCAAGTCTCGTGTGCTGAGGGCCTTAGACGGTTCAAGAACTTGCATGCGATTTTCGTTACATTACGGTATTTGGTCGGTCGACTGACGGCCCTATTCGAACTTTAAGATACGTCAAATATTTCGGCTAGATACGATATGGATTAGATATGTCAGTGTCAAATGTGATGTTTCTACAAAGAAAATGTCACTTTTGACACTGACATATCTAATCCATATCGTATCTAGCCGTAATATTTGACGTATCTTAACCTCGTAAGGCCCAAGCTATTTTTAGGACGTTTATCATATCTACCCAACGGCCTAATTTTACTAGGTACTTATACTAGCGGCCCAGACCTTCTACTTGCTATAAAATCTGAAATTGGCATATTATTAGCTGAAGTCTTATTAAGGATCGGTACGTGTCAGAAGTGAATGAAGTCCGATTTTAGGACTCTGGGCCGCTAATTGATAAATTAATATAGTTGCTTGGGCCGGAAGGACTACATTTCTCAGTCCTAAAAATAGGACGTTGGGCCTTACGAGGTTAAAGTTCGAATAGGGCAGTGAATTAATTTGTACTCTGTAGCTACTGTCGTGTTTAATTCCCTTAATTTTTTGTCCCGTAATAACAACATTATACGCAAACAATATTGAAAAACATAATCATCTCTATAAAACAAATGAACAATCACGTATATTCCATAAATGTCATAAAGGAAATCCAATGTTTCCGACCCACCCGTCTCCCGCTTCAATATTTCATAAATAAAACGATGTATCATCAGTTTGAGAGTTTAAAATTGTATTAAAAGCGTTATTAATATTTTCGCAGATATAATGATCGTTATATTTGTATTGTATAAGGTGTCAGTCCGGGTGTTAATTGGAATTTGTATTCGCTGAATCGTGAACTACTATGAACGCTTTCGGGTATGATTTGGCTCGGCAAATTAAAAATTCAATCAATCGAGCCGTTTTATAAGATTTTAATAATGTTTCATAGCTATGTTATTTTGTTGTTGCACCAAATAAGTCAATAAGCTTTAATGTGATAAAAGATAAGATAAGATAAAAAATAGTTTATTCAAGTAGGCATATTACAATGCGCTTATGAACGTCAAATAAACCTAAACCGGCGGCTAAAAAAATAGTACAACATTTATTGTGAACCAAAAAAAATTGTTTTGAATTGTTTTTTTTTATTTCAAGAAGAAGTACGATGAACTGTATTTTCTTCGTCTTACTATACTTAGGCCAAAACAAATGCTGAGCAAAAATAATATACATTTATGTAAATATTAAAAAAAATCTAAAGGAACAAACGTGATGCATTAATATTAATATAAAAACGGATTTATTCACTAATAAGTGGATATGCACGAGTTTAATTAAACCATATTTGGGTAATTACAAAATTTTACGGTAAACAAAGTTTAATATCCTCCAAAATCAAACCCCTTTACCATATATTACTACAAGGAACACTATACGCTAATCAACACGTAATTGCCGTAAACTTTGCGTATACGGTGACGCAATTACGCGTAACATATAATTCGGGCGTAATCAAAATAATTGAAACCTACAAGCGATAATTTAACATTACTGTAATTATAAACTACTGTTCAGTGTTCGTTATAATTATTGTTTAGTTAATTAATAGGTAAATAACTAAATATCCAGGACAGCGAGCTTTGCTCTGAAAACATATTAAACGTAATGGTTGACTGGTAGAGAATGCCTTTGGGCATTAAGTCCGCCATTTGTACATTTTTCCTGTGTTTGTGCAATAAAGTTTAAATAAATAAAACTCAAAATGCGCGTTTTCCCAGAGATAAGACCTAACTAGGTCGATTTTTCGCCCCCGAAAATCCCGAGATTATCGAAATATAATTCAATATATAAACAAAAATTGCTCTATAATTTTTTATGATAAAGATGATTATTAGATTTGATGGAAATAAATATTGAATAAAATAAAATAGAGAGTGAAGGAAGCGAAAGAGGTATGTCAGGATTATAACAAATGGAAATCCGTGGTCTCTGCCTACCCCTCCAGGAAATAGGCGTAATTATATGTTTGTATAAATAACACCACGTGTAAAACGGTAGTCGAAACGTTATAAATTCCTTGTAGATGTCGCCAGTGAGCACAAAACAGAAATTCCTCGCTAAATAATATGCGGATCTATCTCTTCACGACTCACTGATCACGGCAAAAACCGGATGACATGTTTTGTTACATGTAATGACGGCTGTCAATCGTTACCGTTATTATTATGATCACGACTTGACAGGTATTTTCACATGCAAGTGTTAGATTTAAAAAAAACATATGACTTCTTTATACTTATACATATAATTGTATATGTAAATATCAAAAACGATAATGCTATTAGTACTGTATCATTATAGAAGCAAAGTGAGCAACACCCACAATATACAAAGATTGAGTTTTAGGGTAATATTGACAAAACTCAATCTTTGTTTTTATATATGTATACATGTGCATGGATGTTGCAGACTTTACTTTTAAATGATACAATTTATACTTACTAGATAACTAATAATTTGCGATTCTTAAAGACGCAAAAGAAAATCATTTATTCATAGAACAATATACATTGCTAAATTTTTAAGTCTATCAATGTAAGTATAAATACACACAAACTTAATACCTACATACAAACATGATACTTAAAACATAATTAAATAACTAACCTACAAAACTTAAAAACTAAATCTAAAAATAAATAAAACTAATCTAAAAATAAATAATTACAAACTATCCTGCGGAATGGTGCCGTAGATGCTGGCAGCATTTCCCCGCTGTATCGCAATACTTATTCTTTGTGCGAGGAAGCTGCCAGCTCTACGATCACCAGTGGCGTCTGCTATCCTTTTGGATAAATCCTTAAATAGTGTAGATGCGGTCGGACCCCACGGGCCAAGGGTAGAATATATGCTTCATCATGTCAAAGCTACTGTAAAAAAGTAAATAATATCAACTTAAAAAAAACGGGGCAAGTGCGAGTCGGACTCGCCCACGAAGGGTTCCGTACCATAATACAAAAAAAAAGCAAAAAAAAAACGGTCACCCATCCAAGTACTAACCACACCCGACGTTGCTTAACTTTGGTCAAAAATCACGTTTGTTGTATGGGAGCCCCATTTAAATGTTTATTTTATTCTGTTTTTAGTATTTGTTGTTATAGCGGCAACAGAAATACGAGTACATCATCTGTGAAAATTTCAAATGTCTAGCTATCACGGTTCGTGAGATACAGCCTGGTGACAGACGGACGGACGGACGGACGGACGGACAGCGAAGTCTTAGTAATAGGGTCCCGTTTTACCCTTTGGGCACGGAACCCTAAAAACTTGCGTGATGCTTTTTCATCAGATAATGTTTGTAAACTTCGTAGTTTAACGATCATAATAAGAATTTTACGAACAAAATAAATTCATATTTTTTTTCACCAAACCGCCTCCTCCATAGTCGGTTTGACAACGAATACGCAATAACGGAGCCTCAGGAATTATAAAGAAACAGTATTACGGCGTAATGCCTTAAAAATTACTTTGTTTTCCGGACCGGTGTAACCCCGCGGCCCCGTGTTTAGGGGTCCGTGGGGCGAGAGGAAACCCTTCGTGAACTGTGTGGCCTAGTTCCAAGGACTGGTTAACGTCAAAGTTTAAAGGTCGGATGGCAATTGCTCCCGTATTCTAGTACTGTAAGATGAACGGGGTAAATATACTATAGATTGTTTTTTTTTTTGCATTAAAAAGAACTTGCATAAGGTAAGCGATCTTGACAAGTCATTTAATTGAAAACGCTTTTTAAAAATCAAAAACTATTACTTATGAAAACAGAAGAATATAAATGATCGTATTAGATTCATAATTGTTACATATTTGCTATAACTTATTTTTAAAATGTGTTTTTCAATTAAAATACACATCAAGATTGTTTACCTTATTTCTAATGCTAAAAAAAAACAACTATAAGTTTATTTTTATTTTAACACTTTCCGATACCTATTTAAATTAGACATGCCATCTTCTCGGAGAAACTGAAGTCTTGCGAGTTTTAATTGCAACTATTAAACACCACAGCCACTAATTTAATAAAGCCATATGCCGCCATAAAAAGTAATATTATAAAATGAAGATCAAGTCTACGTCGTGGCTATAGTTCGTTTTTTTTTGTATTAGACATTAGGTAAACAATCTTAAGTGTCTTTTTATTGAAAAACACATTTTAAAAATAAGTTACGGCAAATATGTAACAATTATGAATCTAATACGATCATTTATATTCTTCTGCTTTCATAAGTAATAGTTTTTGAATTTTAAAAAGCGTTTTGCAATTAAAAGACATGTCAAGATCGCTTACCTTCTTGCAAGTTCTTTCTAATGCTAAAAAAAACGAACTATAGTTCTTAGAATTGATCATTCAATGATGTAAGTACCTAGCAATCATTTTATGAAATGATCGGTTGGCCACATAATGAAAAAGTCCAACCAAATCTAAGCAAACCATGATGTGATCAATAAAGTGATCAATTCTAAAAGTAAATTTATTTCATAGGAAAAAGACAGTAGAAATACAAATAAAATGGTATTTCATGAAACGATCAAAATGACCTGGGCACGACATCTATAATTATACATATTATGTTTTTAATTAAGCGGGGTTTATTTGAAATCTGATATCTTGAATGCAATTTACTTCTTTGCATAAGGGACAGTTCCAACTTATACTTTTTGGTCTAAAAACCGGTCCAGCAAAATGTCATGAATCTTTTAATAAAGTTTGAACCCTCTCAGTCTAACGTGATAAAACCCAGTGGGGCATAAGCTGGCTTTAAGTACGTCCTCGTGTTTTTTACCCCCTCCTTAACCCCCCTCCACCCCCCACGACGTCACGTTCGCTTTAGTGTTGATTATTTTTCCTAGATTTTATCAAGTCATTTGAGTAAAAATTGTTGAGGTAAATTTTGTTTTTATGAGATTATGTCCCGTTTTGCGATACTGGGACTTATGGCTTGTTTTTTCTATGAAAGCTGTGACGGGGATTTTAAGTGAAACTGTTGAATTACTGGATTTATGTTTTTATCCGTTACTGCTGGAGTGTTATTCTAAATTTTTTGTTGTTTTAAATAATTTTGTTGACTTTTCAGTGTGATCATGTGATATACTTAACTCTTAAAATCTCGTAGTCTTTTTTATTATTTTAAATTTAATTAACTATTAAATATAGTAAAGTGAGACTCCACAGTCAAACAAAATGTAGTTTTATGGAGCATTGTCCTTAAAAAAAAAGTTGTAACTTCTTGTATAATAAATAACTAAATAAATTGATTATTAAGACGTATGTCATCCTAATTCTTAACGCAAGTCGATGAGGTGTTTTAATTGTGAAATTGATATTGAAATCGTTATTTAAAAATTCCTCCTGGAATCTTCAGCATTAGGCCTCCTAAGGGTTTGGACTATTCCCTCGCTATACCAAATTACCAATGTAGATTACAAATGTATTACATATACTACCTTTCACTTACAACTCACAGCTACAAAATTACTTGTAACAGATTTATAATGATCGAATTTAAAATGTTGTGAGACATTGAATAATTTTACAATCGGGATAGCGGCTGGGCTGTGCCGCCAGCATGGAAGCCTGTGCTTTTTCAGCAGAATACCAGTGAGTGCTGTGACATAGTGAGTTCGTGCCGTGTATCGCTACAAGTGTTAGGTGACCCAAGCCCAAACACACCACTGCCCGCCTACAATAACAGCGGAAGACCTCCCCCAACCTGTATTCTCGCCGCGCGCGGAGCGTGCGACGCGGCGAGCCGCAGTACGCGATACACGGCCGTCGTGAACGCTGCTCGCACTGTTAGTGCTTGAGAAAGGAGACCTAGGCTCTCCGAAACATGTCGCGCGAGTGACTAAAAACAAGTGAGTCTAAACCGTAAAATTATTCAAAGATTTATAATGTATTCTTAAGTACCTTTAAGTGCCTCAGGCTTAATAAATAGGTACATCCATTCTATTATTAGCACAAAACTCAGCGTACATTAAATCTCACCACAACAATCACATTCACGTCGCACTATGATCTATGTTTAATGAGACATCCCTTTGAACGTTACATGTAACGTCCTATACGAACATATGTATAACGTCCTATACATAGTACATATGTATAACGTCCTATACGAAGTACACATGTATAACGGTTTATATGTAGTACATATGTTTGTGCGTTAACCGGCGTATTGGGGAGCACAAACTTGTTATCTACCATGCATTAATCATTTCTTCCGCTGTGCGGCGGTGTTGGTGTTAAGTTTGAGGCGGATTTGAAAATACATACAATTTTGATAATTAATGTGAAAAAAATTAATGTAAGGTAAGGATCGTCACGTTTTACTGATTGATTTTGTCACATCATTACAGTAAATAAAATCAAGTAAATCTTAAATGACTAAATAATATAATAAATATAAAAAATAATAAAACTTAAATTACAAAATGTAAACATCGGTAATCGGTAAAACATGTATAAAGTAAGATAGAAACTGTAATAAAATAATAAGAGTTTCTAAAATATTAATTCACATAAATTTCCTGGTATTAATGACATAATATATACAAAATAGGCGTGCTTTAGGTACATGTAGCTGCCTAGCCTAACTAGTACCTATTACTTAGTAAACAAATACTGAGCAAACATCTGTCTTTACTTCAAGCTCAGTACTATCATTATCAAATCATGGCCTAAACAAGGTACTGTATCACAAATACAAACAGAAAAATAAGATTTAACAAGTAAATAGACTACGTATGTTACACTTTTGTTTCTACAAATCCACTAGCAAAAGGGTCTGAAATTATTTTACTTATTTGAACCGCTAATCGCCCCCGCTACCTCCTATCCCAAAACCCACGCCCCCCAGAGAGGTGACAAGGCGAAAAACCCTATTCAGATATGTGTATGAATGAGGCTCACGCTCGCATTACGGCTCAAAAACACGTCTTGTCTCTGATGAAAACTGAAGGGAACATCTCTTTTTCAGAGCCCTTTTTAGGATTTGCGTAGGTATAAGTTTGAACCACAGACAGCGAACTTGCTGGGAAATAGGAGGCTGTTCGAGTTGAGTTTTTTTTTAATGATTAACTACTCGGCTATTCTGATAGAAAGGGTGTCCCCGTGACTGTAGCTCTGACGAAAACTGACTGAAGGTAATGAACATCTGTTTTTCAGACCCCATTTTAGGATTTGCGTAGGTTTAGGTTGAACAACGGACATTAAATTTGTTGAAAACATTTAAATCAAAAATGAATATAACTTAAAACAAAGACTTATATCCGTTTAACTTAAAATTAATAGTACCCACTCCATTTTGATAATACGCCATAAAATATGTATAAAATTACCTACAGGGTCGTTATTTCGCAACTTTACCTCTGCTGCGGTTCTTCGCCGATATACCCCACTTCATTATACTCTGTAATATAGTTTGAGTACAGACCTATAACCCTGCACGTAGGGTTGCAGGGTTGCCAACCGATACACAATAAAAAAATAGTTTGAATAGAGAACCATTATAAATATGTGTGAAACTTAACGGATTACATGTGACCAGAAAGAAAAATACATAATTGATTAAAAACTAAAATAGGTAGTCCGAATTCAAATATATTATATTATCTTAAAAGTTTAAGCCGAGAAAACGGAATGTATCAAGTTTATTTATATATATAAGGATTTACAAAGAATCAACAATAAACAAAGCAGCTACCTGCATTATTAAATTTTATTGAAAACTTAAAAATCTTAAATGAGAAATGGTCGGGTGACAAGCAAAAGTCACTAACTAACACCATTAAAATTATTGGACAATAAACCGTGTTACAAGTGTAATAAAGTGCATTGTTAGTTTAATTTTTTGATTTTGCTTGTCACCCGACGAAATATAAAAAAAAAAAAAAATCACTCATGTGCCACTCATATGTGTCATTCATATGCGTTTCCTTCTTAGAGCATTTAATAACCGGAGTCGCCTTCAAGAGCTTACCCCTCTGCCAAAAACCTTGCACAATTGTGCAAACTTTTGTATGGACTGACGTTTATCTGACATGACTCTTTGTACGTTACGTACAAATCATGTACAAATAGCCATACTTGACGTACCCCTCCCTTGCAAAAATCGGACCGTTTTGTACAGAAAATGTCTCCATTTAAATGCTCTAAGGTTTCCTTTTACACAAACTCCCTGACTTTGCACATGTTAATTAAGCAAAAAATAAGATAATCAAATAACGCCTCGTCACAGCCCTGACACGCACGTAGCTCGCAGGGCTGTCACCGCGTCACGTCGCGCTCATTACGTTAATGAGGGCCCGTGAATTAATTACAGCACTATTTTATGCGCTCGAGTATTTGTGGCAGCCCTAAGCCTTGTTCTTTAAATATAAAACCGATTTAGGATACGTGTGTGGGGTTAATGGGGTTTTTATTTAGTTTATTGGGAGGACAAATTAAGGGGACATGTGGCAAGATAAATATTACTTTATATATTTAGGGAGGCAATAAAATTGTGAAAAAAAATGGGTTCTCGTATTAAACAAAAAAAAAAACTGATATTTCCTGCAGTCGGCAGCAATGCTGCACAGCAACTCTGCAACATTATTGCTGGTGCAGTCTCACTCCGAATGCAACCTTTAGTCAAATATGCTATCCTCCTAAGGCCCAGCCAAACAAATGAGAAATTCAGAATTTGCCACTGAAATTTGAACCTTTAGTGCAGGGAATAGCAACTCTATTCCCTGCACTAAAGGTTCAAATTTTGGTTTTATTTGAAAATTGAACGAAGCAAAACAAATGCAACTCTGTTCCAATTGAATATGATTTAAATTTCATCGAATTGATAAAGTACTATAGGTAGGACCTTGGGCCTTAGGAGGTTATGCATGTTTTAGATTATTTAGACCCGTAACATTTTTGACTGTCCAAAAACAGCAATTTATTTATTTATTTATTTAAACTTTATTGCACAAAGTATAAACAAAAATGTACAAATGGCGGACTTAATGCCAAATGGCATTCTCTACCAGTCAACCATATCAGCCAGCAATATGAAAATTAGATTTATTTTATACGCCGTCACATCGTATTGTAGAAAATTACAAAATAACCAAAGATAAACAAAGATTACAAACTTACAAACAACACTTCACGAACTGACTTTCTGTTTCATACCCCTTTAAATAAAAACAATGTCGACTGACAAGATAACTTTGTAGTTCTTTGTACCGCTATTATTTGCAAGGAAAAGACTTCAGTCCTTTGAGTTAAAGGGTTAACTTTTATGAATCTTAATGTGTTGGCTTAAGGTTCATTTTGGGTAAAGCTGGGTTTTAGTGAAATGATTTGGGAGCAAGTTTGCGGCTCAAAAGATGAGGATAGTTAAATAGCTGGACGGAGCGAAGCTGAAGCGTGAAAGGAAATAAGAAATAAAGAATAGTCGGTGATATTTATTTTATTTGAGTTCTCGTCGGATTGTGGAAATTATAGTGTTAAAGAAGAAAAGCGTTTATGACACATGAATGATTTTGAAGTGATTCTTCAATTTAACTTTTAAAGTTGGATGGTATTGTTATACTGCCGTATTCGAACTTCAGGATATTCACAAGAGACGACACGTACTAGATCCATTCTAGATACGTTATAGTTTAGATATCAACTAGTTCTCTTTTGCAGCGCAATACGGGCAACCAATGTCACTTTTACGTTAGATAGAGTAACATATCTATTAGATGTGAATTAGATCTCTAAGTCATATCCTGTGGAAATCGTTCAAGAGTATCTTCAGAATCGCACAAATGTCAAATTTGACAGGTTAGATATTAAACATATCGTTATCGTATCTTGGTGATGTCTAAAAGATGTCTAATAGACGTCTATTTCATAATCCGAATCGGGCCCATAATAATTTAAGTCAAATCGATTTAGAAATAAAAAGGTTATAATTATTTTTAAGGTTGTAAGTATACTTGTTAACATAAAGAAAAACAAGAATAATTTCAGAAATTGCATGAACGGATTATTTCGACTCGCAGACCTTATCCGTAAAAACTTTACGGTTAGTACCTGATATTAGCAGCTTAGTTATATGTATACATTTAGAATCTGGATCGATTAATTTAAAACCGGGCAAGTGCGAGTCGGACTCGCGCACGAAGGGTTCCGTACCATAAAGCAAAAAAAAAACGGAAAAAAAGCAAAAAGAAAACGGTCACCCATCCAAGTACTGACCACGCCCGACGTTGCTTAACTTTGGTCAAAAATCACGTTTGCTGTATCGGAGCCCCACTTAAATCTTTATTTTATTCTGTTTTTAGTATTTGTTGTTATAGCGGCAACAGAAATACATCATCTGTGAAAATTTCAACTGTCTAGCTATCACGGTTCGTGAGATACAGCCTGGTGACAGACGGACGGACGGACGGACAGCGAAGTCTTAGTAATAGGGTCCCGTTTTACCCTTTTGGTACGGAATCCTAAAAATGTCTTACTGACGAAAATTTTTGAAGTAACATTTCTACAGCGTAATACTCATAAAAAGCTTACGAATGTTAACTAATCCCATTTCAAAGTATTTTCCATTTATCCCGTACTACAAACTTATAATATAATCCCTCCAGAGATCAAGTTTGAGCTAAACTGTGGACAAATTGCAAACTTAATTCAACAAAACGTCAACTATTTAAATTTAAACTAACGTAAATTACAGTTTGAATTTGAATTGAGAACTATCCGTTAACGGTGTAAACAGCCACGCCGGACTTCCGGTCGAATTATCATATTTCCGGAAACGGAAGCGACGGCCCAACATGGCGGCAATTTTTAAGGCTAGCTGCGTTTTTCGGGATATGACGTCACATATTTGGTGTGAAATTTTTGCGAAATGGGTTGTAGGATTTTGTAGTATGTATAAAGGCCACCCTACGATTCAAAACATCTAAGGGCCCGATTCAGATTTTGAAATAGACATCTATTAGACGTCTTTTAGACATATTTAATTACACAAACGGGTCTACCGCGATATAATTTCATTGTTTGTTGTCTTTCCGTGATCACAGCTGGTGCAACTCAGCTGAAACATCGGAATTAAAGGTAAAAACAATGAAATTATATCGCGGTAGACCCGTTTGTGTAATTAAATATGTGTACAAAACGCGAGAGTTTAAAGTCTTTTAGACATCACCAAGATACGATAACGATATGTTTAAGATCTAACCTGTCAAATTTGACATTTGCGCGATTCTGGAGATACTCTTGAACGATTTCCACAGGATATGACTTAGGCCCACTTGCACCATTCCAATAACCCAGGGTTAACCGGTTAAACCTGAAGTTACCAAGGTTACCAGTACAATTTGACACTAGGTTGACGGTTAAACCGCTTAACCCCGGGTTAGTAGGATGGTGCAAGTGGGCCTTAGAGATCTATGTAATTCACATCTAATAGATATTACTCTATCTAACGTAAAAGTGACATTGGTTGCCCGAATTGCGCTGCAAAATAGAACTGGTTGATATCTATAACGAATCTAGAATGGATCTAGTACGTGTCGTCTCTTGTGAATATCTTGAAGTTAGAATACGACAGTAACTCTCATAGTAGGGCGAGTATTCGCCCGTCGCATTCGAACACTCACTTTATAGCCAAGCGAGTCAAGCGACCGTGGTATAATAATATACTTCGCCTGGTACTCTCTTCCCGTCTTTTCGTGGTCACGTGACTGACACAAGCGTACGTCATCATGCGACAGCGCTATATGATAATATGCGATAGCACTATATATAGCGGCCATGTTATTGTGACGTACGCTTGTGTCACTCTGGGAAGAGGAGACCATGTTTTATTAGACTATGCAAGCGACTATCATGCAGAACTACACTCACTTCTCGCTGCTCACCAACTCGTTTCTAGTTTCTAGCTCTAATCGCTTCTCGCTCATCTCGTTTTAATAATTGTGCAGTTAGGTAACTGATCAATTGTAGAGATCTTATTCTAACGACTTAGGGATTTGGATTGGTCACTGAACTGTGCGGTAACTACGTCACTAATTTCTTTGCACTTAGCGGCTAAGGTTATTATTATTAAACTATTTAAATAGTTGTGAACTAAAATGTAAGCCAAAATGAGTCCTTTATTACTGAATAATAAGTTTTTGGCAAAAATTTCAGTTTTGGTACAAGCTTTTATCGCTGACTGTACTTTTCTTTCCACAGGCAATTAATACTCATCAAGACAATTCTAAAAACCCCAAACACAATTAGGTTGCGTTGTTTTATCACAGAGTTCCTATGGCCACCTCTGGTCTCCATCATCAGATCAGCTCAATGACACCATAATATTGCATTGTCACCCGACTTACGTATGTATGCAAAATTTCAGCTCAATCGGAAACCGGGAAGTGGATCAAATTTAACTTGCAAGATTTGATTACAGACAAACTAAATAAAAGCTTGTAAAAACTCCAAATTTAATAGTAAAGATAATTAATTGTATTTGTATCGTTCTTGTTAGGACCAGTCATGCCTAGTCTGTAAATTATGTTGTTTGTAAATACTTAAAGCCATCCTACTTATTTCAGTGTAATTTTCCAAAACTGGGAAATAATTGTGTTTTGGAAAATAAGGGACTATATGGACGACCCTTAGTGTAATAGCCGTAAACGCAGCGGCCCCGCAGCTCGCGTTAGCGCATCACCCGCCTCGCTGAGCTCACGCTCGCAAAACGCTGGCTTCAAAACGCTGTAACTGCCTCGCGGTAAACGAAGAGAGCGGTATTTAGATTTTTAAATCTTTTTTTTTAATCAATAGATATATGAAATGCACGTGAAATATATATCGAGTCAATTAATATTATCCGAAATAACAAACATTGTAAACTTCGAATAGACCTTGAAGTAAACACAAAGATAGACTGATTTATTATTTTTAAAAACCTACCCACACCAATACATATTTGTGAATATACTACATCTCCCTCTTAATGAATTGATTTAAGCTATCTAACTATTAACATGTTTTAACAACTTAGAATACAGTACAGTATAATTATATACTAGTACATTTCACGAAGAGACTTGATTTTCACTTTTATTATTATGTTATCAAGGTCCAATTTCACTAGCCACCTTACCTTCGTGAGATGCAATATTTGTGAATATACTACAGACCTTTCTGGTGTGAGCTTACGTGAGGTAATTAAAAGCAAAATATTACTTTGTTAATCCGCACGAGGCATCTTTAGACGTTGACGGGCTTCCGTTGCCGGGCTTGAGACCGTCAACATCTCCTGAAGATGCCTCGTAGAGAAGCGAAACACGTATCGAGTATTGTTCTTTTGGTGGTGGTCGGGTCGTTATAATTTGCGTAGGTTTTACAGTGGGAGGCTGAGAACATTGATTGCATGTAAAAAATACGCAAGTTAAGTACGGGTTAGCACTGATTGACTAACACGTTATCTTTTCGCGGATTAGCAAAGTAATTATGGTTTTAATAAATAATATATGGATTTCCATAAAGTAACGCTTGATTCCATTCCGTTCGTGAGGTACATAATTATAGTTTACTATGAAATAAAATAACAAACCTAACTGTAAGTTACCTATGTTGAACAAATAAATCTTTGAATCTTTGAATCAACTTCGAAATTAATCTAGAATCTAAAAATCGCTTTACATCTCTATCTATTCTAAGTAGTTACTACTCAACGATATAAAGCCCTCAAAACTTCAAAATGAACTCCATACCTTGACCCAGCATTTTTGTCGGGACCTATGGACCCTTGTAATGTCTTACTAACTCGGAGCGAAACGTGACTGGAAAACATAGCAGGCAAACGTTACGAGAGGGTTACATGTGCGTTCACTGATGTCTTATATACTTAGGGCATACTGGCCTGGAAAATTCCTGGACTGGCCACTTAGAAAAAAAAAACCGGGCAAGTGCGAGTCGGACTCGCGCACGAAGGGTTCCGTACCATAATGCAAAAAAAAACGGAAAAAAAAAGCAAACAAAAAACGGTCACCCATCCAAGTACTGACCACGCCCGACGTTGCTTAACTTTGGTCAAAAATCACTTTTGTTGTATGGGAGCCCCATTTAAATCTTTATTTTATTCTGTTTTTAGTATTTGTTGTTATAGCGGCAACAGAAATACATCATCTGTGAAAATTTCAACTGTCTAGCTATCACGGTTCGTGAGATACAGCATGGTGACAGACAGACGGACAGACGGACGGACGGACGGACGGACGGACAGCGAAGTCTTAGTAATAGGGTCCCGTTTTACCCTTTGGGTACGGAACCCTAAAAATAAGTCGTCTCATATATCAGAATCCAGAAAATTTCAGTATGCCCCACTTACAGCGCGGCTAAAAACTAACTGCGTTCCCGTTGCCAAGGAGGTTTTGGGATCATATTGAGCAACTTTTACTATGAAACCAACCTCGAAATCGCGAAAAAAAATTTGGCTGTGTCATACATTTTGGCTGGTCCATTTTCTAAAAGAGGGTAATTTTTCGCGATTTTGGGATTGGTCCTATAATAAAAGTTGCTTGGTATAATTCCAAAACCTCCCTGGCAACGGGAATGCAGTTATTTTTTAGCCACCTTGTATGTGTAGAGGCAGGTTTAATACAATTGGCATGGTATGGATACCTCTCTACTTTATGAGCAACGAACTAAATAGCTACTGCCGTATTCGAACTGCAAGATATTCACAAGAGACGACACGTATTAGATCCATTCTTAGCGCAATCCGGGCAACCAATGTCACTTTTACGTTAGATAGAGTAAGATATCTATTAGATGTGAATTGGATCTCTAAGTCATATCCTGTGGAAATCGTTCAAGAGTATCTCTAGAATCGAGCAAATGTAAAATTTGACAGGTTAGATCTTAAACATATCGTTATCGTATCTTGGTGATGTCTAAAAGACGTCTAATAGATTTCAAAATCCGAATCGGGCCCCCTAGGTGTAGAAATCGGACTAGTCAACAAGTGCGAGTCGGACTAGCGCACGAAGGGTTCCGTACCATTAATAAAAAAAACGGCAAAAAAGTCACGTTTATTGTATGGGAGCCCCACTCAAATATTTATTTTATTCTGTTTTTAATATTTGTTGCTATAGCGGCAATAGAAAATAGAAATACGTCATCTGTGAAAATTTCAACTACATTTCAGCGTAGTGACAGACAGACAGACGAACAGACGGATAGAGGAGTCTTAGTAATAGGGTCCCGTTTTGACCCTTTGGGTACGGAACCCTAAAAATGCACGGCACGTATCTGGCACGCTCAAAGTCTGTAGATGTAAACCGAGCTTTAAGCGTGAAGAAGACAGACTGATATCATTATCATCATCGTCATCATCATCATACCATTTATTTCGTTTACTTTCCCATTTATATTATTAGGACGTAATATTAACTAAAATTATATTCATAGTTCTCTATTGAGATATGTTAATCTGTCCTACGATTGTGTTTGTTCGACCAAACCAAACAGTACTACACATTATGATAGGTATACATGTGTGTATTCTACCGCAGTCATGTACATGTGTAGCTGGCTTTAGCTGCGGGCGTTAGTCTACAACTCTACATAATGTCTGAGGGCCTACCGCGAATCACGTTCGACGTGTTGCCTCCCTGTCACACTTTCGTACGAATTTACAAGTGCGACAGAGAGGCAACACGTCGAACGTGATTCGCGGTAGGCCCTCTGAAATTCACTGGCCGTATAAACGGTTTCGCGGTGGAGTTGGACGTGGAATGTTCAAACTGGAGATGTGTTCGAAATTTGAATATCTTAAATTTACGTTCGAATTTTGAAATTATTGCATTTGAGAGAGAGAGATTATATATGTGTGTGTATTGGGTGCGGGGATAATACATGGTAGTAACAAACTTGCAAGTTAGCCAATAAGATATCATCAAAGTTGACCGTCTAAGTATCTCAAATTCTCGTTGTATTTGATTGAATACTAGTGCTTAGATCTCAAACTCGTATTAATACTTAGAGACAATTACTTAACTACACTTGAGTAGTCACACGATAGTACTAATATATCGATAGAGTCATCAAAATACTCCGGGGTTTTGGATGGGGTAATGATTTCGTGTAAATTATATAACTTTGTTTTTTGTATTTTACAACAAGAGTAACACTAAGCTTTTAAGCTTATTAGAATATGTTCTTCATAAAGTACAATAAGTAGAGATTGTAAAGTGTATTCATCCTTACGTGTCTTATCATGTAAACACACGTGACGTCAAAGTGTCATTCCAACAATACGAGTCATAGACAATCTAGACATCGTAATGTCAGACCTTTACCTTTTAGGTACATCATTTCACAATATAATTAATTGGTATTCATTATGGTGGCGCCGCTGCAGAGTAGCACACTGTTTTTGAGGTGATACGTTCATTACTGTGATTATTGATGTAAATCTTATTAGAAATGTTCTTTTTCAGTGGTTATTTGGTTGATTTCAATACTTTGTGAGTTTTTATAAGTATAAAACAACATTTTAAGTGAAGATAATTGGGTAATTCCAGAGGAAACTTCGAGAAGTGTTTGTTTACACGATAGGACAAGTAAGGATGAATACTTATACACTTAAATATTGTATGTACTTACATAACACGTTGATGGTGTGAGTAGCAACGACGTTTTCGGTCAGCTGCGCGTTGATACCGTGACAGACGACGACGATGGAACGTCTGTCTCTTTCCACTGTCACTGTGATGTTCGACGTTGTGATCCAGCCACCTAGAATTTAAAATAAATTTTTGGCAAAAATTTCATTTTTGGTAAAAACTTTTATCGCTGACTGTACTTTTCTTACCACAGACAACTAATATTCATCGAGACAATTCTAAAAACCCCTAACACAATTAGGTTGCGTTATTTCATCACAGAGTTCCTATGGCCACCTCCTGTCTCCATCATCAGATCAACTCGATGGCACTGCAGTATTATGATACTGCATTGTCATCCGATTTATACATGCATGCAAAATTTCAGCTCAGTCACAAACCGGGAAGTGGATCAAATTTACTTGCAAGATTTGATTACAGACTGATAGACAAAGGGACAGGTGAAAGTGCATAAAAGCTTGTAAAAAAAGAATTTATATAAGCTTAGTTTAAATTTAAGAGTGGGAAAATTAATGCCTCTGGTGAGACTTCGCTGGCTATGGATGAGGTCTTGGTTGCTCAGTTGGTAGAACGCTGGAGTATCGATCCAGAGGCCGCGAATTCAAGCCACACACAGGGCGGTATATTTTCCACTTTTAAATTTATTCTAAGCTAACTGCGGGTCACTTCTGGGTGAGATTGGCTCAGGACCGGGATAAGTGGCGTACTAGAAGAGAGGCATATGCTCAATGCTCAGCAGGGGGCGATAAAAATATACGATATGATCATGATAAATAAACAAATAATTAAATATTATAGGACATTTTTACATAAATTGACTTAGCTCCAAGGTAAGCTCAAGAATAAATGAAATGATGATGAAATGTGACGTTCCATGAGAATAGGTACCTCATGGCGGCTGACGCTCACGTCACAGAACACCGCAATAGTATTGGAGCTGCGTTAATAATAGCGTAAGCGCCAACCGCCATAAGGTCCCTTTACCCGTGGGACATCACAAATTATTTTACTGGTTTTTTCTAATTGAAGCAAGTATATAAAACACCTAAACCCTCACCTTCAGGGGATATAACAGTGCGATTGCTAGCTTCCTTATGATGCTTGCCAAGCACAAGCCACTTGATGTCAGCGGCGGGATTCGAAGGGGCCGTGCTGCAGGTCAAGGGTACCGGATCCCCTACCCTGGCTTCAGTAGGACCGGTGATGGTGACGTGGGCTGGGGCGACTGTGGAAGAAAGAAACAGTTAGGTTAGATAAGAGAAATTAATTTATTGACCAAAAAAACATAAAAATAACAGCATAGGTGCCTTCAGATCCACAGCGCAGGCTTCGTCATCATACAAATAACTCAACCACCTCAGGTTTCGTAAAAACATTTCACATATGTCATCCGCAACACCCATCGTCAAATATAAAAGGAAATTGGTCATTACAAAACACATGATAATAAGCCATAAATCGAAATTTTATATTGTGGGGCAATCTATTTCCACATATCGAGACATAGCCCCACGGTAAGCTTGATAAGGCTTGTAAGGTACTAGACGTCTATATACATAATAGATAGAAAACATCCATACTTAAGTCAGGAACAAATATCTGTGATGAAACTACAAATAAATGCCTTTTAACCCAGGACCCCTGGTTCGTAGGTCGGTTTTCTGAAATGATTATAACCCAATTCTTACAGATCCTGGTGTTTTTGGGTTCTTTCAAATCAGAATCAAGCATATTCAATCCTGATGCAAAAAAAATGTCCCAAAAATTTGTATGAAACTTGTACTTTCCACTACGTCACGCACTACATACAAGTGAATAAATTTTTCACACTAAAACGTGACGTAATGGAATGGACATTTTGGTACATCTTTTATTAATGGTAGGATGGAGAATGCTGTCGATTCTGAGTAGAACCCAAGTACATATGTTTAGATTTGAAAGAATCACGTTCTCAATATTTATTTTAGAAAACGCCCAGCAGGGCTAACACTGACTAGGCTAAGAATTAATTAAATTTCAAAGCAAATGTTTCTTAGATGTTACCTTACTAAAGTAAGGATACTAAGTTCGAAAAAATCTGAGTCCCTAACATTATAAAATGCCTTTTTTACCTGATATTTTAGTCCCCAAGTCACACCTGACCTTTAGGTCCGAACTTAAAGACTTCAAGCTTTAACTTGTTTGAGCACTAATTTTGTAAGCCTCAGAATATTAACTATGTTGAAAAGATCATTCTCATTCATTTTATTCGATATCTACATTTCAATCTTATAAACTTACTGAGGATGTCTCAAGGACTTGCTCATTAGGGCAAATTGTCTTTGAGCTGGGGATTACTATTGGTTCTCGATGATAAGAGCTTTATCTGACAGTCGATGAGAATTAAGTTTCTTAAAAGCCAGGAGAAAATATATCTTGTGTCAATGCCTTTTTTTTTTCATTTTTTCATAAAAGCTGGTTATGTATCTCCTAAATTATAAAAAGTTTTGAATCTCCTAAATTATGAAATGAGTCAGCCGTTGACCACGAACGCTGTAAAAGGATTCGAAACGCAGGATGTATTTTAAATTAATTGTACGCGAAATAATCCGTTCAAATATATAGTTTTATTTTAAAAGATTAATACATTTAACTCTTCTTCTTCCTGCCCTTATCCCACGTTATGTGGGGCCAGCACACAAAGTTTTTTCTCTTCCATTCCTCTATCTTTCACCTCAGCACTCCTTTCTTTTTCATATCCTCTTTCACACAATCCATCCATCGTGTTTTGGGGTCTACCATCCGCTCTCCATCCACCAACATTCATCCCTAACATTCTTCATTTACAGGTATAAATGAATTCTTTAATTTAACAGTTTTAAATAGATACTTTAGCTAAATATTAGTTTGATATTCTTGTGAGTTAAAATAGTAACGAACCTTGATTACAGTAGGTACAATCAGAATGTGATTAAGGTATAATTCAGGAGAATCAGACTAATGTAAATGTCAATAAGCATCAGGCATTCCACTAACAAATGGAATTGAGTATTCTGTTTAGGATAGTTGTATAGATTTAAGATTATATTTATAATGTGATGGTGAAGGATAAGTTAGACTTTGTATATTAGTTTTAGTAGTAAAACACTTTATTGTACAAAAATCAAAACAAAACAGGAAATATAACATTCGTCATTAGTACAAAGGCGAACTTATCCCTTTAAGGGATCTCTTCCATTACACCTTTGAGTAGTTGAAGGAAAATTGGAGACGGTAGACATCCGTACTATACCAACAGCGTAAATAAAAGAAAAAGAAAAGGAAATAATAATAAAAACGAGTTTCTTAGTTTTTGTTATGATTTCCGCCTGTCTATGTGCGATCAAGTGTTTACATACACATCCGTTTATACTATACTCAAATACAACTAACATAGTCAAAAGCTTTCACGAATACACTTCAGAATTGTTGGTCAAAATGACTAGATTCATCGAATATTATTTTTTATATTGTCAGACTTACGAAGTAATTTCTCTTTTATTTTAAAAACAAACCGAATCCAGCCACTCATCGCCTGAATGATTAAATAAATACCAGGTATTCCCCAAGGCAGCACTCTGGTCCCAATGTCTCAAATTTATTGCTGTAACAACTTAAGTGTTGATAAAAAAAGTTTGATAAACTCCTTAAAAAAATAACGCCAATCGCCTCGGAGTCGTCGATTTGACATTTATTTTCGTTCAACGCAAATCTGAAGTTTTAATTTCTTTTCAAAGTCCATCGACGCGTCCAACTTCGAGAATTTACTTAAAAAACGGACCAAGTGCGAGCCGGGATGAAAAGTTGGGGTTTGTGATTGAGTTTTATTTTATTGGTTGTTTTTTTTTATAAGACTAAAACATCGCGTTGTACAGTCGCCACCAGATGTATCCAAGCGTACAAGGTGCTTAAAAATAACTGAACGCCGTTTGGTCTGTTTTTGTAACAGCAATATTAAATTTGTTAAAGTACAGTAATCTCAAGATGAGGACCAAGGGGATTTAAAGCATGTAAATAAATCTGTACCTACGGTTACCACCATTAAAAAGTTTGACACTGATATATTCGCTAGTGTGTGCGTAACTTACTTTCTATGCATCGTAATCGCATATTAGCGTGAACGAGATATATAGAAAGTAAGTTACGCAGACCTTAGCGAATATGTCAGTTTGACACTGGTAAGACAGTCGTGGTAAGGCTGCTGGTTGTAAATTAAATGATGAAATAATAAAAATAAATTCTGCAAATAAAATATTAGCTTAATTTTATAGAAATCTCACTGAGGAGCCCTAAAAACTTGTCACCAAAGATCACCATCTCTAACTGAATGGTTTCGTAGATTGACTTTAGGAAAATATTGACGATTCCAAACTTTGTCGGTCACACTGTTTGTGTACCTACTGTCTGGAGTATTACCCGGTACCTATCTAGCAAATTTATGTTAGTCATTTATACTTTACATTTGGCATTTAATACATATATCCATCTAATAGGGTAAATATATATTTTATTCCAGGGTTTATTTAATATATCTATAAAAAGTTCAGTGTTGGTATTGTCCAGAGCAATTTAAAAGCAAAACATACACTCTTTATGTTTCTTTTAATTCGTGAGTTTGCTCTTCACGTCACTTGTGGTCACTTACCTACTTCCTTTCTGTGTCTTCCTTATATTTATTTTCTTTTTTGTACCATTATTTTCTTCTTATTTAGGTACATTACCCCCATTTTCATTACTAATGAATTGTAACCAACGGAGATCCACGCCGTTTTGTCGCTTAAATAGTGTTTTGTTTTAAGTTTATAAAATATATTGTATGTTAGTCTGTAAGGTATTTGTAATATGGGCCTTGTTTCCTTATTTGAATAATTAAAAAAAATACCTTTATAGCGACAATAGCTTGTGATAAATCCAAATTCAATAACATTCTTGAATACAGGAAGTGTTCAAGAATATAGTTATAGTAAGCTCGATGAATTAATATGTAATGAAATGGTAATCTTCCTTTTTCAAAAAAGATTTACCTACATTCATTTGAAAACACCTGAACAAAATAAAACAGCACTGCAAAATTTACATATACCCTTCCCAACGAGCTCAAGTTTTGATTTGACAAAGAAACCAATCATCGAAGGAAATGTGTAAGATATAAAGGCTTGCAGAACAAATCATCGCTTATTTGGGTACACATGAAATCTATTGAGCAATGAACAGTTGAAAGTATTCTGTTAACACAAAAGTCTCTATGGAAAATTTCTATTGAATGGACATAACAAATATCCATAGGTTTGAGTATAATTCGGTCGGTTTATATTATATGAAAAATTTTGTATGACTGAATTTATCTTCTTTGGTATATCTTTATATGTTTTTTTCTATAATTATCAAATATAAAAAGTTGAAGGATAAGTACCTACCTCAAACTAATTTATCATCATCATATTAATCAAAATATTATTTTCTATTTCCAAAATATGTATACAATTTCTTTCAGTTACATCTTGTTTTGTAAATCCAAAAAATATTTCCAGAAAAATTTTCAAGACAAACGTTTGTTAAAAGGAATTTTAATTAGGCATAATAAACATTAGTAACCTAATTTACTTTCCGCTTTCCTCTCAAGTTAAAACCGTACATTTACTGACCCACTTAGCCAACCATTCAGGATGTAAAGTAAATCAAGGACTTCATTCTACTTATCTTCTTCTAATTCCAATTCAATCTTAATCCGAGTCTCACTTGCACACCTTTGTTATCGTTCACTAAAATAATTTCAATGTACCAGCTAGGCAGTAAAGTTTTTATTTCAGAATTGATCCCCAGGTTCAATATTAAAGCAACGTCTCGTTTCGCCGCTCACTTTGAGACCACGACAGTCCAAAATTTTATTGGGTCTCAGAGTACCTTGAGAGAAGTTCGAATCTTGAAATGCGTATAAATAAAGAATCAGGAGAATGGCAGTACGTAATTTAGATCGCTCAAAATCTTTCGAAGTCCGAACAGAAATAAATTTTTACGAATTCTTATAAGATTTAGCTATAACAAGTAGTGAACTTTGTGTAACTTTTTTATGTATTCTGTTAAGATAATAAATTATTCTATTATCATTATTATTCTGTTATAGGACTATAGTTAGCTGAGTTCACGGTAACTACAATTTTCGTGCCCTATTAATGAATTTCATATTAACATTTTATGCTTGTCTTTTAGTGCTCTAAGGTGAGAAAACTTAATTTATAGGTTAATATGGGACAGAAGGTTTGTTCTGGCTAATTCTAAATCTATTAAATCAATCATTATACTTACAAAGGACAGTAAGATCGATTTCAGCCTTCAAAGTGTTGCTGATCATGACGTTTTTCGCCTCACATGTATACCGAGCCTTGTTGTCGGATGCGTCTGCTTTGAACGTGTAGATATTTTCGGACATACGGCCACTGGTTCTGTAACAAAGAGATAATAACATAAACACAAAGGGAAAATATATAAGTGTCGTGGAGACTTAAAGCCGCTAAAGACTAACTAGAAAGAAGATGAAACAAAATTTGTCTTGTGTCGTACTTTTTATTATTATTTGTATCTCCTTCGATATCACGGGCCTATAATCCCGGTTTTTTGATAGGCTTGCGTGGGGACACAGATCCAACACGTAGAGGCCCCTTGGAGAGCTTTAATGTCATGTAGAACGCCTGCTGGAACCCGTTCACAGGTGCAACAATAGACACCCATGAACCGGTCTCAGCAGGCATTGGGACTATTGTAGCAAAAGTGAATAGTATACCGGTCTATGGATTGAAGTTTGGGTGGACTATGAGACTGGGCTATTGTAAAGAGTTCGGACACCTGCCATAACAATGCTAACACACGTTATCGAGGCAGGTGGTGACTTGCCGCTGACTAGATGGGCCCCTGAAACTGCCGTCGTGAAGACGACCAGGGGCAACATCGGTGTGAGCGGCTCAGGGGTGTCGAGAGGTGTGCGCCGCTTTCTACCCAGTGGCTGTTACCAGCCACTGTGCCAACTCGCGTCTTATGCATCTTTCACTTCCACCCCTGGAGCATATAGCTCTAGCGACTCCTCTCTGGACGGCCAATTAAGGCAAGGCAGAGCTGAGAGTCCTGCGGGTCCCCTTGGGGTCCACTCCGACCGACGAAGACACGCCGGAGACGGAGACCCTGACCGACTCTCGGGAGCACTCGGGTCCGTGGGGTCGTTACTCCCCAACAGCTCGCCACAAGCTGCCCTGCGGGCAATTATTATTATTTTTTATTATGAATGGGCTTACTCATGGCCACAAACTAGCCGAAGCGTAGACGTGGCCTACGATGGAGCGAGCTCGCCCAGAAGGTGCCTGTTCACTCTTGATTTGAAGGTTGCCGGGTTATAAGAACACTGTTAAAATTATAATTTTTTTTGACTATAAAACTTAAAACGGTATATGTTGATATACCGTCTCATCTTTACATGACAACCTGAAGCGAACACCCACTGCCCCCCTTTTTACTAAACAAATATTTGCAAGTAAATGCCGAGCCGTCTGACCTTTAAGATGAAAGAGCTCGTAACATTTCACTCGAATATTCAAGTAGGCAAATATAAAGTTTTAATTTTGAACATTAAAAGACGTAAAGCAATAAGTAGGTTTTAATCATGAAAAATTTACTACTAACAAACTTTTTATTAAATGAAATGATTTAATTTTAGATATTACGATATGGTACAGTCATATTACTTCATAATGAGCTAGTTAACTATAGGTACTCAAATGTAATATATTTATTTATTTTTTATTTATTTATTTAAAAAATAAAATATATTACATTTGAAAAATGTAATATATATATAAGACTAAAATTTGATTTAGAAATAAAAAAATAGGTACCGAATAACAAAGTAATGCTAAAAATATTATTGTCTACAAAATGTTCTATTTTTCTTTGTTATTGAATTTAAGTATCGGAATAAAACCATAAGTAGTCAAATTTCTTCAGAACATTACGATACTTTTGTGAGAGAACAAAAGATTGAGCCAATATTAGACTACGGTTTTGTATTCTCTCACTTCAAAGAAAGTTTGGACCTCCAAATAAAGTATTTTTTTTTTTGCATAAAAGAATAAACGACAGATTCAAACGCACTTATAAAAAATATGGTAAAAAAACACTAAATATGGTGTTTCTTTGATTCAGTAATTGGAATAATTGATCTATTAAAAAATCTATTTGATTATTATATTTTAATCATTATAGATTGATTTAAATACTCGTAGGCTACAAGATATCAACTAGTTCTCTTTTGCAGCGCAATTCGGGCAACCAATGTCAATTTTATGTTAGATAGAGTAAGATATCTATTAGATGTGAATTGGATCTCTAAGTCATATCCTGTGGAAATCGTTCAAGAGTATCTCCAGAATCGCGCAAATGTCAAATTTGACAGGTTACAACTTAAACATATCGTTATCGTATCTTGGTGATGTCTAAAAGATGTCTAATAGATGTCTATTTCAAAATCCGAATCGAGCCCTTAGTTATTAAAAAAAGAGCAACACACAAAGAGCAAATAAATTACCGACAATGAAACGCAAATGCCAAACGTAAATGCAAATCCTATAGAACAACCTCAAGTAGCTGCTTGTTACAAACAACAAACGTATACATCTGCTCCAAAATCCTCATTAACGAAACCACCAAACCAGTTGCGTAAGACGGATAATAGAAATGATATTGAAATCAATTCACACGGAGCCGTGGGAGCGGCACGGGGCGGAACGGGGCACCCTACCATGAAGAGGGCTAATGGTTTTTGTCTTAGGAGAATTAAAAAGATCTACTGTATTCCCATCTTGACCTGTACTTGGGATTAGGCTTAAGCATTTGATGTGATAAACATTATTGATGATGTATAATTTATGGCCTAAGATTGTTCCTTGAGGCAACCGTCAGATGCTTAGGGAAGTCAATAGAAAGTTATTTAAATAAAATAGTGCTCAGTGAAAAAATAGTTAATGAATAGAAATAGTGAGGAACAATATTGTGCAATAATTTAATCGTCCCAGGGTACAATTTGTTAAAATGTTAAGTCATTTCGACTAAGCATTAATCTTGATATACTTAATACAAATAAAATATTCTGTTAGGATTTTTTCATGTAATTGTTCTTTTCAGAAACAATAACAAATTCCTGTTAATACAGTCATGCTAATTCTTAAATCCATGGATGATATTAAAATGGATTTTTCCTTAGCTTATTTAACCATGCTTATCGCAGTATTCCCAAACATTCCCATTATGTATTCAAAACCGTCAAGACGAGGAGGCTGATGATGTTCTAAGAATTGAATATGGGTTTTATCTTGTTTTGATACGACCTTATTGACTTTGAGCGCCAATCAGCGTTCGCGGCTTGCGCTAGTTGTTGCTGACGGAATGCATGCATTACGATAAAATCTGTTTATATTCTTCATGAGTATCATGTAAAAGTCATTGATCTATCAGAAAAAAAAATACAGGTGCAACAAATATATTACAAACAGGAAAATAAACAGTTATTTTTGTCTCCTGAAAAGTAGCTTAAAGATACATGACGTTTTTTTTATTCGCACCGACGACGACTCAAGATCGTATTAAATTGAGATTAAAACCTATCAAAATATTAAAGCAGAATCAGCCCCAAGAAAGATCTTCTGCCCTTCGGAATATATTACAGAGAAACAATTAAAGTTGGAGTTTCCGCGTTTCCATTTAAAATTCTAGCAACTAGTAATAATAAGGCATTTGTATTTGTCCGCTGCAAAGGGAAATGTGTCTTATACACATTTGGATAAAGTCCATTGTCTTCAAATAGACGTGTTGAATTTGTTTTGTTAGCACCAAGACTGCGAAGTAATTTTTGTCTTCCAATCTAAATTTGCCATTTGTTGTCTAAGTTTGCTTCCGAATTTGGGTGGAGTATTATTATATTTTATTTTATGGAAATAAATGTCAGCTTCTTTTGAATTCTAGTTATTTGGGTTTTCTTGTGTCAATATCTTATGTTCCTTTCTCAAACTGGATACGTATTCTCAAAACTGCAATTCATTTTCAAAGGAATTAAAAGAAAATCAGTTTTAATCACTTTAGTATACTTTTTAGTCCCATTATAAGATACACAAATCAGTTTTCCAAAATCCCGTTCCTCAAAATGTTGTTCCCTCAAATTCTAAGAAAAAATATAAGCTTTTACTAAGAGCTACTTAACTACCTACTTTCCTAAGGCATTTAAACCTCAAGAGCTTCAACAAAAAACTACTTCGCCACAATTTCCTCTATTTTCTTGGAATAATTCAAAATCCTTCTTAAACTGATGGGAGTTACGGGTAGTTGAGAACTTTGTGCGAATAATTGCCGTCTAAATTTAACTGGGACTTATCTGACGGTTAAACTGCTAGTTGGAAATGTTTTCGACGGTTAGGCGGCTTTGGTTCACTGGCTTGATTTAACTAATGTAAGTCTGGGTAACACTGATTTTCAGTCCTATTTCTCTGTATAATTTGTTTATGTAAGTAGAACGTTTCAAGTGAAGTTTTACAGTATTTTTTATTTTCTATTCCCTCATCCTTCTTTCTCTTACATAAATAATTTTGCTTTTAAAAACCATATCTGTACGAATGTATCGTAACGATCTTATAATATGAACAATAAAGTCTTTATTACTACAGCAAAATCTTTGCCTGAAACTAAAACCACTTTATTACAAAATTTTAAAATATAACAGTTTATAAAAAACCAAACTCGTAATCTTTGTGTTCTATTTATACTTTATTCTGTCCACAAGCATAAAGCAGTAATTGCTGTTCAAGTTTATAAGGTCGATCCAATGCCATCATTAAATTTATAGTCCCAAACTATGTAATTATAACCCTCCTAACTAACTAAACACCTTTACGCGAAACGTCGTCTCCTTATGCAAAACCGGCGTCAGTTACGTCATTGACTTGTTTGAAGACAAGTCAACCGCTCGGTCCTGAAATAATTATCCCCGAAATTTCAAGCTTCCTATTATTAATTCCATTAATGCAATACGATACCATTAACACAAATAATCCAAATAGATTTCCATCGCCATTGATGTAAGATGATCCCGTGGGATGCTTTGACCACTAACGTCTTAGCGTGGGAATTGTGGTTGAAAGGGAGTTTTAATAATTCAAAATGTATTGTGAGTGTTGTTCAGCCGTTTTTTGGGAAAGCATTCTTTGGCGTTAAATATTTAACTGTGTTCGATGATCGTGTCGTTTCTTAGGAGTAAAATAACTTTTGAAAAAGAGTGCATTACGTCATCGACAGCAAGAGATAATATTAATCTCAAATATTTATAATTCCATCTGGTTTTGTCTTTGATTTTTTAGATATTATTATTTCAGATTTTTATTAGTCTATTATTAGTTAAATTAATACAAATCCTGGTAAAATATTTGTTGTAATCTGAGCATTATGCAAAAAATGAAACATGTTTTTTACATACAACGCTTCACTTATGCTCCAAATTTTTAAACATTTATTTCTTTCGGGACTTAAAAGGCACACAAGAAAACGTGGATTATGCAAAATGCGATCTTGTCATGAGCCATTCTGTACCAACCTCAGGACAAAGCAGAAAATAATCCTAATAGATTTCCATCGCTAAATCTTCTTGTTTTGCTTATATCTCAAACCAATTAGGAATGCAACATTGTTATATGTATGTTACGTATACGTATGTTACCGAATGACCTAATTTAGGCTGCCTACATCCCATGTTTCAGTAATATCACGTTTTCAAAGTCAAATAGAACCTTGTTAACAAAGCAATGACCGAAGCTGAAATCGAATGGTAGCGTGTTTGTAATGGCCGAAATAAACCAACCAACTGAAATCTACACAATTCCAATATTAGGAACAAGCGACAATTACAACTGAATCATTAGTCGTATCATAGTATAGATGCCTTTACTAATAGATGAAGGATGTAGATAACCTTTAATTTTGAAATAGAACTAGAGTTAGACCAACTGCCGTAATCGAACTTCAAGATATTCACAAGAGACGACACGTACTAGATCCATTCTAGATACATTATAGTTTAGATATCAACTAGTTCTCTTTTGCAGCGCAATTCGGGCAACCAATGTCACTTTTACGTTAGATAGAGTAAGATATCTATTAGATGTGAATTGGATCTCTAAGTCATATCCTGTGGAAATCGTTCAAGAGTATCTCCAGAATCGCGTAAATGTCAAATTTGACAGGTTAGATCTTAAACATATCGTTATCGTATCTTGGTGATGTCTAATAGATGTCTATTTCAAAATCCGAATCGGTCCCCAAGAAAAGTCTGTAGAGATTTTTGACAGCACACGCAGTGCCAGTGTTATTTATACGTCATAATTTCATAGAAGTTTGATGTTTAAAATAACACCTATTCTTGGTTTAATTCTAGTTAATTTGGTGTAAAATAAAACTTAACCTAAATGTCATCTTATTCTAATACATTTTAATGGCAAAATGGATGCCTGTTTTCAGGGAAACCAACAAGAAAAACACAATAAAATAAAACAAAACAAAACTAAGCTAATTTTCATATACTCGTACTAGACTTGTCATCCATTTAATATAATTGTCAATCCTAAGCTTAACTTTATTGCATAAAAAAAAACTTCATGTATAAAAGGCGAACTTAATGCCATGAGGCATTCCTACACCAAGTCAGACGACGCAACGGAGCCACGCTGTTACGTCGTCGCCCAAATCTAATGTTTAATTTGTCTTTGGTTTTTATTTGTTTTTATTTGTAGTTTCTTTGTATTGTATTTTTTTTAGTTTCACAGTGCCTTGGTTTTACTGTAATGCTGTGTTACTTATTTGACTAATAAAATAAAAAATAAAATAAAAAACATTCCCTACCAATATTTTTTTGCGTAGTCCACTGGAGACATTCAACGTTTCGCAGCCAATAATCTGCCTAACCACTAAGGACTGCACTAACCCAGGTTGTGGTTAGCACTAGTTAGCTTAACTGACGGTTATTTTAGTGGTGAACTTTGCCATGGGCTAGGCAATGAGAAATGACAAGTTTACTCATAACCATGATGAAAGACCGGCTAAATGCGAGTCGGATTCGCCAACCGAGGGTTCCGTACTATTTAGTATTTGTTGTTATAGCGGCAACAGAAATCAATGAAAATTTTAACAAGCCTGGTGACAGACAGACGCACAGACGGACAGTCTTATTAATAGGGTCCCGTTTTTACTCTTACCAACGTTTCTGCTTATAACAAAATTAATTTATGCTTATGATAAATAAACAGAGTCTTAGGGCCCGATTCGGATTTTGAAATAGGCATCTATTAGATATCTTTTAGACATCACCAAGATACGATAACGATATGTTTAAGATCTAACCTGTCAAATTTGACAATTGCGCGATTCTGGAGATACTCTTGAACGATTTCCACAGGATATGACTTAGAGATCCAATTCGCATCTAATAGATATCTTACTCTATCTAACGTAAAAGTGACATTGGTTGCCCGAATTGCGGTGCAAAAGAGAACTAGTTGATATCTAAACTATAACGTATCTAGAATGGATCTAGTACGTGTCGTCTCTTGTGAATATCTTGAAGTTCGAATACGGCAGTTACTTAAGCTAAATCTATACGGGATCGGAATAACAGAACACCCTAGCTTAAATTAGCTCGCGACAGTAACAGAGGTGTTTCTGACATCTCTACTCAACAATCTAGCTGAGAACGTTGTATGAAATAGTGATGCGCAAAGGAACATTACTCGGAATGTTCCCGGTATTTCTAAAATAATAATTAATAGGATCAGGCGTTACTTTGCGGAAATGTAATCATCAATATTTAAGAGCTATTTGTCGATAGAGTAATCGCCACTCCTCTTCTGGGCCAGCCTTTTAACTCTCTCGTACGATACAACAGAAACTCTTTTATTTGGCTGATACATGAGCCTGGGCCTTCCTCTGTGCCTTTTCCCCTCAATATTGCCCTCCAGGATGTTTAAAAATAATCTGTATCAGGTGGCCAAACATCTTGTCCCTTCTGTTAGCTATTGTGTCTAACAGGCATCTCTTCTCCCTCGCCATGCTCAATACGTGGGCTATACTGAAAGTTTCCGGAATGATATATGAGACCACTTATTAGTCCAGGATTTTCAGTATGCCCTAGTAGCCCAGTAGTACCTCTTCTGTAGCCACCGTGTATATTAATTAAATCAATAATATTACTTTGCTAATCCGCGAAATAATAACGAGCTAGTTAATTAGTGCTAACCGGTTATTTACCGCATATCGAAAATAATTAGGTTGGAGGGTGGGAAAATTAATTGCATACAAAAAATACACAAATAAGTATAACGGGTTGACTAGTACGTTAAAGTACCTAATAATTTTGTTTTAATTTTGAATCTGGAATTTCACCACACTGTTGACTAAGTGCAAGCTCTTGAATATCGAATTCCCTTATCCTATAATACAAAATATTCCCGGTAATTTTCCCCCTTTATCCTATAATACGGATATTCCCGGTAATTTCCCGTATCACTACAATTCACTAGTTACCAATAAATGGGTTTAAACAAGACCCAACGAAGACACCACAAGTGCAGTTAATTGCGGAGTACTCGCGCCAATCGCGAGCATTCATACCGCTAATTTGTTTAGTTGTGGTACAAGTTATAGGGGTTTAAAGTTTAAAACCGGTCATTGTGGCACTCTTCGGGGGAGGCCTATGTCCAGCAGAAGACGTCCTGACTGACATGATAGTTTAAAATACCTAATGGCGTGTCTACACGATGGGCCATCGCAAGCTACTCCAAGGGACGCAAGGGATCTATGCGTTAGAGGGAGCAAGTGATATTGCTATCTCATATTACCGTATGGCTGCGTCCCTTGGAGTAGCCGGCGTTGGCCCATCGTGTAGAGGAGCCATAAGGTTAGGGGTGAAGGTAACTAAGCGCCAAGAGAAACACTTGTAGGGAAAATAAAAATAGATACTTAAAGATAATAAAAACTACATTAAATGGTAATACTAACAATAAAACGAATGCAGAAATAAAAGTAATTTAAAAAACCGACGTAAAATGACTTTCTAAAAATTATATTTAAATGTTTAAATCACGTACCTATTCTAAATTTCGACAAGGTCCTCGTAAAAAATTAAAAGATTCTTTTTTGAATAAATTGAAAAGATCGCATTCAAAGATTGAAAAAGCGTATTCTCTTAAAAGCAAACGCAGCGAAATTGACTTGCATGCACTGCAAAACTCTCTATGTAAGAGACAGACTTCACATACTTTGAATAATTTTACGGTTTAGACTCACTTGTTTTTAGTCACTCGCGCGACATGTTTCGGAGAGCCTAGGTCTCCTTTCTCAAGCACTAACAGTGCGAGCAGCGTTTACGACGGCCGTGTCTCGCGTACTGTTTCAATGTTAGTATGTCTCACAACAGCTTAGATACTTCTCGTACTATCTTTTTCTCATGCTAATACTAGGTATACCCCCAAAAACGGTATGGGTATAGTTTTGTTATTCAACTATTACTCTCAAAACTTGTTAGCCAGATTCGCTATCTCCCGTAACTTGATTCGTTACGGTTTCCAATCAGAGATAAGTTTTTATAAAGACGGCAAACTTCCCACGGATTTCCGGGTCAAACGCTCTCAGTTCAGTTTGAGTTCGTAGTTTTTACTCAAGTTTAGAAGGAGATGGATGGTGGAAGTTGAGACAAGTGAAACCATTATGCTATTGGTTAAGGAAGGCGACTAATGTGTTTGAGTGTACGGATATAATGTATGTTTATTAGTATTTTAATTTTTAACAAGCAGAAACGTTTGCTATCGACAAGGTAAGGTAGATGTCGTGTCGCTAGGGTCCCCTTGACTCATAATATGGTGGAAAGATTTGCTGGCTATGGATGAGGTCTTGGTGGCTCAGATGGCAGAGCGCTGGAGTATCGATCCAGAGGCCGTGAGTTCAAGTATCACCCAAGACTGTAATTTTTCTATTTTTAAATGTACCAATATCAGTATGTCTAGTAGTAGCATGGCGTATATGGAACTCGATTCACACCGCCTTCCCTAATTTACGAATTTGCACGAAGTTGCAGATGCGGTTTAGTAGACTTTTGACGAAACCTGCGCTGTGGTCAAAGCTTGTTGTGTTGTTGTGTGTTGTTGGTTATATTGGTTGTATTGTTCTTGTTGTACTTTACGTTTTGTTTAGCAAATATAATTTTCAAACTTGAGGATCTTACTGGTATTAAAGGTGTGTTTGATACGTTCCACTTGTTCACATAATAAAATAGGAAAACAAAAAAGTAACGTAATATTTTGTACATGAGAAATATTTTTGTCAGGTTATTTGCCCCAATGTTGCTGTCCCATATTAAGTATGTACCTATATAGGTACCTGTATAGGTAGTAATATACATATATTTCCATTAACAAATTCATACATAAGGATGCCGTATTTAAATGGTAGGTATGTTTTAAACAAGAGCAAAGTGGTAAAATATAAAATATAATAGTGGCGAAAAAAACGTGAAAAGATATTGATTTTTACCTATTTCAATCCAAGCATGCCTATCTATTTGTCAAAACCCTGTTTCTGGCAATCACTATTTTTCCACCATCGCCCGTTTTCCCCTTTTGTCGAACGAAGCGAGCTCTTTATATTCGCGAAACAACGACACGCTTCTACATAAAGCGCTAATCCCGCACCCAAAATCTTTGATACCAAACATCCGGCTTCCCGTGCCCAAATTAAACTTTTCCACCCTTGTTAAAATTCCCATTTCCTTTCTGAAAACATTCTGAGATCTAATCTTGGAACCCTTTTTGTAGAAGTTGTTCTTCGATAGATGTCACTTGAAGCGACCTATATACGGGAGCGTTTTGAAAACGTGGTGGAATATGTAAACTCAAAAGCAATAATATTGGGCAAAGAAATCCTTTACAAACTGTCCGTATATTGTAAAGGATTCGCATTTCACTTGACTGTGAGGGATAAGTGTTTGCTTATCCTTGAATTGAAAAAAAAATATTGAAATGAGAGTGACATTGAACTGACAACGAATTTTCTCTTCTTACGGAAAATAGTCCGAATATGATGGTCGTTTTTGTCTCTGTGACAGCGTGATAAAACGGTGTACGTCACTTTCTATCCAGCGCCCAGCGGAGTTAAAAAGTGTCACTTATTTTGTCACGTGGATAAAGATGGATAAAGCCATTCATAATATGCCTGCAGAAAAGTGTAAATTTCAATCGATAGCGTGAAGAGCATTCACGTTTGCGTTATGTCTATTTTTGTATGGGATATTGAACAGCGTGTCAAGCGGGACGTTTAGTAAAGTCAAAATCCCATACAAAATGACACTTAACCCAAACGCGTACGTCACGTCACGCTATCGAATGAAATTTACACTAGGGGTTACAAAATAAAGTTCTTTTCCAACGACGTTGTACAAAGAAAAGTTAGTGCTAATGGAACAAATACTGAATAGTTTTGGTTTTAATTAAATGATGAATAATTGCAATAGCGGTGATACACAGACAGGAGGATAGTCACTAGCAAAAGTAGCGAAGCGGGCGCAGTGTTTAAAATGATCTACACAAGCGCTTTTATTTTCTTAAAAGATATTTTGAATGATCACAGCAGAACAATTATTCGCACATCGTCGCTGTGCCTACAAAAGTCGCCATGTGTTTTTAACCTACTTTACAGGAGACACAAAAAACTGTTTATTTCGATAACTATTGAACATAAACAAATCATAATTTTTATGATAAAAGTATTTGCACTTTAACATATATTACGGAATTACCTGAAATGATATTTTAGTTCCAATGGTGTGAAAAAAATATTTTTTTATAAATATGTTACATAGCGATTTTTGTTAGAGTCGTAAAAACCGCTGTGTCTTAACCTGTACATGGCTAGATTTAATTATTAAGAACCTTATACAATGTGTGTGCTTTATCGTCACATGGCTATTTAATAAAATGATGGGGGTGTTCAATAAAACAGAAAAAAAAACTATAATAGTCGATATAATGAAAATTAAGTGTTGGGCCCTAAAGGTGACGGATGAAAAGAGATTGCATGTAGCGGAGATGAGAATGTTGAGATGGATGTGTGGCGTGACGAGAATGTATAGGATAAGGAATGAGTACTTATATAAGAGGAAGCCTGAAAGTTGCACCCATAACAGAAAAAATAAGGGCAAATCGCCTAGCGTGGTACGGGCATGTGATGCGGAGGGATGAAAGTCATGTGACGAGAAAGGTATTACGAATGAATGTGGAGGGAAGTACGAGGAAAGGAAAACCGAGGAAAAGGTGGATGGACTGTGTGAGAGATGATATGAAACGAATGCAAGTGAATGATGAAATGACGGGCGACAGAGAGGTGTGGAAGAGAAAGACATGCTGCGCCGACCCCAAGTGAATGGGACAAGGGCAAGAGAATGATGAGAATGATGATAATGGAAATTTAATTATGATTGAATAGTCTACGTACTTTTTTATTATAACTACATATTAATATTTTTTTATATTGACTTAAGATGTTGATCCTGCCTGTGAAGGCGATGGTCCTGGGTTCGAATCCCAGTAAGGCCATTTAAGTATTTGTGTGATGACAAAGATATTTGCTTTTGAGTCATGGCTTGGTCATGGTTATTTTCTATGTATTTAAGTATTTATATATTATATATATCGTTGTCTGAGTACTCACAACACAAGCCTTCTTGAGCTTACTGTTGGACTTAGTCAATCTGTGTAAGAATGTCCTATAATATAATACGAAAAAAAATAATTAAGTAATGCATAAATGCACTACATGTTCATGTTATAAAGTACATTGCGCTAACTTTATTAAAAAAAAATTATCAGAGATAAATCACAATTAAGTACATACCGGCACGTATGGAGATCCAAGGGGGAGGCCTCTGTTCAGCAGTGGACGTCTTATGGCGTTGATATATAGATGATGATGATGAAGTACATAATATTTTGATCCAAAAGCCAGATTGGTTTGTTTCGATACTCCATTCCGCAGTACTTAAATAATTAAATATACAATAGGCAATACATATTTCTATTTTTTATGTAATTTTTCATTCACTTGTTACCTTTAAAACTGCCAATTAACTATGTACTTGTAACGAAAGCTCACAAAACTCAATTATTTGTACACACACGTAATAACATACGGTAGACTGGATACTGGATTGCTATAAGAAAATTCCGCTATGTGTCGTAAAACGCACGGTCTGGAAACACAGCATCGACTCCAACTAGTACAAAAATTATCGCTTTGTGCGAGAAACTACATATCGGCCGCAAGTGCATCTAATAATTTTTCAGTAAACTTGTAGAAAATATCGCTATGTGTCAAGAATGACATAGCGAGCGCACGTCTGTAATTGCTGTTCAAATAAGCTAATGTAGTTATGTGATTTATTCCAGTTAGCGATTATAGGAAGAACATTCATTGTATGGGCGTCACATACCTATATTTGTTAAATCCTTAAATATGTAAATAAGTTCAACGCTGTTTTTGGAGCATATGCGTATGGAAATAAGGTTCAAAATGCCATTAAAACCTAAAAATCGTCAAAAATCACATAGCGACTTTTGTAGGCACAGCGACGACATATACTGTTATAATGTAGAATTAGTTTTTAGGTTAAGTTAGATTAGTATTGTTAGTCATCGTTTAAATACCACGTTATTCCTAATAACAAAGATGTGTTCGGTTAAATTTAGACACCTTGCCCGTTTAGTTATTTTTGCTGCTATATCTTTGACCAATTCAATATCGTCAATACAAAAAGAAGCCTTATTACGAAAACACATCAAAATGCCGGTCAAATGCCCCGAAACTCCGAACATCTCACCCTCAGCCAAAGATAATATTTAAAACATTAGGACGGCACTTATGGAGGTCTGGCAAAAAGGACCACGTTTTCTGACTTATAATGTCGTATACAGGGTGACCTTCATATAGGTTAGTGATATCAATGACTTTAAAGATAGATAGACATGTTTTAGAAGTACGCCATTGAGACAGTCAAATTTATTATATGCAAAATATTTCTGCACGATGTTACGCTTGAATAGAAAAATATGTTACGTCTCTCATTTTTTTTTTATCAATTGTTTTAAATATAAGTATATTTGACCCGGTTCTATTTTGACCTTAATGTGAGATGATTATTTAATCATTTAAGTACAGTCAGCAGCAGAATTGCTAAGCGGGCCAGGTGTTCAAAATGATCTTGGCGCGACTTTATTGTTAAGAGAATAAGAGCGTGTCAAGGTAATTTTGAACACCTCGCCCGCTTAGCAACTTCTGTTGCTGAATGTACCATTAGAGTTTTAAACTCTAATGATACTTCCCTTATTATTCATAAGCGCCTGTAAAATTAAACTACACCGTTGATGATTGGTTGTTCCATCATTTCGACATTTCTCTTTGTTAAAATTACGAAAAGAGACAAAAAATACCAGATGTTTGTAGCAAGTTTAGTTTTGTAATGAATATGGTGGTCAGAATGCAATATTGTCATCTGCCAATTTCAAAGTAAATATTCCTTTGTCTACTGAGTAGACAATACGAATGGACTCTACTCGTATTCATTATAGTTTCAAATATCCTCCATTATGGTATTTCACCCTGTATTTCTAATCTAATAAGTGGTGCTGTGTAAATGTTTGGAAAAATATTTATACGATGTTATAATACATATTCTAGAAATATTTCCAGTAGGTAGTGGAATGTAATATGATTTCTGGTAATTTTTGCCTGAGGCAAAATAAATAATACGCTAGCAACGGTATTTACAATGCTCTTGCGAAAATATTGGGTGATTGGCGACATGATTTTTATTTCATCTATGAAATATTTAATATAGTTATTAATGAAAACGAAGAAGACATCCAAATGAGTACTAAGTATATTCCTCAACACGTTCACTGCCAGCGCGAGCTAAGCGTAGCCAATAACGTAGTTATTCCCGTATGTTACGAAAAACAGACTTGAATAAAGAGATAACCCGCTGACAGTGAATGAGTTAAAATTGAATCTTCACCTACAGCTAATTACTTATCAATTATGCAAAAATTTACTTCAACGAAGCAAAAACAATCAAATATTAAATGAGGTTTGAAAAGTTCTTAATCTACCAAGTTAATCCCGCATGCGTGAACCATATTATAATTACTTCTGAAGTATTAGGTATAAGTAGATACGCATTAACCAAATGTACCGCCAGTAAGTTTGCGAGTCTTCTATCTCGGGTCGGGAGAAATATGCCACGGTCTCTTTAAGATGTGGTGCAAGGGAAGGGATTAGAAATTACGTTTTAATTTTATCCGCTTCCTATTTTCTTGTGAATATCAGTTACCACTCCGTTGGCGGGTTGAGGACCAACAGCCACTGTAACAAACTATCTTACCCTATTTGATATACATTTATAATTATGAAACTTTTCTAAGTTAATTCAAATAACAACAACGAGGTTGTTCACGAGGCTTCAATATACATCTAAAACCACTTTGGTGATGAAATAGGGACCTGGTGCATTTAAATAAGTCTGGCTTCTGCGTTATGACCTTTAGGGCATCAGCTGATAACCTTTCCACCACAATCTGCCGGCTGAGTACCTACATTATTTGAATTTGTATTTATATTTATTCATTTGCTGAATATGGGTTAACACAGGTCAAATTGATTCTCAATAGCATATAAACTGATATCTGACAAAGTTTCAATTGGGATGCGATGACTAAATTGCGTCTTAACGTGTTGACTGCCGTTCCTCAATCCACTAAAGAGCAGCAGCTGACGTTCGCGAGAGTTCATTATACATTGTCTTTAACCACTTAAGGGTCAATACTTGCTTGCTTTAATTGATTTTTCTCTAAGTAAATCATACTGAATACCTGTATTTTTCATTCTCAAGCAAATCTTTTCAAATACCATCTCATACGTCAAAATATATCAAACTTACAACCGTTCACGTAACATTAATACTCCCGCTCATAACTTACGCCGGCAAAGTAAATTCTCTCTAAATTTCCCGGCCCGTTATTTATTACTTAATCTGGCCTGCAATGTTTTCTGCCTCCACTTCTTTTACAGTCTAGTCTTTATGGGTTTGATGATCTATTCCTTTACTGACTTTATCACTGATTATAAATTTTAAGATTGATGTCAGGATTTTTCATTTTACGTCATCGGATGATGATTCTTGTACCATATTTTTATGGGTTAGAACACTAGTTCTAATCGGTTCTTTTGCTTCATGCCTATGATTGAACTGATTATTCCTTTCATTATTTTTTGTTTAGTCTGCATCATAACACTTTAAACTCTCGCGTTTTGTACACATATTTAATTACACAAACGGGTCTACCGCGATATAATTTCATTGTAGTCTGCATCATCAGATTTTTAAATATGGGTCAGTTAATGTAGGTAATAACCATCTTATATTTTCAGTTAGTAGGTACAAGTGTTATGTAATGTTTTGCAAACAAATGTTTTTGTAGTTTAAAGAGTGGTATTATAGAAAATCTTAAGTGATATATCCAAAGCTTTCACAGTAGGTAAAAACTCCGTCAACTGATATAAATCTCAGAAGCCAAAAATACTGGAATTTTTAATCAAACTTCGTAATGCAAACTTCCAAATTACTTCGAAACCCTTAACCTAAGATGCCTTACAAACTACTTTCCAAGAAAAACAAAAGACCAATTCAAACGAAACGACGATAGATGGCGCAAGGAAGGTCTATTTATTATTTCAGTTGAACTAAAAAAGTCAGCATAAGGTCGAGCCCTTGAGTCATTTATCAATCTATCATTAGACCCTTTGCGAAGAGCCGACTTGTCAACGTCTACTTACTTGTATATGTTTTTTAGCTGTTATGCTAAGGAACTCAAGGTATAAGATTGCGTTGGACAAAATTTTGTAACATTTGCAATATTCATGTGTAAATTTATTACTTTTTACTGACATGACATACATGGACCTTTAACCAACAACCACCACTCAACTAAATAAATATTACAAGACGGAATTGAATATCTACAAAATAAAACTAACACATTAGTTACTTTTAAAATAAAATTTAAACATGAAATATGAAAATATTGTACATATTGCACGCAATCAAAACATTTAAACTCATGTGAAGTAAATACGTCTTCTAAAGGAAATAATTTAATATGTGTATCACCAGATTCCCAATAAAAAGATTCTTTACCGTTTTTAGATTATACTATCGAGTAACAAATCACCATAATTGTATCTAAGGTAAACGTACTAGTGCTCGACACGCTAATGCCCAATAGATGACACCTTGCTGTCACCTCTATCGACAATGACTTAAGTTTCAAGATGACATGTATTGGGATCGCGTCGAGCACCAGTACGTTTACCTTACAACATATTTAACAAGCGCCATCGCTCCACGTGACATTTCTATCTTCACCACTTAGAGGTTGATGTCCTCGACAAAATATATTATATCAAAAGCTACTTCGAAATTTGGGGCATCACTCCCATTATTATATCCGAATTCTATAGCAATGAGTAATTTCCGTGACCTAAAAACTCTGATAAATTTTTCTTTACCAAGAATCAGCAGAAAAACTTAAGCGTTTCTTAATTTGTTTACACAAATATATTTCTCGTGAAAAATGACACTTGGACTTGTCTCCTCATGATGGATAGGCCCGGGGTCAACAAGACTTGAATTATGTATCAGAAGGGACGGTATTTTTACACCCTTGAAGCCTATTCCGTTTAAACGATTTGATACTGATACTGTTACTGGAAAAAGTTACTCTGATACTGGGAATCGAACCAGAGCCTTCTGGATGAGAGCCAGGTATCCTAGCCACTTATCGGATATTCCGTTTTGACAGTTTGATATGCTTTTAATATTATTTTGAGTGGTGTCATTAGGTGGGCCACTTTTTATTTAGTTGTCTTTTTTTAGTAAGATTTTGATATACTCGTAATTTGGTAAGTTTGAAAAGCTTCTCATTCTGGAAGGAAAAAATAAGAAATCCCAATTATGGACAAAACAATTTTATTTATGTAATTTTACATAAGTATAAGGAGTTATTTACGAATGTAGTATGTGTACTTTATCCATTTACCAAAATCTTGCCGAAATTTTAGAAAAAGACGACGACAATATAATAATCACCCAAGGCCCTTATCTCAATATTACCAATAACCAGGGCTCGAACAATTCATGCGGATAAAGTCAAACCACTCATGGATGATTTCAAATTTTGTTACTTCGTGCGACATGTCACACGATAATTTAAATACAAACGTCATCCTAAGTGCAAAATTACGTAATTTTTACGTCGCCCGCATGAAGTGTTCGAGCCCTGCCAATAACTTTTGGTGCGAGCGAGAAGACTACATTTTGCCAGCACCACCAATCAGCGTGAGCCGCTAACGCCGATTGGTGCTCACAGTCGTATCAAAACAAGATGGAAACCATTATGGAATTGTTAGAACGGAATCAGCTTCTGGTCAGAATTGAATCGAGATCCCTCATTGTTTTGATTGTCTTGACCTTTTCGGCTCCGCTCTTTATGGGGCTCGTATTCTGTACTATAGATTGAACGGTTTTCTTTGAACACGTCTACCCTTCTATTATAAATGAGGTTTGTATGTTTGAGTGTATCAGCCCGTTCAGACCAATTCAGGTTTTCGTTATTCGATCTGTTTCCTATATGATACTGATCTGCCATTTTCTAAAGCAACATTTCTTCAACCAGAAATGTAAGTTTTGGCACTGACAGTCATCATCATAGCGAAAGCCAATTCCAAATTTCTTTTATTTAACAATAAAGTCGCGTCAAGATCATTTTGAACACCTCGCCCGCTTAGCAACTTTTGCTGCTGACTGTATATCACTAATAAGCAAGCATTCATTAGTTTTTGTTGATTTTCAAATAATAAAAACTGCAAGAACACGTTTATGGTTTATCTGTACATTTTTATTTTGTTTTGATCTTAAAAGCTATTGTCTCTGATGTTTCCTTATTTTTATTGCATATCTTAAAAAAAATGTTTATTTTAAGCGACCAACATAAAAAGTATTTTTGGACTTATCCCAGAGCACTCTATAACTCATTTCCTAAAAATACATTAAGATTCAAATCCTCAGAACAAACACAAGCAAAACGGACATAAAAACATTTTCAACAAAAATAAGCTTAAAAGGACATAAGTCGGAAAAACGTACAAATAAGATAATGCCTTTTGCACGGAGAGGCCGGCCTGGGAATCGAACTTTGACCCACCCCGGACTAATCCAGGGACATTAATCAAGTTGTCTTCGAGGTTTTGTGGGAGATAAGAGGATTTCAGAAGATGTTACGTTTTCAGGAATTTGACGGATTTTTATATCTCTTTCGTTTGTCAAAATTATTTTCGTTGTTTTGACCACTGTCACGCTTGTATTTTTGTTTTCAACGAATTAAAAAAAATCGAGTCCTATTGCATGTCTTTCTAGCTGTAGATAATATTTTACATGAGCAAAAGTAAAAACTAAATACCTATCATAATCATCATCATCATATCAGCCAGAGGACGTCCACTGCCGGACATAGGCCTCCCCCAAAGAGTGCCACAATGACCGGTCTTGCACCACCCGCATCCTACCTATCCTATCATCTCATAAAAAAAAGGTCCACTCCGTCACATTTTTTGGGATTAAACAGGCATTCTTTACAATGAGGGAATGATATCGTAAAATCGATATAAAATAATTTTTGTTCTTTTGATTTGTATAATTAGGTACCTAATTATCGACATTAAATTTGTATTTCGTGTTTTGATTGGCAGAATTAATTATTTATAGACATTTGTGACGTTCTTAAGCAATCATCACATTGTCGCTTGCCATAAGGACGCTCTGACAGGTTATTCGTATAAAGATACGAGCAAATTTCAACCTTATGGTAAGCGAAAATGTGGTACCTTTTAATTGAGAACGTCACATTTATTCTTTATCTTCATGAAAAGTGGGTCACCAATTTCTGGCAAGCCTTGATAAAGTTATCCTCCCTTCTTACCCCTAACAAAAAATACCCTGTATTGATCGCCATTATATCACTACCTTATTGCAACGGAATACGATCTATATTCGTTCGTGCTTTGTTTCGTTCTAAGAACTTTCAATTGTGTTTTGTTCTCTTTGTAATGGAACACGTCGGAAATTTCTTTGTAAGCTAACACTGTAGCTTATGTCAATCTATTTCCACATATCCTTCCTAGAGGTCAAAGACATTGAGTAATAGAGACTGTCTACAACTTTACATATAACAGCCTCCTTTTTAGGGTTCCGTACCCAAAAAAGGAGGCTGCAAACTAAAACAAAAACAAACCTACGAAGCAAGAGGTCCCGGATTCGAATCCTGGTAAGTGTGGTAATTTATTTGTGTGTTCATTGAAATATTTGTTCCTGAGTTATGGATGTTTTCTATGTAAGTATTTATCTAGATCAATTAATTATATGTACTTATTAATTATATATCGTTGTCTTGTACCCACAAAACAAGCCTTAGTGAGCTTACTGTGGGACTAGGTCAATTTGTGTAAGATTGTTCTATCACTACACCTTATTGACCTTATAAAACAAAGTCCCCCGCCACGTCTGTCCGTTTATACGTTTGTTCGCGAAAAACTCAAAAACTGCTGAACGGATTTTACCCTTAAATTGGCATTGTGCATCACCGTGTACGTTAGTTAGTAAAAATTCCTGTCATAAATATATCTAATTTCCTAAGCTTTTATTTTCAGAAACTACTTAATAATGATGTTACGAATAGTACTAAAATATGTGATATGGCAAAAATTTGAAATTAACGTCGCTATTCAAAAATTTGTTCGAAGTGGCTACGCTCGCCAGTACCTCTAATAAGTTTTATTAAATTTTAACAACTTTTCTGTATGCAATTTATGATTTCTACGTTTTGTGTTTCATAAGAAAATGGTAAAGTATATGAATAATTGGTAATTTTGTGAGCATAAGGCATAATAATAAAGATAATCACCGGTAAATTAGAATGTACACCACGGTTACCATTGACAAGTTTGTAAATATTCAACTACGGTAACCACCGTGTACGTTGCCAACCTATCTGTACTTAACTTTTGTTTTGAATCTAACGATTTTGCGTGTCCTTGTTTATTTAAAATATTTTTAAACAGTATGCTTTCCTTTCTTTGTCTGTAGTATTTAACACTATATAGATCGCATAAGATTTTGGCTTTAATTCCCGTAAAAAATGTATGTTCTGATTATGAATCAGATTCCGATGAGGAACCCACGCGCATTCACACAATTCTATTCTGACAATAGCTCTGATCCACCTTCCTTAAATTCTTCTTTGGACAGCTTGTCGGACGAGGATGAGGTCGATAAATACTTTTAATCAAGCACGATTTAATTCTGAAAGCACGTTGATTCTCTTTCGAGCATATTAGAGTTCTACACTCTCCATCTACAGTTATTTATGATGCTTTGCCTACGCTACACTTGAACACTCATCGCCATTAGGGTAACAAGAGCTTCATATAAACACGTGAAAATGCCAGCCATACCAGCCTGAAAAAAAAAACAGAATTAGATACAGCTTTAGGTTACTTTTAGAACTTCCGGTTTGAACTATTCGAAGGAAATTGTAAAGCGACGGAAGATTGGTAACCGATGAAATGAAAGTTGAGAAACTGTGCCATAAGAAATAGCGTCCTACAGAGTTACAGACAGTCTTTGGTTTGACAACATGGGGCATTTTCCTGAGAGGGGACCGAAAAATGTACGTTACAGATATTGTAAGGAGGGAAAGACGAAATTTTATTGCGTCAAATGCAATATGCTCCTTTGTTTCATCATCGGAGAAACAAAAAAAACCAAATTGCTTTTAACAGTTCCACACTAAATGATGTTTTTTCATAATAATTTACGTTAATTTTTACATAATATTTTACTGGCTTCTTGGCAGCGGTAACCAGCGTGTACATACAAGAATGTTACTTTTCTTGTTATAAAATTGGCAACGTGCATGGTGATGTACATAGATTTTCTGAAAAACCGATAATACTGGATTTTTTTTAACATTTTTCTGTAGACCCCCAGACGGTATTAAATAAAGGTATGCTACTATATTACTTGTTTTTACAAATTTTTACTCTTGTCAATTTAAGGGTTAATGCAGTCACTAATAGAATTTAGAACCTATATCAAATCAAGAATAGATTAAAGTTTCAAGGCCCAATGTGTCTGCCTTATTTAATTTTGCAAATTGTGGATTTTACCTTTAACAGCATTACGTCAAGTGTACTTCTGGAGAAATAAAAAAAATGTTCTCACGAATACGAAGGTCGTGAGCGGTCCTAACCTAAAATAGGTACCTACTTTTTGAGATTACAGGTAAAGATTTTCAGTCTGTACTACATATTGTTCTCTGTCCTTGGTAACAAAAGTACATATACAAGAAAGGAAATGCTTGAATGTTTATCGAGGAAATAAAATATAACAGAATTCGTGACTTATTTTCATTGCGACGTTTGTAAGTACATACATGCATGTAGGTACCTATATTATTAGTATAAGTACCTGCGTATCAATCAAAATATTGTTTTTAATGTTGGTAGCTTAAAATAAACGTTTTTTATGGATACCTATGCAATACTTTTTTTAAATTTAATTCATAAACAATAATACACTTAAAAATACACTACATTATTAGGTACCTATATTATTAGTATAAGTACCTGCGTATCAATCAAAATATTTTGTTTTTAATGTTGGTAGCTTAAAATAAACGTTTTTTATGGATACCTATGCAATACTTTTTTTAAATTTAATTCATAAACAATAATACAATTAAAAATACACTACATAATCTAAACATAAAACTAATTAAAAACTAAACTTAAATGCAATACCTAAATATAATTTACAAAAGTTGTGCAAACAGTATCTATTGAACAATCAATTTCTAGCTAAATTGGTTGTTAAATACATACGCTAAATGGCGCAACAATCGCGGAGCGTAATAGTGATAACCTCCTAAGGCCCAGCCATATAAATGATAAAATACAGAATTTGCCACTGAAATTTGAACCTTTAGTGCAAGGAACAGAGTTGATTTTGGTTTTGTTTGAAAATTGAACGAAACAAAACAATCGCGACTCTGTTCCAATTGAATATGATTTAAATTTCGTCGAACTGAATAAGTACTATAGGTAGGACCTTGGGCCTTATGAGGATAATACCTAAAATTACATTGTGATTGTAATCCAGCCATCAAATTTTCATGCGTAGGTTTAAAGAAGAGAGGGTATTTACGAGTACCTTTATTTTAAGACTTACAAAAATAATTATTGTCCATAATACATTGAAATCTATTGATAAAATTTTAATGCGTAGGTTGAAAACGAAAAGGTAATTAAGAATATTAAGATCCTTTTTAGGGTTCCGTACCCAAAGGGTAAAACGGGACCCCATTACTAAGACTTCGCTGTCCGTCCGTCCGTCCGTCTGTCACCAGGCTGTATCTGACGAACCGTGAAATTTTCACAGATGATGTATTTCTGTTGCCGCTATAACAACAAATACTAAAAACAGAATAAAATAAAGATCTAAATGGGGCTCCCATACAACAAACGTGATTTTTGACCAAAGTTAAGCAACGTCGGGAGTGGTCAGTACTTGGATGGGTGACCGTTTTATTTTGCTTTTTTTTTGTTTTTTTTTTTGCATTATGGTACGGAACCCTTCGTGCGCGAGTCCGATTCGCACTTGTCCGGTTTTTTAAGACGTACCATCGCCCACACTATTAACTGAGAGTTCATAAACCTTATTACAAAAGGCATAAGGTCCACCAATGGACAGTTCTGTTATGACTGTTGCTGTCTGTACCAAAATAACACTGGCATCAAAATAAACGGCAACAATTCGAACTCCTACAAGAGAGCAAATTAAGTCTACAAGATACCAGAAATCCCTACTAAACGACTTGAAGCGGTATTCAGATTTTAAAATGTGTTAATATTTTGATATTAATAAGCAGGGCTCGAAATTTTAGTGCCAACGATGTCAAACTATACATGAGATGATTTCAAATATTAGAGGGATTTTTTGTAGTTAGTTATATATCTTGCTACCCGTAGAGATCTACCTTGACTACACTCATGGTCAAATATATCGCAATATTGCAAAAAAAAGTTTAATTTCTAATTTTGAAATACTATAGGTGCTGTAATTAATTAAACTTTTTTTTGCGTTCCTCTACATTTGACTATGATTTATATACTTTAAGCCGTTTATGTTAGTAGGTTGGTTGGTGGGGGGTTGTTAGGCTGTTAAAAAAATCGTTAAGTGGATTGTGGAATTAGTAATTTTGGTTCAGTTCAAGAAACACTAAGCGCGAACGCTCGTATCGTATCAATATCAAAACCTATAGATTTTATAATCAGAATACCGCTAGAAACTTCGGGAATTTTCGATTTCCCCGTAAATCTAATTATCTGATGTTAATAATATGTCTTGAGTGCTTTTGTGCTTTGGAATAATATGAATATTAATGATTATATCGGCTGCGGCGTGTTTTGTATGTTACGGCGTATTATCAAACTCATTTTGGGTGTAAGTATCGTTAAATTTGAAGAAATTTAGTGAAATAGATAGTAGGAAACAGGTACCATGCAAATAAAATTGATTAATAACATTTTTAAGCAAAAGGTCATAAATATCAGCGAAGGAAATAGAGGGCGCGAACGCCCAACTATGACCTGGATGAAGACCGTTGAAAGCTACCTAAAGACGATGGGAGTGACACCCGAATTAACTCAACGACGCCCAGAATGGCGGAAATGTATCAGGAAATTCTTACATTTAGTAAAATATACAACTACGAGGGCTGATTTATGTTATTGTCGATATTTTTCATCAGTTTTTGATAAATTTTGGTTGATAAATAGAGTTCGCAGTTCTATAAGTACATATACAATAAAATGACAAATTTATTTTACATTTTTTTTATCTGTGTACGTAATTCTTTTCACCTTTTCCATTTGAAAACAGAATATGTCAAAGCGTATAAATCAACTAAAAATGATTTTAACAAGCAAGCCAAAAGCTTTACATCTTCGTTTTTTAAATTTTTTGTACTAGCACAAGTTGCCGCACAAAATTTTTAAAAGATTTTAGAATCACCTTTAAAATATCGCCTAGCGAACATCGTAAAGCTGTCACCACTCTATTGTAGCGGCGCGGCCCGGCCATCGATATGTCGATATATAGACCATTACGATGTGCATCACTAGTGATGTATTAGCGCGCCATAATACCGTTTTTGTGGTAATAGATACGTGTAATGTGTGTAAATATTGCGGTGTGGTAGTGTTGGGTGTAATAAGTATATATCGATGAATTTGGTAGGTATATAAAAAAAATATTATCTGAGTACCTAAATAAGCAGTGATATAAAATTATCATTTTACGAATTTGATATTTGATATGTAAAAATATATGCTATTACGACTCACAAACGCGACGACTAACAAGTTTTAAGAAATTCAATGGCATAATTATAAATAGATAAGATATACAGTGGAATCCGCTTATAATGACATCGAAGGGAAGTGACAAATCCGTCATACTAAGCGGATGTCATATAAAGCATAGTTGATTAACTTCTATTTTTTCCAAATTAATCTCAGAATCCTCTGTCAGAGATGAATTTTACTAACCTTGTACTAATTATCAACTTGTCATTGAGAATCAAAACTAAAACACCGCACACACCAAACGTCCTCACAGAGAGCGACGTGGAAATGGCCACGAAAACCAGCGATTGTGTCAGTATAACCGGACATAATTTCATAAAAATAGGATTTATAGATCATAGTAAGCGATTTGTCACTATAAGCGAAGTCATTATATCCGACTTTGTCACAAAGAATTTTATATGAAAACCAAACTTCGCACAGTAATTACGTCACAGTAAGCGGTTGGTCAGTATAAGCGGAGTCATAATAAACGGATTCCACTGTAATGGTAAGGCAAATAAAAAACTTATATGAGGCAAAATAAAAATAAGGGAAAATCCGCTTCTGCTATGAGTAAAACATTACAATTGGTATTTCGATGACGTATAAAATAACGGTGAATATACATTTTGTATAACTATTCAAAAATACGCGACTACGAAAAATAAAGGTTGGGTTAGGCAATAAAGCTTTATAATAATAATAAACGTAGAGTACTCTACGTCTGTTTTTATCACTTGACAGTAGCAAAATCGTTGATTTAAACAGATATGTAAATTTTACCCAAAATGTATTGTGAAAATACGCTATGAAGTGAATTGCAGCAAAATTTCATTGTCTAGCCTTAAAACAGGCTTTAAACAAAGACATCGTAAAGCTGTCAGCGCTGTATTGGGACATTATGTGCCTCCAGGGATACATCGACTATCGATAAACAGTATTAACGACACTACGATATATCGACTATCGATAGTCTATTAACGACACTAGTGATATACGTCTGTGAATAAATTTTGAACGGTATTTCCTTCAGTAAAAAGATGTGCGTTTCATTTATTATTTATGTTATCAGTAGGAAGGCCAGGCTTGGGAACGGGAGCGCAAATATATATGATATTTATAGCTTGTGACATTGCCTATATTAATATATTATTTATTATAGTCTTGATATCATAAAAGATATAGGTAATAATGTGCTTTAACTTCGTTAACTATCGCTCTCTGTACCTACATCTCGTCAAGTCTTACCTTCTTATTCATAAACGCGATACAAACCTTTAGCTAATCGTTTGTCTTTATCTGTCATTTTGCCTTATGTATTTGTATGAAAGGGATATAACATAATTTACCTGATCAGGCCCGTAAAGTTTTATGAATAAGGGGGGGGGCAGAGCGATGGGCCAGGTGATCAAGAGTCGCGAGTTCGAGTCTAGCCCTTTCCCACTTTTCATTTATTTCTAAGCTTTGTGGTGTCGTTTACAGAAGTTTCTGCTTGATACAATTAATTTGCATCAAAAATACAATACAAATACTCTTTATTTGACACCTTAATAAAATACAACAATACAAAAGAAAACAGAAAGACAAGCAGAGGTAAACAACAGGCGGACTGATAAAATAAAATAAAAACTGGCCAAGTGCGAGTCGGACTCGCGCACAAAGGGTTCCGTACCATTACGCAAAAAACGGCAAAAAAAACACGTTTGTTGTATGGGAGCCCCACTTAAATATTTTCACCACACCAGCTCGGAAAGGATTACTTTGCGCTTCAAAAACTGATAGCAAAGTTGCATTTTATTCACATGTGAGGTAAAGTAATCAAATGCAAATTTTGAGTTGTTATCTTATGTTTCCTGGTTGAATTGACATTTAAATGATGATTTGGGATGATAAATATTTAATAACATTCATTTGGATTTGATTTGGTTTGATTGTGTTTGATATTTTACATTTAATATTTGCTTCGGGTTGGTGTGGTGAAAAGTTTTGTGTTTCACTCGGGGGCAAATTTTGTTTTTAGTTGTTGTTTAACCGCTCGTGCTAATATAGATACCCTCGCAACGCTCAAGATTCCATTTCTCGAACCACTCGCTACGTTCGTGGTTCAATTATGGAATCTTTCGCATGCTCGGGTATCAATATTAGCACGAGCGGTTAAACAACAACTTTGCCCCCTTGTAAAACAAATAACTATTATTTTATTTTACTTTTGGTATTTGTTGTTATAGCGACTACAGAAATACATCGTCTGTGAAAATTTCAACTATCTAGCAATCATGGTTTTTGAGTGACAGACAGACAGACGGACGGACAGCGGAGTCTTAGTACTAGGGTCCCGTTTTTACCCTTTGAGTACGGCACCCTAAAATATTAAAAAAAGGAAAAAAATAATTGTAAAATATATAAAATAATGATTTGATTTGTTCCCCAGCAGTTGTATCATTCGTACTATTTAGTATGCCTGCATTTCAGCCTCAATGCAATTTAAAAATGGGAAGGTGCAGGATTTTTTGGAAACAACCCTCCAGAGGGTAAGACGAGTTTAAAAGTTGGAACGAAAGGCCAATTTGTGTAATTAATTCATTTAATGTGGGGTACAATCTACTTTGTTTCTTCGTGAGTCCATTTTTATTAGTGTTCCGTACAAAACTTTGTTTACGGAACACTTATGGGATCACTTCGGTCTTGCAAATCAGTTAAATACGTTTTTCTCAGAGACCGTTTGACATAGATACCTAAAATTTGGAACAGTTTTTTGTATCTACAACATTTTGCTTGGCCAAAGAGAATAGAGTGTATAGAGACGGATTGTCATAGTAAATTATGTAGCCACTGTAAATTTACTGCCATCTTTCGACAGAAGATAAAACTGTAAGAACGCCGAATTTAAACTGTTGTGAGACATACTAACATTGAATAATTTAACGGTTTAGACTCACTTGTATTAAGTTACTCACGCGACATGTTTCGGAGAGCCTAGGTCTCCTTTCTCAAGCACTAACAGTGCGAGCAGCGTTCACGACGGCCGTGTATCGCGCACTGTGCGTAAAATTATTCAATGTGAAACGAGACAGATGACCTCTGTGCTCGTTCATCAAAGTTATGGGCATTTAGTTACATATAAAAATGTTTTTACATAGAAAAGAATTATTGGGAAAAATAAATTTATTCATAAAAATGTTCTCTGTTATCATTAAACTAATTAATTATAAGTTTGATTATATGTAGAGATGTTTTATATAAACTGTAAACATGAATAAATTGATAGAAAGATATATGGTTTACATAAGACATTGTAGACATCACTTATGACTAAGTATGACAATATTAGTGTTCGCTTGATATAAAAAAACTTAATTTTGTTAATTTCTACAAAACTAGAGAACTGATATACATAATTTCATTGTGTTGGGAGGTGGTGATACTCGCGTCCGCAGGAGATACCTTTTACAACCCTGCACGTGCCTCCCGGGTGGTGCTAAACGAGTATTAACGCCGAGCATCGGGCGGCGGATATGATAACCCGACCACTGGTCTCCAGTGGCGGCTTCAGTGGCCGTGAGGATTAAATTCCCTCAAAAAGTCTGGTGCGGAAAGGAAGGGGATACTACCGCAGCTACAAGATTCCCAAGAAAACGATGTGGGTTCCGAACAGGCATGATTTGTCGAGCGATCCGGCTGACGCCCGGCGCCAGCATGGGTCCGGGCCATCTGGTGTGAAATATGTTACCGGCTGCAGGCTGGTGACTCAGCAGGCCGCTTGCGGACAATGGACTACTGCTGCTAACAGCAAGAAGAGGCAAATCAGGAAACACCACACGCTCACGCTTGCTACCTGGAATGTACGCGGGCTGTCCAAACCCGGAACATTGGAAACAGTGGAGAGAGAGATGGACAGGTATAAATTGGACATAGTAGCCATTAGCGAGACTCACATAAAGGAGACGGGCCACTACACGACGCCTTCGGGGAATTTAGCTATAGTCTCGGGAAACCCAAGTAAAAGCTTCAGTGGTGTGGCAGTCATAGTCTCGAAACCTCTTCTAGACAAAGTAATCGGGTATGATTGCATCAACGACAGAATACTTAAGCTCAGATTGGGAGCACATCCATACCCGATGAACTTAATCACGGTCTATGCCCCCACATCATCGTCCTCTGAAGAAGATATCAAGGAATTCTACGGTACCCTTGAAACGACCCTGCGCTCTATACCAAAGAAAGAACCGATGATTGTCCTTGGAGATTTTAATGCTAAGATTGGCGCAACAATTGACGACGACCATATCAGAGACATAGTTGGGAAGTACGGATTGGGCACTCGGAATGAAAGAGGTGAAATGCTCTTGCAATTTTGTGCGGAAAACCAACTAGCGGTCATGAATACTTGGTTCCAGCAGCATCCGAGACGTCTCTACACGTGGACTTCTCCCAATGGGAAATATAGGAACCAAATCGATTTTATTTTAATGTGTCAACGTTGGCGATCAGCCATATTCGCCTCAAAAACCCGACCAGGAGCAGACTGCGGAAGCGACCACCAGCTTCTTACTGCAAAGCTCAGGATTCGCTTAAAGAATACTAAACGAGCGAACCTGAAGAAACCGGTCCAACTTAATGAACAAGCGCGAATTGAGTTCCATGACAAACTCCAATCCAAGCTCCAGGATACAACTTATGACCCTTTTGAGTCCGCCGGGTCAACTTGGAATCATTTCAAAACCATGGCCCTCGAAACAGCTAAACTAGCTGAAGCTGCCCACAAAACAACACGACCTAAAGCCGACTGGATGAGCACCGAAACCTGGGATAAAATCAACGAAAGGAAAGTTTGCAAAGAAAATGGCCTGCACTCCGATCAGGATAGATCCAGATACTCGGAACTCCATAGTGAGATCCAGAGGCTTTGTAGGAAAGACAGGAATAACTACATCAATAGGATATGCACCGATCTAGAAAAAGCATCACAGACAGCGCACACGCGGGACTTGTTCCAGAAGGTTAAACTACTCGCTAGCGAATTCAAACCGAAACAATGGACAATTGAAGACGAGAATGGTGCCACACTAATGGACAAAAGTGCAGTTCTAGAAAGATGGAGGCAATACTGTCAGCAGCTGTATAGTGATACCATTGAGGAAGACACAAATCCAAGGGATTACGTAGAAAAGGAACCAGACATTCTTCTAAGTGAGGTCGAATCAGCTATTCAGATGCTGAAGCTCAATGCTTGCGGTAGCGATGGCATAACGGCACAGATGCTGAAAAGTATAGGTGTCGAAGGGCGGAAAATCATGCACAAGATCTGCGAGAAGGTCTGGAGAACAGGCGTATGGCCCGAGGACTGGACCGAATCCACAGTAGTACCCCTGCACAAGAAAGGTTCTACGCGCAAATGTGAAAATTACCGCACCATATCGCTCATATCACATGCCAGCAAAGTCTTCTTGCGAATCCTGAACAAGCGGCTAGATAACTATATTGCCAGGCAAATACCCAGGGAGCAGGCAGGATTTGTAAGGGGTAGAGGTACTCGGGAGCAAATACTCAACGTGAGGCAATTGATTGAGAAATGCAGAGGGCACGACGTCTTTATGGCTATGTGCTTCATTGACTACGCAAAGGCTTTTGATTGCATCAACTGGGGTAAAATGTTCAGAGTAATGGGCGAAATGGGGATACCGCAGCACCTAATCTTTCTTGTGCAAAACCTATACTTGAGCAGCGAGTCTAGAGTGCGGATAGAGGACACTGTGTCACAACCCTTTAGAGCTGAACGAGGAGTGCGGCAAGGTTGTATCCTGTCACCGCAGCTGTTCAATCTCATCGGTGAACACATAATGAGAAGGGTATTGGAAGGCTGGGAGGGGGGTATCCAGGTTGGTGGCCAAAAAATCAGTAACCTCCGTTTTGCAGATGACACGACTATAATAGGTGCCTCTGAAAACGAACTTGCACTGTTGCTGCGAAGGATTGAGCTCGTCAGCAATGAGTATGGTCTTAAAATCAACAGAAGTAAGACGAAGTTGATGTTTATTGACCGCCCTGGTAAAGCGCAGAGAACATACGAGTTGCACGATCTGGAGGTGGTTCACAAGTTTGTGTACCTGGGATCTCAAATAAGTGACGATGGGGAATGCGGCTCAGAGGTAGTTAGAAGAGCACAGATGGCCAAAGCTGCGGTGAAAAGACTCGAGAAAATATGGGATAACAGAAGCATAAACCGCAAAACAAAGATCAGACTAATGCGGACCCTTGTTTTCTCGATCTTCTTATACGCGTCCGAGACCTGGACCATCAAAACCGAAACCCGTCGCAGGATAGATGCGTTCGAGATGTGGTGCTGGCGGAGAATGCTCCGGATCTCATGGACTGAACGCCGTACAAATGCATCAATTCTCGACGAACTTAACATTACAACGAGGCTCTCCACTGTTTGCTCCCAACGTGTACTTGGTTTCTTCGGCCATCTGAGCAGGGCAGGGCCAGATAGCCTGGAAAAGCTCCTTATTACTGGCCGTATGGCAAGGAAGCGTAGGGGTGGACGTATGGCCACGCGTTGGGCGGACAGAATAACGTCAGAGACAAACGCCACATTGCAGGCTAGCATGCACTGGGCCCAAGACAGAGTGGCTTGGAGAGCGCTGGTGAAAAGTGTCCACATTCGTCACGTCCCTCAGCCATGAGGATACGACAAGGAAGAAGAGAAGAATTTCATTGTAAAATGAGTCATTATATGTGTATGGTACATAGGAATTTAATAATTAGTCAATCCATTAAAATAAATATTTCCTTCATACATATATGGAATAAGCAAATAAATTGAAAAATGAGAACCTGTTCTTGCTAATAATTGTTAAAACTATAGAAGCATATCATGATTCATTTATGTAGAATGTAATTAAGTAAGGCATTGAAATTTTATAATGTCTTAAAAGCTAAAATTTGCATATAATTTTTGAGTGTATTTATGTATGAATATAGACCAAGAAAAGCTAATTTTGTATGCCATTGTGAGACTAGGGGAATTTGGAAGTTTGAGAGTAGTGTATTCTAGTCAATTTATAAAGCATATTGTATATAAAAATGGGACATTTAAATAATAAAAGATCACATTTTTACTAGTACTAATGGAATTTTGCAAGGAAAGTTCAGTTGTAAAAAAAAACATGAAAATAGTGTTTGTATTGTTAAATAATGCCATAGTAAATTAGATTATAAGCTTAAGAATTAGTTTTAGCCATAAATAAGAGTGGAAATACTAAAAAACTCCACATAAACATGCAAATAAAATGTTAGATTGTTTTTGTCCATTACTTCAAAAGTATAGAGTTTTGATGGAAGAAATTTATTGAAAATCGTAGATAAAAAATAAATACATCCAATTTAGCTTAAAAAATCACTTAAAAACTAGTAATTTTTGTAAAAAGTAAGAAAAACAATTTTCATAGGAAAATTTGCAGTATACGGGGTCATTGAAAAATGGACCTTAATTTCATATATATAAAGTTCAAATTTGCTTGCACTCCCTAGCTAAAAAAAATGCATGATGTGGTTGTTAGAAGAGTACAAAGATATTTTAGGCGACGATGGTGACGATGGTGACGAAGTCGACGATTGTAACCATGGTTACGAACAAAACAAAATAATACCAAAATTTAGGGGGTATAAATAGACGGGCCAAAAGCCTAGGAGATTCATTCAGTCTACAGCAGCCAAACCAAGAAGAGCTCCAGGAGAAGAACCAAGAAGAAGGAAGAGATCCAGAGAAGCCCCAAGGACCGAAGCGGAGCCCTAGCAGAGCCTGCGCAGCCCGGGACGCCAGCCACAGAAGACTGAAGACCTTCAGCGGAGTCGAGTCGCCGAAGATCTACGGTGGCGCCTCTGGAGTCCAGAGGAGCCCTAGGACATCAGCTGAGCCCTAGCGGGCATTCTCCGAACAACTTCGGGCAACGGGAGCTGCTTGCAGAGCTACAAGGGCCAGGTAGCCGAGCATCAGAGCGGGGTCCAGGGAATCCTGAGCTACCCACTTCATAGAAGCCTTCAATTCTCCGGGTGAGTGTTTATAAATTCATAAAGTTGTGTTTTCTTTTAATTTGAAAAACTTAATACTGGTCTTTACTTTAGAATATTTTGGCAATGCGAATTTTATTGTAGTAGTAGTAGAAAAACACTTTATTGTACAAAAATCAAAGCGAAACAAGAAAAATAACATTAATCATTTGCATAAAGGTGAACTTATCTCTTCCAAATAACTTTTGAGCAAATGAATTGTTTTCTATGATCATCTTTAAAAAAGAGTGATATTAAATAAAAAAGCTTCAACTATGGCAATATGAAATTATGTGCTATTGATATTAAACATGGAAATTTTGATTCTAAAGAGATTTGATACTGAATTAATGAAAAATAATGTGCTTTTGCTCAAGAAAAATTGAGTGATTCATAAAATGTGAATAAAATTGGAATGAAGCCTTAACCAGAGAATAAGGCCTGGTGTAAAAAAGTATGCCAAAACACCCTGTTCAGATTTCATGATGTGGTGAACAACGGAAAGCTGAAGCGAAGCCGTAAGTCTGTGGGGGTAAGAGAACCTCTCCTGCATTCTGTGTTCAATACCATTTATAAATAATGATTGAAACTTGAACAGTTTATAATTTATTTGTATGTATTTATATATGGGCTTTAATCTGGTTTTGTTTGCGGGTAAAATTTGTAATAGGAAGCATGTTAAACTTAGGCATTGTCAGTCAGAATACTACTGCTTAGAAAATTTACAGAGGCTATGCGGTCATGGGGCCTTCGCTTCTGCAAGCCTTCACGTCAAAGAAATTCAAATGAATTGATTCTGTTTATATTCATTTTTAGTAGGGTCACCTAGCTTTGCAAATTTTTGTACAAATAGCTTTGAATTTATTCAGAGATTTTAGTCTTTTAGTATGAGATTTAGATTTTCGTTTCGTCTTAAAACAAATCGCGTTGATAGGCTCGCTGGTTTTTATTTTTGGGTTCTTTTCCAGCTTATGTAGGTCACGAACCCAAAGTCGAGGCTTTAGGAATTAAGGCTAGGCAGGTAGCTTCTTAGGGACTAAAACAAAACAAACTAAAAACAAATCCTCTCAATCAAAATAATATAAAATCAATTTTTCATTTAATAAATGCCTTAAAATCTATTCTGTTGTTTTAATAATATGCCTCTCTCTCTCTAAAGAACCTGAGTTGCTACTCTTCACAGTGTAAAGTCCTACCACTTGATCACAAGCCTGGCCAATTTAGTTTGTAAGATAAGCCACACATGCATGGAGCCCTGGTCCTGATAAGGATAGATTTAGGATCTTCAATTATGGTAAGTATTCATTTTAGGGAAACTTTCAAGTGTTTTAATTTAGAGGTGAATGTTGGGGTATTATTGGGCCGTCATCGTCTAGATAAGTAGAGTTCAGGCTGGGGTACGTTTCAGTTGGTGCCTGTGACCAAAATAAGGGGTTTTACCGATGTTATATGGGTGTTATGTTTAGGTTATTAGAATTATTGGGTCCTTGGCTTTATGTGATGTGTGGCTTCAGTTGTTGTCCGTGTTAACGGAGAGAGAATGAGAGGTGTGTTATTGAAGCTATTGGGAAGGAGAAAAGTTAAATTTGACTATTTTGTACCTACTTGTTGATGACTTTAAACACAACTTTTTCCTCACTTTACACTTTGCACAGCACTTAACTAGCACTGCATTTCCATTTAGTCAGTATAATTACTTTCACTCACGATTTGTACGATATTTAAGAGTTTATTTATTATTAAACTAAACAAAAAACAACTTTACAATCGAATGCAATTTAGCGGTAAAAATGACAACTGATTTTTTTAGGTTAAAATTCGTTCATGTATCAATTATTTTTTGCAATTGAAAGTATTAGCATTTTCAGTTTAAATAACTTAAAGGAATTAACTACTTAAAGCGATATTCATTTATTTAGATACAAACATTATATGCGTTTTACATTCAATTTCTATACAAGCGGGGATTTTGAAAAAAAAAAAAAACAGAATTGCAATACGGTCTAGCGAGTTGGTTATTGCTTTGAATTTGCTCCAATTTATAGGGGTCTGCATTGGAAACATAATGCCATTTTATGGGCTACATTGGCCATTCAAACTTCACATTTATTTATGCTTCACATCAATGAGCCTTGCTCATTGATGCGCGCTTCTGTGCAGCCCTCTATGCTTCATGAATGATCTCTAAATTATGTCTGAACTAAGTTGGTTATATCAAAATTTGTTCGGCCATATTTGGGATATTCATGAACATGTCTATGGACAGATAGATATATTGGGAACCACGTTTCATACTGGGTAATGATAATTTTGTAAACTAGTCTTGAGCATTATTTATTTAATTGGCAAATAATCAGTAAATGTTATCACATTTGCCACATTTAGATCAGTTTTATTCAGTTATTTAGTAAAATTTAGATACATAATGTGGAAGTATTACAAAGGTTGGAAAAGTTAGTATTTGTAAAGTTACAGGCTTTGATTATTATAATGCCAGTCAGTTATCAAGGCTAGCACACAAAATTATAATGTATAGGGATTGGAATAATGCAAAATATCGTTTTTATTGATGTTCAGAAAACAAATATCAGTCACATATTACAGGTATAATTAATTGCTTAAACATATAAAATAAATTCTTCTTTAGTAGTCTGTAGATTTGACATTTTGTAGTAGTATCGAGTCAGTAGACCTTAGGCTGGTCATACTGGAACAGACGAGTTTGCTCCTTTGCAGCCTTGTTGATCAGTACATTCTGAAATCAGAAAAATAAATTAAATTAGTGTTTATTGCTTGAGTTAATTTGCTTGAGTTAATTGGTCTCAGTATCTGGTTAACAGATGACATAAAACTAGAGTAATAAGTTTGGAAATAAAGATTTCAAATATACAGTTTATAGGGGGAATTCAGTTAGTAATTTTCTGCCATTTCCTGGTTATATACATAGCATAAGGGCAGCTAGTTACTAGTTCAAATTTAGTCATTACAAAAAAATGTAGGAATGTATGTATGCATGTTAGGTTCAGTTAGATTTAATAGCATTGATAGAGCATACGGTCTTACATGCTTATTTTTAACTTATATTTATATAAATAAAAAATGTTTAATACCCTTTTGGATTACATCAAACTTGAGTTCTGAACATTCTAGTTATGATATTAGTATTCTTCTTTGAGATAAGTCATTTTATTTCTGTCGCTGCGTTTGTTCTGACTTGAAACACAGGTGCGTCGTTGATAAGCGTTGCGTCATTGATAAGCGTTTGTTAGCATTTTATTTCACAGATTGTTGTTGTTGTTGTCCTATGGAGCTTCATTGATACGGCGGACCTTCGTGAGACAGCACCATCCTCCTCCTCCCCTCACTCCTACCTCGCGTTTCGCATCCCTCCAACTCAGATCAGCTGTTTGTAGCTCAGGCGTCGACAGTACCTTGCCAAGTTTCACAGGACTTTTGTTTAAATGGACTGGATCAGGAAGATGTGGAGAGTCAACCTTGATGATATGTTGGCGTAGCTTGAAGGGCTAAAATCTTAGTCACTTTCCACATTTTGTAGGCAAAAGGTAGCGCAGATTTACAATGGGTTTGAAGAAGGAAAGCAGTCACGAGACTACAGACAGGATTTATGGAGCAGAAGCAGCGCAACATTCTCTTTATCCTTCAGTAGATGTATCTATTCATTCTAGGTTGCTTCAATTATTTTAGACTGTGTTCCTGCTGCACTGCATCAGCTGTACCGTTGTAGTTGCTTCTTTATATAGGTCTACATGTTTGATTCTTGTATTGACACGAAAAGTTGTTGTTAGCTTGATGTTGTTGGAGCAAATAGAGAGGTGTTGTCAGCACAAAGTTGTTAGCGTGATGATAGAGGGCATTTATGGCTTAATATCATTAGCGCAGAACAGGATCTCCAAAATGTTTCTTTTCAGATTGAAAGCTTGAGGGCCGGCGAATGGTTGTTCTATCAGCTTTATTGATCTGAAATTATGTAGTAAAATAAATGATTAAGGTGTTTTAAATCAATACAAAACCAAAGAGTGTAGATTCAGTTTAGTGTAGGAAATTTATAGTACAGGGTAACAGTCCATATAACAGAATAGGGTAATGAGGTTTAATAAAATAATGAACAATAAAGTTCATCTTGTCATACTAAAATATCGTTTGATTTTTAACAGCTTGGTCTTGGTACAATTATATTGTATTTTGTTGCTACTTGCTATATAATTTCAGATATGTATAGATGTTTTATTTTGTAACATTTGACATCATGAAGTTTTCTTGACTCAGAAATCACTTATTTACAAGAGGTATTATATAGATAATTTTGTACTTACATAAAATAAATTCCATTTGTTCCATACTATGCTAGTTGAAGCACAATTTAGACACACTTTAGCGGATCAAGATTTCCATAGGTTGCATAACCTGAAAAACAAAACAAGTTTATAAAAGGCAAAAGTATGAGTGTTAGAAATAAAATAAAGCTTGTTTATTAATGGGAATTCATTTATGAGGTTAAACAGTTAATATATTTACAATAACTCGGTTTAGATAATGTTTTACAATGAAAGAAAATACGTACCGGTAATTTTCACAATTTTGATTTTGTAGTCATTTTAACTTCTTGGACTGCATTTTGTAATTATTATCCTAGTAAAATGGATACTATTTCGTTCATTGTTTGCTGCAAAATCGTATTGTAGTCATGTAAATAATATTTGAATCTGGAATCAAAACAAAAACCAATCATTGGAGGTTAGGAACAACGTACATAATTTCATACAACTATTTATACGGATTTATTAAAAATTAAGCAATATTCAATCTCTAAAATGTATACTCACTTGTTTTTTCCCAAACGTTTTAACACTTTAAACAAATATTAATTTAAACAGAAACTTTTTATTTCTCCATTACGACATTTGACATTTGTATGAGTGGACATAATTTTCTAGCGGTAATATCATCACGATACGTAAATCAAAATTAGATTCGGTAGTATGTAGTCACGTCTCTTTCTTCAGTACGATAAAAGAAAGGGACACACTGAAGTCAATACAATCTCAAATTGACGTTTTAAAGTGGCGAGAATGGAATAGGAAACGTACCATAGATAACAAGATACAAAATGGCGTTGAAATGTTTGCGTTTTGTTTCACGTTTGCGTTTTATTTCGTTATGTTGGATTAAAGGGCTCTACAGTTCTTACATCAAATTGCGTGCGGTTTTATACTATTATTGTTCGAGTGGTGTATTATATAGTGTTTATGTGGCGAAAAAATAAATAAAAGAAAAGGAAACAATAAAGGAAATTTATATAGCAGTCCATAGAAGAAAAAAATCGAAGAGAAATGTAAATCATAACAAAGCAAAATTGTTGCAGTCAAAAATGAATACTAATCACTGTCATGCTTATGTATGCAAGAAAGAGACATGTATAGAGGGAGAAAGAGAAGATTCTTAGAACGCTATTGGAAATAATAATTGAATTTGATACAAAGATTGTAGGAGAATAAACATGGGACAAGGAAAACTCTATTTCATAATAATGTTGGCGTCTGTTCAAGATTTCGTGGTGTATAATAAGTGTAAAATAAGTGCGATTTTGTATTTGTTTCTATCTCTTTCTAATAAAAACCATTTTTGTAATTAATAGATAAGAAAGAATTACGTGAAGAGAGTTTATCACATCAATTCTAAAATGTATAGTAACAAAAGTAAAATGATAACAGTGAGTGATAATAGTGGTAATAGTGAGTGATAGTGATTAAGATTCGTTCGCGAGTGTGAGTGTATAAGTGTGTGTGGGTGTGTGTGTTCATGTTCATTTCTATTTAGTGTAAAATATTAAATTGTGTTTGGAATTGTGCATATTAGAAAAAAAAATATATTATCAAGATTTTTACGTCATAACGTCTATAGAGGCTTTTAAGACAAGTAGACAAATGGAAACTTGATTGGAGCTTAGCCGACCAATGACGAGATATGAAGGTCTATACTCTATGGAAGGCCCTTGCTGGATACCTTTTAACCTATAAAATTAATTTGTGAAACAAGAAAGAAATGAGACATGTTTGGATTTTTATGAGCAATACATAATAACGATTAAGACAGAGCAAAATGAAGAAACGAAGGAAAAGAGCAATGACTTTGAGAATATTTTACTACAAGGACTGTAAGTAATGAATCTTTATTGAGATATTCGAGGTCTAAAATGACGACTCCATTATCGAAACTATGTTATCAACTTATCACTGTTTTCAGAAGTGAGCCAAGCGAGCAAAGCGAACATGCCATGACAGGGCCAGCAAAGCGCCAGAATCGACCTTTTATATTAATGGAATGGCTTTCCATTGGTACAGTTTGACCGGACTAGAAATGGAAATAGAATAGAAATTATGTAGCCACATAGGCCAGAGCTTCAGGAGGAAGGTCATCTCGGAGAGCCTCAGGGGCTTGAGCTTCCGGAGGAACTTCTTTGGCAAAGATATATTTATAAGTAAATTGCACAAGTAATAGAAATATGAAGAGATGGGAAAATTTAGAAAAAGGCGCGACAGATTTTGAAAGTAAAATTGATTGACTATGGAAAAAAAAGGCTTTTCTTTTGTAACATCTTTTAAATATTTTGTTTATACTGGGTCAACCAAATCTTGTCAGTAAAAAGGAACAAGGAAACTATACTCATTCTTTTATTTTGTGAGCTGGTACTGATGTTGGACAGGGAAGGCATGGTTTTCTCTGCCTATGTTTGAAATCAAACAGACCATAAACATACTATAATTTCATTTTAGTTTTATGTAAATAGTTAACATTGTAGTATAATAAAACTATTCGTAAAAAGAAGAATAGCAAATGAAACAAAGAATTGGAAACAAAACCAATATCTATGAACGTTTTGGATCAGAACCTTGCAAACCTTATCTTCATACGCTTTCGGAATACAAACTAATAAATTGAAGACAGCCTGGGATTTAAAACAGTTCAATTTAGAGGGAGAAAAGAAAGTCAGGTGTTAAGGGCTAATATTATTATATTCTGAACGGACCTCATTAAAACATAGTAGCACATTTGTTCTAGCTATAAGGAATTGGAAATGATATGGAAGTGGGAAGATCTAGCAATTACAGAACACATAGCCTGAAGAAATAAAAAAATAAAGGGAGTGTTCATTAATAAAGGGAGTTTATACTGGACGGGAGTCTACTATGTAAAGTTGTTTAAGTTGTGTCATCATCATCATTATTTAAGAGCTGTGCTCTTGTCGGTGGAGTAATCGCCACTCTTCTTTTTGCTGGGCCAGCCTTTTAACTTTTAAGTTGTGTACAGAACTGTAAATTTTGTAGTAAAACTTTTGTTATAGTATGGGTTCGAATCCTAGTGAAGTATTTATTTATGTGTAGAACACAATATTTGTTCTTGAGTTGTGGTGTGTTTTGATGTAAGATAATATGTGGTGTTGAACTGAGATAGGACAATAATGGGTTTATTGGTACTTATTAGCATTATGTGTGTAATTAAGGTTGTTGTGGGCTTGTCCTGAATTGGCTTTATATATTCATTTGTAAGTAATTTGATTCAGTTTGGCTGGATGCGAATCATGTATCATTTATTTAGTTTTGTAAATGCATCACTGATACATACATGTCATAGTGTTTTAATATTATTCAGTAAGCAAATTGGAGAAGTTCTTAAGAGTTACGAGCTTATGTGAATTGCAAACAGTCATGTACATTTTAAATTGTAGGAGTTTGGAAATGTTGTTGTGGGTGTATGTTTTGAATACTTGGTATGAAATTTATAGGGTCAGTCCTTGGGTGTTTATGAAAATAAATCATCTTTGGTCCCCGTACACTTGTGTAACGAAGTGCTGGAGTTGAGGAATATTTTGATTGTAATAATCTTGTGATTCTTGCAAAACAATTATTGGCCTCCATGCATGGGATGAGAAATCTGGGTGTTATTCATTTGCCATTACAAACAGGTTTTGTTTCGGAATCAATGGAAGCATACAGACTATTTGGTGATTTGACTATAGTCCTTGTTTTTCATAGATAACCTAATTTTATTGAGTTTTTACTTTGGTGGAACTCGGTATTGTGGACAGCAATGTGTATATTCTAGCATGATTATTTTTGGAAGCAGGCCGTGTTGCAAATGTTTGGTTTATAAGTTATTTTATAATTGCTTAAGTTCATTGCGTGATTAAAATACTCTAACGCATATAGGACTTATTTCGTAAAATTTTGGCTTATTTTATCAATAAGAATTCTGGCGTAACTCACAATAGCATTTTATAAAAGATCTGTTAGGGTTAAACTGAGTATTTTGAAAGATTTTTTTTATGAGGTTTATTCATTTTAGGAATGATATCAATTAAATATTGTTATTCAAGAAATAGAAAATACTTCGAGTTCAGAAAACTTGTGTAAATAGTTGATTTCCTTTTGTTTACCATATAAATATTTCATTCAAACGAGTTTTCAGACACGAGTATTGCGTAATGTAATATTGTAATGATTGTATTGTGGGGCTTGCGGAATGTATATATTAAAGGGTGGATATTACAATGGTAATTAAAAAAAAAAAAAAAAAAATATAAAAAAAACTTAAAAAAAAAAAAAAACAAATTAGAATTTTGGTGTTTAGGGAATTTTGTTTATTTTGATCATGTTTATAATGACGTTGGGTTTTTGAACAGAACTTAGACTTTGAACAGACTTGAGAGACAGAGTGAAACGTAAGACAAAATAAAGGTAAAAGGTTTTGGTAAAGGTTAAGGTAAAAGGTTTTGGTAAAGGTAAAAGGTTTTGGTAAAGGTAAAAGGTTTTGGTAAAGGTTAAGGTAAAAGGTTTTGGTAAAGGTAAAAGGTTTTGGTAAAGGTAAAAGGTTTTGGTAAAGGTTAAGGTAAAAGGTTTTGGTAAAGGTAAAAGGTTTTGGTAAAGGTTAAGGTAAAGGTTTTGGTAAAGGTAAAGGTTTGAAGGTAAAGGTATTGGTTTAAAGGTAAAACAGAATGTTCTGAGGTAAATCAGAATATTCTGAGAGACAGTGAGAAACTGAGAAAGAGAGAAAGTTTTCGTTCAAAAACACAAAGTTAAAAATATGATCAACAAAGTTATGGATATTTCGAATATTTGAGATTAAGTCTGTGGGGGGAACAGGGGATCGTGAAGGGATTACAACGATCATTGTCAAGGAAATTTTGGTGTTAGGCTAGTTTAAAAGATACCAGTTTTAGGTATATTTCTTTGATAATGTGACACTCTACATGATGCAAATTTAATTTACACACCTGTAATCAATCTCAGGGTAAATCAATGAAAGATATTTTGAACTTTCAAGTATTTATTAGTTGTTTTGCCTTAGATTGGATATGGACATCACGCCATGAAAGGTAATTCTGGTTGGATTACGAAAAATTGCGAGCTGGTTATTGGAACATGGGAATATTATTGTGGGAGGTTATACATAATAAAAGGAATAGTCATTCTTGGAGAAGACTGCCTTGTCTCCTCGTCAGTCCGTGCAACGTGGACGTGGTATCTGTATGTTAAGAAAAGTTAGCTTAAGGATACCAGGCGATTGGGCATAAGTAGTTTCTATTAGAGAATGTATTGATTCACAACCAGTGCACTTTATCCGAGAGTGGAAATTCTGGCCTCTTTATAATTTTGACTCATGAATTTAATTTAATCGTTAAGGTTTGTAATTTTTTCGGGATTGACTGGTTATTACTGAGTAATGGTCATTTTTACAAAACACACTTATAATTTTCTCTATTTGATGATACTATCAACTTTGTGATTGATGGTTATTCAGATGGGGTGAAATTACATCTTGGGGGGAGAAATATCGATAACCTTATCATTTTGGGGTGCGAATTGTTTTCTGTTTATAGAACAGGCGTTCTAATCACGTCAAACAACTTCGAAAGGGAGAACTGAAACGAGACAGATGACCTCTGTGCTCGTTCATCAAAGTTATGGGCATTTAGTTACATATAAAAATGTTTTTACATAGAAAAGAATTATTGGGAAAAATAAATTTATTCATAAAAATGTTCTCTGTTATCATTAAACTAATTAATTATAAGTTTGATTATATGTAGAGATGTTTTATATAAACTGTAAACATGAATAAATTGATAGAAAGATATATGGTTTACATAAGACATTGTAGACATCACTTATGACTAAGTATGACAATATTAGTGTTCGCTTGATATAAAAAAACTTAATTTTGTTAATTTCTACAAAACTAGAGAACTGATATACATAATTTCATTGTAAAATGAGTCATTATATGTGTATGGTACATAGGAATTTAATAATTAGTCAATCCATTAAAATAAATATTTCCTTCATACATATATGGAATAAGCAAATAAATTGAAAAATGAGAACCTGTTCTTGCTAATAATTGTTAAAACTATAGAAGCATATCATGATTCATTTATGTAGAATGTAATTAAGTAAGGCATTGAAATTTTATAATGTCTTAAAAGCTAAAATTTGCATATAATTTTTGAGTGTATTTATGTATGAATATAGACCAAGAAAAGCTAATTTTGTATGCCATTGTGAGACTAGGGGAATTTGGAAGTTTGAGAGTAGTGTATTCTAGTCAATTTATAAAGCATATTGTATATAAAAATGGGACATTTAAATAATAAAAGATCACATTTTTACTAGTACTAATGGAATTTTGCAAGGAAAGTTCAGTTGTAAAAAAAAACATGAAAATAGTGTTTGTATTGTTAAATAATGCCATAGTAAATTAGATTATAAGCTTAAGAATTAGTTTTAGCCATAAATAAGAGTGGAAATACTAAAAAACTCCACATAAACATGCAAATAAAATGTTAGATTGTTTTTGTCCATTACTTCAAAAGTATAGAGTTTTGATGGAAGAAATTTATTGAAAATCGTAGATAAAAAATAAATACATCCAATTTAGCTTAAAAAATCACTTAAAAACTAGTAATTTTTGTAAAAAGTAAGAAAAACAATTTTCATAGGAAAATTTGCAGTATACGGGGTCATTGAAAAATGGACCTTAATTTCATATATATAAAGTTCAAATTTGCTTGCACTCCCTAGCTAAAAAAAATGCATGATGTGGTTGTTAGAAGAGTACAAAGATATTTTAGGCGACGATGGTGACGATGGTGACGAAGTCGACGATTGTAACCATGGTTACGAACAAAACAAAATAATACCAAAATTTAGGGGGTATAAATAGACGGGCCAAAAGCCTAGGAGATTCATTCAGTCTACAGCAGCCAAACCAAGAAGAGCTCCAGGAGAAGAACCAAGAAGAAGGAAGAGATCCAGAGAAGCCCCAAGGACCGAAGCGGAGCCCTAGCAGAGCCTGCGCAGCCCGGGACGCCAGCCACAGAAGACTGAAGACCTTCAGCGGAGTCGAGTCGCCGAAGATCTACGGTGGCGCCTCTGGAGTCCAGAGGAGCCCTAGGACATCAGCTGAGCCCTAGCGGGCATTCTCCGAACAACTTCGGGCAACGGGAGCTGCTTGCAGAGCTACAAGGGCCAGGTAGCCGAGCATCAGAGCGGGGTCCAGGGAATCCTGAGCTACCCACTTCATAGAAGCCTTCAATTCTCCGGGTGAGTGTTTATAAATTCATAAAGTTGTGTTTTCTTTTAATTTGAAAAACTTAATACTGGTCTTTACTTTAGAATATTTTGGCAATGCGAATTTTATTGTAGTAGTAGTAGAAAAACACTTTATTGTACAAAAATCAAAGCGAAACAAGAAAAATAACATTAATCATTTGCATAAAGGTGAACTTATCTCTTCCAAATAACTTTTGAGCAAATGAATTGTTTTCTATGATCATCTTTAAAAAAGAGTGATATTAAATAAAAAAGCTTCAACTATGGCAATATGAAATTATGTGCTATTGATATTAAACATGGAAATTTTGATTCTAAAGAGATTTGATACTGAATTAATGAAAAATAATGTGCTTTTGCTCAAGAAAAATTGAGTGATTCATAAAATGTGAATAAAATTGGAATGAAGCCTTAACCAGAGAATAAGGCCTGGTGTAAAAAAGTATGCCAAAACACCCTGTTCAGATTTCATGATGTGGTGAACAACGGAAAGCTGAAGCGAAGCCGTAAGTCTGTGGGGGTAAGAGAACCTCTCCTGCATTCTGTGTTCAATACCATTTATAAATAATGATTGAAACTTGAACAGTTTATAATTTATTTGTATGTATTTATATATGGGCTTTAATCTGGTTTTGTTTGCGGGTAAAATTTGTAATAGGAAGCATGTTAAACTTAGGCATTGTCAGTCAGAATACTACTGCTTAGAAAATTTACAGAGGCTATGCGGTCATGGGGCCTTCGCTTCTGCAAGCCTTCACGTCAAAGAAATTCAAATGAATTGATTCTGTTTATATTCATTTTTAGTAGGGTCACCTAGCTTTGCAAATTTTTGTACAAATAGCTTTGAATTTATTCAGAGATTTTAGTCTTTTAGTATGAGATTTAGATTTTCGTTTCGTCTTAAAACAAATCGCGTTGATAGGCTCGCTGGTTTTTATTTTTGGGTTCTTTTCCAGCTTATGTAGGTCACGAACCCAAAGTCGAGGCTTTAGGAATTAAGGCTAGGCAGGTAGCTTCTTAGGGACTAAAACAAAACAAACTAAAAACAAATCCTCTCAATCAAAATAATATAAAATCAATTTTTCATTTAATAAATGCCTTAAAATCTATTCTGTTGTTTTAATAATATGCCTCTCTCTCTCTAAAGAACCTGAGTTGCTACTCTTCACAGTGTAAAGTCCTACCACTTGATCACAAGCCTGGCCAATTTAGTTTGTAAGATAAGCCACACATGCATGGAGCCCTGGTCCTGATAAGGATAGATTTAGGATCTTCAATTATGGTAAGTATTCATTTTAGGGAAACTTTCAAGTGTTTTAATTTAGAGGTGAATGTTGGGGTATTATTGGGCCGTCATCGTCTAGATAAGTAGAGTTCAGGCTGGGGTACGTTTCAAATGTAAGAACGCCATTTGACTTTGATCCTTATTATTTTACTGATATGTGTTAATTTATTAAATATTAATATTAACGCCAACTTGCATACAGAAAAGTGAGGGGTGTCTTTGTACACGTCACATTTTCATAGAAAATTGACATTAATAATGACATTGCAACATTTTTTTCATTATAAATGCCATGCAAAATTAGCTTGGTCCGCCTCTAAAACATTTATTTTGTGGCGACAGCGTACAGTCGCCATCAGATATATCGAAGCGGCCAAGGCGCTCACAAATATCTGAACAGGCCTCTATCACAGAATAAATAATAGTACAGAAGACTCACTATCTAACAAAACGCGTCTGTTACGATCAGAACAGATATGGCCGCTAGGTGGCGACAGCGCCACGCGCGGCTTATGGCTAGCCACCAAAATTGGTGTGGAACGGATGTACTTTTAGCTACCTGTAGCAAAGCGACGAAATCGTGACCCACGCCTGCCTCTATTGTCAAGGCGTTAGCGTGCGTGTTCAGATATTTTTGAGCACCTCGGCTGCTTTGATATATCTGGTGGCGACTCACAGTGTTCGATTTCCCTCAAAAAATTTCCCTATGCTGTTAATTGCATAAATCAATCAAGGAATGCATTTGAAATGCAAGACTAGATCACCCAGAAGTCTATTTCAAATACTTTTTTTAATAAAAAATAAATTATATTTCATGACCTTGACATCGAAAAATTACTAAATAAATTCTACAAAAGTATCTGATGAAGAAGTCGCTTTTTAATCAATGTAGTTCGATAAAGAAGCCTTTGGCGCATATTTTCTAGTTCTTAGTTTTGGAATTTACCCTCTGGTTACCGAGTAATTCATATAAATAGAGATTTTTTATTTTATTTTTTTCTCCTAAATACCTCAAAAGTGCGACTTGTGACTAGCACTGACAGATTGCTCTTAACTAGGTCAAACACTGGTAAAAAAATCACGTTCCACTATCGCGGTGTTTGGGAGTTATCGAATTTAAAAATACAGTGTTAGGGTTGACCCTCAACTTGACCTTTAATTTTTAGTCAGAATTAATTCAAAATTTTCCTCTATTACAAAACTGTATATTGTTTAGACATACTCCAGGTACATAAATAAAAATACAGGAACACTGGATTGACGGGGGCAAAAGTGTACCAGTGCTAGTGATTAATTAAAAATCGACTAATCGTAAAAAACAATTTTATCCATCATTATCAAAATGGCTAAGTTTGAATACATTTAATTGTGTGCAAACCTCTTTCATTTATACTATACTTTGCACTATCCGATAAATATCGTGCCATATTTACTGAGATATTAGGTCTTGATGCGTGGTTAATCGACGGATTACATATTATACTTGTCGCCATATCTTGCGAGTATCCTATCGATGCAAAAAGCTTCGGTACTTTTTGCCGTACGCTCGCGGAAAGCTACGTGAAGAAGTCGTCATATTACCGATGACTGTAACGGTACACAAAATTCTAGTACACGGTGAAGAGATCATAGATTCATGTTCTCTTCCTGTTGGTATGCTCTCAGAGCAAGCGGCCGAATCGCGCAATAAATTTTGGCGGTCAGATAGGGAACGCCATTGCCGGAAAATGAACAGGAGAAAAACTATGATAGATCTCTTTCACCGTGCACTAGAATCATCAGATCCGTTCGTGTCTATGGCACACTACAGACAACGCCAAAAATCGTCCAGTAGGATTAGTCTACCAGAAGCAGTTCGTGAACTTCTGAAGCCGATTCATGAAGAAAACTTACAAGAGGCTGAAGTCGATAATGAAGATCTAGCTAATGATGGATCTTCGTTAATAGACGGTGATGAAAATCCATCCCATGTTGACGACTGCACGTTAGTTCTCGAAAATGAAAATGATTTGTATGAGCCACAAAATACATAAAATCTGAGACCAACTTGCGAAAAGAAACTATAACTTGACTTCTGAATTTCTTTCTTTCTTTTCTGAATTTAATGACTTTATTGTTTAACAAAGTGCACTGCACTTAAAAGTTTCTGCGTGGCCCAATGGTTGACTGGTAGAGAATGCCTTTTGGCAAGTCTGCCATTTGTAATTTCTTGTAAATATAAATAAAGTTTCTTATGTTGTTCCTTAATTTAATTTAATCAGATTTTTTAATTACTCCGACCTTTCATATTTGTTTGACCTTTAAGTAACAACCCTAAAAAGTATAATTTGACCTTTATACGTAACTCCCAAACGCCGCGATAGTGGAACGTGATTTTTTTACCAGTGGTAGACCTAGTTAAGAGCCATCTTTCAGTGCTAGTTACAAGTCGCACTTTTAAGTTTTTCAGGAGAAAAAAAATGAAATAAGAAATCTGTATTTATATGAATAACTCGGTAAGCAGAGGGTAAATTCCAAAACTAAGAACTAGAAAATATGCGCCAAAGGCTTCTTTATCAAACTACATTGATTAAAAAGCGACTTCTTCATCAGATACTTTTGTAGAATTTATTTAGTAATTTTTCGATGTCAAGCTCATGAAATATAATTTATTTTTTATAAAAAAAAGTATTTGAAATAGACTTCTGGGTGTTCTAGTCTTGCATTTCAAATGCATTCCTTGATTGATTTATGCAATTAACAGCATAGGGAAATTTTTTGAGGGAAATCGAACACTGTGCGACTGTGTCTCAGAGAGTAAATGTCACATTTTAATTAAAACTCACAAAGATTAGCATATTTTATCGAAGACGTGTGCGCCGCACAGTTTTCAGCATTACCGGCTTTGGGAGCCACTTGAAAGCTTTTTAGGAGTTAATCTTAAGCTTTTGAGGTCAATTTTCACTTTCTAACAACCTGATTCGAACTTTAACATGCGTCAAAAATTTGCTAAGGAAACGATATGGAACGGATATACAAGTGTCAAAAGTGACGTTTTCAAACAAAAACACACGTTTGATGTAAGTATCCTAAAGATGGAATCAGGCCTACGTGTACCTATTTTATAGTCTGTCAAACAAGTTTGTCAGTAGCAAATGGCGCGAAATTAAAATTTTCTATGGGAAAAGGACGCTTCGCGCCTACATTTTTAAAATTTGCCGGGTTTTTTCTACTGACGGAAATGGATTGACAGACTATATTTTGTTGTGATATTAAGAGCCCTTCAACGTGCACACTAGCGCCACAGCTAAATAATCGTGATTATTTATATTTAACGAAAGATTTTGAAAAAAGGGGGCCGCTACGTACTGTATTGTGTATTTAAGTACCTTTTGAATACATCAAACTAGTTTTTATGTTGCTGGTTTCGTCGATCTAGGAACTCGAAACAAAAACGGCCGTTTTAAATTTGGACGCATAGATTGACGAATCCAGTTTAAAATTTTAATAATTATATTGTTTATTATATTTTATGTATTATATTATTTTGTACACATACAAAATACATAAATTTTAAATAATTTACTCTCATTTATTATAATGTTTAGTAACTAAAGATTTTTTGTAAATAAATGTTAGCCAAGTAAATAATAGTTTCTAAGCAACGAGAAGAACATTTATTTACTTTCGTTGACATTAACGACCAGTTTAAATATAATAAATAGTTTAAAATAACCACATACAAAATTGCAAATACTAAAGCCGAAGGAAATGAAAGTGCCTCAATAGAAATTTATGCCACTTGTATAAACACAAATCTCAAAGACTTACTTGCCAGTAGGTTGAAATACTAGTATAAATACGTATAAATACTAGCTAGTATTATACCCGTAAAGTATATAATTAAAGCAAGCTGCAAGTAAGAACCGCTGTGGCCTAGCGGTAAGAGCGTGCGACTTTCAATCCGGAGGTTCGAGAGTAGTTCGGAACTTACGTACGAAATGTCATTTGGTATTTTACTAGTCGCTTTTCGGTGAAGGAAAACGTCGTGAGGGAACCGGACTAATCCCAATAAGGCCTAGTATACCCTCTGGGTTGAAAGGTCAGATGGCAGTCGCTTTCGTAAAAACTAGTGCCTACGCCAATTCTTGGAATTAGTTGCGAAGCGGACTCCAAGCTCCCAGGAGCAGTGGCAAAATGCCGGGATAACGCGAGGAAGATGATGACCTACGCTTTCCTGCAGCGATTTGGTTGAAATACTTGCAATACTTAGTTTAAGTTCTTTGAAATACTAGCTAAGTATTATGCCCACAAAGTATGTAAAACAAAGTAAAACTAACTCCAAGACCTACGCTTTACAGTAGCGATTTGATTGAAATACTTGGTTTAAGTACTTTGAAATACTAGCCAATATTATGCCCGTAAAGTATGTAAAGCAACGTAAAAGAGTAATTTGATTACATTAAGGCGATAAAACCGCCTGTTGTCTGTCTCTATCTTCAATTGTTTTTTCCTTAAGTTATATATTTTACTGAGGTGAGGTGTGTTAACAAAGAGAGTACATTTTTCTATTTTTTCTTATTACCTATTTCATAATGATTTTTGCATTTAAGCAAGATAAAAGTTGCTTTGATAACACAAGTTAATATTTGTTCTCAACCTCAAATAGGTAATACATGATTTTGGGCTCAGCTCTTTGAAAAATTTGTTCAATGCTAATGCAAAAAAAGTATAGTTCTTAAAGTATTTATACCTGTTCCTAAAATACCAAGAACAAAATACTTGTGCCATAAAATTCGAAACAGAAAAAATGCGAGTACTTCTTACACCTCATTGGTCGAGTCGAGAGATATAAAACTAAAGGAAGACTCTTTGGAGTTTTCCAAACAAAAAGTAGAGCGGAGTGCTTCAGCTGAAATGGTTTTCAGGCTGAGTGTACGGATGAATTTAGAATTGGAAATGTGTGCGACTGTACGTACCTACATAGCAGAATTAATAAGTAGTACTAATTTTATTTTTCACAGCGACAAAGTGTGGTAGCGCCACTAAACGTCATAAAGGTCAAAAAGGTTCGGAAAAAAGAACTTTACAGTACATATGGTTTACCGCCCTGGGGCGGGATTAAGGACAATAAGGGCATATGTCAAAAATGTATAGGGCCAAATCGATATATGTACTGTAACACGCGTATTCGGGAAACGAGATAATCACAAGATCTAGAGACGATATAGAGATCAACTAGATTTACATTAGATATCGACTAGATGTGACTTGGATATCTAAGTCATAACTTGTCGAAATCGTTCAAGAGGACCTCCAGAATCGCGGAAACGTCAAATTTGACATATCTAACTTACAAATGACTATATCTTCTCGATATCGTATCTTATTCATCTCTAGATGATCTCTAGTGTTAAAGTTAGAATAGGGCCGCAAAACGTTGTACAATACATGTGCGAACAAGTTATTAGCATTGTTGCGGATTTCCTACCTTTCGCACTTGTAAACCATTACTTAATTTTGTATTATGGTGTTCCCACATTGGATCTTATAGGTAGGTATAGGGTAATTTGCTAGTAACTGGCCACCTGTTAGTAACTGACCTGCCAGGGTGGCCAGTAGGGCTACCGCCAATACCGAAAATCGTCAATTGCGGGGATTTTTCTCTGTCGCTCTAATTACGCCTTCATTGGAGTAAAAGAGAAAGATCCCCGCAATTTGCGAATTTCGGTTTTCGCGGCAGCCGCTCAGTTACTAACAGGTGGCCAGTTACTGGTGGATTACCCTACTTAAAATTATAACCTTGTTTTGTGTAAGGACAATACAAATATTTAATCAAATAATTTGATTTCTTCCCTAGTTGCACTTATTTTGATATTGATACCCAAAGCTTTAAGCTAAATAAAACAGTCGAAATATCAAACCTTTATTTTCCGGGCCGTTACCAAGGAACGGATCGAACGAACGGAATGAATGTATATAGTGAACGGATGAATGAATTGAATGGATTGTTATTATCCGAACGGATTTGATGGCAAACAGGGAAATATTCCAATCGCATAGAGAGTTGTAGGCTTATTTTTACCCACAAACCAGTGTTACCACACCGTAAAGGGTCTCTTTTAGGGTTCCGTACCCAAAGGGTAAAACGGGACCCTATTACTAAGACTTCGCTGTCCGTCCGTCCGTCCGTCCGTCCGTCCGTCTGTCACCAGGCTGTATCTCACGAACCGTGATAGCTAGACAGTTGAAATTTTCACAGATGATGTATTTCTGTTGCCGCTATAACAACAAATACTAAAAACAGAATAAAATAAAGATTTAAATGGGGCTCCCATACAACAAACGTGATTTTTGACCAAAGTTAAGCAACGTCGGGAGGGGTCAGTTGGATGGGTGACCATTTTCTTTTTGCTTTTTTTTGTTTTTTTTTTTGCATTATGGTACGGAACCCTTCGTGCGCGAGTCCGACTCGCACTTGCCCGGTTTTTTTCATTATTACAAGCTTTTATTTAGTTTCACTTGACCGTTGTCTGTCTGTGTGTAATCAAATCTTGCAAGTTAAATCTGATCCACTTCCCGGTTTCCGATTGAGCTGAAATTTTGCATGCATGTATAAATCGGATGACAATGCAATATTATGGTGTCATTGAGCTGATCTGATGATGGAGACCGGAGATGGCCATAGTAACTATGTGATAAAACAACGAAACCTAATTGTGTTTGGGGTTTTTAGAATTGCCTCGATGAGCATTAGTTGCCTGTGGAAAGAAAAGTGCAGTCAGCGATAAAAGCTTGTACCAAAAATGAATTTTTTGCAAAAAACTTATTTTATTTCTTCGAAAACTGATGAGGTGATGAGAAAGTTACATTTTATTCACAAGAATGGCAAAGTACTTTGATGCAAATGTTGAGTTATTTTCTCTTGTTGGCTGGTAAGCTCTTGTTAGGAGATTGCGATTTTGGATGATGAATATTTAATTCTTTTCTGCACATTCAACGTTCGGCAACCTTTTAGCAGCCAAGGGCCAAATAGTATAGTTACCGAAGTTGACGCGGGCTGCACTTTGTTAATATTTATGACTTTATCAGACATTGTCGTTTGTCAATATTACATACAAAATAGCCAGGGAGGCTCGCGGGCCGCAAGTGAAAGGTTCCCGGGCCGCATGCGGCATATGTCAGTGTTAAACTGGTGGTAACTAGCAGTACAGGTACTGGTTTACGGATATAGTCAGACCGTAAAAAGTCTGCAGCGATTTTGATAGCCCACGCAGTACAAGTTTAGTGTCATTTTAAACGTCAAACTTCTATAAAATTATGACGTATATACATAACACTTACACTGCGTGGCCTATCAAATCCGCTGCAGACTTTGTTTGGTGCAACTATAATTCGCTTGAACTCGCGTCACAGTAGGAATATGAACGGAGCTTTTCAGGCGTATGTTTGTTTTCAAAATGGATTTTTTTACAAAAGACAGATTGAAGTACGAAAAGCACTATCTCTTGATTATTAAAAAAGCTAAAAAAAAGATGAAAGTTTATTCATAAAATAAAATAGTGTTTCATAAAATATTTGTACGATTTTTTTTTTCGTCGGAGTCAAACCTACGAACTGGTCGAATGTAAGCGGTTCACGTAGCCCTGAAAGCACGCCGGTAGGGAGAAATATCACATAGGTACTCATTGTCAACCTTTAAAACATGTATTCTTTTTTTTAGAACCCTACTAATATTTTAAGAAAATCTCGGCATAGTTCATTCCAAACAGAATTATCAGAGCAGATAACTACACTTAATACCTACCTACACAAGGTGCAAGCATCCATATGCTATGATCGCTGCTTGCCATTAGACTTCATACTTATTTGCCACCACGCATTTTTTTTTCACAATTAAGTGTTTTTGTTTTGGTACAGCGCTTAGACTATAAACAGCTCTTGGCCTATAATATTTTTATATTGGCATTATAAAAAGCAACCCCACCCCGTTCGGGGATCGTATTAAGCCGGCAACAGATAGGGCGTATGTCGCCATGATTTATATTGGGTAGGGAGGGGACAGAGTCGATGGAATCTATCGATGTTTTCCAAACTAGTAAACAAGAGAGACATGTCGATAATCAGGCCAATTCGAACGTACACTTACTGTAATTACATTGATTATGAATATTTACAGGAAACAGTTGTAAACTTACAACGCGACGTCGGTCCTACAAACTGCTACACTCTTAACTGTCCATCGGTGGACCTTATGCCTTTTGTAATAAGGTTTACGAACTGTCACTTAACAGTGTGGCCGATGGTACAAACGCAAAGTTAGAAGTGTCCACTTCTACACAAGAAAATACTAACGTTAAACACGTTTTAGAAAAAGGTAACTTCTGTGGTCAATACAAAAAATGTTCACGACAGTGTTACATACAAAATCCCGTTTTTCTGGTTTTAGTCCCCAGTTCTGAAAAAATGTATCCCGCTTGTAACAATGACGTACAAAACTTAAGCTTTAGATTCCCTTATCTTTGCGATGTCTACAGGAAAGAGCTCTCTCTTCAATCGCTCCCTCATTGCTGAGGATCGTGACACCTTTTGATTCCGTCAACTAGTTGTCTCCATCGGTCCCGTTCTGTAGCTTGATGGAGTGCGTCGCTGACAGGTATTTTGAGTTCCTCCGCTATTTGGTCCGACCATCGTTTGGGACTTCTACCCCTATTTTACCCCTTTTTCCTCTATTTTACCGGTCACCATAAGGCGTTCCAAATTGCTGGTATCCCTGCGTGCAACATGGCCAAAAATACCGCAATATTCATTGTAAGCAAGTTGTGGATAGACGTTGAGTCTTTTCCATTTTTAATTGCTTGAGTTAGGCAACTATAAAATATGTATGACCCACTATCGATATCGATATATTCAGCTCATCCCTAAGGAATTGTATTAAGACGTGCGTGGCGGATCTGATTTACGGGACTGCAGCTACTGCGAGTAATATTATTAAAAATGACAGCCCGCCATCTTTACGATATGCCGGAAGCATTTCCTACAAGAAATTACATCAGGATTATAAGACAGATCTTGCAAGATCTACTGTTTGAGGGTTTCGTGAATCAATTTTTTTTTAATGTGAGTTAATGTTTTAGTATGATTTTCTTGTCATCAACTTTAAAGCCTTATTTATCCATCTTCTTCTTTAAATTCGTAAGTTGCAGGCGTTCATAGGCTACGGTGACTGCTTACCATCAGGCGGGCCGTATGCTCGTTTGCCACCGATGTGGTATTAAAAAAAAGTCTTAGAAAAATGTATCCAAATCGTACACTTTGGTGATCTGTCCAAAAAAAGATGCCGGGCCGGGCCGGGTCCCTGATAATTTTTGGCTCATAAATCATGACATCTAATTCGAAGTATTCGTTTAAGTCCGTAGTGACACTGGCGTTATTATTTTTATTAAATATTATATTTAATTATGTACTGCCTCGAATCTAAACAGTCATGACTTCATGAGACATATACTTTGTCAAGCCATTCAGTAGAAAAGAGGGCGGCGTTATTTAAAATAATATGTAGGCGCGAAGGTTTATCGTCCTATAGAAAATTTGAATTTCGCGTCTTTTTCTCCTGACTAACTTGTTAAACCTTAAACTTGTTGTGTGTTGTGTTGTTGTTGTTGTGTGTTGTTGTTGTTGTTTGTTGCTATTGTGTTGTTCGTTGTTGTTTGTGTTGACCGGCTATACCAAACATTAAGCTAATTTACAAATTTAACTCAAGTTGTTTTTAGTCACTCTCACGAATACGTCCTATTTCCAAAGTCGATACAACACAATTCCAGCAACATCGAATACCAGGATAACATAACAAGGAAGAGAGAAAAGCCACGTTGTTCAACCGTATCACGTTGCGGCAAATATTATATCCTGGCTGTATGTTCTGGGAATCATATGTCGATTTATTTTTCAATTACATGGATTTTCCAGTACGATGGAGCAGGTGAATTCATATATAGGAAATATGTTTGTACTAGATATCAACCTATACCTATCACCTACAATTCTGATGCCGAGGTATATAAAAGCAGTATTATACCAAGCCGCTTGGACTTTCGGAAATACAGATTGTTCCGCTGTATTAGAAATTCGCTTTATGGCTTCTCTACACTATGGGCCAATGCCGGCCGGCATTTATGCCAAGGGACGGCCGGCCAAGGGACGCATTTATGCGTTAGAGGGAGCAAGTGATATAGCAATATGAGATAGCAATCTCATTCTACCGCTTGGCTGCGTCCCTTGGAGTGGCCGGCGCTGGCCCATCGTGAAGAGGAGCCATTAGACTAATATATAGACAATAAATCAGTGAATATTAATATATATCTATAGTAACTAGATATATATTGGATTTGGATGAGTAAAATAATGTATTACATCCATACTAATATTATAAATGTGAAAGTGTGTATGTCTGTCTGTCATGCTTAAACAGCTGAACCGATTTAGTTAAAATTTGACATAGAGATAGTCAGGGGAAGGATAGTTTTTATGTCAGAAATAGAGGGTGAACGGGGGGTGGAATTGAAAGAATGAATGAATTGCCTGATAATTGAAGTAAGGAATGCGCGAATCGAATCATTGCTATTAACATTATCCACGGGCTATACCTACTTTAGCTGCTTTTACTAATTCCACGCAGACGAAGTCGCGGGCAAAAGCTAGTATTATAAATGAGATAATGTCTGTCTGTCTGTTACCTCTTTACGCGTAAACCGCTCGACCGATTTAGTCAAAATTTGGCATTGTTTGAGTCCCGGAGAAGGACATAGTATAGTTTTTATGTCGGATGTCATCCCTAAAGAGGGTGGAATTGAGATAATTAAAGAATTGCCTGTTAATTGCTGTAAGCAATTAAACATATGTTCAAATTTAAGGCCCTTTGGGTAGGTATTTGAAGCGACCTAACGAACCTATCCTACCTATTATTATAACTATCGATTTTATGTGACTACCGTCAAACATTACACAGGAATTTTGTGGTCGGCAGTGGGGAGACACTCCTGACTTCGGGAAAACTCGGCTAGGGATAGTGCCATAAGTTAGAAGGAGATATCATGATTCGACCCTGAATCGCTGTCAAACTTCGGTTTTGTAGGAAGTGTCCTTTCTGTAGTACTATTATTCCGTGTGATCAGGCGGATTTTCCGGCCGACATATAACGTTTACAAAAATCCACTGTTAACTTAAAAATCTAAAACCTACCTGTACGCCATCCGTATCTGCTCCCCGTTCTTATACCAGATGAGCTGAGCTGGTGGGTTTCCTCCACGGCTTCTGCAGACCAGCTCCAGGCTCTGTCCTCGCCTGACCGTCTCGCCTTCCGCGTAACCTTCGATGTAAGGGGCTCCGGGGGGATCTGAGGACGAAGAAAGTTTGAAAGTCAATGAAAAGGCATAAAACTAGGATCTGTATTAATTAATTAAAGAATTATGAATAATTTTCTTGCACCTAATATTACTGCCGTTTAGCCCGTGAGTTAACTGGAATACAATGATTTCTGGCATTAAGTTCGCCTTTTGTACAATTTTTACTTACTTTTAAATAAAGATATAAAAAATTCTAACAAAAAAACTGTAAGGTAAAAAAACGCACTGTTTAATAAATGAAATCTTTGCTTATTATTTAAGTGTCGACTCCGATATCGTACCGGGTAAAAACCCCCTAACCTAGAGGTTAATGAACTCTAGCCATTTTCTTGCTCAGTCATTCATAAAAGTATTTAAACATTCTTTGTGGGTAATCTTATGAGTTTCTCCTTTGAGAAAAAATGATGCCGCGGACTATTAAATGAGTAATTTAAAATTAAACTTTTTTAAGTTTTCCCTTTGATGTTCATTGGGAAATTGAACTTTGTGCCTTGGTGTTTAGATTAGTTTTTGTTTGGTGAATTTGAGGTTAATTTTATTTAAGAAAGTATTCGGGCACTTCAGTTTATTCAACCATTTTGAGATAAGAAAATACGCTCGCTTAGTAGATACTTTCCGGATTTCTTTTGAAGTATTTTTAAAAGATTCTAGTATGATTAAAAATTAGGAAAATAAAATTATCTAAATCTAGCTTTGTTTTTTCAAAGTAATCTACATAAATACAAGACAAATTAATTGGATAAAGTCAATAATTTGTTACTCAAGTCAAATATTTTCCTGTTTCACGTTTTGTTTATAATTTTAACGTGAAAATTTTGTAAGATGGACTTATTTCCCTATAGTTGCAGGCGTTTAAAGGCTACGGTGACCGCTTACCATCAGGCTGACCGTATACTTGTTTGCCACAAGATTGGTATTAAAAAAACTCTCGTAACATTTAAAACTAAAATCGATTTGCATTTAATGCTATCGCAAAACCACCCTGTATTATCTTATTCGCTACTAACTCCTGAGCTATTCAAATGAGGTAATCCAATTTGTACAAATTCCAGTACATTGGCTTAGGTTAAGTTCATAGTAATGATTAAAGTTAGCTTTTAGTTTTAGTTGGATTACGCTAGCTTCCAATCTGAGCGAAGCAAACAACGGAGTAACATCTTTAGAGGGCGGTGTCACACCGAAGACATACAGAGTGGTGAATCCTAGAAAAAAAAGGGGAAAGAAAATAGAAAGTTACAAATTTAAAATGTTCTTACATTTAAATTGTTTTAATACAAATTTAAAATGTAAGAATCGAGTTTAAACTGTCGTGATTCATTCCTGCTATTAAGCTAATTAGGTATACTGTTTAACTTACGTATTTTAAGTCAGTCACATATTTTGGAGTGCCGCGAATATACGCCTTTTTGCTTGTATGGGTTTTATTTAATTAACAAATGAATATTATAGGACATTGTTACACAAATTGACTAAGTTTTTTCTCCTATTAAGAATATTAGGATAGAAAGAGTTTGAGTAGAAATAACTTAAAAACTCCCAAGTCTCAAAAAAATTAAGTGTACAATCCATACTTATATATATACATATTATAAAGGCGAAAGGGTGTTTGTCTGTTTGTCTGTCTGTTACCTCTTCACGCTTAAGCCGCTGAACCGATTTAGTTGAAATTTGGTATAGAGATAGTTTGAGTCCCGGGGAAGGACATAGGATTAGTTTTTATGTTGGAAATCATCCCTGAAGAGAGTGCAAAGGGGGGTGGAATTGAAAGAGTTAATGCATTGCCTAATAATCGAAGTAAACAATCCGCGAATTGAATGATTGCTATTAGCATTGCAGGCGCTATACCTACTTTAGCTGCTGTCACTAATTCCACGCAGACGAAATCGCGGGCAAAAGCTAGTTTCAAATAAAGTGCGCTGGTCCATAGACCTCCCTGTATATTTTACCTAACATTCGCCTAAGCTACAATACGTCACGTGCAGAGCAAGCCAAGTTCGCAACAATTCGGTGTGACGCGCGACTCGAATTCCCTCTCCACGCAACAATGTGCGTTTAATTACTGACTCGACTCGGAACTAAATTACTTGCCTCGGGGCTAAATTACTCGCTTACTCGCACGGCGTTTAGCTTTGCGAGTGGGAATCGTGCAGGCGTTTTGGTAAACGTTTTTAGAAATTGTCTTTGTGTATTTTAAAGTTTTTTTTATAAAATATGAAATTGTTCGTTTATTTCGTTGTCTTGACGTTTCTGATATAATTATTATGTGCTTATTTACAAAGTTAATTTAAACCTTAATTAATTACTTAACTAAATCCTTTTTATCTTTTAAAATATGGGGAAATAAATCAAATATATCTGTCTATCTAACATACTTTTTAGCCTCTTGGATTTAAGAAAAAAACAAAAATTTAAATAGGTATTTTATCGTTACGCCAAAAAAAAAAATATTTCCAACAAACCCGTAATACCTCATAATTGGCTTATGTTATTACAAAACTCGTTTTTCTCCAAAATACCTTGAAAAAAACATCAAATTCAATTCAATTATTTTTACAAAGTAGGTACATTTCATTTCGTTACAAATTTGCCAAGGTCCTTTATATAGCCCATTACACCTCGGGGCCATTTTTCCTACCTTTTTATTTTTTTTACGAAGCCCCAAACGAAAGCCTTTGTTTTCGTAAGCATGTTAATAAATAAACATTGAAAATGCGAAGGCTCTGCGCGAATTTTCAAAGCCGTGTAGAGACGTGGTTACGTCGATGAAATTGTAAGGTAAATATCGATAAATTCAAAGATGGTAGATACTGGCATGATCACTGTGAGAGATGATAAAGAAAAACACAAATGAATCAAAAGGTAAAACTGAACAGACTGAGTACCCGATAAGATGAAAATAAAAAGAAAATCTTTCAAATAGAATAAGATACTTAATGAAAGAAATTGTATAAGTACATATAGGCATTTTTTTATCCATATTTATTACGATTTACATTACGACAGCGAAAACTATTTTTTAGAGTGATTAAGAGAAAAACTGAATTGTATTTAACATATCTTTACTTTACTTATTTCTGTAGTAGGTCAGGAAATGAATGCTCAAAAAACGTTGTAGAGGGAAATGCTAGGAACACAATTTTTGACTCCGTTACTTTGTTTGGACTAGTTAGGAGGTGAAAATATCAAAAGTCCCCGGCTGTAGCCCCGCTGCTGGGGGGTAGAGGGGGGTAAGAAGGTCGAATTTTTCGGTTTTTCATTGATATCTTGGAAACTTTGCGTCTTAGCGACATGACTACTAAGACAAACCGAAAGCTGATAAAATTAGTTACAAGTTTTATCCTGTCATGTTTTTCGATATCATGAATAGTTTTTGAGATACCCGCTCTTGAAAGTTTATTTAGGGATTTTAATTTTATCTTGATATCTACGTCAGTGAAGCTGTTAGGCCATGTTTGGTATCATTTTCGTATAAATCGGGGGTGCTGAATTCATTTATGGTATCACATTGACACTATTCCGAAGTAAAACCAAAATTTAAAAAAACATATTTTTTTTAATCCCTCTTCACGCTTAAACTGCTGAACCAATTTCGTTGAAATTTGGTATAGAAATAGTTTCAGTCTCGACACAGAACATAGGATAGTTTTAATAACCAAAAGCATATTTTGAGGGTGTGAAAAGTGGGGTGGAAGTTTGCATGGGGAGTCAATAACCGCTGAACCGGTTTAGATGTAATTTAGGACGGAATACATCTGTGATTTAGATGAAAATGATACCAAACATGACTTCAAACCTTACCTTGAGCAGTATTAACCTCAGGAATTCAGTTTCGTCGACGAAGTTGAATTCCCCCCATACTCCATTTCACAACTTTAAAGGATGATTATAGAGATAAAAAGTATTTTATGTCCTGTCTTGGGACTCGAAATATCTGTATACCAAATTTCAATTAAATCGGTTGAGCGGTTTAAGCGTGAAGAGGAATTTAAAAAAAAAGGTATTTGTTTAAAGTTTATATGTTTTTTCGTAGGAATGGTGTCAATGTGATACCAAAACTGAATTCAGCACCCCCGATTTATACGAAAATGATACCAAACACGGTCTAGCAGCGTCACTAATGTAGATATCAAGATAAAATTGAAAGCCCTAAATAAACTTTCAAGAGCGGATATCTCAAAAATTATTCAAGATATCGAAAAACTTGACTGAATAAAACTTGTAACAAATTTTATCAGCTTTTGGTTTGTCTTAGTAGTCATGTCGCTAAGACGCAAAGTTTCCAAGACATAAGTGAAAAACCGAAAAATGAGACCTTCTTTTCCCCCTCTACCCCCCAGCACCGGGGCTACGGCCGGGGACTTTTGATATGTTCACCTCCTAACTAGTCCAAACAAAGTTACGTAGTCAAAAATTGTGTTCCTAGCATTTCCCTCTATAACTTGTTATTGCTTGGCCTATAGGGTCTATATCGTGTTTCTGTATGGTGCCTACCTCAATCTACAAAAAGAAAGCACCAGCATTGGGCTTAAAGTAAATGTAACTTTCTTTCAAAAACACGGAAACCTTAACCAAACCCAATATTGTTCTACTTTATGTATGGCTACCTCAATCTATAAAAGGAAAGCACCATCATTGTGCTTAAAATAAATGTAACTTTCTTTCAAAAACAGAACCCTTATCTTAACCCATGTCGACAAGAACATGACATGGTAATTAATGCTTTTAAACATTCATCGATATCACCCAGTCCCATCCCTACACGTAAGCTGAGCATAGGGGCAAAGCAAACAAAGTGTACCATGTAATTACGAACCGATGGAATCCACTCTCCCCTCTCTCCCCTAATATACTGATGGCGAGATTTGACATGTACAGTAATTATGTGATATTACATTAATATTGACATGTCAAAGACTTTTATGCGAATTTAATATTCAGTTTGGTTTCAGTATTTGCGTGCAAGCTTTCATTTAGAATTTTAGCTAATAATGCTTCGTGGAAATATCATGTATAAATAAATACCACAAAATTAAAATTGAATGCATTCGGCTTACAAACAGATATGTGACGTTCCACTGAAAAAAGTACCTTATGGCGGCTGGCGCTTACGTCGCATAGTGCTGCAACAATATTGGAGCGGCGTTAATAATAGCGTAAGCGCCAACCGCCTTACCTTTAACCGTGGGACGTCACATATATACAAAAATGATAACTGAATTTATTTAAGACTAGTGGCTTTGTGAATTCCAATGATTCCACCAATTCTTCATTATGATTGCCAAAAATCAACTCGACAAGATTTTTTATATAATTATCGAACGTGATTAAAAAGTTTTATTAACTGAACGGCTGAGAAATATCTTGATATTACTTTTAAATGAAAACCAAGCAATTTTTGGCTGATATTTGATTTCAGTCAGTCATTAAAGCGCTGGTGGCCTAGCGGTAAGAGCGTGCGACTTTCAATCCGGAGGTCGCGGGTTCAAACCCCGGCTCGTACCAATGAGTTTTTCGGAACTTATGTACGAAATATCATTTGATATTTGCCAGTCGCTTTTCGGTGAAGGAAAACATCGTGAGGAAACCGAACTAATCCCAATAAGGCCTAGTTTCCCCTCTGGGTTGGAAGGTCAGATGGCAGTCGCTTTCGTAAAAACTAGTGCCTACGTTAAATCATGGGATTAGTTGTCAAGCGGACCCCAGGCTCTATGAGCCGTGGCAAAATGCCGGGATAACGCCAGGAAGAAGAAGATTTGATTTCAGTCAGTCATGATCTTTCAATTAAATAGGTAGTGTTTGTAATCTTTTTGGTTCCAGTCTACCACTGCACATGTAATATTAAAGGGGCCCACAGATAACTGGGCTATAATCGCGAAAATCGAAGTTCGCAAATTGCGGGCATTTTTCTCTGTCAGTCTAATTACGCCTCCATTGGAGTAAAAGAGAAAGATCCCATCCCCGCAATTTGCGAATTTCGGTTTTCGCGGTAGCCGCTCTGGTTCGCCGGACGATACCAATAGGCTGACCTGACAGTTTTTCGGCGCTGTGCCCTTTTGCGTTTAACTGACATGCTGATATCGTCCGTCGAACTGGTAATCTGTGGGTCCCTTAACAAATAAGTTCAGATTAAATCTTTTTACAGTCACCTGCAATAAAGTTACTTTTCGAACGCCGCAAAAATATGTGACACGCTCTTATGGCTCTACGAATAAGATCGTGTCAGATATTTTTGCAGCCTTCGTTGTGTAACATAACTGCAGGTGACTGTACCTAATAAACGAACCTTACCTAAAACCCTAAAGCTGAGCGCAACGAGATTTACAAGAAAACCGTTAAGCGACAAGCTAAATAGAAAAATCCAATTCCCATCAAAAAGGTTTCATTAAAAAGCTCACAGACGAAGAAAAGGAGATCAAAATGAAATAAAAATAAACCTCGTCTGTGACATACGGCCCGATTCGAACTTTAAGATACGTCTATTACGTCTAGATACGATATGAATTAGATATGTCAATGTTAAAAGTGACGAGCAAAGAGGCGTGCTCTTGTGTTGGAGGCCAAGACTATAGTTATTTGTACAACAAGAGATCAAAGTTTGATATTTCTTCGAGTGCTTATTTTGAGTCCCGTGCAAGCGAAAGATTCTATAATAGATTCACGAGCGTAGCGAGTGAATCTAATTTAGAATCTTGAGCGTACCTAGTAAGGGATTCAAAAGCGCACGAGATGTAAATAACTTTGATCTCGTGTAGTACACAACATTTTTCACCCTAAGCAGTGAGAACATACCTAGAGGGACAGAGATAATAGAACCCAAGTATATCGAACTTGTATTAGACCCCGCATGTTGAAATGACATTTGACTATAAAGGTCACTAGAACGACATTTTGTCTCACTCAGTGAGCAAAATGCGATTTTGCTCACTCATTTTATCTTACTCAGTGAGCAAAATGCGATTTTGCTCACTGAGTGAGACAAAGTGACTCAGTGAGAAAAATCGCATTTTGCTCACTGTGTTTAAGAAGCAAAGTACCCTTGTTCGAGCTGCTGAGGTGAAAATTATTTTGGGTCATCGCGCTAGCCAAGTAAGTAGTAACTGTCAAAAGTGACGCTTCTTCAAATTAAAACGTCACTTTTGACACTAACATGTGTAATCCATATCGTATCTTAAAGTAATATTTGACGTATCTTAAAGTTCGAATCGACCCGTGTGACATACATTCATTTTAAATCTCGATTTGAATGAAACAGGCTTTATTTAGCTACAAAAAAGCTAGTTGGATAAAATTGCCAAGTATTTTTATACTTTATTTCTATTTTATATTTACTCGTACTCATGTCAAGGTATTAATAATTAAATTAATTTAGATCATATTTTAGATATTTCTACTAAACATCTTGCTTTTTTATTTTAACGTTATTAATATAAACAAGTGATACGTAGAACAACATACGTAAATTCTCAATATCTTCATAAAATTAAATAAAACAGTACAATAATGGATAAATTAAAACTTGCGTCCGATAGTAACACAATTGTACATTTAAAGCAAATACGTAGCTTGTTAATTGAGAGTTATCATCAGTACAATTGAACATTTTTTAACAAAAATTTACCAAGCAAGTAGCTTTTATACGTAAAAAGTAAATAATTGTTACAACTGACAATGACAATGGAGTTTACTCACACATATCGATTACATGACATTATAAAAGCTTCCTTTAAATGATCGAATCGAAGGACAATTAATAATTCATTGGAGTACAGTGTCGTGCTGCGAAAACATTTGAACATCGCTCGTTCAAACGATCTTACATCCATTGGCATTCCTTTGTAAAATGAACCTTACATAAACGTACATAGGTTCAAATTTGAAAGAAAAAATCAAATGTAATACGAGTTACCGATAGTTAATTTGATTCGAACGTCGAATTGTGAAAATGGAAACCGTTGGAATTTGAAATTTGTTTATACAAGGAGTCTTTGCGGTGTATTTAAAATGAGGTTCGGGTGATTTTAGTCTGTTTTCCGAAGTCGCGGTGGCTGGTGTTTTTACAGCGTTAACCAAGTGCATTTGTGGAACTTGGCGAATCGTCTCCCGTGCACGAAAAATGGTGATAAGTTACTAGTTTTCTGTGGATCGTGACTTTATTTAAAAACATGAATCTTTATACGGCTTGGATTTATACTGAATGTGAGATTTGATATGAAACTATTTCAACTGTATTAGAATTTCTAGACAATAAGGTGTGAATTACATTTTTTTTTTGTGGATTTCTCCAACTTTTCAATATTTTTAAATGTTTAACACGTTCGCGGACGCTCAGTCACACCGTTTGGACACCTAAATTTTGTATGGAGATTTTGGGACTGTTATAGCATTCCTGTCACTGCAAATATATATTTTAGGTTTGTATATGACGCGTAATGCTATGCAAGGCGAATGCTATGCAATCCGCGTCAATATGAAGTATATTTTTTATACGCTATATGACAACAAATGCTCTACAATTCGGATGCATAAGCATGTCTGTCACATGACGTAGTCAAGATGTGATCTTATGTGACATCGCATGTTATAGCATTCATTCATCGTGGTCGATGACCTTGATGGCTGAGAATCCTGACTGCCTAGAGTCAAGATCTTTGCTCTAAAGACTCATTGCTGGCGTCTTCAAACATTTTTCTACTTCTGTTTTGTTCCCTCATTGCTTATCATTGTCATATTGTATCCATCTCATACATGCCCCATCCCAAGCACGTTCGCTATTCATTCGACCTAAAATTATGTGATACTACACATCCTGCGTTGGAGACCGCATCATATGTCTGAAGAATCTAAAGGCCCACTCATGGCATATTGCAGAGAGCCGAAAGGGCAATGTTGAGCTCTCTAAAATAGAGTGGTTTGTTTTTCTAGCTGTTCAAGGTATACGCAGCATCTTACGCCAACAACACTTCTCAAAAGCGTCAATCTCGTCCGCATTACACTTTTAGAGTTCCCTGTAAGGCACCGCCGCGTTAAGTTCTGGACGTAAAGCGTCCACCACTTTTCCTGCCAGGCGATGATTCACTCAACTTTATATTATTTTTCGAATGCATCTGCACCAAACATAAGGCGTGAAATATACAAGAATTATACCACAATACTTGTCAGAAAGGTTTTTACCTTGTAAGAGGTGATGATCGAGCGCCAGCAGGCTTATAATTCACAATTATACCATCAAAACTATGACTAGTAACGTAATTACTTGAATGATAGGTATACACATTCATGCCTCACTTTTTCACATTCACCGTTATCAAAATTTGATTGTAGCACAATAAACCACTAGTAAATATGTTCGTTTATTAAAACACATTGAAAAACTTAAAGAAATTGTAAGAAAAACATTAATTACGATTTTATAAAAATCCGTCAAAATCGCTATCGCGCACGAAAATCACCCAAATTTCATGTGTCTACTCCCAGACGCACCTGCCGGGCTACTAAGGGAGCTCCCATACAAAGACGAATGCTATAACAGGTGCGTCACAGAAAGGGGGGCCCAGTTGGAGACGTCACAGGATAATTTTTAACTTCGATAAAACTATGTAATATGGCAGTATGCAAACTTTGATTCTGGTGACTAGTAGAGGAAAAGTTGGTGAATAATATTATACTGTGGCAAAGCGGATTGATAAGCATTTCAACGCAGAAATTTAAAACGAATAACGGATGCTATAGCATACTCGTCACCAGGAGTAGTGCAAAAACGGATGCTATGCAATCCGCGTCCGCGAACGTGTTAAGGCCCTTTATTTTTGCTTCCCGTATAGATGCACATTCCGTTTCAATCAAATCAGAACCTTTTCTAAACCAAATAAAGTAGCTTTTACTTTGTTTCACTTCTTTAACAAACGAAATTCAACTCAATTTACTATACAGCAGGGTTAAAATTATAAAGAAGAAAATTTTGCATCAAGTGGTTATGTATATGCTTAGCTTTCTATTATTATGTACCTATAGCTACGAGTATCAAAGAGTTCTACAGTCGCCAGCAGATATATCGAAGCGGGCAAGGCGTTCACAAATATCTGAACGCTCCTCTATTGTCAAGGCGTTAGAGTGTTCAGATATTTTTGAGTACCTCGGCCGCTCCGATATATCTGATGGCGACTGTACTAACCATAATTAACAAAATTACAAATAGGATTAATGGCCACTCTGAAAGGTGAAAAGCCAAAAATCCTTAATAAAGTCACAGAATCTGACGGAAATAAACTATTTATGTATTTATTCTATCCCACAGGACAGACGGAATACGTTATTGCTGGGCACTGATTACCTTACATAGATCTCGCATTATAAGAAAACCGAAAAATCCGCGTGGCTTATACGTAGGCTTTTAATGTTGGGGCATTCAACGGAGAGAAAAATAAATCTTCATACCGTCATGTGGTAGAATTTATTTAAAAAATAACATAAATACAAATTTAATATTATGTACAAACATATGAAAAATTGTTTACTTTTTATGTATTCGGGAGAAGTTTCTGCATACAAGCACAGAATAAATAATAGTACCTACTAGGTACAGAAGACTCACTTTAATAAAACGCGTCTGTTACGATCAGCACACATATGGCCGCTAGGTGGCGATAGCGCCACGCGCGGCATATGGCTTTCCCCAAAATTGGGGTGCGAACGGATGTACTTTTAGCTACCTGTAGCAAAGCGACGAAATCGCGGAGTGAGCCACGCCTGATACAAGTGTCATCTCGTACTTACTCCTCGAAATGTTTGTTTGGAGTAATGGATTGGAACTTATTTAACTATGCAGTATTTGGTTATATTTCTCCAAAGTAGCATGTTATAGCGTGGCGAAGCGTGACGATCGCGAGTAAGAAACCAAATGAGTAGTGTTTTCGTTCGCTTCACCAAACGTGACATAGGGCCCGATTCGGATTGTGAAATCTTAGACATCTATTAGACATCTTTAAGACATCACCAAGATACGATAACGATATGTTTAGGATTTAACCTGTCAAATTTGACATTTGCGCGATTCTGGAGATACTCTTGAACGATTTCCACAGGATATAACTTAGAGATCTAATTCACATCTAATAGATATATTACTCTATCTAACGTAAAAGTGACATTAGTTGCCCGAATTGCGCTGCAAAAGAGAACTAGTTGATATCTAAACTATAACGTATCTAGAATGGATCTAGAACGTGTCGTCTCTTGTGAATATCTTGAAGTTCGAATACGGCAGTTAGACGGAGTTTCGGGAACTCGATTGAAGACCTCCGACAGCCCGTCGGCAAACAAACCTAACCCAAACACTTTAACAGCCATTTTGTGCTGCTTAGCGGCACTTGCACCATTCTACTAACCCCGGGTTAACCGGTTAAACCTGGAGTTACCACGGTTACTGGTACAATTTCACACTAAGTTAACGGTTTAACCGCTTAACCTCGGGTTAGTGTGATGGTGCAAGTGGCCTTGGGAAGTGGGATTTGCAGAACATGATGCTGCATCTAACGTTAGGGATCAGTCACCAAGGGTCGGATGAATTATTAATATCCCATTTAAACCGACTGTTGACGGCGACTGTTGACTCTATCGGGGCTCTAATTGCTTGTGCAGTCGAATTGATGTGTTTTGCAATTCCGATTGTCGCGGACCGTCGTTAAGTGTTTACACCCCTTTTTGACTTTAGCCAGAAAAAAAAGGAAATTGACTGTGATGTCGCCGATTTTACGCTGCAGCAGTAAAGTTACTGTTCAGATTCAGACTACAGCGGCAGTTTTGCAGTGCTACATAACTGCCGACTACGTAGCTGCCGCAAACTATAAAAATTAGGGCTAAAACATCGGTATGACATTACGCGCTGCAAAACTGCTGCAGTAATGCAGCCGACTACATTGCTGCAATTAACGTCAAAAAAGTCATTATATCGAGAAATTTGTAAAAAATTTGACGTTTCCCGTAGCAATCAATGTTGCTGCTCGAAATTTTAATAGATAAATTATTCAAATAAATCGCTATATCGCTTTTTAGCTATTGTTTACCTTTTCTTTATTGTCAATATTCTTATAATATTGTTTTATGTATTGAGGTGTGTAATACAGAGTATTTGTTTTGTATTGTATTCTAATATCCCATTTAAACCGACTGTTGACGGCGACTGTTGACTCTATCGGGGCTCTAATTGCTTGTGCAGTCGAATTGATGTGTTTTGCAATTCCGATTGTCGCGGACCGTCGTTAAGTGTTTACACCCCTTTTTGACTTTAGCCGGAAAAAAAAGGAAATTGACTGTGATGTCGCCGATTTTACGCTGCAGCAGTAAAGTTACTGTTCAGATTCAGACTACAGCGGCAGTTTTGCAGTGCTACATTACTGCCGCAAATTACAAATATTAAGGTGACAGTCCATTTCCAACGACAGCTGCATTACTGTTCCTTTTACTATGGAAATTGACAATAACAGCGACGCGTTCAGTACTAGTAGTGCAGCTGCAGTTAGAAATGGAATGTTACCATTAGGGCTACATCGGTATGACATTTGCAGTAATGTCGCGCTCCAATACTGCTGCAGTAATGCAGCCGATTACATTGCTGCAAGAAACGTCAAAAAAGTCATTATATCGAAAAATTTGTATAAAATGACCGCCGTTAAGTGTTTACACCCCTTTTTGACTTAAGACAGAAAAAAAAACCGGACAAGTGCGTTTCGGACTCGCCCACCGAGGGTTCCGTACTTTTTAGTATTTGTTGTTATAGTGGCAACAGAAATACATCATCTGTGAAAATTTCAACTGTCACGCTATCACGGTTCGTGAGATACAGCCTGGTGACAGACAGACGGACGGACGGACAGCGGAGTCTTAATAATAGGGTCCCGTTTTACCCTTTGGGTACGGAACACAAAAAAATATCGGATCTCGGAAACGGCTCTAACGATTTCAATGAAATTTGCTACATGGGAGTTTTCGGGGGCGAAAAATCGATCTGGCTAGGGCTTATCTCTGGGAAAACGCGCCTTTTGAGTTTTTGTAAGTTATCCGAGCAAAGCTCGGTCTCCCAGATATTCGAAGAATCTAATCAAGTAGGTCAGTGACTCAGCATAGTTTAATTGCACTTCAGCGGGCCTAAATGGGGAGGGGGGAATGTATCGACCAAAAGTCAGTGACTACTGCCATACATTATTTCAGTTTCGATTGGCCCCCAGTTGGACGTAGTTTAGCGTAAAAGATCCATTCTCTAAAATTTGTCATTTAAATGAATGACTTTTTCGTTTGACAGAAAGTTCAAATTTCACTAACAGATTTTTGTGGGTTGGATCTTTTACCCTAAACTACCTACGTCCAGTTGTCAATAAGGCGACAATTTCGTCATGGCTCTTCTACACGATGGGCCAACGCCGGCCACTCCAAGGGACGCAGCCATGCGGTAGAATGAGATAGCAATATCACTTGCTCCCTCTAACGCATAAATGCGTCCCTTGGAGTGGCCGGCGTTGGCCCATCGTGTAGAGGAGCCATAAAAAAAAACGCGCCGTATCACCAAATTAGCCAAAACTATAACTTTACGACCATTCTCTCGTAATTGGTTGTAAGGGTGGCAACCTGTCCAATTTCGTTCTCCAATGTGCATTGCGTCCCACTCTCTCATTAAGATCTGCATTTTGCCACATTGCTGTTTGGAGTCATAAAAAATAAAGAACCCTCATACCTATTTGAAAAACTTAACTTCTCTCGACGCGCCATAAGACACGCATCACGACTCACAATTCCTCCACATCGCACGACTGCCTTCCGTGGCAGCTTTCGTTTCGCTGCCACCAAGTGTTGGAATGATTTGCCACCACCAGTACGTAATTCTAAAACCGTGTCCACCTTTAAAATACACCTCCGTAAATTCATACTGGCTAAGCAAAAATGCAACACTTAGGCAGCCGTGCACACTCACACACACCAATCACATAGACACTTTACATACATACACGACATCCAGAAGACTTATATTATAGGCTAATTTTATTTAAGTTCATTATAATGTTAATTTTATTTAAGCTTTCCTTTATTTTTGTACATTGTGTCCTTTACTGAGTGCCACCTAGTCCATCCACTGGGCCTTACTGAAAATCAGCGTTGCGGCATGTGCCATGTGGCTCATACCGTGACACCTAGCTGAGTGAGGACCATTTAGCGCAACTTTTCATTTTGTGTAACTATTCTTAGTTTTAAGGTTATGTTATTGTGCTAATAAATGCTTTCTTCTTCTTCTTCTTCTTCTTCTTCTTAAGCAAAATGTGAGACGCAAAGACACATTGAACCAATATATTGGACAGATAGAATACCATACTAAATACTAAGTCTCCCGCGTCGCTTATTCTCGTTATAGTTTCATCAAATTAGGACTACGGCCCGTTATAAATATTACGACTTGGGTGGTACTAGTTTTATGCATGCTTATTGCAATGGAGTAAGGTGCATTTTTGTGTGTTCTGAAGGCTCGTATTATGTACATTTTTACGTATTGCAATGGGAAATACAATTGTGTTTTTATGAACGATACTGTGGTGTTGTGGTGTAATAAGGATAGTAATAATAGTAACAGAATAAAAGTAGGATGGGAAATAAATTGATTGGCTACTAAATGCATAATAAACAAAAAGTATAATTTAGTATGATTGAATAGGTAGTGGATACAATTACGTAATACCTATCCACTGGCCACGTTTCGCTTAAATGAAAACCCCTGCTCTATAAAGGGTTAAAGCACATAACACTTTTTTTTCAGAGTATTGGGCCATTGCGCTTGTTTTCATCCGGCTCTATAAACTTTCATTGCTGCACAAATTTGGACTTATTGGACACAATTTATCTATTTACACACAAGATATTATTTTGCAAGTAGCAAATTATAAATTAAATGTATTATTTGCTATCCATCAAGTGGACGGAAACTGACACCGGACGGGAAACTGATACCGGACGGTAAACTGACGCAATCACCCTATCCGTCTATATATCTATAGCAATTATTACAAGCACAGAACGCGTACGTCACGATATCGAATGAAATTTACACTAGGGGTACAGATTAGAGATGCAACGGATAGTTGTTTGGCCGGATATCGGATACCGGATATTCGGCCTGACCATCGGCTGAATATCCGGTACCCGGCCGCCGAATATTCGGCCAGCGGAACTATACTTATATTTCGGTTTTTCAGGTGCGCAATCTGCAGGTTTGACCTTTTTCCTAGTAAACGTTCGCTAGGACTCATTTCTTAGTTCGAAATGAGTACGCGTGCATTGTGCAAGTCAGTGGAATGATTAATTTGTTTTATAATAATAACAAGTTCTTAAGTTCTTAAATCCAATTTTTTTACTCCGAAATCAAGCAACGTTACTATCCGGTATCCGGCCGGAGAGTAGGTCACTATCAGGTATCCGGTCGGATAGTAAAATAATGGCCGGATAGGCCGTATACCGGATAGTAACCGGATATCCGGTGTATCTCTAGTACAGATATAGTAACCGGGCGCCCTTAGGGACTGATTCAGAAGCTATTGGCTTGAGTAAATATGTCCCTTGGCCGTTATCACGTAGCTATAATATTATTAGTTTAATATCGTTACTAGAACGATGAAGTTTAGGTTGCTAGTGTCATGGGAATGTTTTTTCTTTGCACCATGTTTCATGACGCTGGCAATTGTCAACAATTAACATCTTTTTCGTTAGGTTTTGATATAATTTGGCTGGTTTAATGAGCTTGTCATTCTGCATGGAATAAATACGAAATCACTAGTTGTCCAAGCGACAACATGATGATGATGATGATTGGCGAGAGGTCGCACAGGACCGAGAAAAGTGGCGCTGTCTAGTGTCGGAGGCCAAGTCTCATTTTGGGTCGCTAAGCCAACGGAGTAAGTAAGTTGTCCAAGAGAAAATGTATGTAATTTTCCGTCGGGCTACAAAAATACTATACTTTTTCCAATTTCTTTTATTTATTATTGTAGTATTCGCTGTACTTTATTCATTTTTTCGTAACTCTATTGGCGACTGGCTGGCACGCGGCCTCCTTCGAACACGTATTGTTTGTGAAACCTTTTAATTTGTTGACAGTCAGTCTGCCTGTCACCCGTCTGATAACATATTTGTGCTGTATTTAATTAATAAAATAATTTAATATATAACGTGTTTCCATCATCCCATTTACAGTCCACTTCATTAGCTATCAAACTCATTGGAAGAATTTTTAGGACGCACCTATCGTGAAATTGTACAGAATAGGAGACTTGATCTACCAAATTCTATATACCGTTACGTATTACTTTTCCTATCTTAATCGTGAACCCTTTTCCTAAAACTATAAGGTCGTATTTCGAACTAACGCTACGTCTTACGTAGGCGAACAACGCGCGAACGCGGCGCGGCGCGGCGCGGCGAAATCAATCCTTTGATGCCCATAGAAGTGTCCTACGTAAGCGATCTCGTTGCGAACGCGGTGCGGCGCGATTTGCACGCGAATGTCAGGCGGCGCGGCGCGGCGCGGCGCGGCGGCGGCCGCTTTCGCCGCGCCGCGCCGCGCCGCGTTCGCGCGTTGTTCGCCTACGTAAGACGTAGCGTTAAGGTAAGAAATAACTTCTTTTAAGACTCTTTAATAAAGAGGTCAATACTATGGCACTTGAGCCCGATTTCTCTCGGCCTCTTTATCTGAGATTGCCGCCCTAGGGACTTAAGTGTATCACGTTTTAGTACTTTTAGTAGGTTAGTGGTTTCATGTTAAGAACCTAAGTATGATACCACATTAATGATTAATATTGTAATTATTGATTGAAACAGATCAGACTTCTAAATTTCATTCTCCTGTTGTTTTTAAATTTTTAAACCCCATTCGTTAAACTTATCGTAATATTCGTAATAGACTTCCGTACCCCTGAAATGATACTGTACGGCTATAAGGCTACCATCAATGTGGCATTGACATAAACGCTCTCGTAAACGTAATTTACTTTCTATATATCTCTTTCGCACTAATAAATCAGTACGAGCGAGATGCATACAAAGTAAATTAGGTACATTCACGATAGCGTTTATGTCAATGCCAAACTGATGGTAGATGCCCTAGTGTAATTTTCATTCGATAGCATGACGTGACGTGCTTTGCGTTAAGTGTAGTACTATTAGTTATTCTGTGGTTAACTGTAATTTTGTACGGGATTTTGAGTTTCCAAAACGTCAAAGCCCGCCAGCCTGCTTACATTCACTACCACTATGTGGCTGGTGTTCTCACGTGCCCTCAATGTGCGCGGGGGTTTACTTCAGAGCTCCTCTACATGATGGGCCAGCGCCGGCCACTCCAAGGGACGCAGCCATGCGGTAGAATGAGATAGCAATATCACTTGCTCCCTCTAACGCATAAATGCGTCCCTTGAAGTGGGCGGCGTAGGCCCATCGTGTAGGAAAGCCATTAAAGATCGGCTACGTCAGCCATATTCGGGCGCACGAGCGCCGAGTTAACTAGAAGTCGAAGTGGTCTTGGTCGAAATCGGCCGGAAGGACCATCATCATCATCATTATCATCACCATCATCACCATCATCATCATCATCATCATCATCATCATCATCAACATCATCATCATCATCATCATCATCATCAACATCATCATCATCATCATCATCATCATCATCATCATAATCATCATCATCATCATCATCATCATGTACTTACACAGCACACTAAGTTGCACAGTGCTCCGTAAAGGTGAATCCCGCTGCAAGGCCTCATGCCGCGCCTCGCATGTGAAATCTGCGTAGTCGTCGTCCGCTGTCGCTTTGAAATGGACCCTGTGGACAAGGAATAAGGTTCAATTTAAATTGATAAAATAATGGTGAAAAACACTAAGGATTGTTGGTAACTAAGTATCATCATCATATTTTTTGAAGATTTGCAGGTATAAGTGTTTCCTTTTCTATGACAAATGGTCAAAAAAAAAAGGTCACAACACAGGAAATAAAATGCGGTTGTACGAGACGACTAGTCTGACGACTGGTCTGGCCTAGTGGGTAGTGACCCTGCTTATGAAGCCGATGGTCCCGGGTTCGAATCTTGGTAAGGGCATTTATTTGTATTATGATACAGATATTTGTTCCTGAGTCATGGTTGTTTTCTATGTATTTATATATTATATATATTGTTGTCTGAGCACCCACAACACAAGCCTTCTTGAGCTTACCGTGGGGCTTAGTCAATTTGTGTAAAAATGTTCTATAATATTTATTTACAAAAAGAAACAAAAAAATTGGTCCTTCATATACCACTTTAAAATTGGTTTGTAACCAGGTGGTATATAACCAGGTATTATATAAAAAAATATGTTTAATCTCGTGTTTATTCCGTTACCAACTGAAAATTACAGATCATTTATAAAAGTTTGACGTGTCCTTGTAAATATCTCAGCCCAGAAACTTCAATGGAAGTTTTAATTGGGAAGGAAACTTGGATATTATCGATAACTTATCACTTAAGCAGAAATTATCCTCCGGCTTTCTAGAATAAGATAGGTTATTTATTTCGTTAATACTATCAAAATATTTTGCTCTAAAATCTTACAGATTGTACCCCTTTATATAATTAGTCCTTACATAACTTAATGCACATATTTCAACTCATAAGTACTCCTTACGTAACTTAATGCACATGTTTTAACTCATAAGTAGTCCTTAAGTAACTTACTGCACATATTTTCACTCATAAGTGGTATTTACGTAACTTAATGCACATATTTCAACTCATAAGTAGTCCTTACGTAACTTAAAGAACATGTTTTAACACATAAGTAGTCCTTAAGCAGTAACTTACTGCACATTTTTTCACTCATAAGTGGTATTTACGTAACTTAATGCACATATTTTGACTCTCTTGATTATTTTTGTATTATCATCATTATTCTCGTCCTGAATACTCTTCACAAATGAATAAACAAAAGATTATATAAAACAAAACATTAAGCCAAATAATAATATATCCCACACTACTCCCAAATCACAGGCACACTAGCATTTCCATCTATCACTACCATCTAAATTCTAAGAGAATAAAATTCCCGAACAGAAAATGGAATTCCCGTCCCGGTGCATTAGGTATTCCCTGAAGCGTGGACACCATTTTACAGTCACTTTGTAATATTAAACTAATTTGAAAACTGCCAGACGGGGACTGTCCTAAATTGGCACAATTAGCGCCTTGTCACCCTAGGGTTGAGTTGAGTTTGCATTTTTACAAGTTTGTAGAAGTTGACAAGTTTTTTGTTAGCTTGTTAATTAAATTGGATTTGAATGACGGTCTTATTACGAACAATGGATGTCTACCTAAAATGGCTAACTGCTACATCCCTACTAATAATGCGAAAGTAGTATTAGTCTGTCTGTCTGTCACCTTGATTTGGTTGCTTCCAAACATATCGGAAATTCACCAGTAACGATGCGCCACCCCATATAAAATTAATTTTGTATCAAGCAGAAATGTCTGCAAATGACTACAATAAGTAGGTACTTCGGAGATTTATTTTTAGAGCCAAAAAACGCATTATGCTTAAAAAAAATAGTGTCAGGAAAGTCAGTGTCAAGAAAAACCATTCACCCTATTTTTATAAATACAAATAAAATTAAACAACCAGCATGTCACCCTGTCACGCTCATGTCACGTTGCTGAAGTGACAGTGACAAGTTCAAAGCTGAATTAAACCCAAACTGTGGGTCAGGGTCTGGAGTTACTAATATGCGCTCTCGTGACGAATGATCGTTCCTATGACATGACTCATGTCACATGACAGTTCATTTTTAGGAGTAGTGACTTTAGACATTTTTTGAAAGTATATAACTTTAATTTAGTTAGAAATGTAATATTTAGAGTCATAAAAATAGTTAATTGTAATATTTAGAGTCGTAAACATAATATTTGTTTAATTATATTTTAAATTAACAGCCCGATTCGAACTTTAAGATACGACAAATATTACGGCTAGATACGATATGGATTAGATATGTCAGTGTCAAATGTGACGTTTCTTCAAACAAAAACGCCACATACTCGTTTATTGTAATGAAATCTAAGGTGTATTCGTCCTTACGTGTCTTATCATGTAAACAAACTAACGTCAAATCGTAATGTCAGATGTTTTTGAGGTGATCCGTTCGTTATGAAATGAAATGAAATATATTTAATAACAATTGTTACATGTCGAGGTAGGTACAATGTTGACAATACCATAGTGTAAAAAATAACATTTAATTTAATTTATTGAATACTATTTTAGTAATTATATAAGCCAATAAATAGCTAACGAATATAATTAATCCAATTAGCTACAATTTATTCGCATTGTATGTCCAATTATTTTCTTGTTTATTTGAATATCTTAATATGTCATAACAATATTATCTAATTTTAAACAATTAATCAACAATCGGCAGACTAAAAAACTCGTCGTATGAATAGAATGTCTCGTGCGTTAACCACTTCTTAAGCCTGACCTTGAAGGCCGCGGTGGAAGTTGCAGCTCTAACCGACTTAGGCAGGCGATTGTAAATCGAGGGGCCTAAATAGTACACAGATCGCTCTGACTTGGCGAGTTTGTGTGGTTCCGCGACCAGCCTATTGTGGAGTCTATTACTGCGCAGGATATAGTTGGCGTTAGCTCCTCTGCGCTTGAACATATCGAGGTTCTCGTGTGTGAAAACTGAAACCTGGTATATGAGTAAGCAAGGCAGAGGCAGGATCTTTAAGTCGCGGAAGAGGTCACGCGCAGGGGCATCCTCCGCTTTACCAGCCATCGCGCGGATGGCGCGCTTTTGCTGCGAGAACACACGCCTCCAGTCAGAGGCACGGCCCCACAGCTCGACGCCGTAAGTCAGGAGCGAATGCACTGTCGCGAAATAACACTGTCGCACTGCACCCCTTCCGGCGGTAATCGTCAACCGCCGCAGCGCGGTTACTGCGATTATTGATTAAAATCTTATCAGAAATTATATTTTTCAGTGGTTATTTGTTTGACTTCAATATTTTGCTGTAAGTATACAACAATATTTTAAGTGATGATTATTGTGTAATTCCAGAGAAAAGTGTGATAATATCTTCGAGAAGTGTTTGTTTACATGATAGGACAACTAAGGACGAATACACTTTAGCCCAAAGTTCCTATTTTCATTGTCCTTGAGTATATTTAGTACAGGCCTTTGTCCGCAACAATATTTAATTCAAATTGTATTAATTCCATTGTCTTGAACTAAATTCCGGGAATCAGGTAATTCAGGGCCCGGGGGGTTTCAACCCGTGTCAGCGCCGCGGGCACTACAATAGGTATTTCCAATAGTTTACATGCTTAATTAAAAGGTTTTTCGATTGTGAATCTATTGATAATTAAGTTTATATTATTTTGATGGAGAGATTTAGTAGGTTTTAGGTACAGTCGACGTCAAAGAGAAATTTACAGCCAAAGTAACAAAAAAATGTTTACACGACCTAAATGCTATGACAATAAAGTCGTGTAAATAATTTTTTGTAACGTTAGTCGTAAAGATCTCTTTGACGTCGACTGTACAACAAAATATATCGAGTGGATTTGTTATACCGGGTGGAACAGAACGAAGGCATTTTATGAAAACGGGGAATTGTTCAGGCTACGTACAGTCGCCATCAGATATATCGGAGCGGCCAAGGTGTTCACAATATCTGAACACGCACTCTAACGCCCTGACAATAGAGGCGTGCTCAGATATTTGTGAGCACCTTGGCCGCTCCGATATATCTGATGGCGACTGTATTATATTTTTCACTCATTAATCACGTTAATATTTCTAACCGTTTGTGAGCTACAGTTTGTTAAAATATTAGTGCAAAAATCTGCACGTTTCAACCCTAGCAAATAGATCCGACTAGGGTTTGCAATCCGGATCCGAAATGTATGAAATTATCCGGATCCGCGGATCTTCCCATATATTTCGGATCCGTCTTGCAAACCCTAGATCCGACCATTGAATGTAAAGTCAAGTTAATGACATGTGTGTCATTTTAAAATGTAGGTAAATAACTTTTTAGTGGTAGGGTTGTCACTGATATAAAAAATATACCAATTTTAATGATTTTATTTTACTTTTTAATCCAGCTTTGCGATTATAATAACTCCATTGTAGATCACATAACACTATCCTTTCAACTCAGTCTCTAGAAATGTTCCACCAATGTATCTTTTCTTATCTTATCTTACTACCAAAAACAGGGCAATATCAAATAATATTATTATATGTCGCACACACCGTCTGTCTTCGTCGTGTCACGTCACGACGCTTTCAAAGCAATTTATGTTCATATGTTTGTACCACATGTATTAAATAGACGCAGTTTGTGCGGTTTTTTAAGAACTAGCGTAAGAAAAAGACTGTATAAATGACTCTTGTTAAACTCGACACTGTACAGAAGATCAGCAATATTTCTGTATAACGTTACGTTGCACCGAAGGCCCATCGCCTTAGCACGCTAAGTTTGCGTGGTCTACTTCGAAATATGTCTTTGTACCCAAGGGTGTTTCCGGAACTGAAATGTATGGGCTTTTTGACAGTGGACGTAATTTAAAGTTTGCGTATTAACATAGTTGCAACACGCTTGTTTTAGGACTTTGTCGCAGTGAGCGTTACTGTGCTGCGGCAGTCTAAATTAAACATTAGTGTGACATGGTACTAAAATGTACGGATTACTGTTTTGCTTACAAATGGTGTTGTAGTTACTCGTGTCATAAGCTGAGTTTTATTAACAGGAAAAGGGACGATCAACGACTACTTCGTATAAACATAGTCCCCATTTTCCTCTCTGGATATTGAAATTATGGAAAATAATTTTACATAAAAAAACGATACGACTAAAAAGTTCTATGTAACTGTAACCTGCTCACAAAGTTTCAAGAGAATCGGTTGAGAAATGCAATCTGTACAGTGTCATTCTATAGAACTTTCTAACTATATGTATATGTAAACAAACCGCCATAATGAAACTGTCACTAAATCATGATTTCAGTATGGCGGTTTGTTTACATGGTTAGCAAAATCAATAGAATGACACTTTAGAGGAGAACATCCGGACATACGAAATCGTATATATTTGTCCATACCGAAACGGAGGCCTCCGCTATCGCTCGGTCCCAGATAAATAAAGGTGACAGTCCATTTCCAACGACAGCTGCATTACTGTTCATTTTACTATGGAAATTGACAATAACAGCGACGCGTTCAGTACTAGTAGTGCAGCTGCGGTTAGAAATGGAATGTTACCATAACATAACTTCTGTCTCGAGGTTGTCTAACAAGTGACCGCGGACCCGCGTCAAACGTTGACAGAAAATGTCATTATGCGGAATTGGCGGCCCGCTTTTTCATACAGAATAGATGAGCTGTCAAAACAAATGTCCGGAGATCGTAGAGTTTGAAGCAAGTAATAAGTTTGAGAAAGTTTTCTTTATGTACCTAGTGACAAATTCGATATTTTTATATGACAGGTGACTTACAAAATTAGGATTTTTAGGGTTCTGTAGTTCACTAAGTATTATTTGGGTAACATTTCATACATAAAATATTTTTTTGTGCCATTTGGTACACAACTCAACTGAAAGAGATCCCTTAAAGTAAAGGGATAAGTTCGCCTTTGTACTAAATATGAGTGGTTTTTTTTGCGCTTCTCATATATTCTTGTAAATGTGCGATATTGATCTATGTGTAGTATATACCTACAGCTGAATTGTAGTGAGTTTTTAGGGTTCCGTACCCAAAGGATAAAACGGGACCCTATTACTAAGACTCCGCTGTCCGTCCGTCCGTCCGTCTGTCACCAGGCTGTATCTCACGAACCGTGTTTTCACAAATGATGTATTTCTGTTGCCGCTATAACAACAAATACTAAAAAGTACGGAACCCTCGGTGGGCGAGTCCGACTCTTTTTTTAAATCACCAATGGCTGATTTCCATGGGAACAAAGAGGTTTTTGGACCAAAAAAGTCCATTTTGAAAAGGGTACTTACCTCGATATAGTAGTATATCTCGTAGACTTCGGATTTAAATTCTGGCTTTCGACATCTCTGATTTCCTCTTTGGACACTGTAACAAAGAAAAAAACAATTAAAGAGTTGAATATCTCACGGCTCGATTCTGAAAATGTATTAGATCTCTACTAGACCTCAACAAGTTACGATATGGATAATTTAAGGATATTTGTAAGATAGATATGTCATTTGACGTTTCCGCGATTCTGGAGGTCCTCTTGAACGATTTTGACACGACAGATATGTCAAATTTGACGTTTCCGCGATTCTGGAGGTCCTCTTGAACGATTTCGACAAGTTATAACTTAGATATCCAAGTCACATCTAGTCGATATCTAATGTAAATCTAGTTGATCTCTATATCGTTTCTAGATCTTGTGATTATCTCGTTTCCCGAATACGCGTGTCAGTCTTATTTAGAACAATAAAGAAATTTACTGAAAATAAAAAACTTGAACTGATATCAGTGTTGACACTGTCAAGTGTCAGCGCTAATTTCATGTATCAAATAGTCTATATGTATTATCTTGACCCAAGTAATACAATTCTCTCCAAAATATCAGGATATATATTTTCATATGTAATGGATGTTTTAAGGATTTGTACCTACATTTACATACATGTCTGTATAATATATATTAGAGATGCACCGGATATCCGGTTACTATCCGGTATCCGGCCTATCCGGCCATCATTTTACTATCCGGCCGGATACCGGATAGTCACCTGCTATCCGGCCGGATACCGGATAGTAACATTGCTTGATTTCGGAGTAAACAATTGGATTTAAGAAACAGACACGGTCATAATCGTACTTGTTTATTATTTTAAAACAATTTAATCATACCACTGACTTGCACGCACACTCATTTCGAACCTAGAAATGAGTCCGCACGAACGTTTACTAGGAAACAGGTCAAACCTGCAGAATGCGCATCTGAAAAACCGAAATGTAGGTATAGTTCCGCCGGCCGAATATCCGGCGGCCGGATACCGGATATTCGGCCAGTGTCCAGGCCGGATATCCGGTATCCGGTATCCGGCCAAACAACTATCCGTTGCATCTCTAATATATATTTAGCTATATCGTCATCTCGTACCCACAACACAAGTTATATTGAGATTATTATAACCTTCTAATCGGTAACTGTAGCCGGCCCACTAAGTAGCAAAAGCGCATAACCCCAAAATTAGCAAATTTGCCAGGTAAGTCACGATTCCGGTAAAACAAACGATATCCGTTTTAAGCTCGGGAGTAATTAAAATGTGCCGTAATCGATGCTGGGTTAATGACGCAGATCACTTGGCCACTAGATGGCGCATTGAGGACAATTTGCGTCATATCCGTCCGTTATAACCTTCAAATCCCTCAAAAGAGTGCACTCCCATTTTAAACGCACTAACAGCAATTTTGGTGTTGCGGTTGTGGTAATTGCTTACCATCAGGCGATTCGTCTGCTCGTTTGCCACATATGTATAACGTAAGGCACATTGGGCCTTACGAGGATAATGACTATAATGAGCGAGTTCTTATAGGTGTAATAAATAAATCAACGAACTATTAGGACACAGTACCTAAGCTCCATAAGTAGGTATATAATTGTAACTGGTACTGTAACTATTAATCGTTTGTCTTTATCTGTCATTGTGACTTTGGTATTTGTAAGAAAGGGGTAAAACATAAATTAACTAATTGAGGATTAATATTGTCTTCGGTTACGGCGATAGTTAGGTACTCATGAAGTAAAACTATTGAAACAGATTATATCGCGTATATTGAATTCATACTACATCCCGACGTTTCAAACACTTTACAGCGCTCGTGGTTAACGGGTGACGGCTGTAAAGTGTTCGAAACGTCGGGACGTAGTATGAATTCAATATACGTGATATAATTCGTTTCAATAGTTTTATTTCATAATTGAGGATTGTAAAGTTTTATGAATAAGCCGCTAAAATATGGCAAAACTCAAAAATGTATTTGTCTTTCTAATGCAGACTCTACAGGGGGTGGTCTACGGTTAATGGCTGGTACGAGGGCCCTCTTAATTTCGTCTAATTGGTTTTTAAATTTCGCCGGATATCCCCGGGTCAGGAGTTAAATTTTACGTTTCATCCGATGAGTAGGCACGTTACTGTTGTGAGTACGGGTTAATATCATGGGTACAGACAGAGTTGTTTACAAGAAGACTTAATTTTGCCCGCGAGTTTGTTCGCCTAGAAACGCTTTTAATTTAAGATATATATTATTATATTATCAAACTGCACAACGGGACTTAATCGCGTATTTAAGTTTTAAGATTTACCTCCGACGTTTCGAGGACGGCGTTGTCCCCGTGGTCTCGGAGAAGACTGGCTCAAGTTGACATCAACATCTTCTAGCCGCGCGAGTTTTTCGAACTACCCGCACTTGGTCTTGTTTATCAGTTTGAACGTTTTGTGTGTTTGAGTTTTTGTGTTTTGTTTTGCGTTTTGCGCAGTTTGATAGTTAATGATAATTAATAATCGTGAAAGTTTAAATCAATGTATATTTTATTATAATCCAAGATATATATAGTAAGTAAAAATAAAATACTTAATAGGTAAGAATTTTGGTATGAATAAAGGTATCACTACGCAACGCTATTTTTCATACGTATTATTATACGTATTTAGTTTAAATACGATACATGGTCGTACTGTCGAGGAATTTAATTTCTGTAACAATTCGTACGTTGTCACAGTGATACTGATAATCAATACTAAACTACATATATGGAAGTTGCTATGGAAATCATACTATTGTCACTGTGGTGACAAAGTACTAAATGGTACTGAAATCAAATCCTTTCATCGTCCGTTCTTAAAAAAACGCTTGAACGCTTTATGTTAAAAACCGCTTAGTTAATGTGTAGGTATATCTGGAGCATTGCATTAGGCACACTGACACAACGAGACAGAGAGCGACTGGAGGCTTTGAAATGTGGTGTTGGCGGAGGATGCTAAGGATTAGCTGGACAGAAAGGAAGACGAACGAAGAGGTCCTGGGCATGGCAGGAGAGAAGAGATGCCTGTTAGACACAATAGCTAACAGAAGGGGCACGATGGTTGGCCACCTGATACAGATTATTTTTAAACATCCTGGAGGGCAAGATTGAGGGGAAAAGACGCAGAGGAAGGCCCAGGCTCATATCTCAGCCAAATAAAGGATAGAGCTTCTGTCGTGTCGTACGAGGGAGTTAAAAGGCTGGCGCAGCAAAAAGAAGAGATGGCGTTTATTCCACTGACAAGAGCATAGCTCTTAAATATTAATGACGATGATGAAGTCCTAAAAAAATATAACCCTTTCTAAACCTTTTTTAAACCAAGCTCACACCATAGCTGAAACTAAAAACAAAACGAATTCGCTATCATTTATCCAAACTTTAAAGTGCCTTTTATATACAAAATATCATAGTTCGTATTTGTTCACAGAATGTTCAAAATTAACATAACACTAGTGTTTTACGAGCGACGCTGGATATAAAGCCGACAGCACGCTCTGGGGGCGGTTCTACCTAATTCTAGCAATTTAGGTGTTACTGCGACACAGTGGAGACTGACACAGTAGGTTCTGGCCCCGTATACAACCCGATAGCTAACGCGAAGTAGCGAACGAAACGCAACTGTTAATGTTACACATGTAGAGATAGAGAGACGCAAAGCGATTCGATGGCGACTGACATATCGCTAACGTCTGCGTAACTTACTTTTTATATATCTCGCTTTGACTAATATGCGAGTACAAGCGAGATGCACAGAAATCAAGCTACGCAAAGGCTAGCAAATATGTCAGTTACAAGTGTCAAGGCTACTGGCGGCCTAGCCAAGGTGACAATCGCTTACGCTCCGTAGCCAACGAAACGAAACACTGTCACACTAATGTGGAAGAGTGATAGAGAAACACAAAGTGTTTTGTCGTCGTAGACCAAGCGATTTTCACCTTGACTAGGCCTGACCTACTGTAGTTATAAGCACAATGTAATCCCACAGCGGTCGTAGCGAGAGACAAAGCGCTCATAGCGCGGGACACAATAATTACATCCACCTTAGCGTTGTCTTGCTCATATCTGGCTTACAGGTTAGCCTGCTTGAAACCGAATAATGCATGTTATCTTGTTTTATTAAGGTTGCAGTGGAGAGTCACACTATCAAACTATAGATTTTTATTTTTTAAAACCATAAACATACTTAAAAACAAACTAAGAATAAAAAGTAACCTAAAATTAAAACTACCTACAAAACTAAAACTAATACCTAAAAAAAAAATACATATATATCAAGGGGGAGGCCTATGTTCAGCAGTGGACGTCTTATGGCTGAGATGATGATGATGATGATATATATAACATGATGTGGGTAATCTAGCCGAATATGTATATGTGTATTAGGCTAGATCACCCAGGTCCGAACCCTGTGGAAGGGTTCCCATAAGGCTGGCTGCGTTCCCCCTTTGGATGGCTATGCCGATCCGTTGGGCGAGGAACGAGCCAGCCCTACGGTCCCCGGTGACCTCGAATATTTTTTTTGAGAGCTGCCGAACTAGTTTATGGGCCCCTGGGCACCACGGTCCCAGAGTTTCGGCTGCAAATGCCGCAAATATATGCCGATCCGTGAGAGCTATATATTTGCGGCATTTTGCTGCCTCAGCAGCTGCGGCCGCCGCGCTTGCTCTTAATGATGTTGAACCGAGGTGCGAACTATAGATTGAGACCATGGTATAATAATATACTCCGCCTGGTACTCTCTTCCCGTCTTTTCGTGGTCACGTGACTGACACAAGCCTACGTCATCATCCGACAGCGCTATATGATAATATGTGATAGCGCTATATATAGCGGCCATGTTATTGTGACGTAGGCTTGTGTCACTCTGGGAAGAGAAGACCATGTTTTATTAGACTATGATTGAGACTGTCATGAAAGTGTGGGTATTCATCCTTACGTGTCATAAGGTGACGTCTAAGTGACATTCCAACAATACGATTCATAGAGAATCTAGACATTGTAATGTCAGGTGTTTTAAGGTGATACGTTCGTCACTGCGACTATTGATGAAAATCTTATTAAAATGATATTTTTGAGCGATTATTTGGTTGATTTCAGTACTTTGTGAGTTTATTTAAGTATACAACAACATTTTAAGTGATGATTTTTGTGTAATTCCAGAAAAAGTGTGATAATATCTTCGAGAAGTGTTTGTTTACATGATAGGACAAGTAAGGATGAAAACACTTTACATTACCGTAGTTTATGTAATACCTACTGTAGTAACTATGTTTTTTTAAGTTAAATATGTAGTCGCGATTTTCATTTGTTTTTTAAACTTATTTTAATAGTGAATAGAAACATATGGAATAAATGAAATAAAAACAACGTGTTATATATCTGACTATCATTACATTCATTAGGTAGTAATCATTACTTTCAAATTAATATTCAGTCTTGAAATTAATAATATGAAAGCCAGACCAACGACAATCCTAAACCCGTCACAATCCTAAATTAATATCTACAACTTATAATTAGAAAACTTTTTTCTTCTTAAGCCAAAGTTCCGCGGATCCTTAGGATCAAAGTTCTGATATCTTAGTTATTCATAGAGTTCAGTGCTTGCTAACTTGCGTTGATTTCGAATAAATAAAAGTTTTCTGTTGGGGATAGACGTTGTCTATTGAAAACCAATATTTGCTGTTAAAGTGCGATGTTTTCATAAAGGTACAATAACATAGAGAATAGTGCTTAGATTTACTTCAAACGTTTCATAAATACTTCTATTCAGAGATACTAAACCGTGGTATTTCTGAAAAATGTTAACATTGTAAGAAGTTTGGTCAAACGGAGTATTTCTTTACACAATAACATTTCTGCCTTAGATCCGAGAGTCAAAGGCATTTCGCGAAATTTTATTACTCTTTTATTCTAGAGGTAAATAAAAATGTTACTAAAAGATTTGTCTATAAGTATAGTTAACTAAAGTAGTAGTAGTAAAAAGGATAAAAGTTATACCTACCTAGAGCGATATTCTGATTTTATAATATGTTAATGTATTGATCACTTAGGTACGTGGTTTTGTAATATGTTTTTATATTTAGATTTATATAATTATGTGCACAATTATGATATTATTAAATATTTAATAATGTTTTGATTGTTATGATCTTATGATAATCACCGCGGCTGCTGCAGCCGGGCTAGCATATGATCGGTACGACAGTATCTCGCGGCGAGATAACACTAACCATCCCTCATTAAATAACATAGTTAGAAAAAACGGGTGGTCTGCCTGCAACCAGCCAAATCCTACGCCGAGTCACTTTTTTTGGTGGCTGTATAGACGGATGCGAGTCTGACATGGTCTACCACAGATTTGACTAAGTACCTAGGTAATAAATAAAAAACACAATAGTCTCACTTGGTGGTGTTTACCCGATTGCTCGATGCAAAAGAGGATAGTGTGTTTATCAGTCTAGATGTAGGTATGTATGTGTCTCATTACGGCAATTACATATTAAACTTCCAAGTAAACCTAACTCAATATCTTATTTACTTCGTACGAAAAATTTCAAAACAGGTAATTCAGTGAGAAAGTTTTTTAATTACCTACCCACCTCGCAACTATCGGGGCCCTGTCAAACTGTAACCATTAATAATAATAAGTTCGGTTTGAACGGGGTAAAGTGGGGAATAAGGGAGTTAGTGAAACTACCAATAGATGGCGCTAAACAAGAAGAATAGACGTCTAAGCTAATTCTGCAGCGGCTTTGACGAGAATTGTTCTTCTCTACATATAGGTTGTCTGGAAGAGATCGCTCTTTAACGATCCACCTGCTATTTTACAGTCTTTATGGACCCGCTGAAGATTTCAAAAACCTAACGAAGAATGAGAGTTCATATCTGCATAATTGTAAATTTTGTATACTTCCTGTAATATTTGTATATTTTTTAACCAGTGTAGGTATAACCGCCATACGATAAATAAACTTTATTTTTTGAGTTATGGAGATAAAAATTGTGTACTATATCACCGTGTAGGTAATCTTTGGTTACTTCGTCTTAATGAGGTTAAATATTACGATTTATGGTGGTTTTGGGCTTTGAAGGGAATGGAATAGCATTTTATTTCGTGTTAACGAGTATTTCACCTTATCGGGGTTCGAGTTATCGAGGTTCCACTGTAGTATATTTGGGATACGGACTACGCTCAGTAGTGGTGGAGTATTTTGGCATCATGCCAAGAAACGACCTATCACAATAAATCAATATTGTAAATTTAACGGACATAAGTTGCTTCAACAAGTTTAGTATCTTTAGGGAGGATACTTGCAAACTAGTAAGTCTAACATGATTGATAAATTTCAATAACACTTCGACTCAGTTTGGCAAAATAGTTTAGAAGTAACAGGCCTAGGGTTTGCAATCCGGATCCAAAATGTATGAAATTATCCGGATCTGGATCCGGATCCGCGGATCTTCCCATACATTTCGGATCCGTCGTGCAAACCCTAAACAGGCCTATTCGAACATACACCGGCATCAGAATGAGTCTCCTCGTATTTGTGTCCATACCTGTAAATAATACAGATGTAGGTAGTGCATAATTGATTTCCATCGTATTTTCTTGGAAACGGTCGAATTTGTCATGCTACTTCAAGCTCAGTACTGTTTGTGCCGAGATTGACTGAGATAGCGAGTCACGTTCGTACGTTTCCGTGAAAATACGATGGAAAATAATTATGCACTACTTACATCTGCAGATCTGCTCCTGTATCGAAACGCACGATACCTAATTGACATCAGTTTCAATGTACGATCCGTATCTGCCAGAACTAATGACGATACAGGCAAAGTAGTCGCCCAAAATCCAACGTTATGGAATCCATCTGACGTAAACGGATCTAGTTTCACTGTAAAGCATTTTCGAGCACGCAATAACGGCCAAAGAACAATCTTGACTGTCCCCGCATACCGGTCCTAAACGAAATTGGAATACCGGTCCCCAGACCATTGCCGGTTATTGGGGCCCGTTTTCAATATGGCGACGACTGCGGTGCATTGGACATTGTTTTTTGACAGTGCAAGTTTAAAATGTTAAAATGAGGGTAGACTGGTGATTGTCACTGTCGCATGTATTTTTATTTAACTTAAATTATTGTGAATGGAAGTTACAGCAGAGTATTATTTGTTTATTAGTATAATTATATATTATGTCGAGCACTAAGAAGACTTATAGGTACATCCATACTAATTCATACTATTATTAATATTATAAAGGCGAAAGTGTGTCTGTCTGTCTGTCTGTCTGTCTGTCCGTTTGTCTGTTACCTTTTCACGCTTAAGCCGTTGAACCGATTTAGTTGAAATTTGGTATAGAGATAGTTTGAGTCCCGGGGAAGGACATAGGATAGTTTTTATGTCAGAAATCATCCCTGAAGATAGTGCAAAGGGGGGTGGAATTTAAAGAGTTAGTCAATTGCCTAATAATTGAAGTAAGCAATGCGCGAATTGTATGATTGCTATTAGCATTATTCAGGCGCTATACCTACTTTAGCTAAAAAGCTAGTTATATCATATTTATTCTTGCAACTTTAGGTAAGTTAAGCATACAAGAGTCCTAGCTATTAGTTAAAAGTAGGTACCAAGTAAATAAGTTTGAGTTTCTCAGAATTTCAAATTAAGATAGTTATGTTATTTCGTAATAATGAGGTTATGAAAAATATGACAATATACAAAACTACTAACAGCTGATAACTAAGTCGTCTTGCTAAAGTTAAAATGTGAAAAAACTGATTTCATTCAAGTATCATTAAACCGAGGGTCCTCTAGCAAACATAATATAAATCTCAGAATATTAAATTTATGATAAAAAATATCCACGTTCTAGAGATGAGATAAAAATTTCACTGGAAAAAATATATTTCATTTTTCGATCCAGAGGTTCCGTTTGGAGTGAATTTAATGCATTTGGTTTAGTTTTAAAGGCTTTTGAGAAATTTTGTCGTGGTAAAGTTGTTTTAAATAAAAATGTGTTCATTTTTCTTTTTCTTTTTTTGCTAAACTGTCACTGTTTCTTTGTTTGAAGCTGTTATTTGTTACCATATGGTTTAATGTCATATTATGTCAATTCTATAAATAAGAAAGAAACTGAAGACTTAAGCAAACTTTCAGAAAAAATATAATTTAAAATAACTATCAACTTTTAAAACTATAACTTAACATTTGTCTGTCGCTCCTAAAATATACTAAATTAAAGGTTTAAGTATTTTTAAGTGTTTCCTTTTAAATATTCGTTTCATTTATTTTTAGATAAGTACAGTTATTAAAAACAAAAACAGTTTTAGTAGAATTATAGGTATACACTTAGTGACTTATTATTTTTACTAACTAATGTGTAAATTTTTCTAGCTTTAATTTAAAAAAAAACATAATTATGACAAATTAGATCACACAAGAGTAAAAGTATCCATCAAAACTTAAATGTCATTTACACTAAAGAAATTCATCGTTTCTTCAAAAACTTTCAAAATAGATTTTGGCAAACAGTCAAACTCTATCATTCGGATTGAAAATTGGCCGTCATATTTCAAACTTTAAACTTTTCGAACAGCCGCCATCAGATACATCGGAGCGGCCGAGATGCTCAAAATATCTGAACACGAACTCTGGCGCCATTGTAATACGGGCGTGTTCAGATATTTGTGGGCACCTTGGCCGCTCCGATATATCTGATGACAACATACTTTATAAGTTACATGTCCCCGCTTCTACTCCATTGTAATAGGGGCTTTAATTTCTTGATTCATGTGAAATTTCCATTTGGCTATTGCAGACAAAGATTTTTCAGAGTTCGATTTGTATAATAACCTACGGTCTAGTAGTTCATTTTAACTGATAGCATTTTTAGAATCTTTGTCAGGCTTATTTCACATTTATTTGAAGACATTTGTTATAAAGATAGAATTTCAAGATATTCTTTGTCCGTTTTATTTTTTGCTCGAAAAATATTTAAATAGTGAGAAGCTTTTACTTCATTTTAGTTTTTCATTTTGTTAGCATGTTACGTACCTAGTCTAATCTACTACTACTTAAATTAATTATATTATATAATTACCTACTTACATGCACATAAATTATGTCAATCTTATTATTTCCACTACGAGACAAGCTGTGCCTAGTGTGGGTCAGTATTAACATGTAACACTTTTTAAACTTATTTATGTCAAAACAACAATTTGTTTTTGTCCTTTTTTTGCTATGAAAGAGACATTGAAAAATCGACATTTCTACAAAAAAAATGATTAATTAAAATAAACAGTAGGTAAATAAACAATGTTTGCCTAAGAACCACAGAGTATCATACCGTAAAATTCAAAAAGGTCAGGCCCCAGCCTCCCCGGACCCTAAACTCAAGGGCCCTTCAGCACGCAAGAGGTAGAAAATGATTCGCTACCTACAACGGCTAACGACTGAGTTTGGAGGGTAGGCAGAAATGTTAAATAAACGAGGGGGTCATAGGACTTTGCTTATTGGTGTATCGCATGACAAGGCCACGTATACAAATGTGTCAAGTCATCTCTTTGTATATATGTATAAACTCTAACGATTTCTATGTAATTGGCTATATGGGGGGTTTTCGGGGGCGAAAAATCGATCTAGCTAGGTCTTAACTCTGGGAAAACGCGCATTTTTGTGCAAAGCTATGTCTGCCAAATATTAAACGCTATATGACACGTTTAAAAACCACAAATTAGCATAAACAAAATAAAAGATATTAAACTGTTTTGTTACAAAAAATATCTTATCTGTGAAGTGCTATTATTGGGTTATAAATGTTATAATAGCGTCGATATCTATTTAATAATGACATAAGGAAGTTGATTTGACCTCATTTCCCGTGTAAGTCGAGATGACGTTTTATTAGATTATATCATTTTTCGAAATAAAATGTCAAGTCCCAACAGTGTGTCCAAAATGCCACAATGGCGGTCGTAATACATACTCGTATGGTTCTTCAACACAACATAGAGAGCTTAAAGGTATTAAAGGATATGGCAAATAGGTATATGCGACACGCTAGACTGGGCCGGGCCCGGGCCGAGGCGTCCGATATGTCATTTTCTATGACGGCTGATCGGTGATCACGTGGTGCTTTCCATAGAAAACGCAGCTTCGGAAGCTCCGGCCCGGCCCTGGACTAGTCCAGTGTTAAGTCATCCTTTATGCAGTTTAAAAAGGTGTGAACTAAGCAATTATTTATGAATGTCACTACACACATTTAATAGTAATCTTTACTCAAAATGCATGAGCTATAGAATTTCACATAACTTTTCTTTGAGAAAAAACGTATAAAATGCTAAAGAAAAACGTTAAATCGTCTTCCATATAGGTATGTATTTTTTTAAAGTTGTTCTTTTTTTCTAGCGTATAGAACAAAAAAACATCTACCAAGTATAAAACAAGTGAGTCTAAACCGTAAAATTATTCAAAACATCTACCGTTTTTGCTGATTTTTACGGAACCCAGGCACTAGAGTTTTGTTAAAAACCCTCCAAAGAGTAAGAGGTAGAAAATGATTCCAGCTTCGTAATAACAAATAATTTTTCCCTGAAGTCATGCTACGTTTCCATTTCTGTGGAAATATATTTTTTGAAAACATTATTTGTTATTTCTGAACAACATTGATGTTATACATGACTTCCTGCCTGACCTTCCTGTATATTTCTAAGGACTCTAAAACATATCGATTTAATATATTTAAAGAGACAACGTATAACAGATCAAAATATCAGCGACATGATTAAAGTGTCACATTTATCATAATATTCCGAAGATCGAATTGTAAAAATGCAAGGAACTTTATAGGTAAAGTTAGACACGTTGCAGATGCAGTGCATAATTATTTTCCACCGTATTTTCACGGAAACCTACAAACGTATCTTGCTATTTCAGTCAGTGTCGGTACAAAAAGTACTGACATTGACTGAACTAGCATGACAAATACGAACGTTTCCGAGACAATACGATGGAAAACAATTATGCACTACATCTGTAGGTACGCTGTGCGGTGAATTAGGGTGGTCATATTTGTAGTTTTTAGACATTTGGAATAGGGTATTTTCCTACTCGTTAAATCAGTTACTTTTTTAGAACTGTCAAAACGATTTGCTAATATAAAACATTACATCGTGACGTCACGGTCGACTCACCTACTTTTTATACTTACTATCCAATTTATTAAATAGAACTTGTGTTTAAAAATAACTCCTATCTGTGTTTTTCTAATAATTATTTGGTGCTTTATTTCATACATGGTGTAAAATAATTTATTTTAAATACAGTATAATACCCTATTGCATATTAAATTGGTTCCGCAGAGAAACACGGGGCCGAACTTTAAATCAAAATGGCCAATTTTTTAACTGTCATAATTAGCATTACAGAAAGCAACTGTCATATCCGTAGCCGTAACGGCCTTGTTTATAAAGTAATAAGTCCAGGTGTGAAATAAAACTAAAGAACATCAGGAAACCAAACTTTTCCCGTTAAATTTTATGAATTTGTGCTGGATTTGTTACCGGATTTGTTCGAAGAAACGTCTTGAAAAGTCTAGGAGGGCCTTTGTCTACCCGTGGGATACAGTAGTTTTGTAGACAAGCAAGGGGACGCCGCACTTTCAATCAGAAACACCGATTTTTTTTAGTTTTTAGGCAGTGCAGATAGCCATCATTATGCCTTTGCCGGCCTTGTTAATAAAGCTATATATAAATTTACTCTGCTTTAAGCCAAACTTTTCACAAACCCCAATTACATACAAGTACTTACACAGTAAGTACATATACGATAATTACGTACGCCGTAATTGGCAAGTCGAATGGCCTATGCGTCGGTGTCAGCCCTGACTACTAATTACGCAAGTTTTCGATTTCAATTAGCGTACAATTGGTGTGTTTGATGCTCGTTAGTGACGCGCGAGTGTCGATGAGTGTATCGATGTTTTAAGTGGCTTGAGAGGATGTAGATTTTTTTTGCGTCAGTAAATTTAATTAGTTGTTTAATTTGTTGTTGTTGAATGTCGCCTTCGGTGGTTCGGCCACGTTTGTCGCAGGCCAGCTGACTACGTAGGAAACATATGCCTTAACCTAGCCCTTGACGGCCCTCGACCCCGCGGCAGACCAAAAAAGCGATGGCTCGATGTCGTGAAAGCAGATATGAGCGTGAACGGGCTCACACGAGACGACGCCCAGGATCGCGCAAAGTGGAGGAAAGCAAGTAGGAAAGCGGACCCTGGCAAAGGCCGGGATAACGCTAGGTAGAAGAAGAAGAAATTTAATTAGTTGTTCGTTTTAATGGTGCGTCCTATTCATGACTAGCTAGGAAATAATTAATATGTATATTGTGACAAAATAATCTGACAAAAGTACAGTATTTTAGGACACGTGGTTATGGAAATTAACAACTGACGGCAAAACTAAGTCCCATTTGATGGATGAGCTTTAACTTATTGTCCAACTTATCTTTTTTTTTGTATTAATCTTGATACTTAAATCTAGTAAAACTAAGAATTTAGCCCCTACGCACATACATCAAACCTTGCCAAGCAAAATGAAATTTTATTTTGTCAACACATAGTTCAAATTAGAATGGAACAGGAGACCTTTTTGTAGGTCTCTGGGCGGCTAGAGGTTATTAGAGCCTGTCTGATTATTCAATCTCATTTCGGCTGCCCTAAGCAGAAAACAAGTATCTCGGAAATTTTCAAAAACGGGTTTTTTTGATTTTCGGTATCTACAATTTAAGGCGCATCTTTCACCAAAAAAATAATTGTAAAATAATGCGTAGTTTTTAAAATATTCATGTTTTTAAAATCCAAGTATCTTTTTTTGACCCTGTATTCTACGCTGAATTCAAGTATATGTCCCATTTCTACGCTAAATTCAAGTAACTAAACAGAGATACTTGTAATTCATATAGATGACCGAGATACTTGAGTTTAGCGTAGATGTTCGTAACTGCGAATCAGTTTATTACAATGGTAAAACAAGTATCTCCCAACACAATCAACAATTTAGGTTAGAAATTGTGCGCTGGCGCTAGTTATGCGCGCTTAATGCCGCGCCACGATGTGACCCGACCGGATTGCACAAGTTCGATCGGTTAATCTGTGTACTTAATTCATCTCTCTCTTTTTTGTATTAGCTGTGTAAAATGTGTGTAATCTATTTTTCGGTTTATTTTATGTTTCTTTACTTATTTTTTTGTCTGTTACCTTCCGTGATTATTTCTCACTTGATGGTCTAATCGGAAGATCAGCGCTGGAAGTCGCCAGCAGCATGCTGAGATGGGACCATTTCGTGACACTTTATTTTTCACTATGTTTTTTCTATGTATGTCTGTTGTCTGTGTGTTTACGAATAAAAAACTATTCTATTCTATTCTATTCTATTCTAAATTAGTTACCTACATAGTTATACAGAAGGTACCTTGTTTAAACATATACTTACGCGTACATAGAGAACAAATTTGCTTAGCAATATTCGTGTCAAAGGCTAACACTTGAAGAGTCTGTGAGATTTAAGTATAAAGAAAAAGTGTTGTTATAACAGTTAAAATTATCTGTATTGTCTACAGTAATGAAAACAAAATACTAGAATGCATAAGATAGACGCCTACGCCAAAGAAAGAGGAACTCATAATCATGCCGTATCCATGCCAAAGGTTTTGGAAAAAAATATAAAAACAAACAATAACTGACTGGATTCAATTGACCAAAAGGGAAATATTTAATACAGAAATTGAATTTTTATAAAGAAATATATTATGTGGTAAAGTGAATCATCTAAGATCAATCTCGAGGAGTCTATTAGTAGAGTTAGACCAAGAAAAGTCTGCAGAGATGTTGAGAGCACACTCAGTGCCAGTGTTATTTATATCATAATTTCATAGAAGTTTTACGTTTAAAATAACACCTGCACTGCGTGTGCTGTCAAAATCTCTGCAGTTTTTGGTTTAACCCAAGCCACTAAAGAGAACCACCAATTACTTACCATATTAATAGGTAACATAGCCAAGAATCGATATTACTTTATAAGAAATAGGGAAAACTGGCTTGAAGGATTTAATTAGATTTTTACTTTGTTACATAAGTAAAGTGAAATAGTAAATAAAGTAATTATGTACCTAAGTATTTATCTATGCAAGTATGTATATCGTCGGCATCGTCGCCTAGTACATATAGTACAAACTTTGCTTAATTTGGGGCTAGGTCAACGGGTGAAATATTGTCCCCAAATATAGATATTTATGGACTCACCAGCTCTCACCATGCCATGCACCAGCCTCAATCCTATCAAAGACATCTGTCAAATAGGACTATAAAAATGCAAGTGCAAGTCGAACTCGCCCACCTTACAAATTTAAATTATTTCTTTTTTTGTAGGTTTACTTTATAGTTTTCAGATTATTCCCTCTACTTATAGTGTAAAACAATATTACTTGCTACATTTCATAGTTCTAGGTCAGCGGGACTTCCTTAGCTACCTACTACCTACCAGTTTTAAATTTTGATTCCCTTGAGACTGTCGAATACTTACGTATTTTGACATAAACGACCGTATCTTTTTTTACGTTAATTTAGAAGTTTGAAACCACCCATCCACGAAGACAGAGGGTTTGTTGAAGGAATGGGATATTGTATCACAAAATAATCGCTGACAATAAATAAAATCGTTGAAATAACTACCAATAACCATGTGTCAAAAGGTCTGAGGATGGCAACATCAATTACTAATAAAAAAAGTATATTTTCCAAGAGAAAATGAGTTTTAAATATATATAAAAAAAATATATAATTATTTCAAGCGTTTTATTATGTAACAGAAATTTTGAAGTCGACAAATCAGAAAGAAACGACAATGAGTTATCGGTAGCTTATGTCATTAGCTTTCATTTGATACCATTTTGTTCATAATTTCATGAAAATTTGAAAAGTTACTGAGCGGATAGCCAAATATGTTTAGTATTTAAGAAGCTAAAGTGCTTGCTATTTCAAAGCTAAACACGAGATACTTGAATTTGTGTAGAATGGTTCTGAGATTTTCGGGCAGTAAACTACACAGAAAACATTTTATGCCTGTACAAAGTTTTATATACAAGAATATAAAAAAATAAAGTCTGTATAAGCTTAATTTTATCGCTCTTAACAAAATGGTATAAAAAAATGTTATATTTTAGACCAAATACCTAACAAAACAGACAAATTACGTTTTTTTGCTCTCCTCAAAAATTTGTCAAAACTGAGTTACTTGTTTTCTGCTTAGGGCAGCCGAATTTTCCAGGTGTTGAATGTAAAAGGGAGACATTATATAAAAGAAAGTGAAGGAAAACCTAAACAAAGATCTATTATTTTATTTTTATTTCAACCTCCAGTCTCTGTAGCACCAATTATCTGTTTCGCCAAGACTAATCTTGAAAAACGAAAGTTACCAGCTTTTATTTCTAAGTTTTCAATTCGATTGCGGGCCGCAATCACCTGAGCCACAGGTTGGTCTTAGTTGGGTCTTAATTTTAACGAACTGGCACACTGCGCCATTAAAAGCTATTGGGCGAGTTTACTCTGTGTCTATTAGAACTGTGCCAAGTGACAATTTGATTGGTCATGAAATAAAAACAAGTGTATGATTATAAAAAGTTTTTATGGTGTATAGATGTGCCAAAATGAGTCGTTAGTGGATTTAGTGAAAACATATTGAACGCGCGATGTGTATTTAGTTGTGTTTAGAATAATATGTGGATTGTCAGAATAATACTTGCATGTTCAAATTTGAAACGCAATATTGTAAATTGTCTCTTTTTTAGGGTTCCGTACCCAAAGGGTAAAACGGGACCCTATTACTAAGACTTCGCTGTCCGTCCGTCCGTCTGTCACCAGGCTGTATCTCACGAACCGTGATAGCTAGACAGTTGAAATTTTCACAGATTATGTATTTCTGTTGCCGCTATAACAACAAATACTAAAAACAGAATAAAATAAAGATTTAAATGGGGCTCCCATACAAGAAACGTGATTTTTGACCAAAGTTAAGCAACGTCGGGCGGGGTCAGTACTTGGATGGGTGACCGTTTTTTTTGCTTTTTTTTGTTTTTTTTTTGCATTGTGGTGCTGAACCCTTCGTGCGCGAGTCCGACTCGCACTTGCCCGGTTTTTTAATATTTCAAAAAGTAAAGTACCATGGTCACGATGCAAGTATCCGACAAACTGTTTACAGTACCGTTTTTCTAATTTCACGATGCACAAGTCAAGTAATACAAGAATCTATAAAATCAACGTGAAATGTTTAGCGTGCCTAACAAGTACTTGCCAGTCAAGTGGCTATTCATGGTCAAGTAACTCGCACCTTATAATGCTGCCTTAAGTTTAATACGTGGATTCGGTGTTGGAAAGTTCTCATTGAATTGAGGTGAAAAAACTTATAGTTACCGCGATAGCTAGTCTGAACACGTCTGCTTTTAAGATCGGACAGTTTGTGGTGCTAATAAAGTTAAAAATGGTTTTAAATAAAGTTTTGAGTTAGAGCTAAGAAGAAACTTAGTTCATCAGTCTGGATATACTTAGAGGGATAATAATTATTACAAAAAAGGTTGTTTTAGCGATGAGTGCACTCATCTTCTCTTCTGTCTGACTTCTCTGCTGTCTATCATAGTTTATATGCTTATTTGTATGTAACGTTTTTTTCATATTGGTGGGCAAGGTCACTTTTCTTCAGATTGACATCTATATCAGTTTTTAATTTATAATAATATAAGTAGCAGACTGTGACTGTGACTATGTACTTAAAAACACATTTTTTTCCCCGACATTATATCTTAACTCAATTTTATAATTTCATTTGTTCCTTGTATCGTAATATCGTTAAAACAAACGTAAAGTGAGTGTCAAACTGACATTTTTTTTTTCACTGAATCCTTAACCTATCCCGTCGCAGGTTTTTTTTTTAATTTTTCGCTGAATCTTTAACCAATCCCGTATCAGGTAGAAAGCAGTGGCGTCATACCGATAGTTTTGAAATTCCATTACCCCCAGCATTACAGATTTGGGAGGCATAATATATTGCCTGTCGATATCACTTAGTCGCCTCACTAGATACTGTGGAAACGCGCTCGCTGGATATGGCAGCCATCTTTTTTTTAATTTTGCGTGATTGACATTTAAAAAAATATTTTTAAAAGCGTAACGATTTAACGCAGCGCGAAATGGAGAGCTATTTAAATGATTAAACTAGATGCGTGTTTTATGATAAAATGTTGTTCACTGCTGTAGCAAAGTTGGTGTTTGATGCGAGTAATGATTTAGGGTTTCAAGCGGAAGATTTTATAATTTAGAATCTTGAGGGTAGCGAGAAACGCAAGAGGCACGATTTCGAAAATAACTTAGACCTCTTAGACATTGTAGACTATAGACCGTACCATAGGTATATATTTTTTTGTAATTATAGTATGACTATTCTGTGTTTATTCTGCAGTGAATGCTACAGGGTGTAAAAAGTCGCCAACAACGCTCTCGTCCTTGTCGCTTCATCCCTACACTACGATGTCAGCATCCCATAAGTTGTTTGCAACTTATTTTAGTTAATTTAACCGTCTCAAATATTAATTAACAAGAGAAGGTAAAATCAACATCCTGCTTATTAATTACTTGTTTTCCATTAACTTAATCCATGATTAAGTACATAATTTGTCTATAGAATTCAAAGCTTAACCTTATTAAAGTTTTATTTGCCGGATAATTCCATAACAAAGTTATTTCAATTTATATTCCTAACTTCGGAGGCCTTCAATTGTATAAGTAAACTCAAGTTTATGAAGTGTATAACTTATAATTATTATTTTAAGTGGCAATTATGTATATGGTTAATTTAAGGTAAATATCTTCGAATTCGTTTGACTAATAACGAAGAAATAAATAAAAAAAACAGTCATTTTCGAAATTATATACATGTAAGTATCGGAGCGGTCAAGTTACTCAAAAATGTCTGAACATGGACTTAAACATTAGGTACGTTTAAGTACCTATTAAAAACAAAAAAAAAAACAAAGTCCAAAATAGATTTAGAGCTGATACTTAATTGGAATAAAGATTAAGCAAAGCCGAAATTGCGTAGAATCATTCATTTATTTTTGGATTACTCAATTAGTAAAATAAAAACTGGCAAAGTGCGAGTCGGACTCGCGCACGAAAGGTTCCGTACCATTAAGCAAAAAACGGCAAAAAAATCACGTTTGTTGTATGCCCGACAAAAAAATATTTTATTATGTTTTTGGTATTTGTTGTTATAGCGGCAACAGAAATACATCATTTGTGAAAATTTCAACTGTCTAGCGGTCGCGGTTCATGAGATACAGCCTGGTGACAGACAGACGGACGGACAGACAGACGGAGAGAGGAGTCTTAGTTATAGGGTCCCGTTTTTACCCTTTGGGTACGGAACCGTAAAAAAGCTTTGGCACGTGTATTTAAAACAAAAAAAATCTAAGGGTAGGCGTCAGTCACCCAAAGGATATACTTAAGTAGAAAAAAAAATAAGAAGCGTATTTTTCAGATAAAACAAATCATTTTCTTTCAGTATCTATGTGTTTTTACGAACAGCGTCCTTAAGTCGTGTTAAAGTAACACGTATTAACAATTGAAAACTGAATGCGAGCGGTGTATGACTTTTCCCATGTGATTAACATGAGATTGCCTATTTTCACTAGTCAGTTTTGAAAATAAGAAATATTTCGGAAGCTAAGCGCTATTCGTCATTACGTCAAGAATATTTACGAAAAAAATGCACGGCAGGTGTCTGGAACGCTCAATGTCCATAAATAAAGTGTATTCATAATACGTGTCTTATCATGTAAACAAACGTGACATCAAAGTGTCATTCCAACAATACGATGACAATCTAGACATCATAATGTCAGATGTTTTTGAGGTTAATCCGTTCGTACTGCAATTATTGATGAAAATCTTATTAGAAATTATATTTTTCAGTGGTGATTTGGTTGATTTCAATACTTTGCGAGTTTTTTTAAGTATACAACAACATTTTAAGTAATGATTACTGTGTAATTCCAGAGAAAAGTGTGATAATGTCTTCGAGAAATGTTTGTTTACATGATAGGACAAGTACAGGATGAATACACTTTACAAACCGAGTTTTAATCCGAACTATCGAATCCCGTTGGCACACATAAAATCCTACGCAGGGTTTCCACACAAAATAGACCCGACGACGTGTCACATCCAGCGTCTGTTTAGTTCGCGGTGTGACGCCAATAACATTGAGTGACAGTGACACGGCCATATTGGATCACGATACGAACGCTATTGGCATTGATTTTGTTTTTTTTTTTAATTTCGTTTCGCGGTAGCGCTGTGTGTAGGTAGGTACCTAGTTTTTGAAAAGGTTATGGATTACATAGGTCTTGATTTTTATGCTGTAGTTTTTTTGTAGTTTTGATTTTTCTTGTACTTTTACTAAATAGTACCAAATCGTAAAAGTTTTTTTTAGACTGAATTAAACTTCATGTAAAACTGGGTTGATATTTTTATGATATTGCCAAAAATAAGGGTACCGTTTTTAGTGTTTTTGTAGTTAATAGGTATCTTAGTTTTTTGTTTATTCTACTTTAAAAGGTGCTTTATGTTTAACCCATTTAATATCGGCACCACTTAAACATGTATATTTTACAATATTGAGATGAACAAAATATATATAATTTCATGTCAACGTCAGATAACAATAATATCACAAGTTTTCTCCAAAATTGGCAATTTAATAATCGAGATTAAAAAAAAAATCGTTTCCATGATGCACGCCGTTAAAACGTTCGAAAAATTCAAATTGAGATATTAAATGACCGTTTTTTTCCAATAACTGGGACTGGGATTAATAACTAGTTTTATTTCCATTTCAATTTAGTAAGAACTATAACGAGTAATTCGACAAGCGATTCATTTAAGCCGCTTTTCCGATATTTGTTTTTTTTAAATGGCGATAAGATTAAAAAATACCAATGGACTAAAATACACATACAATACCTACATATACATCGTACTACATATAATACAAAACATTGCGATTATATTAATTGTGTCTGTATAATTCCCCATCATGGCTCGGTTTAAGGCCTGTGCCCATCGGCTTTGCGTGTGCGTGACGTGCACGTGCGCATGCGCTAAAATGTTGTAGCCGCACACGCACACGTCACGCAAGCGGTGTGCCGTCTCTCATAAGGATCTGTATACTACAACGCTGCACGCGCACGTGCACGTCATTCACACGCAGCCGGTGTGCACAGGCCTTTATTAAAATATATCGTACCTCACGGTGACAAGTTACTCGTTAGAGGATGCCCAAGTTTGCCTCGCACCATCCCACTAACCCGGAGTTAAGCGGTTCAACCGTCAACAGTGTCAAATTCTACTGGTAACCATGATAACCCCAGGTTTAACTTGAAGTGATGCAACAGAGACTGCATCGCCTGGGACACAAACGAAGAGACACAGGGTTGCCCAAGACCTGTACGTGGCTTTCTCTCGGCCTCACCGACTAGATCCGTGGGAAAGACAAGTCAACACGCGCGGAGTCGGATCGGCTGCAGGTGCATGACGGCTGGCACCGAGCCGGGTACAAACCCAACACAACAACACAACACAACAACAACACAACAATTCAAGTTCAACAACACAAACCACAACAAACAATTCAAGTTTTCCTTCTCTGTTGCTATCTCCTCCGTTAAACAGCAGGAGGACCACGTGCAGGCGAGATAAGCCAAAGATGTTATTCAAGTGAATTATAGTTAAGTAACAACAAAACGCGAGTTTAGTGACCGCGCACATAATCTCATACTAGAGATTTTGCACACATATGTATGTAGATTTAAGTACTTTTTTGGGAAATAAATAAATTTAATTTTCTTTTTTTTTTTTAAGTGGGTCTTAGTTATTTAAGTCAAATAATCTTACCTTTATCCCCTTTCAGCTCCACATTGCCCCGATACCACACGATCCTGGCGGCAGGCTTGGCGTTCTTCGCCTGACACTCCAGCACCACATCTTCCCCTTCCTTGACTTCCAACTTGGGGTTGGGGTGGTTCGTGATCTCCACTGAGGTGGGGGGTGCTGCGGACAAAAAGGGGGCGTTAATGATGTATAGGGAAAAGTGCTGAAAAGGGAGTTAGGGTATTTTAAATATACGGCAAAAGTTGACGTTCAAATGTCTACTGCAAACTGCAACTTTATTAGAGCGAGAGATTTTTTTTATTTAACACCACAAATCTACTCAAGAGTTTACATGTTAATTAGATACCTAGTTAAGTTGATATTGATATTTTAAAAACAGGCTAAAAAGGGTCTTAACTCAGCATAGTGTTGCAGTAAATTTATTGTTGCGACATTTCTATAATTATTCAATATCATTTTAATCAACAGAGAATTCTGATAAATTGAACAGAGGCAGAATTAAAAAATATTCGTAACTAATTTAATCACTGTGGCTTTACCGAAAAACCGAGAGGGCTATTCTGATTCAAAAATTAAGGTATTAATATTGATATGATATGCTAGCGCTGATTGGTGCGCGCGAAATGTATCACTTTGGGCCAAAGGGCGTACCGTGAAAATCTTAAATTGGAATTTCCTTATCCGCCTAGATCAATTGTACATGCAAGAGTGATTTTGACCCTCAAGGCCCACTGGTGCTTTACGTCGTTGCAACGTATTGAATGTGGCATGTTATAAAAATATATGTAAAACAACGCAGCGTTGACGCTGCGACGACGCAACACAACGCACCATTGGAGCCGTGCGTTGGCGTAGTCAACTCTGTGGCTGATGGTCGACGCAACGGCGCATGACGCCATTTTGCATAGCGTTGACTAGCCGCCGACGCTCAAAAGACGCCAGTGTGGGTTTGCACGCGTGAATCGTGACGTCATGTTCGTATCATAACAATATCAAAATAACAAAATCCGAATACCGCCCCGTTTTAAAAGAATTAACAATTTGGGTCGTTTTAATTAACTAAACGACTATAAATCATCATTTAATAGATAAAGAGGCATAAATTTAATATTAGAGGAAAAATGTCGGATTACGCCAATTAATACTAATTGAGCCCGTGAAAAATTACCTGCCTGTATTACTTTATTTGATTTGGGAATTCTTCGGGTTTTTCCGAAAACGTAGTTTGGGGATTTGTTTTTAATTTCATTTTATAGGGCAACGAATATTTTGTGTAAACATTTTTATTACATTCCTGGAATAATTTACGTACTGAAATATTTTCAGTGTATTTTATTTATTTTGGGGCTTTAGAGAAGATCGGTTCGACAATAATTTGAAGTACCTATTGGTACGAAAGTGGGAAAAGTGGAAAAAAAAGTGAAAATTTCACTGTTTCGAGCGAGACTCGAACTCGGGATTCTGGACCACTAGCCAATCGCTCTGCCAACTAAGCTACTGAGACTTCACTCGATGATAGTGAATATTTCCACCACTCATAATATACAGGCTGTCCCAGAATTCGACGTCAAGCCGTAAACGGATGATAGACCAAGTCATAACAGTTATCATAAAAATACAAAAAAAAACCAACTCATGTTCTTTAAAAATTATGGTCACTTTAAAAATTCACTAAAAAATCCACAACCTGTAATTATTCAAGATTACACAATAATAAAAAAATTAGAATAAATTATGGAATTTGTAGTAACAAGAGTTAAAGAACCATTACAGGGTGTGGATTTTTTAGTAAAATGAAATTCCTTGACCGTACAACATCATTATTTTCAGCAAAACTCATCATTCACAAAGTGCTATTTGAAGGAGAATGTACTTCTAAAATGCTCTAAATATTGTCATGAAGCTCAAACGAAAAGTTGTTGAAATGTGAAATGTCTGCCATATTCTGGTTATTTATTACAGGGATCGTTTAGTTGAGATAAGTTGCGAGTCAACTTGAACAGTTGCTAATCACACTGAAATAAATGTTTGCATAGTAACTGTGTATATCGTCGCCTAGCACCCACACTATACAAAGTTTTGCTTAGTTTGCGGCTAAGTTAATCTGTGTAAGATGTCCCCTAATATTTATTTATTTATAAGAGTGACAAACTATTTTTTTTCTACTTCTACAAAAAAATGGGATTTGCGAACTATGTGTTACCTCTTACAAAATGCCCGTAGTAGGATATAGACCAAATTTTATTTTCTTTTTGGACTTCACGGGCCTATAAATCCCGGTCTTTTGATAGGCTTGCGTGGGAATATAGATCCAACACGTAGAGGCCCTTTGGAGAGTTTTAATGTCATGTAGAACGCCTGCTGGAACCCGTTCACAGGCGCAACAATAGACACCCGTGAACCGGTCGCAGCAGGCATTGGGACTATTGTAGAAGAAGTGAACAGTATACCGGTTTATGGATTGATGTTTGGGTGGACAATGAGACTGGGCTATTGTAAAAGAGGTCCGGACACCTGCCATAACAATGTAAACACCGTCATCGAGGCAGGCGGTGACTCGCCGCTTACTAGATGGGCCCCTGAAACTGCCGTCGTAAAGACGACCAGGAGCAACATCGGTGTGAGCGGCTCAGGGGTGTCGAGAGGTGTGCGCCGCTTTCTACCCAGTGGCTGTTAACAGCCACTGTGCCAACTCGCGTCTTATGCATCTTTCACTTCCACCCCTGGAGCATATAGCTCTAACGACTCCTCTCTGGACGGCCAATTAAGGCAAGCCAGAGCTGAGAGTCCTGCGGGTCCCCTTGGGGTCCACTCCGGCCGACGAAGACACGCCGGAGATGGAGACCCTGACCGACTCTCGGGAGCACTCGGGTCCGTGGGGTCGTTACTCCCCAACAGCTCGCCACAAGCTGCCCTTTTTTCTTTATTATTAAGTATATTCTTTATTATTATTATTATTAAGTCCAGTTATTTTATTAATTAGTTACTTAAATGAGTTCGGTTTTTTTTTCAGTGCCATAGTAAATATATTTTTTCTTGTCTCTCGTTGCTATAGCTTTGTTGTTTATGTTAAATATTAGTAATATATCATGGTTTCAAGAATGCGTTTGTGAAGTAGGTAGTTATTTCAATAATGAACGAACATACAAGCAATATAAATTAAACTTTTTAACAAACTGTGGCAGGCCAGTAGTACTGCTATTTCTTGGCGGACAGAACAGCAAGAAAATATAATGCACTCAGTTTTCATTTAAAATAACAACTATAACACGGTGTAATCTTCAAACATCTATAGTTCATTAAATCTTATAAATCCATCTTATCTGATTTGAAAGACCACAGGGACATTGAAAGGCAAAGGGTCTCCCCAAATATATCGACGCGCATTCGGCAAAAGCCGATAGGAAAAAGCTTTATGTCCACGCAATAAGAGCGAAGAAGCCGACGACGCGTCGGCCGGCGCCGGCCGATGCGAGCCGAGCCGAACGACGACTTTTTCGCTCTTATTGCGCGGACATAAAGCTTTTTCCTATCGGCTTTTGCCGAATGCGCGTCGATATATTTGGGGAGACCCAAAGACGAGCTATTGCAGTACGAGCGAACATGCTAGCCAGAAGATTCGCCAAATGCAGCGACGACGTGAAACGGCAGCTGTTCCTAAGTTTTTGTACTTGTGTCTACACAGTGGAGTTGTGGTCAGATTACACCTGTGCAGCAGTGGGAGACATGCGCGTACAGTATAATAACGCATGGCGGGCGTTGTTCCGGCTGCCGCGCTGGTGCAGCGCGAGCGCCATGTTCGCGAAGGGGCGCGCGCCCGGCTGGGGCGCGCTGCTGAGAGCGAAGAGCGCCGCCGCCAGAAAGGCGATAAATGCATCCGCCAATACGCTGCTGTCCGCAGTGAGGGAGTGGGACGGTAGCCCGCTTCATGAGCGCTGGAGGACCTACCACAAACCGGTCACCACAGACCACAGGGTCGGGGCGATACGCCCCTTGGGCTAGTTAATATTAAGTTTTAATTTGTATTTAGGTATAATTTATAGACGTGAATATTTTAATTTTATTGTACAGTCGAATAGTTTAATTTTAATTTAATTTTATTGTAATTCTATGGAATTTTTCTGGAATAAAACAATTTCATTTCATTTCATTTCATTCATTTCATTTCATTCATTTCATTCATTTCATTCATTTCATTCATTTCATTCATTTCATTCATTTCATTCATTTCATTCATTTCATTCATTTCATTCATTTCATTCATTTCATTCATTTCATTCATTTCATTCATTTCATTCATTTCATTCATTTCATTCATTTCATTCATTTCATTCATTTCATTCATTTCATTCATTTCATTCATTTCATTCATTTCATTCATTTCATTCATTTCATTCATTTCATTCATTTCATTCATTTCATTCATTTCATTCATTTCATTCATTTCATTCATTTCATTCATTTCATTCATTTCATTCATTTCATTCATTTCATTCATTTCATTCATTTCATTCATTTCATTCATTTCATTCATTTCATTCATTTCATTCATTTCATTCATTTCATTCATTTCATTCATTTCATTCATTTCATTCATTTCATTCATTTCATTCATTTCATTCATTTCATTCATTTCATTCATTTCATTCATTTCATTCATTTCATTCATTTCATTCATTTCATTCATTTCATTCATTTCATTCATTTCATTCATTTCATTCATTTCATTCATTTATCTCGTTTCTGTCATTCATTCATTTATCTCGTTTCTGTGAAAGCAAATTATACTCATTCTTACTTACTCCAACATTTCATCAACGTTTCATATTTTATGAATGTTTATTACAAAAATACAATTGAAATGTATTTATTTCAGGTATAACATATTGAATATAAAATAACTTATTAAAATAAACTAAAACTACAAAGAAATTAAAATTAATACTAAAATAAAAGAAACTTACCTATAAAATAAAAACCTAATTATAAAAAGAATGAATTTTATGAATGCTTTTACCATTTCAGTTCGCTCTATTTGCTTCCTTGGATTAATTTAGTTCTTTAGTTCTCACCTACTTCGCTCTTATCAAGTGCGGTCTTTATCAGAATACATAAAACATGTACCTACTTGATACCAATAATTATCTGGACCTCTCTAGTTGACAATCGACGTGTCAAAAAATATTTTAGAGCACAGCTAAATCTAACCCATTACAACTTAACCTGTTAGTAAATCTAAACGAGGCACAAGTAACAGGATATTGCCCGCAACAGTTCCGCACCCCTGCCGGCGCACAAAGGTGCCAGGCCGGCTTTGACGCGGCCAGGGCCCGTCAACCGCCGGTCCGGTTGTCAATTTAAATGTTTTTGCCTTTGTACTTGGTACTTGATCGAGCGCGTGGGTGTTATTTCGGAATTTCGGAGTGAGAAGGGATGACCCGAAATGTATACAATGAGATTTTCAAAGTTCAGGATGTCACTAACCGCGTGCCGCCCAATGTGCATTAGGATGTACACTCAGTGTCGATGGAATGTCAACCTTAATTAAAACCAAGAAGATAGCATTTCATTTATCTCGTAAAATTATCGAACTAATGAAATTCAACCCAATTGAAAATATAACAAGATTCTAACTTGCTTAGCCAAAATTTTGTATGGTGAGCGGCACGAGGCACATCTCTAAAATCGTGTTCACAATTTTAGGGTTCCGTACCCAAAGGGTAAAAACGGGACCCTATTACTAAGACTCCTCTGTCTGTCTGTCTGTCTGTCTATCCATCTGTCATCAGGCTGTATCTAATGAACCGCGAGAGAAAAAATAATTTATAATAAGTTTTTACAGATGATGTATTTCCGTTGCCGCTATAACAACAAATACCAAACAGTACGGAACCCTCGGTGGGCGAGTCCGATTTGCACTGGTCCGGTTTTTTCACACAACCACATCATCAACTTTTCTAATTGAAAGTACTCACAAATATAAATATTTCTAAATAATCTACATAACGTCACCTTCATAATAACAAGAGCGGATGTATAATTAACACATGTAACCTAACAACTAAGGTTTAACGTTACATCATAAATAAGTAAACTCAACAGTAAAACGAGTAACTTTGTATGGAAATATAACACATAATGATCCGATTTCATTGCGCTTAAGAGGACAGGGGACGACCGCCTATCTATACAACCGTAGTCCCTATTTTCCTCTATGGATATTGACATAATGGAAAATATATTTTATGTTTATAAACTATAGCTTTGTCCCAATAGTATTTTTTATAAGATTTATAAATAAATCCATACAATTTTTTAAAACCTCCTATTTTTTATAACAGGTAAATCAAAAATAGAAAAATCAAACGGCGGGGCGTAGCGACGGTCAATACACATTATAATTATATTGTCTAATAAAAATTATAATGTCAATACTGAGAGAGGAAAATTAAGCGCTGATGGTAGCCTAGCGGTAAGAGCGTGCGACTTTAAATCCGGAATTTAAGTCACGGGTTCAAACCCCGGCTCGTACCAATGAGTTTTTCGTACGAAATATCATCTGATATTTACCAGTCGCTTTTCAGTGAAGGAACACATCGTGAGGAAACCGGACTAATCCCAATAAGGCCTAGTTTACCCTCTGGGTTGGAAGGTCAGATGGCAGTTGCGTAAAAACTAGTGCCTACGTCATTTCTTGGGATTAGTTTTCGAGCGGACCCCAGGCTCCCATGACCCGTGGCAAAATTGCCGGGATAACGCGAGGAAGAAGACTGAGAGAGGAAAATGAGGACTACGTTTGTATGGGGAAGCCGCGTCCCCTTTCCTCTTTAGTGTATTTAATGTAAGTCGTTTGGGTAATGTTTGGTTTCCGTGACTATAAAGATGGCGGCCGGAAGTCGAAGTCGTGATTTTAAACTTGACAAGCTTAGGATTCATTTAGTGGCTTTTTCTGTAGGGAGGTAAGTATGTTAGTTTTCTGCTGTATATTTCTAGAGATGAAAAATGGTTGACAATTATTAATATCAGCTTATCATATTATATTCCATTATTTATTTTATTACTAGCCTCCGTTCCGTCATCCTTCGCGTAAAGGGGCCCACTGATTAACAGTCGACCGGACGGTATCGGTCTGTCAGTTAGAACAAAGTTTTGTCTATTCCGAACAACTGACAGGCCGATACCGTCCGGCGGACTGATAATCAGCGCACAATAGATCTACTTTGATATGATTCAAAATGTCGCGCACTCACTGACGCAACGTCACATTTCTCATAAGTGATACTGATAAGTGATCCGCTTGATAAAAATTCAGTAAATAATAACACCCTTAATTAAAAATATCATTTAATATCGTTTCATTCACTAAAACCGACGCATCGTTTCAATTTGTAATATTAAAACGCGCCGTATATTCACACAAACACAAACATAGCATACTTAGCCCTAATCAAATCTAACAAGTAACTTCCACTGGCATGCGAGTAACTCGCATTGTAACTTTGCTTCTAAAATTAACAATGTCCGACTTTCCAACTCGCAACTCAGATTGCCAATTCTTGGCAAAGAATTCAATTTCCGCACAGTTAACCAATAAAAACCAATAACCATATATTAAATAATAAATTAGACTACGCAACCCCCGTGATTCTATCCCTAAAGTTAGGAAAAAACAACTTTTCAAACCCCCGTCGAAAACTGCTTACCAGCCAGTTTTGTCCAATAATGATTTATGGTACAGAAATTGTTGTACAGTTTCTTTTCGGAGTATATGACAATGGGAGAGTATGGGGCCAGCAATTTGTTAAGATTTTTCTTATTTTGTTCTTTAGATGAAAAAGGTGAAAAATGTATTGATAACGTTTGATGGATGGAGTTTATTCGGAGCGTATTTTCAGTGCTTTTGAGGTATTTATTTTGAGTTATTTAAAGAATCGGTCAAGTGCGAGTCGGACTCGCGCACGAAGGGTTCCGTATCAATACGAAAAAAAACGGCAAAAGAATCACGTTTGCTGTATGGGAAATATTTATTTTAATGTTTTTAGTATTTGTTGTTATAGCGGCAACAGAAATACATCATCTGTGAAAATTTCAACTGCCTAGCTATCACGGTTCAGGAGATACAGCCTGGTGGTAGACAGACGGACAGACAGACCGACATCAGACGGACACCGGAGTCTTAGTAATAGGGTCCCGTTTTTACCGTTTGGTTACGGAACCCTAAAACTTTTTTTAACAAATCTGATTGAAGCTTGCTACGAAATAAAATGATAATGCAATTTCTGTGTTAGGTGTCGTGTCACGAAATTTTACTTCTTTTAGCTCATTCTACTTAGAATCATTTGTAAGTACATTGACGCCTCATTCATGGAAAAATGTGTCCCAAAATTCTGCATGAAATTTATTTTCCAGTGCGTCACGTTCATACAAATAAAAAAATATCATACAAGAATGTGATGATCTGGAATGGAAATCTTCGCCCAAGAAGTCAATATTTTGAAGGCATGAATGAAATGTATTTTTTTTTAAAACGCTCAAATAGAAAAAATGCCCTTACCGGGATTTGAACCCATGACCTCACTCTTCACAATAGGAATGAATAGTTAGCAACAAATCAATATATATATACCTAACGAGTAACTATAACATACGTTGTGTAACCCTTCCACGGCCCGGGCACATTGTTTACATTGTGTATGTATGCGGGTTTCTTGTCAGCGTTTGGGGGTTAAATTTCATACGTTTGAATCGGAATTGTTTTGGTAAGCTTGTTTAAGAATTAGTTTATAATGGTATTATATTTTATAAGGATACAATTAACACAAAAGCTATGAATGTTGATATACTTGTGACAAATTAGATTTGATTTTGACTTTTTTAGGGTTCCGTACCCAAAGGGTAAAACGGGACCCTATTACTAAGACTTCGCTGTCCGTCCGTCCGTCCGTCCGTCCGTCCGTCTGTCACCAGGCTGTATCTCACGAACCGTGATAGCTAGACAGTTGAAATTTTCACAGATGATGTATTTCTGTTGCCGCTATAAGGTCGTTTCTCAAAAAGTTGGCACCGCCACCTGTAAATAGGTTTATGTTAGAACTTTTTTTTCGTTATGTACTATTTTTATATATAAAAAATTAATACATATTTAGAGAGACTTTTTACACAGAGGCCTAATACTTTGAAAGAAAATTAATAAATATTGATTACAAAAAAAAATATTGTAACTACGTTTATCCGTTAACCTGCCGTGTCCCAACGCGAGGTACTGATGTTCCGAGCTATGAAAACCACACAAAATATTAACTTAATTTAACGGCATTACCGTATTTTATTAACATATATCCTTAAGTTTTAAAGTATTACTATCGCATAATAATATTATACTTATATTTTAAGTTATTCGGCTTCAAAGTTTGTCCAAGGCAATTCTTAACAGTCACCTGGCGCGTCACATTCACGACGATTGTATAACCCCCACCGCACCTTTCCCGTCTCACTCCGCACGAGCTGAAGCCGTCACTCATCAGCTATCACCTGGTAGGACGAAGACGTGGTTATTGTGCTTCGCAAATAAAACACAAACGACAAAGTATCGGAAATTGGAGTTTGTAATGGGTAAGTACTCTTTATCCTGGAGTCGATATCTTGCTAATTATGTAACCTATCGCATTACTATCAAGATATGTAACGTAAACAATAGTTTAGTTTTATATGCCTAAGTATGGAGTTCATCAAGCTAATACATTTTGTGTATTCGCGATATAACTGCCATTTTCCCCATCACCTGCATATCGTCCACCTGGCTAAAACTGCCAGGTGGATGAGATTTTGCGGCAGGTTAATGTCACTGATACCACAACTAATACTCGTAACTATATAATTATATAGCGGTTATATCGCTTTTGTGTGTTAATTTAGGAATAAAAACTATCCTGTCTGTCAAAGCTGCATATTATTGAAATTTTTGTACTTTTGTCTTAAGTCTCGTTAACCTGTCCAAAAAAGTCAGGTGAATGATGCAATGGCAGGTGAACGAAGCGTCCTTCACCTGCCATATGACAGGTGATCGATAATTATTTAAAATCCACGTTACATATACTCAAACTAGATTTGTGACGTCCCACGGGAAAAGGTACCTTATGAGGGTTTTTAGTTTTAGAAATATATTAAAATGATTTGTAAAAAGTATAAGTATATGCAGATTAGTCCCGTTCTTGTCAAAACCCAGTTCTGATGATGGGATCTATGAAGAATCGAGGGAACTCCTCAAATCTTAAAGGCATACATATAGTGATTTTTGTGTTTTTATTTACAAATCAAGCATAAACATTCACAAAAGTGACATTGGATGAAGTGGAACTGCTGATGAAGATCAGAACGAAACTCTTCAACGACGCATAGTTCACGTTTGGCGATTTGTCCTCTTCGTTATGTTTGTTAAGCAAGATAAGTTTATTAGCTGCATTTTTGTCAATCTCGAGTTCTGATGATGGGATCCATGAGGAATCGAGGGAACTCCTCAAATCTTAAAGGCATACATATAGTGATTTTTGTGTTTTTATTTACAAATCAAGCATATACATTCACAAAAGTGACATTGGATGAAGTGGAACTGCTGATGAAGATCAGAACGGAACTCTTCAACGATGCATAGTTCACGTTTGGCGATTTGTCCTCTTCGTTATGTTAAGCAAGATAAGTTTATAAGCTGCATTTTTGTCAATCTCGAGTTCTGATGATGGGATCCATGAGGAATCGAGGGAACTCCTCAAACCTTAAAGGCATGCGTATAGTGACTTTTGGATTTACATCAGAAAATCAAGCATTTTCATTAAAAACTGTCGCATTTGATGAAGTGGAACTGCTGATGATGATTAGAACAGAACTCTTCAACGATGCATAGTACACGTTTGGCGATTTAGATTTTGACTTGGATTGGGACTGGGGCTGGGACCCGGACCCAGACTCGGGCCCGGACTCGGACCCGGACTGTGACTCAGACCCGGACCTAGACTTAAACCCGGTGTCGGACCTGGACCTGGATCCCGGCTCTAATCTGGACCTGAACCCGGACCTAACCTGACCTGACCTTGCACCAAACCTGAGTTCCACTAGGTACTGCGAGGGTTCAACATCAGCTCTATCTTGGGTACTGCGCTCCCAAGTGCTCATCAAGACGTGTCGAATGACCAAAACAGCATGTGTCTATGTTGCATCAAACCTGAGTTCCAGTAGGTACTGCGAGGGTTCAGCATCAGCTCTATCTTGGGTACTGCTTTCCCAAGTGCTCATCAAGACGTGTCGAATGACCAAAACAGCGTGTGTCTATGTTGCACCAAACCTGAGTTCCACTAGGTACTGCGAGGGTTCAGCATCAGCTCTATCTTAGTAACCACTTTTCCAAGTGTTCATCAAGACGTGTTGGATGACCAAAACAGCGTGTGTCTATGTTGCACCAAACCTGAGTTCCACTAGGTACTGCGAGGGTTCATCATCAGCTCTATCTTGGGTACTGCTTTCCCAAGTGCTCATCAAGACGTGTCGAATGACCAAAACAGCATGTGTCTATGTTGCATCAAACCTGAGTTCCAGTAGGTACTGCGAGGGTTCATCATCAGCTCTATCTTGGGTACTGCTTTCCCAAGTCCTCATCAAGACGTGTCGAATGACCAAAACAGCGTGTGTCCATGTTGCACCAAACCTGAGTTCCACTAGGTACTGCGAAGGTTCAGCATCAGCTCTATCTTAGTAACCACTTTTCCAAGTGTTCATCAAGACGTGTTGGATGACCAAAACAGCGTGTGTCTATGTTGCACCAAACCTGAGTTCCACTAGGTACTGCGAGGGTTCATCATCAGCTCTATCTTGGGTACTGCTTTCCCAAGTGCTCATCAAGACGTGTTGGATGACCAAAACAGCGTGTGTCTATGTTGCACCAAACCTGAGTTCCACTAGGTACTGCGAGGGTTCATCATCAGCTCTATCTTGGGTACTGCTTTCCCAAGTGCTCATCAAGACAAGTCGAATGACCAAAACAGCATGTGTCTATGTTGCATCAAACCTGAGTTCCAGTAGGTACTGCGAGGGTTCATCATCAGCTATATCTTGGGTACTGCTTTCCCAAGTCCTCATCAAGACGTGTCGAATGACCAAAACAGCGTGTGTCTATGTTGCACCAAACCTGAGTTCCACTAGGTGCTGCGAGGGTTCAGCATCAGCTCTATCTTGGGTACTGCTCTCCCAAGTCCTCATCAAGACGTGTCGAATGACCAAAACAGCGTGTGTCTATGTTGCACCAAACCTGAGTTCCACTAGGTACTGCGAGGGTTCAGCATCAGCTCTATCTTGGGTACTGCTCTCCCAAGTCCTCATCGAGACGTGTCGAATGACCAAAACAGCGTGTGTCTATGTTGCACCAAACCTGAGTTCCACTAGGTGCTGCGAGGGTTCAGCATCAGCTCTATCTTGGGTACTGCCCTCCCAAGTCCTCATCAAAACGTGTCGAATGACCAAAACAGCGTGTGTCTATGTTGCACCAAACCTGAGTTCCACTAGGTGTTGCGAGGGTTCAGCATCAGCTGTATCTTGGGTACTGCCCTCCCAAGTCCTCATCAAGACGTGTCGAATGACCAGAACAGCGTGTGTCTATGTTGCACCAAAACTGAGTTCCACTAGGTACTGCGAGGGTTCAGCATCAGCTCTATCTGGGGTACTGCTCTCTCAAGTGCTCATCAAGACGTGTTGGATGACCAAAACAGTGTGTGTCTATGTTGCACCAAACCTGAGTTCCACTAGGTGCTGCGAGGGTTCAGCATCAGCTCTATCTTGGGTACTGCTCTTCCAAGTGCTCATCAAGACGTGTTGGATGACCAAAACAGCATGTGTCTATGTTGCACCAAACCTGAGTTCCACTAGGTGCTGCGAGGGTTCAGCATCAGCTCTATCTTGGGTACTGCCCTCCCAAGTCCTCATCAAAACGTGTCGAATGACCAAAACAGCGTGTGTCTATGTTGCACCAAACCTGAGTTCCACTAGTTACTGCGAGGGTTCAGCATCAGCTCTATCTTGGATACTGCTCTTCCAAGTGCTCATCAAGACGTGTTGGATGACCAAAACAGCGTGTGTCTATGTTGCACCAAACCTGAGTTCCACTAGGTGCTGCGAGGGTTCAGCATCAGCTCGATCTTGGGTACTGCCCTCCCAAGTCCTCATCAAAACGTGTCGAATGACCAAAACAGCGTGTGTCTATGTTGCACCAAACCTGAGTTCCACTAGGTGCTGCGAGGGTTCAGCATCAGCTGTATCTTGGGTACTGCCCTCCCAAGTCCTCATCAAGACGTGTCGAATGACCAAAACAGCGTGTGTCTATGTTGCACCAAACCTGAGTTCCACTAGGTACTGCGAGGGTTCAGCATCAGCTCTATCTTGGGTACTGCCCTCCCAAGTCCTCATGAAGACGTGTCGAATGACCAAAACAGCGTGTGTCTATGTTGCACCAAACCTGTGTTCCACTAGGTACTGCGATGGTCCAGCATCAGCTCTATCTTGAGTTCTGCTCTCCCAAGTGCTCACCAAGACGAGTTGGATGACCAAAACTGCATGTGCCTATGTTGCACCAAACCTGAGTTCCACTAGGTACTGCCAGGGTGAATAGACAGTAAGATTGAATGTTTACTTATTCACAGAAACTTGTTGTTAAATTGGGAATCGAATCGAAGGTGAGGTGGGTCAGAATCCAAAATTTTAATCATCATGGTGGACAATAAGGTCCCTTTTTACAGAAGATGACACATTTTTCGATTATTTTTAGAAGGCATTGAAAATGATGTGGTGGACAGGTGGATGACACTCATTACAGGTGAACGATGACAAGAAACCAGGTTAACGGCAACGGACACAGGTTAATGACGCCTCTCGATAACCTGTCAATATTTTCATTGGAATTTGTACTTATTTCTCGATAACCTGCTTCTACTATCGATAACCTGGAGACAAAATATCTTTCACCTGTCCTTGATATCATTAACCTGAATTTCAAACGCCTATATCTCCTAAACTAATTGAAGGAATTGCTTCCCTTCCACATTTTCTAATAGTTAAAGTTGCCTTTTAACGATCCCAATAAAAAAAAATGCGAAAATGCAAAACTTTTGAAAAACGTTAACGTTAACCTGGCGGTGCCAACTTTTTGAGAAACGACCATAACAACAAATACTAAAAACAGAATAAAATAAAGATTTAAGTGGGGCTCCCATACAACAAACGTGTTTTTTGACCAAAGTTAAGCAACGTCGGGAGTGGTCAGTACTTGGATGGGTGACCGTTTTTTTTTTGCTTTTTTTTGCTTTTTTTGTTTTTTGTTTTTTTTTTTTTGCATTATGGTACGGAACCCTTCGTGCGCGAGTCCGACTCGCACTTGCCCGGTTTTTTCTTTCTTCTTTATTTCTTTCAATTCACCAATATTGTTTAAAATATCTGATTAAGATGAGATATTAGACTTTGGTAATATCATATCATTGCAAAACATTATAAATTAGTAATAGGAATTAGCTAATAATCTTTTGTCTTTATCTGTCATTTTGACTTATGTATTTGTAAGAAAGGGATAAACATAATTTAACTAAATCAGGCCCGTAAAGTTTCATGAATAAATAATGAATAAAAGGCTTAGTCGTTTCAAGAACGTATAAAAAATAAACTTGTCTGTAAAGTCGGTTTACGTTCGATAATTTTGCGTGATAACGTCATAAGAAAACATTGATGAAAAATTGCCGTAACGTTACCATGGAGATCTGTCCACAACGTTACCATGGATATCTGTCCACAACGTTACCATGGATATCTGTCCACAACGTTACCATGGATATCTGTCTACAACGCGACACTTTTCCGTGCATTATCAATATTATCATGCTACCGGTGTTCATCGATTTATAAGACGTTATCACGTCAATAATAATCAAACTTCAAGTGAAGATCTGGATATCTTTTGCTTTTCAACATTCTGCCGTATTCGAACTTCAAGATATTCACAAGAGACGACACGTACTAGATCCATTCTAGATACGTTATAGTTTAGATATCAACTAGTTCTCTTTTGCGAGATAGCGTAAGATATCTATTAGATGTGAATTGGATCTCTAAGTCATATCCTGAGGAAATCGTTCAAGAGTATCTCCAGAATCGCGCAAATGTCAAATTTGACAAGATCTTAAACATCGTTATCGTATCTTGGTGATGTCTAATAGATATCTAATAGATGTATATTTAGAAATCCGAATCGGGCCCATAGGCTCCAAAACTGTAGTTACCAATGTAATTCCTAATTCAGATCACTCCTCACTAAAACCTGAGGGTTCCCAAACTGTATAAAAACTTTACGGAACCCCAACGGACCCCTTTTAATTACAGCCTTATCTTCCCCGCCAGGCGAATAAGTCAACAAGTACCTTTTCTCATGGTCAGAATTGGTTCTTGCCATCGATGGTTAGCTGCTAGATGGCGCATTAACGCGATCTACGGTCACCAAGCCAAGAAGCGTAATAAACAGAGTGTTAAAAATCTCAAGATATACCTCGCGTGAATAATGATAACTGTGACAGTTCCTTCAATAGTCTTTAATTTAAAAAATAATTGATAAATATGATTTTACAGTACCTATTTGTGTTACTAAATGGTTACATTTTTAAATAAAAAAATGTGCTATACTTAAAAAAAGTCTACAAACATTTGACATTGACAGTTATCCATACAAAAATAGGGATCAGCATTCGACGCGCTAGGTAAAGCAACCGCCATAAAATAGAAGTACCAACTCATGTAAATTTAAGCATTTTGTTTTAAAATGAGAGCGTGATTTCGATTGTACAGTCGACGTCGAAGGTATGTTTACATTTATCGCCTTATTACAAAGGAGTAAAGTGCAAAAGTGTAAACATATCTCTGACGTCGACTAGTAACGCCGCGCGGCGTTGAGGCGGGCTAGTGAGACTTAAATCGAGTCAAAACATTTTTTACCGAAAGTTTTGTTACCTATGTAAAAAAAAAACCGGGCAAGTGCGAGTCGGACTCGCGCACGAAGGGTTCCGTACAATAATGCAAAAAAAAAGCAAAAAAAAAAACGGTCACCCATCCAAGTACTGACCCCTCCCGACGTTGCTTAACTTTGGTAAAAAATCACGTTTGTTGTATGGGAGCCCCATTTAAATCTTTATTTTATTCTGTTTTTAGTATTTGTTGTCATAGCGGCAACAGAAATACATCATCTGTGAAAATTTCAACTGTCTAGCTATCACGGTTCGTGAGATACAGCCTGGTGACAGACGGACGGACGGACGGACGGACGGACAGCGAAGTCTTAGTAATAGGGTCCCGTTTTACCCTTTGGGTACGGAACCCTAACAATTTTCAATGATATACTAGGCCTTTTTTAGGCCTTCAGGTGGCTAGGATAAAGCGGAATCTGGATGTGGTAATCTATGGCTCTTACAGAACGGGGTTGCTAGATAGCTGGTTTTAACTGTTTGAGGCAATTAAAAAGTTGGAAAGGGGCGAAAATAGTGCATTTAGGTGTAAAGTATTTTGTACTCTTCGCAAAACATTCGAAAATTAAATGGATAAGTAAGTATAAACATTTAGGGCCGCTTGCGCCAGCCAAGGTTAGCCACTAACCCGGGGCTAATCGTTAACCCAGTGTTAAATTGTGCTGATATTAATAACTCCAGGTTTAACCGTTTAACCCCGGGTTAGTGGCTTTACCTTGGCTGACGCAAGTGGCACGTAATGAGGTAAAAACCATTAAGTACATTATTAAGACATTTAATTTTGAAAGTACCTAAGTAGTTATTTGTTTTTATATTTGCAGTAAGTATAAGTGGGTACCAGCAAGCGTGGCTCACTCTGCGATTTCGTCGCGTCGCTACAAGTACATGCGTCCACACCAATTTTGGTGTTATATGGGACGGACGCCTGCTTTCGCTTGCGCCACCTTGCGGTCATATCTGTCGTAATAGACGCGTTTTGTTCGAGAGTGAACCTTCTGTACTTCGTAGGCATCATTTCCTGTTGGGCGGGGCAGGGCATATAGCTTCACTTTGAAATCAACCTTATCGACAAGCGACAATGTGGTACCTTTTGGTTGAAAACGTCACAAATGTCGACGGGAGTGAATCGTTATATCGAGTGAGGTTATATGGAGTTTACACTGTATTTCAAAACCAAACGTCCATTTGAATCATAAACAAAGCCCTAATAACGCCTACATACATTTAAACTCACAATCAACGAAACAATAGGGGTCCTTGGTAAACAAACCCGGGCAAACTGGTCTGTTACAGAGAAAAACAGAATGGACAGTTGAAAATTAAACGCTGGTTTATACTTATAGTTCGTTTTTTTTTAGCAATAGAAATTAGGTAAACAATCTTGATGTGTCTTTTAATTGAAAAACACATTTTAATAATAAGTTACGGCAAATAAATATGTAACAATTATGAATCTAATACGATCATTTATATTCTTCTGCTTTCATAAGTAATAGTTTTTGAATTTTAAAAAGCGTTTTTAATTATAAAGACATGTCAAAATCGCTTACCTTCTTGCAAGTTCTTTTCTAATGCTAAAAAAACGAACTATAATATACTTAAATGGGGCATTATCTATGAAAAGGGACCTTATTGTCGATGGCGCTTACGCCGCACAGCGTTGCACGGCATTGTATTTATATCGGAGCTTCGTTAATAATGGCGTAAGCGCCATCGACGATAAGGCCCCTTTTCATAGATAACATCACAATTTGACTCAATCAGACCCGCAAAGTTTTATGAATAAGGGGGCTAGTCGCTATTGACCCTGCTTTTGAAAAAGGCCCCAGGGTAAACACTACCCTCTGATCTTTACCGGTCCTCAAACTTGTTCATACTAAATTTCATCTAAATCGGTTCAACGGTTTAAGCGTGAAGTGGTAACAGACAGAGTTATTTGCGCATATAATGATAAGTAGGGATTTAGCTATATCTATCACTAGATAATTATATTGGATAATTATAGGTACCGACAACACAAGCCTTGTTCAGCTAACTGTCATGTGGGCCTAGGTCGCCTTGCGTATCATATGATTGTCCCACAATATTTTTAGGAGTTTATATGTATTTGTATTAATAACGAACAAAATTAATAAATTTAAACATTAAGATTAAAACTAAACTATAACCTAATCTTAGCTTATGAATAAAAAATTCTCCCAATATTTTTTTTAAATTAATTTTTTATGAGCGTTTTTTCTCCACCGCTTTAAGGTTTTTCCTCTACTAGGATAAGTCAAACAGCTATTGTCAGAAAGCCCACTGCCCACTACTCTAAGGGCCCTTACACATTTCGGAATATATTGACGAAAACGATACACTAGCGTCGGACCAAGTTAACTCTGCGTGCCTTTGCAATAACAAATAAATAAATATTAGAAGACTTTTTTACATAGATCGATCTAGCAGTGTTGGCCGAACGTTAATGCAATTGACCATTAAAAATTAACCATTGAAAAGGTTAATTGCCATTAGCCATTAACCATTGAAGGAAAATTAATTATCAATTTCATTGAACATCAATTTGCATTAATGTTAATTTATTACGAACCACTAACAATTAAAAATAATTAATGGTTATTGCTTTACAAACCATTAAAAACTAAAACAATTTTTAATGAAAATTAAACATGTGATTGATAATTAACAATTAACAAGAATAAATATCGTAATTTTATAAAGACGTCCAAGGGATCAAAGGTCTAGTGCAGCGGTCGGCAACCTGCGGCCCGCGGGCCGCATGCGGTTCGTGAACCTATCACTTGCGGCCCGAGTGCCGCCTTGGCTATTTTGTATGTAATAGTGACAAACGACAATGTCTCATAAAGTCATAAATATTAACAAAGTACGGCCCGCGTCACCATTTATTTTGTTTATTTTATTTATTTTATTCATTTTATTCATTTCATTCATTTCATTCATTTCATTCATTTCATTCATTTCATTCATTTCATTCATTTCATTCATTTCATTCATTTCATTCATTTCATTCATTTCATTCATTTCATTCATTTCATTCATTTCATTCATTTCATTCATTTCATTCATTTCATTCATTTCATTCATTTCATTCATTTCATTCATTTCATTCATTTCATTCATTTCATTCATTTCATTCATTTCATTCATTTCATTCATTTCATTCATTTCATTCATTTCATTCATTTCATTCATTTCATTCATTTCATTCATTTCATTCATTTCATTCATTTCATTCATTTCATTCATTTCATTCATTTCATTCATTTCATTCATTTCATTCATTTCATTCATTTCATTCATTTCATTCATTTCATTCATTTCATTCATTTCATTCATTTCATTCATTTCATTCATTTCATTCATTTCATTCATTTCATTCATTTCATTCATTTCATTCATTTCATTCATTTCATTCATTTCATTCATTTCATTCATTTCATTCATTTCATTCATTTCATTCATTTCATTCATTTCATTCATTTCATTCATTTCATTCATTTCATTCATTTCATTCATTTCATTCATTTCATTCATTTCATTCATTTCATTCATTTCATTCATTTCATTCATTTCATTCATTTCATTCATTTCATTCATTTCATTCATTTCATTCATTTCATTCATTTCATTCATTTCATTCATTTCATTCATTTCATTCATTTTATTCATTTTATTTATTTTATTTATTTTATTTATTTTATTTATTTTATTTATTTTATTTATTTTATTTATTTATTTTATTTATTTATTTTATTTATTTATTTTATTTATTTATTTTATGTATATGTGCAGTTTGCATATAAATTATTCCCATTTTTCCCCACTTTATTGGTGTGGGGACAAATGGGAACACATCATTATCCGATATTTTCCCATTTGTTCCCGCCTGGAGCAGATGGAATAAGCGCTTCATATAAATGAATAAATCCCATTTGTCCCCGTTTCCCATTTGTCTCCAACTCACATATGACAGGGACAAATAAAAATACACCAATAATGAGCGTATTCCCATTTAATAGTTTCAAGCAAAATTAACATAAATTATTAGTTTATGAAAAAAATATTTAATTCCATTAAACGTTAATGCAATTGAGAGTAATTCTAATTAATTTTTTGAAACTTTAATGCCATTAAATAGGCAATTAGATTGACAATCAATGTAATTAAACGTCTCATGATTCAATTCTAACTAACTTTAATTAAATTGATGCGTAATGCAATTGATTAATTGCGGAATTAATGGTTAATGCAATTGATTAATTGTTAATTAGAATTAACCATTACGGCCAACACTGCGATCTAGTCACACAATAAGTTAAATAAGTCTTGTGTTGTGACTTGTGGGTACTAGTCAATGATATATAACATATTTTTATATAATATACATACTGGTTTGAACTCTTTGAAGTAATAAAAAAATTCAAAAGGGGAGAAAAAAGTGTATTTGTGTCTTTTGTACACTTAATTGGCATTAAAACATTCGAAAATTAAATGAGAAAGTAAAAACAATGGGGTTGGCCGGTGGAAGTTTTTAGCAGATGGCGCCATCATAGCTTGCCCTGTCATTCCATAGAATTGTGTCAATTTTTTGTTTTTTTAACCCTGGATGCCAGCCCTTTAAGCCAAATCTCATAGACAAAGGGGCAAGCTATGATGGCTCCATCTATGCAAACATTTGACAGTTGCCAACCCCATTAGGGCCACTTGACTTGGGTCAGCAAGGATTAGCCACTAATCCTGGGTTAACTATTAACCCAGTATTAGTAAACATACACAAATCAACAACAAATATGTGTGTTAAACACACAAATAAATGCCCTTATCAGGATTCGAACACGGGACCTCCTGGCAGGGCCAAATCCATTCGAAAACCGCACTACAATAAAAATAGAAAGACAAAAGTCCCTGGGGCAGTCATGTGGATAATTTACAACTCGCATTTCCATCCCAAAAAGTCAAAAACATCTCAACTGTACTGGCACTTACGTCGTTTTACTTTTAAGTTCCAGGATTGGCGAAAACGTCGTAGATTTCATGGAAAAGTATATGACTTACGCCATTTCAACACGATACCGAAAGATACCGCTTTTGGGTAGAAGGCAGTAAATTATGTGTGAGAATATGTCCGTTACGTCTTTTTTGTCGGAAGACTGAAATTGCAGTCACTATGCGTTACGTATTTTGGATGGCCGCCAACGAAATATGGGAAGGGGACACAGAGATAATCTAGAGGGTTGTAAGTTCCATTGCTTAGCACAAACCAGTACTTGCTTGACCCCTATATTTGTAACAACTGTATTATAACCAGAGATCATGCTTTCATTGGTCTTTTAAGGCTTTGTGTTTGGTATTCGATGAAAATACAGGGATTTTCAGGAAATTTTGCTCCGGATAGATATTGATTTCGATAATGAATGGCCATAAAATCATTGAGTTACGATTTATGTGTGTTAAAAAACGGTTGCCGTTTTTTAAATTAATCCAAGCAGTAAAAATGGCAAGCGAAATGTGAAAAAGCTAAGTTAAAATTTAACTCTATCAAGCCGCGAAATACAATGTTACTGAAAAAATTGTGTACAGTCACCTGCAATAATATGTTACACAACGAAGGCCGTATAGATATCTGACGCGATCTTATTTGTAGAGCCATAAGAGGGTGTCACATATTTTTGCGGCCTTCGAAGAGTAACATGTTATTGCGGGTGTACCTACTGTACTGTACCTACCTACTACTGGACTGTACCTACCTAACTTTTACATAAATTTCATTTAAATTTGAAAGGTATTTCATCACTGAGCTTTAACAATTTCGTTCAAGACTTTTGTCATATACAGAAAGTGATTAATTTGATGTAAAGTATTATTTTATTTAAAATAAATAGTCCCTTAATATGTTTCAAATTGAAAACCAAAGCAATTTTTATATTGAATATAATTGGACTATTCTTGCTTCTAGGTATATTTATAAAAGTAATGTATCAGAAATCGTAATCGTAATGTATTTTTCGCCTAATTTTATTTGAAGCAATCTTATTGATATAAAAAGACGTAAAGGACAATATTTATAAAATAACGTACCGTGAAGTTACTAAATATTTAACAACGTTACACCCCATTTGCGCCGATGGGGAAAAACCTGACTGTATTCCCTTGGGTCACCAAATTAACCAATATGATACTATATGAGCTCTAGAGTCATAACAACTGTGCGTTATCGGAGTCCATACTTAAATTGGATTTCCTGAAAAGCTTATTATACTGTAAGAAATCAGAATAACAAGCAATCATAACGAATCAACGTGGCTTACGAAAAATGTTGCAAAGGCCATGAAGCTTTTAATGTACTTACATCCTTTTTGATACTATACTGTACTACGTTTGCCAGATTTTTATACAAATTTATTAATGTTAAATTTTACTTGTAGAAATGGAGAATATCAAGCTACATTACTGATATAGAGATGGATGGATAAGTTTGATAATGAGATGAAAATCTATACAAATGAATTTCACAGGAATGGGAACGTGAAATTAACGTTAACACATAATATAATACATAAGCATGTTTATGTTTCATTAAGCAAACATTTTTCATGTTTTATTGACAGATTTTTTCCCTTGCGCTACTTTACTATCAAGTTAGAATGTTTTCGCTTGTTTCTTATTTAATTGCTACATGGATTGAACCTTAAGAATAAATATTTCACAACATACTATTAAAAATGAACGTACTGCTTGGTACGTATATCCATAACTGTCCAACGTCATTAAAACCTATAATTGTCCTTTACGCCATTAAAAACGCACACTCAAATAAAACCAATCGTTAACCTTAAAAGCCGCGTTAAAACCAGTCATATAAATAAATCCCATAATTTACGCAGCCTGAGGTTTTAAATCACGTTAAATATAGCCATTAATTAACCGATTACGACGATTACTAACCGGAAGGGATGTTATGGTGTACCATACTTCACATTACCGAGCAACAGGGATTTTAAAGATGGTATTTTAGGATAACGTAAGTACATATTGTGAAAACGAGAATTTAAAAAAAAATATTTGAGTCTTAATGAAGTCTCGAAACCTTGTAAATACATTTTAAAAGATATCCCTTAGTGCCTAAGCTATAAAATTACATATAATTATAAAGAGGATATTTTGGTAGTTTAATAGTAGTTCCTGTAAAACATCTACACCAAAACTATCTTACGCGACATCAAAACAACAAATAAAGCTAAAACATCTTCCACGGACATTGATCTTAAATACGTTACAACTAAAATGCAAAACGTCGTAAGTGCATTATTTAAAATAATACTTAATCCCTTTGCATCTTATATCACTATCCTTGTATCGCTAGCTGTGCCAACTTTTCAAGATATGCATCAGGCAATGCTTGGCATACGATACGTATTGTTTAATTTTTAACCCCCCCTTTTGGGGGGTTTGGCTTGGATTGGGGATTTTTTCCCCGGTTTTGTTTCTACGGATCGTTTTGGTGATAGCTGTGATAGTTAAAAGGAAAAAAATACTAACGTAAAATGTTCCTGTGAATTTGCTCCAAAAATCAATAAGATGTTTTGTATTATTAATATTGTGCCTATTATGGTATGTTGATACATATGCCGACCTAACGTAGATCATGTGTAAGTATTATCATGAACACTTAAATGGGGCATTATCTATGAAAAGGGACCTTATTGTCGATGGCTCTTACGACGCACAGCGGTGCACGGCATTGTATTTATATCGAAGCATCGTTAACAATGGCGTAAGCGCCATCGGCAGTAAGGTCCCTTTTCATAGAAAACGTCACAAATGAGGTTGTGATTATATTTTAATATAAAAACTGCTGGAGCACAATTGCCCAGTGGAGAGCAAAGTATAGTCGGATGGTTTTAAAATGTCGATATCCGCTTGAGAGATTACCTGCCGATGTGGCATTGTTATCTTTTGTTTAAACCAAGCCGCGTAAGTGTGCAAAATGAAATATATTCATAACAAAATATTGCATACAGTTAACAACTTTATCATTTGAAGAATAGAGTTAAAATTACAATAGCAGGTTTTTTAAGCACTAAGGAAATTAAATGAAAAAAAAACATATACATAGAGCTGTAGACACCTTAAACAAAGCGGCAAAAACCCCCACAAAAAGCACCTGAATACGTTAAAGAGCATTTTAGCCTAATGAAACGGTTGAAATGGTTGAATGTTAAAAATGGCGGATTCTTTTACACCCGGTCAAGAGTAATTGGGTTCTATTTTTGGATTTTTGGTCAGGACCGAAATCTACTATTAGCAGATTGAACATGGATCCCAAAATACTTAGCTCAATCGAACCCCACTGAATCAAATGAGAACCTGTACATCTGAAAACCTGTTTGGTTCGTAAGTAAATTAAAAGTTAAAACTAAACGATGACTCACGCCGGAACGGTCCGGGTCCGGGCCTGATAAAAGATCGCTTAACTCTTTTGAAGGCTCAAATCTCCCACACTTTCTCAATTTTTATAAATATAATTGTACAAACTGAACTTATATTATTATAGCTGGTCAAACCAATTTGTCAGTCAGTAAAGGGGTCCACTGATTACCAGTTCGTCGGACGATATCAGCCTGTCAAAAGCAAAATATGACAGTTCCGAACAACGGACAGGCTGATATCGTCCGGCGAACTGGTAATCTGTGGGCCCCTTAAGAACCAGGAAAACTATACTCGTCCTTTTCTTTTGGCTGTCAGTACTTAGTACTAGTGTAAGACAGATAGTATGATTCTCTCTGTCTCTGATTGAAATCAGACAGTCCTTTGGTAAACTATCCGATCTCAGCTTGGCTGGCTTCCGATTCGTCGTCGTCGAGATATGCATATCCTGTCATTGCTTTTCAATGTTTTATTCAATCCTGCTGCGCCACCTTACCTCTCCGAAAGATTTAGTTTTTTAGCTGCTGGCAGTGGTCACCGTCTTCGATCAAGCACCAATCTTTCACTCGCAATTCCATCCAATAAGACGCGCACTTACAAAAAATCCTTTACTGTCCACGCCGCTAAGTTATGGAACGAGATTCCGGTGTCCGTGAGGCAATCCCAATCTGTAGCATCACTCAAGGAGAGGCTTAGAAAATTGTGGCTTTCCGATACTTAGATAATTCTGTTTTTCCCGATTAAGTACCTATTTCTTTCATTTCCTTTACTTTTCTGGTTCGAATTAATATCTATATATCTATTTATATTATACGTTGAGTATTTATTTATTTTTATTTATACCTATATATATTATATGTATATGTACTCTTGTATTGTTATATTTCTATTTATGTATATTTGGAGTAATGTGTATTCAAAACGTGCATTTTATTTATTTTAGGGATTGTACACTTTTGCTTTTGTTTGTCATTCATCGTTACTTCTGTTCTACTCATTTCCTCAAAGGTTAACTGGAAGAGATCCCTTTCAGGGATAAGTTCGCCTTTGTTGTATTTAATTGACTCTGTAACTGTGTTTCTCGTGTTTATATTTCTATGTACAATAAAGTAAATACATACATACATACATACATAAACTACCTATATATTATTTTTCAGTAGATTTTAATGTGTATATCCCGTATGCCTAGAGAACCCTAATATTAACACGAATGTTGGGCGTACTTTAAAATCGTATTCATTTTGTTTCTAGGGGTTTCTCTCTCATTTTAAATCAAAGCGCTCTGACATTTTCAATGCGGCGCCATTTTCTTTCTTCTTTTTTTTTTACTTTGACGCGGGCCCGGGAATTCGGGAAGTCGGACTGTGAAAAAACTACTGAAAGTGTTTTGTGTATTGAACATTTATTTTGTGATCAATTCTCATCATGATCATCATCATCATCTCAGCCAGACGTCCACTGCTGAACATAGGCCTCCCCCTTGGACCTCCTTACGTACCGGTTGGAAGCGACCCGCAGCAATACTCAAAATAGATATTTTGAGTTTAAAATTATTTCCTATCATCATTATAATATCTACAAACATTTTACGTGACCGTTGTTCCATACTAGTATAAAAACCGGCCAAGTGCGAGTCGGACTCGCGCACGAAGGGTTCCGTACCATTACGCAGAAAACGGCAAACAAATCACGTTTGTTGTATGGGAGTTTCACTAAAAATTTTATTTTATGGTGAAAGACAGACAGACAGACAGACAGATAGACGGACGGACGTACAGATGGACAGCGGAGTCTTAGTAGTCGGGTCCCGTTTTTACCCTTTGGGTACGGAACCCTAAAAATAAAATGTGATAGCGATCATCATTGGACGCAGCAGAAATCGCAAGAATCGCACCAAATAAATTGAAATCTCAAATCCTAAAGGATTAACTCCATCTTCTGCTCCATTAAAAACAAATAAAACAATAAAGCGCGCCATTCACTTCGAATCAAAAGTCATCGGCTGAAATGAAGCAATTAAAAAAAGAATAAAGGGCGCCACACACTGCGCAATTAGTGGGGAAGTGCCAAATGTGAATGGCGCAGGGAAGGGGAGAAGGGGGCGCATTGTTGACGGTGTCCGTTTGAATCGGCATTTAGGTCGGCGTTATTTTGCGAGTATTTACGTATATGTTTGCAATTTAAGGTAGGTATGTTATTTAATTTTGTATTAAGCAGACGTTTGCTAGCGATATGGAGGCATGAACCTGAATCGTAATAGTAGTGAATTTTGAATATTTCTTTTTTTTTTAAATATTTTGGCATCGGTGTAAGCTTAAGATTACAATGTTGTACATTTTTAGGGTTCCGTACCCAAAGGGTAAAACGTGCCCCTATTACTAAGACTCCGCTGTCCGTCCGTCCGTCTGTCACCAGGCTGTATCTCACGAACCTTGATAGCTAGTAAGTTGAAATTTTCACAGATGATGCATTTCTGTTGCCGCTATAACAACAAATACTAAAAAGTATGGAACCCTCGGTGGGCGAGTCCGACTCGCACTTGTCCTGTTTTTATAGTACTTAACACACGGGTTAGCAAATAACTCATAACACCAACACACAACAACCCAGGGTTTAATAACACTTAAACCTTCCTCAAGAATCACTCTATTGATAGGTGAAAACGCATGAAAATCCGTTCAGTAATTTTTGAGTTTATCACGAACATACACAAACAGATAGACGCGGCAGAGGATTTTGTTTTATAAGGTGTACCTAGTGATTAGGTAGTAAGTAATCTCGATTTAATATAAAAACTTAATTTGAAACTTTGAAAATTATTAGAATTAATTTGTTTTGATTGTACGAAATTATATTTGTTTTAACTTAATTGACTCGAATTTAATTTAATTGATTTCATTATTTTTATTAGTATTATTTGTAATTTAATCCAATTTATTTTATTTTGTTTTGTTTTAATTTAAATTATTAATCTTAATTCAATCGAATTTGTTTTAAACTAATTTAATTAGATTTAAGCATATTAGTTTTAAGTACCTATGTTGTGTGCCCTAGCAGGGCGTCATGGACTGACTTGATTTAATTATTTACACCTGTTTGATTCCATGTACATGATTATACAATGAATAAATGAAATAATTTTGAAAACATGACACATACCTCTAGCTGTCCACACATCAAGACTTGCCAAGACTAATGCGATGTTGACTGTTGAAATAAAGATTCGAAATATAATAAAATGAGACAGCTTTTTTTAGGGCTCTGGGCAGCTAGAGGTAAATATCATATTTATAATGATTTCATATTTCACGTATACAGAATAACCCATAATAAATAGAAATGTGACCTTTCAACGTCTTTACTGCCTCCAATTTAAAGAACATTTTCGCATAGCAACGTCAAAAGCAATCACCCACCCACGAATCTCACGAGTACGTACCATTTAATTTTCTCCCGATTCAAAGCAAATTTGTATTTCGTAAATGTATAATTTTCTACTCCTCATTGAATTTCAGTCTTTGTATTTAGGTCGTAATATTATTCAATATAAACATTCGTTACATTAATAACATTAATTTAGAAATTTTGTAAATTTAGATTTGGAAATGAAATTCAATATGAGCATTTGTAAATCTCAATGTTATTAATTTTGTTTTTAATTCTAGTTAATTACAAACTTTGAGTTGTTTTTATGCATATGCGTAGGGGAGACAGGGGTTAATTGAAACTATCCCAGTCTCCCTTATACTGGGGGGCTAAAAAGTAACTGCATTCCAGTTGCCAAGGAGGTTTAAGGATTATACTGAGGATCAACCCCGAAAACGCTTAAAATTTAAAGGGCCATATGTACTGTAAGACATTGTCGATACACATGCTAATTTCCTATATTTTGCGCCTGTATCGTAAAAAGTAACTATTATTTTACTCGCAATGTTTGTATGTATGTTCGGGTCAAATCTTGCTTATTCTTCCGGGTTATGGACTTATAATGTTAACTTACTCATTCATACATTTTCAGTTGACATACAGCTGTAATAGAAAAATATGGCATTTAAAAATATTGTATTATTAAATCATATCAATCATTTTAAACTGCCTTGCATTTCAGCATACAGGGTGTAAAACAGCGCTACAATTTTTAAAACTCCGCTGGCTAAACGCACTGAACTTTTTAGAACCCCTAGTGTACATTTCTTTCGATAGCTTGACGAGCGTTCGCGTTTGCGTTATGTCTATTTTAAGTGGGATGTTGAACAGCGCGCTAAGCGGGACGTTTTGGACACTCAAAATCCCATACAAAATGACACTTAACGCAAACGCGTATGTCACGTCACGCTATCGAATGAAATTTACACTAGGAGTGTAGGCGTACAGATGAAGATTCGAAATTACTCAAGAAATACAAATTGTTTCACAGAAGGAATGTTTTCCAGGAAAAAAGGTCACTGAACAGAATCCAGCCTAAAATATCAAATACGCTAGGAAAAACAAACCAATGACGGTTACAGGGAATGTCACTTTTCTTGGAGATACTCCGCTACGTACTTTGAATATACAAAATTATTTTATGGTCTACTGAGAAGGTGATAAGCGGAGCGGCTAGCGACTTCTTGACCTCTAAAGTACCACTAAGTCTTGCACCATCCCACTAACCTGGGTTTAACTGTTAAAACCGTTAACCCAGTGTCAAATTATACTGGTAATTATGGTAACTACAGGTTTAACCGGTTAACCCCGGGTTAATGAATGGTGCAAATGGCCCTAAGAGTCACAACCTAACTACCGCCTAGAAGTTTTATATGTCTAATTTCTTCTCGCTCTATTTGCTTTGTATTACGCTTGAAGTATGACGTTTCAAAATCAGGGCGTAACTTTAAATGTATGGAGGTGGTTGCATCTGCACCTAAATTACAATATTAATTTATGCTTATATTCCCCAAAAATTTACTCGTCCATCAAAAATTGACAGAGACACATTTACTCGTACTGAAAAAGAAATGAGCTTGACACTGACATACTCGCTGTCCGTAACTTACTTTCTATGCATCTCGCTCATACTGGCATGTAAGTGTGAGCGAGATGTATAGAAACTGAGTTACAAAGACATTAGCAAATACGTCAGTTTGACACTACTAAGGAAGTGGCAAGGCTACTAATCAAACGTTAGAAACGGAATAGGCCAAGCAATTTTTCACTCAACTAAAAACCCGCTGACTGCCAAATCCGCTCCTCCCCACCCTACCCTACCCCTACCCCGTTCAGAACATAATAATTCGTCATATTTATCTCCGCGACCAGCCTCCCTACGCTTATCTTCCTCCAAAACGACATATGTGTATACATTTATATTGTCCCTTACGACGTTTCTAGCATTCCTTTACGACCTCTTTATATATTTTTATTTCCTCTATCATTGTGTTTTTGATATTACCATGTGGCGAAATGGCCCTGAAATATTATGGGGGATGAAAAGGGATTAGTGGGTGCATGACAAAGGTTTTAACTGCCCGGAAATAGTGTATGGGTTTGTATCTTTGTATGGACCGTGTTTTGTGGAAAAAAACAAAAACAAGCTATAATTTAAAAGGACAATACTATTTGTGTGCTTTCAAAGAAAGTCTTTGAATGGAATAATGGAAAAAATACCTTTTAGAATAGTAGTAAAAAGTCGTAAGAACATTGTACAGATGTAGTGCTTAATTGTTTTCCGTCGTATTTCCTCAGAAACGTTCGCATTTAAGTATATATCGTATTTCGTATTATTATATTATCGTATCGTATTCGTATTTAAGTAGTCAACCTTAGTACTTTTTGTACCGAGACTAACTGAAATAGCATGTCACGTTCGTACATTTCCGTGAACACATCTGTACCTACCTATATTGTAGTAAATTTTATTATGTAATAAAATACAAAATTCCGGTAAGATTGTCACCAGATTACGTAATGAAATTTAAAAATGTTACAAAACCTATAACCGCTTATCCAAATCGCTATGCAAAGTCATTTAAGATCAGTTGTTTACAAAGGAGATAGGTAATTCTCTTCATCGTTGAATAAAAAAAATTGTTTACATTTTTCGACCCACTGCCTCGACCTAATTGGGGCCGATCTTTGCTTTTAACAAAATTACTTTTGTTATACGAGATTTTGTTGAAACAAAATTATCGGAGTAGTTATTATGACAGCAATTACATCTATTTAAAATGCTAAAATCGATTTTGTAAAGAGTAAAGGACGGCTCGATTCGGAAAATGAATTAGATTTCTACTAGACTTCAACAAGTTACGATATGGATAATTTAAAGATATTTGTAAGATAGATATGTCAAATTTGACGTTTCCGCGATTCTGGAGGTCCACTTGAACGATTTCGACATGTTATGACTTAGATAACCAAGTCACATCTAGTTGATCTCTAAATCGTCTCTAGATCTTGTGATTATCTCGAAATCCGAATAGGCCTGAGAGCCCACAGATTACCAGTTCGCCGGACGATCACAGCCTGTCAGTTGTTCGGAACTGTCACCTTTTGCACTGAATGATATCGTCCAAACCAATAATCTGTGTTAAGTCCTCTGCTGGATTTTCCATTTCTCCAAATCCAAAACTCGAGTGAAGCATTATAAAATTGCCCCATTTTAACAACGCGCCAGAAGCAATGGCTTCTAACAAGGTTTTTTAATGCCGATCGAGAGCTACAGGGTGATTTATCTTGTCCGTAGGGCAGATGAGGCGATAGTCGGAGTCGGGAAAATTGGATGAGGCGAATTTTGAATCTGAGCACAGTTATTTTAGTATGAACATTGAACTGACTAACTGAAAAAGGGACCTTTACAACCTATATATTACTAACGTATAGAACTTGTGCCATGGGTTGAGGTTGCTGTGACATTAAACCATAGAAGCGGAGCGTGAATCTCGCGACCTAAACGCGTAAGCGCCATGAGTTTTACGGCACTTACGACGTTTTGATCGCGTGGTACAGGTTGTAATTGCAAAAATTTGATTGTTTGGCATAGCTTCTCTAGACTTAGGTATAAGAGCTGAATGGGTAAAAGATGGCTAATATAATAATTGAGCACTAAAGAAAAGACAAAAGTAAAACTGCCGTATCCTTCATACTCTTAGTTCTCAGACATCTAATCACAAAATTCAAAGTCGGAGCGATATGGACCCATAATGGGCAAAGTTGCTCCAGTCTCCCCATTTTACTACCCGTCTAATAACTTTAGCAGGAAAAATTTTAATATTTTAGATACTGTATCGAAAGCGGTCACGTAAAATTGGATTTTCTTACTTATGCGCCTTTGTTACGGGATCAGGGGGTAATTTGGTAAATGTACATTTTAATATTATTTGTCTACTTATATAAAAATTACCTGTCTATTTATATATAGTTGGTCAAATCAACTTGTCAGTCAGTAAGAACCAGGAAAACTCTACTTATCCTTTTCTTTTGGGTGCTAGTACAGTGTAAGGCAAAGATAGTGTGATTCTCTCTGTTTATGATTGAAATGACACAGTCCTTTGACAAACTATAACACTAACAGGCCAATTCGAACGTGCATTATCATTCGAGCGGACGTCTCGCTCGTACCTACTATGCATGTACGGAGTCTGAGCGAGATGAATGCGTGAATGACGGCTAACTGACATTATTCCAATATCATTCTAATATCGGTTTGATGTCAGGTGCGCATACGAATTGGCCTCTCACACTAAGCTCAATATGGCTTGTGTTGTGGGTACTTTACGACGATATGTAGGTAGGTATAGATAATATAAAACAAAAATCTGTAATAGACACACAAATAAATGCCCTTATCAGGATTCGAACCCGGGACCTCCTACTTCGTCGTCACTACCGACTAGGCTAGGAGGCCGTCAAAATTGGCTCAATAAATATAAAAAAAAAATATTAAGGGATATCATACACAAATCAACCTAGCCCCAACTATTGTATTAGGGTGCTAGGCGATGATATACATACTTATACAGGGTGTTACTGACCATCGGGCTTTAAATCCAGGGCTCGATTCTACTCGCTAAACTGAGCTACTTTAATTATGGCACCAACCCCGAAATCCCGAAAAATTTTTTTACGTTTTCATACATTTTGTCTGATCAGATGTCGACGTTTTCTATGGAAAAGCCAAAAAATTTTCCCCGATTTTAGGGTTGGTCCCATAGTAAAAGTAGCTCAGTTTTGCGAGTAAAATCAGGCCCTGGAATTAAAGCCCCATGGTCGGACACATATATACTGTATAGATAACTACTTATATACATAGAAAACATCCATGACTCAGAAACAAATATTTGTGTTCATCACACAATAAATACCCTAACCGGGATTTGAAAGTTTTGAAACTAGGACCATCGGCTTCACAGACAGAGTCCACTAGGCTCGACCGGTCAATGTTACACAATTATTACCAGAACACGTTTAAAAGACCTATCCCGCTTAAGACATCCAACCGCGGCCGCAAACTTACACACGATTATTAAGCCGGTCCGTAACCGCGCTATAAGTAACGGAACCCCGCACGGAACCCGCACGGAACCCTAATATATCCTGCGGAACAGGGATAAATCAGGCGAGGTGCCGTAATGGCTTTTTGAACTGATTCCTGCAATGCAATGTGTTCTGGTTTAACATGTGTTTAAGGGGGGATCCATCAGGCACACGTTAGGTACATCATTTGTTGTGTTAATGATTATTTATACTCTGTATCTTTAGGTACTGAAATAAAAGTAAACAAATAATACACACATACATTAGTTATATTCATACCAACTATGCTCAAAATTCGCCCATCAATCGCATTCTAAAACTATATAATAAACAATTCAGTGTTATCGACTTGTTCGACTGCACAAAAACAACTTAAAAAAATCGTGTTCGGTCACTGCTACTAAAATCCAAAATTAGCGACAATTGACAAAATATGTATAGCTAGATAGATAAGTAAATCATAATAGTACATCGTAGTCGTCTCACACCACACATTCTATCACATACATATACACACACACGAACACAAACACGTGTACGTAAACACACACACGTTACGCAAGCCCTGCTACTTTGTGAAATGTATTTTTCCTCCCTTCTTTTTTCTTAACATTTTTGCACTGTTTCCACTTAGTTATTGAATATTAACTGTATTATTGTGGACATCTGTTATTGGCATTGTGTTTTGCTCACTGTGCTATGTATTATGTACTTTTTGTATTACTGTTGATGCCCAAAATAAAAATAAAAAAACATTTATTGATTAACCAACCAAATACTGGAGTCGAAAAGTCCTCGAGTGGAGACCACGGACTAGCAAGTGCAGCGTAGGACGTCCACCCACAAGATGAACAGACGACCTTGTTAAGGTCGCCGGAAGACACTGGATGCAGGTCGCTTCCAACCGGCACGTATGAAGATCCAAGGGGGAGGCCTATGTTCAGCAGTGGACGTCTTATGGCTGAGATGATGATGATGAACCAAATACAAAACCACATGGACCTGTCACTGAATAACCTGACTTTATCCTATATTATTTGACCATGTTGTTTTCATTTACCCTCAACTGGCTTAAGAAGCCATTTGAGGGTAGATTTCGTTTACTCTTTTTAGGGTTCCGTACCCAAAGGGTAAAACGGGACCCTATTACTAAGACTTCGCTGTCCGTCCGTCCGTCCGTCCGTCCGTCCGTCTGTCACCAGCCTGTATCTCACGAACCGTGATAGCTAGACAGTTGAAATTTTCACAGATGATGTATTTCTGTTGCCGCTATAACAACAAATACTAAAAACAGAATAAAATAAAGATTTAAGTGGGGCTCCCATACAGCAAACGTGATTTTTGACCAAAGTTAAGCAACGTCGGGCGTGGTCAGTACTTGGATGGGTGACGTTATAGTACGGAACCCTTCGTGCGCGAGTCCGACTCGCACTTGCCCGGTTTTTTAAATACCTTCACGATCAATGTAGGTTAAAGTCTAGTCGTTCAGTGACTGATCCAGGCGGTTTTGTAATTGGTCGGTTAACCAATAAATGTTATAACTACCCGAAAATGTACAAATTCTTTGTTTACTTTTATACCTAAAGATACAGACTATAGAGGTCTTGTTCACTATTATTCATCTCTGCTGAAGATCTCTAGTAAACTCCTGAGGGATATCCAATGATACAGGTTCCAAGCCCATAAATTCTTCCATACTGACGCGAATCCTCCGAGGAGGCAAATTAATATGTCTTATGTTTGCGTTACAATATTGCGACGCAAAACGACGTATGTGCGTTGGCAAGGATTCGAAATTATCACTTAGAAATGCGGAAATGTAAATTTTGAACACTGAGTGTTTTATTTTATTTTAAACAGTTGACAGGCTTGACGTAATATTTAGTAGTGTTTTATACAAAATAAAGTTTTTTTTTTAGTTTATTAAGCTTAAAAGGTTACATTCTATATATAATTTCATAAGTTATGTTACATAGATATTTGTATTTGTCTAAGATCTTTCGTTGGTACTTAAATTAGGTATAAACCTGTGCTATAAGTACCAGCTACCTTCCATTTGTCTCTATGTATATAATAACTTCCACATTAGTTCAAAAAACCGGACAAGTGTAGGTCGGACACGCTTTCCGAGGGTTCCGTACTTTTTAGTATTTACAGGAAATACATCATCTGTGAAAATTTCAACTGTCTAGTTATCACCGTTCATGCCTTATACAGCCTGGTGATGGACAGACGGACAGTGGAGTCTTAGTAATAGGGTCCGTTTTTAGCCTTTGGGTATGGAACCCAAAAGCGGTTTTTTATAAGAATCCGATTATAATTTGGTCTACGAAGTTTTAATTCAAAGAGTGGTGTGTAAAAAATATGAAAGATAACATTATGTTATCATCGAATATATTTAACACTGGTACGAGTACACACATCAATTTTAAAATTGAGATATCAAGTTAAATTAACGATTTTTTGTAACTATAATTTATGTGACATAAAATGATTTTCGTTTCTTATAAAAGGCACATACGTCATTTCTATTTAGGAAAGCAAAAGATACAGGATATATTATGTTTTTCCTTTTAATATATCTTGAAAACATTTTCTTAGAGTATTGAGGGTACTTCTCAGGGGACACAAATCAATTTCCTTTAAGTATTTGCAAATATGTTTTTGTTTAACAATATTCTTTTCCTTGGTACGATATCCGCCGAAAGGGTTATATTTGTAAGGTATATTTGCTTTCTTTCCCATATCTATTAATTATTTTATAATATAAAATATTATTTTATAATTGGTTGCTTCGATGCCGCTATAAAATTAACAATAGAATCCATAGTAAACATCTCGATGACCGAAAACCAATGGACACAAGCAGCCCTTCCAGTCCGTCATGGTGGCCTTGGTGTGCGTCGTGTTCAGGATGTGTGCCTGCCGGCCTTTTTGGCGTCGGCTCATGGAGTGATGGACCTTGTTGCTAATATTTTACCTAAAAATGGCGACAGGGTGTGCATTCCTTATGTGGCGGACGCCCTTGAGGCTTGGTTGTGTACCAATCAGGGAGCGACCGTGCCAGAGAACCCCAAAATACAGCGTGCGTGGGACGACACCCGCTCTAAAGCTACGATAGATAACCTCATTGCGAGTGCAGCGGGAGTAGACCGTGCGAGGCTTCTGGCAGTGTCACAACCAGAATCTGGGGCATGGCTGCACGCGTTGCCTTCACCCCAATTGGGCACCTTACTTGACGGCAACTCGTTACGCGTGGCCGTTGCTCTCCGCCTGGGCTGCGATGTTTGCCAACCACATTTATGCATCTGCGGTTCCATGGTGGGGGCTGACGGTCACCACGCACTGAGTTGTCGCCGATGTGCAGGTAGGCATCCGCGTCACCATGCCCTAAATGATACTATCCAGCGAGCTCTCAGGTCGGCTGGTGTCCCATCAGTGCTTGAACCACCAGGCCTCAGTCGTACCGACGGTAAACGGCCTGATGGTCTGACTTTGGTACCATGGGAAAGGGGACGGTGTTTGGTTTGGGACGCTACATGCGTCAGTACGTTCGCCGCCTCCCACATCAGCCGTACATCGCGCGTGGCCGGTGCGGCAGCCGAAACTCAAGCGGATCTAAAGCGTCAAAAATATGCCCCTCTCTCCCCTGCCTACATAGTCATCCCTTTCTCTGTAGAAACGGCGGGTTGCTGGTCTGCCGACGCGAAACGCTTCACTCGTGATTTGGGACGTCGACTCAGACAGAAAGGGGAGGGTCCCCGCTCCGAGTCGTTCCTTGTGCAAAGGCTGTCCGTGGTGATCCAGCGTGGAAATGCTGCGAGCATCATGGGCACCTTTGCACCGGGAACGGCAGGGAGCGGTTTGTTTTCTTAAATTTATAGTTTTAATTTTTATTTGTAAGCCTTAGTTGTATGTTTTTTGTCATGTATGTAGAACTTTTAATAACATACTTAATATTTAAATAAGTATATAAAATAATATAAATATAATATAACATATACTCTTATATTTAATAAAGTTTATACATATAAAATATTATTTTATAATATAAAATAATATTTTATAATATAACTTAGATGTATTTTAATTAGATTTAGTATTGGTTTTTAGTTTTATTTTATAGATAAGTTAGTTTATTTTTCTTTTTTATGTATTTACCTGAATCGAAAATAAATGTGTTTTAATACAACAACTCGTAACATAATATTATATTGTTATGTAGGTATATAACATTTGGTCCGCGTAGTTATTAAAAAAATTCTACAGAACAAACAATATTTTATCTTGTACTTTTACAACCCCTATTTTACCTTACCCACTCACTTCACTTCACTTACCAAGACTCACTTCACCTTAAAACCAATCTATATCCCGATGATATTATGATTCATTACCATAGGTATACCTCGCCAACTTTCCCTCCCGAATCCTACCCTGAATTATCTCTCATCCTAACAAATCTCAGCCTCTAAGCACCTGCTTATTTCTTCCATTCCTTCTGACACACTCATAAACATATTTTTCCACCCCTGACTTAATTCCCTCCACCAATAATTAAAGAAGGGCTTACGTAACGCCCCAGTTGCAGGAAATTGTGGCGTTATCAAGTACGGAGGCAGAATATATATTGCTTAAAAGAAGAGCTTAAGTACTGCTCCAGCTGCAATAGAATTAAGACGTTATGGATATCACAGGCAAAATAATCAATAGCTAAAAGGACTTAAGAACCGCTCAGTTTATACCAAATTGTGGCAATATGGATGTGAAGACGAATGATCAATATTTAAAGAGCTGAAGTACCGGACGATTTGTATGAAATTGTGGCGTTATGGAACACGGAGGAATATACAGCCCAATCCAACTTTGAGAGATAAATTTCACAACTTTTACGAATAGCGCGAGGGACTGCGGAGATTTGACACTAACTTCGTATTGGAATGCTGTGCAGGTGAATTAATGATGTTGGGAGAGAATTGATGAAATCTATACAGTATGTGCACAATATTCAAACACATTTACACTTGCAATATAACACTTTAAACTCTCGCGGTTTGTACACATACAAACGGCAGGCGTGTCTCACTCCGCGATTTTGTCGCTTTGCTACAGGTAGCTAAAAGTACATCCGTTCGACCCCAACTTTGGGGTTTGCCATAAACCGCGCGTGGCGCTGTCGCCATCTAGCGGCCATATCTGTCCTGATCGTAACAGACGTGTTTTGTTAGAGAGTGAGTCTTCTGTACCTAGTACTATTATTTATTCTGTGCAAACGGTTCTACCGCGATATAATTTCAAATTAAACTTTAACGGGTAGCTGCAATTTTTTTGTGTACCCCGAACATTTTTATAAACTAATTTCGGGTAGTTTAGTGGTGTTTTATTTATATCTTCGTTGACATTTGCTGGGACGTCAGTCTTTCCGTGACCACAGCTGCTGCAACTCAGCTGAAACGTCGGAATTTAAGGTAAAAACAATGAAATTATATTGCGGTAGACCCGTTTGTGTAATTAAATACATTTACACTTGAATAAGGATGTTAGTGGTTGTCATAATTACATTTCAGATTACTTATTCGCCTCGTATCACATTTGACTAGATCCCATTTAGCTTTGAGAGCCACTATCGTACCAATGAGATTTTAATTGATTTCCTCGAATAATTGCCGCCATTACGCGAAATGAGAAGCGAATTGATGAAACTTTGGGAATCACTATTGGATCTTCATATCCAAGGATCCCAATTCTTCATAGGGTAAGTTATTCTACTGGCAACAGGATACAGATGCAGTACATAATTGTTTTCCATTGTATTTTCTCGGAACCTCAGTACTTTTTGTGCCGGGACTGGCTGAAATAGCGAGACAAGTTGGTACGTTTCCGTGAAAATACGATGGAAAATAATTATGCACTACATCTGTATCGATTGGCACCTTACAACTTGTTTAGGTAGCTGTTATTTGGAACTGGGTCTATAATTTGTGTAAGATCGTCTCATAAGATTCATATTATTATTTAGAATAGTATGTCCTTAGTCAGAATATGATATCATCATCATACATAGTTCGCTTGTTAAAGGCATTTGATTTGAGTAAGCAAACCCGGCTGCGTTGGCCTATTGGACGTATCAACGTTTGCACAACCTCAATCAATACTACCTCAAATCCATTGCCATTGATTTTGGATACATAAAGCTTGTTAGCCACCTATATTGTTGTCCAAATACTAAATTACAACTCCTAACATCGGTAGACCTTATTACAAAAGGCATAAGGTCCACCGATGTACAAATAACAGTGCGGGCGATGGTACGCAGGGTACGGTTGTTTACCAACCAGTCAAATTAGCTACTTGCAAGGGCCCCCCCACATCTGGCGTCTTTCGAGCGTCGGCGTCGTCGGCGTCGGTCCAGCGCTATGGAAAATGACGTCGCTGCGCAGTTGCGTCGACGCTGCGCAGTTGCGTCGACGCTGCGTCGACGTTGCGTCGACGTCGGCCATAGAATTGTAGACGCCGACGCTCGAAAGACGCCAGATGTGAGGGGGCCCTAAAACCACCCAACTGTCCAGTATATTGGACTATAGTAACTAAGTTCCACAAATAAAACAATGTAAACGGATTATTGGGTCGGCAAATTGAGTTAAGTATTATTAATACTTTGGCAAAATATTTTTGACAAAAGAAATATTAGTAATTTATAACGCAAAACTGATTATAATAGACAATTAATAGTATTTTATGCAACCTTTGTTTAAGAGAGGTCAGAAAAGGCGAGTGGCGTGAGTAACAATTTGGCTTTAAAGATGTGTGCACGACCCTTTAAATGACAAATAAAAGTACGGGAGTAGAAAAACTAATAAAAACAATTATCGTTCCAAAAGGACTGATGAAGATAATGTGACGTTACGAAGTTTGTGACTGACCCTCCCCCTTGTCACAATATGTCACATTTTGACCCCCCCTTCCCCTCTTAAAACTGTGACGTAATTAATGGATGACCCATCAATTAGCGAGCTCCCTTCAAGGTCGTATCAAAATAACATCAAAACCTTAACGAATTGTGAAATCTGAATCGGCCAATGATAAAAACGAGATAACGAGTGAAAAGATTCTCGTAACATTTCAACGGCTGTGACGGACCCCAAATTAAGTTAGGGTCTCGGACAACTTTATATTTATCAAATTCTGAGCAAATAAGTCAAACGTCAATACTTCGTGACCTTAGCACAGAGAACATTAAAATATCAGAAGTTGATCTCTGGTTTTGTACGTATTCTATTTATAAACTCGCAAGATTCGCAGAGGAGAGACAAAGAGAGAAAGAGAAATATGTGATAGCAGAGGATCACGCAGCACGCTGGTTCTATTCCAACCTCGGGCACTAGAGGCTTTGGTCACTTTTTCTTTTTATCAGTTTTTAACTTAGGGTTTCTACTTGAAATAAACACAAATCAAAATATTTTCTGACAATAATTTAATAATAGGTACCTATAGTGGTCGTTGCAGCCCACGAAATACGGCGTTTCTTGAACCCAAGATTTCCTTTGGCAGGATTGGTCCTTAGAACCCAAAGTAAATATTTTTTATTGCTCTAATATTAATAAGTGGAGCCATCAAGATTTTTGATGTAAAGTTTATAGGACACCCCCTCCCCCTTTCAGCTTAAAGTGACTTATACTACACTGGGATGATGGTGATTAAGTATATGAAATTGGGAAGATTGTCATGAAGATGAATGTGAAGATGTTTTGGAGGATAATTTGATAAGCTAAGCCTCTGTCTTATCATTCTCTATGCCGTTCTGTCTCTGTTTGCGATTCCCGCCTCGTCCCGCGAGTTATTTGCCCAGGTATTTTGCTTTAATAAAATGTGGATGTTTAGAATTTTAAGTCCCTGTCTGTAATAATCTGAGGGAGCAAAACATGTTTTGATGACTTTTACGGCAGGCTTAGCGAAAATGAGTATATTAATGGGACTTCACAAGAGGTAGCTTATGGCGGGTTAGTTTCAAAGAGATTTTGGGTCACAGTCTGTTTAATAACATTTGCAATTAACTGGCTCTTTGAATGAAAACTTCAAATATTTAGGTATTAGAATTTTTACTTTTTTTTTACTTGTTTTGCCTTGTGTCCATTACCTTAAGGAACCTCTCACTTGCGGCCCGCGAGTCTCCCTGGCTATTTTGTATGTAATATTGACAAACGACAATGTCTGATAAAGTCATAAATATTAACAAAGTGCGGCCCGCGACAACTTCGTTAAGTATGTGGCCCTTGGCTGCTAAAAGGTTGCCGACCGCTGCGTTAAGGTATGGACAAATTGGACAACAGGTGATTTTGATATCCTAGGCAGTGAAAGTGTTATTTCAAATGTAAAACTTCTATGAAATTATTAATTTAAAATCGTTGCAGACTTTTCTTGGTCTAACTCTAACATTATACAATGTGTTTGAATGTCATTCTATTTTACAATCCTAATTATTTATTCCCAATCTTATGTATTATTTATCTCAACTCAAAACCACATCATTACCCAAGCTTAAACTATATTAACTATACCTATACATAAACTTCGCCAACCCTTAGGGGGGTGGGGGGCTAATGATAAACTGCAGAGATAGGCAAGCAATATATCTCGACGAACGAATGAAAACAACGGAAAACGGAACCCTTATTAATGGTACAATTGCGTAGGGCTGTCACGGTTAGGTTTACTGATTGCGTATTGTTTTCGGTGCACGCCTGTTGTAGGGGGTTTTCAGAAAAAATGCTAATCATTTCCTTTTTTTTTCGAAAAAGTAACATCTTTTCTTTTTTTGTCTTGTTACTTTGTTTTTTCTTTCTTGGGTTATTACGACTCACGAGGACTCGAGATTAAAATGAAGAATAAACGTGTCACCAGTTTTTTAATACAAATTTTTGTTGTCAGTTTTGTGACGGTCCATACAAAATGCATCTATGTGAAATTGCGTCACAAAACTGCCATTTTTCCAGACGCTTTTTTTACCTTTTAAATCGATACTTCGATAGTCCTTGTAATTCTGAGTAGTTACCCAAAAGTTGATAGGTTTTCTTGATGGATGGGATGAGTTCATCATATCAATTATAAAAACGGGACAAGTGCGAGTCGAACAGGCACCTTCTGGGCGAGCTCGCTCCATCGTAGGCCACGTCTACGCCTCGGCTAGTCTGTGGCCATGAGTAAGCCCATTCATAATAAAATAAAAAAATAAAATAAAAGTGCGAGTCGGTCTCGACTACCGAGGATTCCGTACTTTTTAGTATTTGTTGTTATAGCGGCAACAGAAATACATCATCTGTGAAATTTTCAGCCTAGTGACAGACAGACGGACAGTGGAGTCTGAGTTAAAAGGTCATTGGATATGGAACACTAAAAATTAGACAACCCTAACCGAGGCATAGGGCTGCCTCGCAGATTAGATTCCTTTTGTTTCTAAGTTATGTTACAATGCGCGAAATATGGTTATTGTTAAGAAATACTATCTTTATTACTTCCAGTTTTGTGGCCTTGTTCAGAAATACAGTCGCCATCAGATATATCGGAGCAGCCAAGGCGCTCACAAACATCTGAGCACGCCTCTATTATTGTCAGGGCGGGCGTTAGAGTGCGCGTTCAGATATTGTGAACACCTTGGCCACTCCGATATATCTGATGGCGACCTGGCGATCTGGAGTTATGTACACATAACATTGGTTGTTCTATCAGTGTTCAAATCAGTAGAGCCTGAAAACATGTCTAACCTTGTATTTTTTTTTAATAAAAAAGCTTCTGTGATATTCAAACATATTAAATAATAATTATTATGTTAAAATAGGTCAGTCGTGTCTTTTTAAGTTGAAAGTGACTCGTTTCTAAATATAATTAATTATCAAAAATAATCGGTACGTAGTAGTTTGACCACAAAAATTTAAATAATAGGTAGGTACATACTTATACATTGTTATTTCCTATTTTTTATTTATTTTGTGTCTCATTTTATATTAAATGATTATATGCAATCGTGTAAGTGTCAGTCGCGGTGCGCGGGCGGTAGCACCAACACCACATACGCTACTTATTATTATAACGCGTGTTAAAATGTCGCAAATCGACTGTGAAATCCTAAAAACATTAATTGCAAGTGCACTTAAACCCTTGGAACAAAAAATTTGTGACTTACATAAAATAATAGACAGTTTAAACAGTGAAATAAAATCCGTTGCTCTAACCAAAAAAAATGAGAGTTCAGCCAAGGTAGGCAACAAAAGTGATTCGGTTATTACGTCTGCGCCGTCGACCCCGATGTCGACAAGCAATGCGTCAACACCGACCAGCCGTCCCGCTCCCGCATCCACACACGCACCACAGCGGGCACAGCGACCAGCGGCTGCACAAACGAGACAGCGAATTGCAGCGCAGGCTAAACTGCCCATACGGGCGAAGCGTAATAATAACCAGCCGGCGAAACATGCACCGCAGCAAATAATGGCCGCCGATATCACTACAACGGCTTCAAATCACATTACGGAAAATAAAACAACAGATAAACCGCTGAAACCGACCATCGATTTACAAGCTAATTCGGCAGATCCCCCAAAATTACTACTGACTATTGACAAATCAGCTGATGATGATTTTGAGCCCGTCCAAAGCCGCCATCAACGCCGCAAAATGCGAAAATCAAATGTCATGATTAAGGGAACCGCGACCGACTCCTCCGTCAAAGGGGTGGAGATTTATAAATTTCTTCATGGTTGTTATTTTAAAACAGATACGACACCTGAGAGCCTCAAAAACTATCTAAATAGTATTCACGACGGAGCCCATTATATAGTAGAAAAAATACAGTCAAAACGAGATAGCTATAACTCATTTAAAATTGGTATCCCAGTTGCCGCATATGATAGTTTCCTCTCGACGTCTGTGTGGCCAATAAACACCAGCATCTCCGAATGGCAGCCCTTTCTCCGCCGAAGGGAGACCCAGTCTCCCACCGACGACGACTCCACCGGCCAAATCGGACTCAAACAATAGACTGGTGAATATACTACACCTAAACATAAATAGATTGGCCAACAAAACCGGCAAACTAGAAAGTGAACTCCAACTCCAGCATAAAATCGACGTATTGTGTCTATCTGAACATTGGCTCGAATCGAGTCAGATAACCTCTGTAAATATACTGAATTACCAGCTACGGGCACACTACTGCCGACCATCACGGATGGGTGGCGGGGTCTGTATATACGCTGCTGCTGACATCTTGACAATGGAACGCAAAGAAGTTACTGATCTCTCCGTCGAAATGCAGTTTGAAGTGTGCGCCATCGAGTGTATTGGCCTTGACCTAATCGTAGTATGTATTTATAGACCACCCAATGGTGACATTAACTTTTATTTATCTAAACTTAATGAATTATTAAATTTAACTGCTATTAAAAATAGTAAAGTAATGATCTTGGGTGACATAAATATTGATTTATTATCAAATTGCAGCAATACTAATAATTTATATGATAGTATTAAATTGTGTGGGTTTAAGAGCCTCAACAACGTACCAACGAGGATAACGAGTACCTCGAAAACGTGTATTGACCATGTTTACTCTAATATAGTTAAGTCTGACATAACTCATATGCACTGTAATGACATGAATTTATCTGACCATTTATCTGTTGAAATTAGTGTTAATATAATTAAGGAAGGGACATTTAAATCTCACATATTAAAAAGACATTTTTCACATTGTAAAAATCAAGAATTTTCTCGTAGCCTAGATATGTATGACTGGCTCTCAATCTTAAAAAAATCTAACTGTCCAAATGCAAGAATGGAATGTGTAATAAATATCGTAAAACATTATTTTGATGTATATTTTCCAATTAAATATCACCCTGCAAAAGTATCAAACGATGTGTGGGTCACTGACCTCATAAGAACTAAACGCAAATACATTAGTAAATTAAAGATCAATATTTCCCGAAACCCTGATGACGCTGAGTCGCTATCTGAGCTCATAAAGGCGGAACCCTCATACTGGGCATTATTAAAAAACTGTAGAAGAAGCTATATAAACGACCAAATTTCTAAAAGTAGCGATAATATGTGCCGCAATATATGGAAAGTGATATCGGCCGAAACGTGTAGAAATAATAAAAATAGTAACCGTGCGATCGATATTCTCGTTAGCAAGTCGGCGGGGGACTGCGCGAGCGCACGCGCCGCCTCGGCCGCTGCACTACTAAACAGGTACTATGTTGGAGCTAACGTAAACAATGCGAAACCTTGCACCCCCACTGCGCTTCAATACCTATCAAATTATTTAGATAAATCTCCCCCACAACTTATTTTTACTCCATTCACCTTAAGTGAAATGATTTCAACCTGTAAAAAAATTAAAAGAAAAACCTCAAAAGATATACACGATATGTCTACGCATATTATAGATTGTTTGTCTCCATTAGTACTATCACTGTTTCTTTCATTATTTAACGAATGCGTCAGTGCGGGTATCTATCCAAACATTTTAAAATTAATTAAAGTTCAACCTATATACAAAGGCAAGGGCGAATTATGTCTACCTAAGTCTTATAGACCAATATCACTCGTTCCTATCATCTCAAAAATATTTGAGCGACTACTTAGTAATAGATTAATGCATCATTTTACATCTAACAGATTATTAAATAGCCAGCAATATGCGTACCAGCCTGGGCGCTCGACATCAGATGCCGTGCGGGACGTGGTGGGGAGAGTGTTAGGGCACCTGGAGGACTCGCGACAGGTCGCCGCCATCTTCTGCGACTTGTCGCGCGCCTTCGAGACTATTGATCACTCTCTTCTTCTTAAGAAATTGTTTGAGTACGGTGTCACAGGATCCTTTCATAAAACGATTTCTTCCTTCCTAGAAAACAGAAAGCAACGCACCTACGTGCTCGACTCTAAATCAGACCTTGAGTCAACTGGTAACAGCGCCGTCCCTCAAGGATCTGTCGCTGGAAACAATCTTTTTTTAATACTAGCAAACGACATAACGACAGCCTGTCCTGACGTAGAATATGTTTTATTTGCAGACGACACTTGCATAATTGTAAATGCCGACAGTTTTGATAGCTTAAAATCTAACCTTGGTCATGTAATAAACCTAGTTGAAAAATGGTTCACCTCTAATGGCATGTCACTTAATCTTGAAAAGACCAATATCATACATTTTCAGCTAAGAAATTCAATAAAATATAAACTTAATATAGTACTAAATGACACAATAATACCACAAGTTGATACTGCTAAGTACTTGGGTTTCATGATCGACTCTGGGCTGACGTGGGCGTCTCATATTTCAATGACCTGTGACAGACTGGCCTCAGCATGTTATGCGCTGTCCCGGTTAGCCGGTAGTCTATCAATCGAGAACCTAAAGATGGCTTACTATGGTTATTTTCACTCGATATTAGTTCAGGGAGTGGAACTGTGGGCCACCGCTGCTGATAAGGACAGGGCGTTCAAAATGCAAAAACGCGCCATTCGTGTAATTGATGGAAAGCCTGTGGACCATCCGGCACAACAATTGTTTAAGAAACATAAAATCCTTACCCTACCCTGTGTATACATACTGGCCGCGTGTATGTACGTTAGGCAAAACATACATAACTATAAACGTGCTAGTAGTGAGCGCCGTCCCCGGCTACTTGCCCCGAGGCGCCGACTCGCCAAATCACGACGGTCACTCAGCGTCATAGGACCAACTATTTACAATGCGTTACCCTCAGATATACTTAACTTAAATAGTGACCAAGTATTTAAAACTAAACTTAAACTGCTGCTTATAGAAAAAGCATTCTACAGCATTGACGAATTTATAAATATTCGATGAGGTCATTGACTACTGCACCATAATTAATTGTATTAATGTTAACAATAACAACGTAATAAGAATAATGTTTTTGTTTAAAAAATGTTATGAAATAATTAATTTAATTAAAGAAAATATGTATGTACCTACCTACTAGCATATATTTTTTGTAAATATGTATAAAATGTGACCTGTAAAATCTACTTTTACCAATAAAGATCTGTATTCTGTATTCTGTATTCTGTAATATAAAGTATATAAAAAACTAAAATAAAATAAAAGAATAAGTAACATTCAAAATGTTCTAATTTTGTAAACTGAAAACATATCTAAGTAATAACACATAATTTTTGGCAATATACTTACTTATGAACTCAGAATTTTTCAACTCTTAAAAAAATTTAATAAAATTTTATAAATGTAGAACACGCTAATTGCTCACTCAAATTTTAAAATAAGATTATATTACGACCTTAAATTCTTCCAGACAACTTTTACCAAGAACTTAAATATTTCCCAAGATCATAAACACAGTATCATGTATTCGGATTCACATGCAAATTGCATATGCGATCGTATATCCAAGACTAAGACATAATACTTGTGGGTTGGCTGTTTGGCTCCGAATAGCAATTAATATGAGCTCTCAAGATAGTATGTAACCGCACCGTATGGTATAACTTACAAGTATATATTACATATAGCGCTATTGGGGCTAAAATCAGACGAATAGAGAGAGAGCTTTGGCAAACATGCGTATTATTGATAGTTTTATTCACGTTATAAAATAAGGGTCACTTTTTAAGAAGGGGCTAATGACGACTCGATTCGGGAAATGAATTAGAGATACCTACACTAGATATGAAATAGTAAAGATATGTGACGTTCCACGCGTGACGGCAAAAGGTACCTTATGGCGACTGGCGCCGCGATTCGGGAAATTAATTAGAGATTCACTAGATATGAAATAGTAAAGTTTCTTTACTATATCGTATCTAGCTAATCTCTAATTCACTTTCCGAATCGCGCCAAGAATTTAGACATATTTTAATAAATGGCAGATGCCGTGAAAAAATTCACACGGCTTGCCTTCAGAGAAGGGAGAAGGGTCCTTATGCTTCATGTGTAATAAGGACGTTTCTATCAAAATTTCTGTTGGAATTTCGGACAAAAAACTCCTTACTGCACTTGAAGGATAAGGACATGGAAAGCCAAATAGTGATATATTTAGAAATAAGTAAGTCCCTAAGCGCCATTTGCACCATCCCATTATCCCGGGGTTAAGCAGTTAAACCACGCTGAGGGTGTTCCAACTTCGATCGCGCCACTACGTGCACTTCAACTCTTTTGTGGTGCGCGTGCCGCGACCGCTGCAGAGGACCATCGAATGCGCCGACTTCTGGCCGAAAGGTGTCGTGTTTCGGAGGTTCCGGGGCAAACTGCCGAATCCGACACAAGAGCAGCCGACACAACGGAGCCACGCCGTTTTGTCGTCTAAATAGTGTTTAGTTTTAAGTTTATAAAATACATATGTATGTTAGTCTGTAAGGTATTTGTAATATGGGCCTTATTGCCTGAATTAAATATCTAAATAAATAAATAAATAAATAAATAATTCGTTAATCCAGTGTCAAATTGTACATGGTAACTACAGGTTTAACCGGTTAACCTCGGGTTGTTGAATGGTGGAAGTGGTCCTAACTAGCTTTATTCCCCTAACTGCAAGACAAGTATCCTATCGTAAAGGGGCCCAGTGATTAACAGTCCGCCGGACGGTATCGGCCTGTCAGTTGTTCGGAACTGTCAAAATTTTGTTCTAACTGACAGGCCAATACCGTCCGGCGGACTGTTAATTAGTGGGCCACTTAAAACTCAAGATGATTGGCAACATTAATATAATATAATATAAACTATAATCAGATTTATAAGATAATTAATAATTAGATAGATACATGAGAGGTTGACTTGTTTTGCGTACTCAACATAGATGTGTGGAAATGAGACAGAAGTGGCCTAATAAAAATAAATATTTTGGCACAATCTTACACAAGTCAACCTAATCTCCCGGTAGGTAAGTCAATAAAGAAGCCCACAAATTACCAGTGTCATTTTAAACGTCAAACTTCTATGAAATTATGACGTATACATAACACTTACACTGCGTGGGACAACTAATCCGCTGCAGACTTTGTTTGGTGCGACTTTAGAAACGATATGGATTAGATACATATCTATCTATCTATCTATCGGGCCGTTCGGAGTAGCAGGCCGATGGTCGGGATGTAGTTTAAATTCATCATACGCGATTTAATCCGTTTCCGTTTTATTTCATAAATTCATAAATATTGTATTCAATTAATTAAGGTCGCTTCCAGTTCACAATATCTGTGTTATACGCGTGTATTTTCATTATATCAAGAATTGTTGGGAGTTTCAGTGAACTTTGAACTTTAACAACATTTTAAGTACTTTGCTATTTAAATTTGGTAGATATTCAGTACTGAATTTATAATATAGGCAATTTAATAAACATAGCTTTTTTATGTTATAGGCAAACGAGCAGATGTATATTTTTATTCCGGCGAAAGCATTTGGACATGGAGGAGACAGTAAAAGTTATAAAAAATATAATATGTGTATATCGGCTCGATTCGGGAAATGAATTAGACACTCACTAGTTATGAAATATTAAAGATATGTGTCATTCCACTGCAAAAGGTACCTTATAGCGGCTGGCGCCGCGATTCGGGAAATGAATTAGAGAGTCACTAGATATGAAATAGTGAAGATTATCTTTACTATATCGTATCTAGTTAATCTCTAATTCATTTCCAGAATCGCGCCGTATATCTTGATTTGTATAATTTTCAGTACAGGATTCCTGTTCCGTCTTCGCATTCGAACGCTTTGATATGTCGTCTCGTGCCTCTGACTCTTACGGGGACGGATCTTATTAAAGAAATTTGAATTTTAACTTCCAGCCAGAAAATTAGCAGATTAATCGCTCGATGGTAAGCAATTGCCATCATCATAATATTGCATTGTCACCAGTTTTTCACAAATATACCGAATGTAAGAATGTAAGGAAGAAGTTCTAATGTATATTCCAAGTTTTTTACCAAAGCAGGCGTGGCTCACGATTTCGTCGCTTTGCTACAGGTAGCTAAAAGTACATCCGTTCCACACCAATTTTGGTGGCTAGCCATAAGCCGCGCATGGCGCTGTCGCCACATAGCGGCCATATCTGTCCTGATCGTAACAGACCAAACAACCAAAGTAACCTACGGCCCAATTCGAACTTTAAGATACGTCAAGTTAATAAATCAAGAAAAGATATGGATTAGATATGTCAGTGTCAAATGTGGCATTTCTTCAAACAAATACGTCACTTTCCTCACATCTAATCAATATCGTTTCTAGATCTATTAATTGACGACTTAAAGTTAGAATGGGCAGATATGTACCCTGGTCTACCCTCGTAAGTCCCCGCGTACTTGTACAGGTACACATTAAATTCGAGTTTTGACCTCTTAGACCCACTTGCACCATTACATTAACCTGGGGTTAACCGGTTAAACCTGGAGTTACCATGATTATCAGTACAATTTGACACTGGGTTAACTGTTTAATCGCTTAGCCCCGGGTTATTGAGATGGTGCAAGTGGGCCTTATAGAAATAAAAGAAAGATCCAAATTCAAAAGCACAATAATTTATTCGGGTCTTACGAGGCTACTTAACTAACCGGGAAAGTTAAATAACAGCTTGCAAGAAAGAGATGGTCATAATCATAAATGAATACCTTTTCCAGTGTTACTTTATGAAAACCTCGAAATTGCAATAACTGTATTCTCAGGGGTGTTATCAATAAAATATTCAGAGTAGATACGAAATACAAATATCTTTTTGTTATTGCTTTCTCCCATTTTAATTAAGTAATTTTGCCGACTCCACTGTATCTGTAACCAGGGAGGATAGACTATTCAGTTTAGGAATAAACCGGCTGCTTTGCAATCTATTAGAAAAATAAACCTCTTTTACCCATTGATTACTAGTTTTTTAGACCAAAATTACTGAAAAATCTAACCAAATAAGGTACTTGCGCCTAAAATGGCCCATTGTTATTTTTTTTCTTATGTTCAATATGAATTTGCTGTTTTATCTACGATACTAGCAAAAGTGGACGAAAAATTTGTCTCACACTTTTAAAACTTTACTTAACACGCATTTACACTTATGAAAATATGGCAAGCTTAAGATTCCCTGATGGTCGCCAAGGAAGATTTGAGGGAACCAGATCGCGCGGCAGATCACCTATGACCTGACCAAATAAAGCAGTGGAAAACCGCGTATCTGACTGTGCCAGACAGTCTGCCAACAGGAAGTGATGGCGGGAGATAGTGCGAAGAGCTGTGTCCGCCTCTACTACCGATGCGGACGCCTCGACGTGACCACGACCGCTCTGTCAAGAGCGATACGACAGACAAGCCAAAAATTAAAGGCGTTCATTCGACGACTGCTCAGTCTGTCCTCCCCACGCATGTTTTCTCCATCTAGCGAAGTTTCCACGCCGTTAAATTTATCGCCGTCCATAAATCTGGAATATAAAATGTAAACCCGACCTACTGGCCGGCTTACCCCGAGTTTTTGTAGTCGAAACAATGTCACTTGTGGTCATTAATATGTCACTCGTAAAAATGTGATTACTATTGTGTTTAACTAGCGCCACGGAATAACTGCCTGATTCGAATTTTATGATACGTCAAATATTACGTCTATAGTTCGTTTTTTTAGCATTAGAAATAAGGTAAACAATCTTGATGTGTCTTTTAATTGAAAAACACATTTTAAAAATAAGTTTCGGCAAATATGTAACAATTATGAATCTAATACGACCATTTATATTCTTCTGCTTTCATATTTTAAGTAATAGTTATTGATTTTTAAAAAGTGTTTTTCTATTAAAAGACATGTCAAGATCGCTTACCTTCTTTCAAGTCCTTTCTAATGCTAAAAAAAACGAACTATAGATACGATATGGATTGTCAGTTTCAAAAGTGACGCTTTTGTTTGAAGAAACGTTAATTTTAGCACTGACATATCTGATCCATATCGTATGTAGACCCATTATTTAACGTATCTTGAAGTTCGAATCGGGCCGCTAGCTTTAAAATGGCAAGAAAAAACCGGGCAAGTGCGAGTCGGACTCGCGCACGAAGGGTTCCGTAAAAAAAAAAACAAAAAAAAAAACGGTCACCCATCCAAGTACTGACCACTCCCGACGTTGCTTAACTTTGGTCAAAAATCACGTTTGTTGTATGGGAGCCCCATTTAAATCTTTATTTTATTCTGTTTTTAGTATTTGTTGTTATAGCGGCAACAGAAATACATCATCAGTGAAAATTTCAACTGTCTAGCTATCACGGTTCGTGAGATACAGCCTGGTGACAGACGGACGGACAGCAAAGTCTTAGTAATAGGGTCCCGTTTTACCCTTTGGGTACGGAACCCTAAAAATATCAGATGTTTATTTATATTACCTATACTAGTCCTTCAATAGAAACGATAGTACCTATAATCTTGAGATTACCAAAACCACTACACATTTCAAAGACCTATAAATAGTTATGATCAAAGTAACCCCAACATAGTAATAACTGTCATGCCTAATAGCCCCGATCCGTAATGTAGGGATTAGCCTTAAGCCTTGATATACATATAATATGTTATATTTAATGCTCAATCGACATTACATGGATGAGGCCTGATTATACAGATTAAAGATCTTAGGAGAACATTAATTAAGTTAAGTACCTAAAACTACTAATTTTAGTATGAGCTAATTATACTAGATGATTAGAAATTACTTCAATATCTTAACCCTTCGTGTTTAGAACACTGATTAGTGCTAATGAATCTAAATAATGGATTTAAATTCATGCGCACAGATCAGTGCCTAGACATAAGGAGGGTTAAATTGCAATTGCCGTTTTCTATAAAGAGTTGTCACTTGACAAGCCTTGCGCATTCCTTTTTTTAACCCTTATTTGACAACGTCCAAAATACTGGACATAACCTTTTTAGTATATTTTGTATAAGCCTGGTATAAAGAAAAAAACGCTTTCTATAAAGAAACACGGTACTTGGAAGCTGTTTTACGTAACGGCCCGCTCTAAAAACTTGGAAACTAAACAAGACTTGGTAAAATAAACCAATATTCATTATTCGACGCATCCTATGGGATTAGGAGTTTGGGCGAAGTTTTTTTTCCACAAAAACCGGGGAGATTGATAGCTTTCTACGCGCATGCAGAAAAGTTTGGGATGTATATACGGGCACGAAGATTGTACAACAGCTTGAAGATTGTAATACTAACCGATTATATTGCTAATTTGTTATTTGATACAGGAAAGTAGGTCTAGACCCGAGATCTATCATACAATACGTTTTATTTCTTGGACAAAGACATTTTAGAGTTTCCTTATATCAAAATTCAAAAGGATCTTGAATCAAATAATATCCCTTGGTTCAACACCTTTTTTACCTGTGTAATATTATGAATGCATAAGTCAGTATGCCTGTCTGTTACTACACGCTTACACTGCTGAACCGTTGGATAAAAATTTAGTATGGAGGTAATTTGAAGCCGAGGAGAGGACAAATATATTATTTTTTCTCTGCGATAGACGGCCTGATTCGAACTTTAAGGTACATCAAAAATTTGCTAAAGTGACGTTTTTATTTGAAGAAACGTCACTTTTGACACTCACATATCCGATCCATTAGTATGTTTAGCAAATTTTTGACGTATCTTTAAGTTCGAATCAGGCTGAGAGGCCGTCTAAACCAGCACTAGCACACTGTGGTTTCAACGCATAAAACAAACTCCCAACACAAAACATTGTAAAAGCAGTGAAACACAAAGTAAACCTTAACAGTAGGAAATCTTTCAGCAAATACTTTGTTTTCCGCTGAAATTTGAGATCTATCAATCAAAGTATTAATAAAACTTGGTATTTGTTCGCGAAAATCTGTTATTCTTGGAGTTTTTCGGCTTTGGGAGTTTAGAACTTAAACGTGCATTGTTTGATCTTAATACTTTAGGGAAATGTGAATTGGCAATGTATATATTTCCAGGTTTCAATAAAATTGTTCCTTAGTAGACCCGTTCTATATTTTTTACGTGTATCGTTAAATACTTATCTATCAGCTGTTGCACGGTTAACCCTTTTTTTGAAATGTCCTTCACAAAGGACTTTTTTTTATTTTCCGTTACAATTACTGACTTCATAAATTAGTATAGGACAGTCGAGGCGTCCAGTTACCATACCCAATAACCATCTTAATAAAGTAATTTAAAAATAACATCATTATTATACCTAATTAACATAATCCCTATTTACCCCAAACAACTTAAAGTCATAAATCAGGCCGTTGACAGTCTGACGTCACGATGACAAGATGACATGTCGTGTCTCAGATAACGATATGCGATAGATGATAAATGTACGAGGTATGGTTAATTAGCTTGAATTTAATATTCAGAGGTTCATATACAGTCATAGCACGAGAAACATATACTCGTATAAATATAAATAGTGTTTAATACATGTTGATGATTTTCTTACTGACAATAAAATGATTTCACGTTTGTAGGTATACGGCAAAATATGTATTTAATCCATTAAAACCTGAAAAACCCTAGCTCATTAAAAAAGACATGAGCGCGGTGTCAATGCATTACAATAATGGACATGAACGAGTTACAGGTCAATGCATGTGATTGATGTCCGTTTTATTGGACTTTTAAATAAATATGTTTTCCATACATACATACAAACGTGAAATTCTTCTATACAGTAATATTCTTCTATGACCATTAACGAAATCATCAAGCACATTCTAGTTTTAAAAAATATAATCCGGACTAAGCGTTAAATATAAATACGGCATGCAAGGCAGTTTTTAAACTTTGTTCCGAATACTCTGAATCGTTAATAATCAGTTTAAAAATCGAATAAAAAAAGCAAGACAGATATTAAATTTTACACTCAAGTGAGTGAGAATGCGTATTAATAAATTCCTTGCATCCGTACATTAAATTCGATAATCCTATCAAAACATCCACATATCGAATTGCAGAAGCCAAACAAATGCATTTCATTTCGTTCGATTAGAAAATCGAATCGGATTTGCTTGACCTGATTTATTTTAAGTAATTGAATTAGAAATGAAATGCTAACGTAAATCGTATTTGTAGAATTTCGGTTGATTATCATTATTTCATGCTGAAACTAGGTTGGTTTTAACTTTTGATTTCTGATTGAAAAAAAAAACCAAACAATTATCTAAAAGCATGTTAAAAAAGTTACCTTCTATCACAAAGGCACTCATCCGACGCCATACCTAGGTATTACTGATTATTAAATACATGCTATGTACCTTTTTTGTATATAACATTTATTTCTGTCTACATTTCATTCAGCACGCAAAAACCTTCCATCATTAATGTTTACCTAATTCTCACGTACTCCCAGAGGTTACAATTACGCCCCGAATAAAGGCTACGTCCCTCCGGGGCCAATAAATATACCCCATCGTCTGTAATTATGAAAATTCGGGCGAATTGGGGGAGTCTGACGTATATGTTGTGTGTCAATATGTACAACGGTAGGATACATTTACTTTTCTGCAGGCCTTGGGAGGGTAGAGAGTGTATATTCAAGGAAAAAGTTTTTTATAAAAATCGGCCATCCTGCTAAAGTGAATGGGTGGTAGCCTGCCTTCGAAGCAAGAGAACCAGAGTCAAATCCTGGTAAGGAAATTCATTTGTGTGTTTGTCACAATCAAACGTTCGTTCCTGAGTTATGGATGTTTTCTAGGTATTTAAGTCTAGTATAGTACCTAGTAGTCCAGGTATCTATATTTCTCTTCATCTAGTACCCACAACACAAGCCTTAAGGTGGCCACTGACGAGCCTTCCAACAGTCCAAATAGCGTGGCTGCAATCAAAAATCGGTCCGTGAATGTCAAAAACGTACAATGTTTAATATTAGGATGCAGTCCATTTCGGTGAATCTTAACGGCATCCATTTGGAAGGCTCGTCAATGGCCTGCTTTACCTATTTTGGACATACCGTACACTGTTGGGCTAGGTCGACTTGTATAAGATTGTCCCATAATATTGATTTATTTTCTAATTCAGTTCATAGCATAACAATTTTAAACAATGACATAACCTAAATCTAGCAAACATGCGCAAAAAAATCTTATTATCAGTGTATTTATGGCTCAGAAAAAGCTTGAAAGCCGGGAAAGTTCAAAGGCGCATGATTAATAGGCCCTCAATGGAGCTTCTGTCCCTTATCTCAGTTGATAACGGTCCCTCATTTCCCCATTTTCATTTCGCTTAAAATCCCAATTAAAGGAAAAACGGAGTTATTGGAACAAAAGTAATTTCAATGTTTTTGTCGTCGGGTTTGGTTGAGATTGTAATGAAATTAATTTACTCCGATTTACTTTTTATCGTGTATTTTTTTCCATTTTCGCTCATGAGCTGAAAATGTAAATATTATTTATATCTATTTACGTTTGTTGAAAAACATTAACATGTATATATTGCAATTAAATTAGCGTTGGAGTAAAAATTAGGTAGAATAAAAAAAACTACCATAATATCTGTATACATTTATGAAAAAAAAAATATTCAGGCGAAATAAACCCTGCTTGTACAGTTTTTTTTTCTTCTGCCAAACTGCAGGACAGTTTGTTGCTAGAGGGAACTCCCTTAAAACATAGATGGGTAGACTTAGCTAATTGCCTAATCAATTGTTAACTTTCATCTTATTCCTTATTGTGGTAACTTTAATTTAATTTATAGGTTAGGACCAAATATACTTTATTACCTTTTTTCTAAGCCGTGGTATAACAGAGTTTTTATATAACCCTAGAACCTATATTAATATTTCCTTCAAAGAAATCCATACGGTCAACATCGAGTTAGGTATAACACAATAATATGTCTATTATAAAGAACGTATGGAATACAGCGTAATGAAGTTAATAATCGTTAATGAAAACGAGGAAAATGTAACAAAATGTTCCCTTACGAACCAATACATCAATAACCTTTCATAACGACATATATTTTTTAATATCATCCCATTATTTACTTGCTAAACACGAATGGAGGAAAAATCGAACGTACCACTAAAAAAGTCCTATAAGGAAAAATAATACATTTCCTGGGAATCGTTAGGAGAGCACTCAGGCCGTGATTGTTTTTGTTTTTGTACAATATAATAGATTGTATTATGTGAAGACTAATTTGGAAAGATGGGAAGAAGACATTTATTAGACGTCGACACTCGAATTATAGGTTAATACATTGAATCTTATTTATTGAATCTTAATTAAATCATGTACTTACATAATGTATGGAAATAGCCGCATGACTTTTAGTTGCATCTGTTATCACGATACCTTATTACTTTTAATTTGGCGTTTGTTAATGTAAGAATGTCATCTTGGCCAGGCCCCTTAAAACTGATTTGACATTATTTTATGATACTGGGTGTATAAAACTATACAAATATGTTATATCCAAATATTATATTATTATTACATCTGGTTTGAAGGTCTACCGTTCCAAACACTTTGAATACGGGTAACATTTTGCACAAATATAATCACAGTTCCCATGTCCATTATTAAGTACAAACCGCCGCATAAAAGGTACAATTGATGACATACAGTACAATTTTGTACCTTACCCCATTGTGATAAGAATCATATCTTTGATATCGACCAGCTGTCAATGTACGTGGGTCGTCAAACACGATTCAATTTTATCTCTTACCTACCCTTATAATATTAAATTAAATTTCGTTTCGTACTTATTCATTTCGTCTCATTAAACAGACAGATTGCCTCATGCATATATAAATACTAAAGCCAATTAGAACGATGTTATTTGATTTCCTCGTGTAAACCAAGTAAATTTGTGATTAATGTACCTAAATATACTGAAATTAGATGATTATTTATTCGTAAAATGCTATCTCATTTGAGATCCATAATTGTCACTTTGTACACACTGTTACACATGGTGTTCTTAATAATGGACGTTTATAATATAATAAAGATTTTGCTTTTAAATCCACTAAGAAATATTAAGTGGAAAGGGGACGAAGTCACTTGAACGTTTTTCCATACAAACGTGGTAGTCCCTGTTTTGCTCTCTACCAAGAAAATATTATTGCCCATTTGATGTATATTTATAACAGATATGCACCTAAGTAAGATTTTACTTTTAGTTTTTCATTAATATAAGAGTCAAAAGCTTTTAAAAAATGTATGGATATTGTTTTTGCTCCTAACTCTTATAGTAATCATAAAATCAAAAAAAACCGGGCAAGTGCGAGTCGGACTTGCGCACGAAGGGTTCCGTACCATAATGCAAAAAAAAAAACAAAAAAAAAACGGTCACCCATCCAAGTACTGACCACTCCCGACGTTGCTTAACTTTGGTCAAAAATCACGTTTTTTGTATGGGAGCCCCATTTAAATCTTTATTTTATTCTGTTTTTAGTATTTGTTGTTATAGCCGCAACAGAAATACATCATCTGTGAGAATTTCAACTGTCTAGCTATCACGGTTCGTGAGATACAGCCTGGTGACAGACGGACGGACGGACGGACGGACGGACGGACGGACAGCGAAGTCTTAGTAATAGGGTCCCGTTTTACCCTTTGGGTACGGAACCCTAAAAATCAAACGATGCGGCACAATTATGACCAATAATGTCAATATATATCAAATTATTTAAAAATATTTTCCATAATGTCAATATTCAGAGAGGAAAATAAAGACTAATTGTATGGAGAAGCGGTCGTCCCCTTTACTCCTAATGAAGTAATTATCTATCAACACACTCCCAGTTAAACCGAAACATATTTCTCACTAAGTCTAGTTACTTACAACACTTGCTTAAATTTCTCGCCAAACTTTAACCAAAACATTAACATGCATAATATAATTATTTCGCCGTGTACTGTACAAAACAGAGTATAACAACACAACGGGGTATAATTTTCTCGAAAGTTCCCCAAAGTGGAGGTATAATCATCGGCCAGCTTAAAACCACTCAACTATGTCCATTATAATGGACAAAAGGGTGAATACAACTTAGAAATTATTTACAGTTATAACGTTTTGGCATGAGAAGGGTTGTATTATGGTCGGGCTTATAAACTAGGTTTAATTGGACTGAAGGTAAAATGGGGTAAGCGGGAAAATTGAGTTTTCGTGCCTGTCATTAAGGATAAGCGGGGAATTTAAGCGATATTTGATATTATTTGCGGACAGTTCAATCATGATGCGATTAAGTAATTAGTGATGTGACTTACCTGTTATGTGTTAATTAGTTTGATGATGCTTACCTGAAACAATAATACAATAATAAGTACTTATGTATTGTATGTGTTGTACTGAATAGAAAAAGACTCATAAATGGTACAAAATAGAAAGTATAGAGGCTTATATTAATATGTTGAAAACATAGTTTTTTTAACATTCCCACATTTTTGATGAAAACGGAGAGCCATTATTTATAAATTTTTGAAGAATAAAAACTGTATTTATTCTTAAAAAATGCATAGAAAATTGCATTTTATCCACAAATTAAATAAAAGCTCGTAAAAAGTACACACTCGCAACTGAATTTGCCAAAAACTCCAAATTACACACGGGTACATTAGAAACTTTCATCGGGTTAAACAGACTAATTGCACACCTACAATTAACTGAGCTCATCCAAAGGACTCAAAAAGTTAAAGCCAGTAGGCCTCTATTTACGTAAAACTTTTGATTAGCTGTAATCAACGAATTGTACAAAACCGGGCAAGTGCGAGTCGGACTCGCGCACAAAGAGTTCCGTACCATAATGCAAAAAAAAACAAAAAAAAGCAAAAAAAAAAAACGGTCACACATCCAAGTACTGACCACTCCCGACGTTGCTTAACTTTGGTCAAAAATCACGTTTGTTGTATGGGAGCCCCATTTAAATCTTTATTTTATTCTGTTTTTAGTATTTGTTGTTATAGCGGCAACAGAAATACATAATCTGTGAAAATTTCAACTGTCTAGCTATGACGGTTCGTGAGATACAGCCTGGTGACAGACGGACTGACGGACTGACGGACGGACGGACGGACGGACGGACAGCGAAGTCTTAGTAATAGGGTCCCGTTTTACCCTTTGGGTACGGAACCCTAAAAACTCAGTTGTGTGCTTTGGCGCGTAACTAAAAGGCAGTTCATTATATTGAATTGACGTATTCACGTATTTATTTATTGTTATTTACTAAAACGGGACTTAATCACGAATAGTTCACTTTAAACTCTCGCGTTTTGTACACATATTTAATTACACAAACGGGTCTACCGCGATATAATTTCATTGTTTTTACCTTTAATTCATTGTTTTATAATTTGTTGGGACGTCAGTCTTTCCGTGACCACAGCAGGTGCAACTCAGCTGAAATGCCGGAAGGTAAAAACAATGAAATTATATCGCGGTAGACCCGTTTGTGTAATTAAACACGAATAGTTCAGTTTTTAAATTTAATATCCTACATCTCAATGATTGAAAAGGGCTAAGAAAAGAGAGAAAAAGAAGTCCTATTATTCCGTTAGTAAATGTATGAATTTATTTTGTTAAGCTTTCGTTTAATTTGCAAAGCTTATTGTGTTTTTGCGGTTTATGCAATTTCAATTATTTTTGAGTCAATTGACGATAGTCATTCATTAATTTATAATATTAATCGGAGCAATTTATATATTTATTAAATTAAATTACCCTACAGATACAATAGCTAAAAGAACTGGTGCCCTCTATCTAGATAAGCTATAGAATAGAATTTTATCGAGGGCGCATTTCTCGCACGGTAAAATAATATAATTAGTCCACAAATTGTCAAATGAAATTGTCTCCATGACAACTCACTAAAGTAATAATATCAGACAATCGTTTGAGAAATCGGCCCCTGTAGTGAGTTATATTATATTAGAACCGATTTTTATGTTGATGTCGAATTTATAAATTATTTTTACTCTCAAATAGACAAAAACACTGGTTTATGAGTTCAATAAAGACTCACAATAGCATCATCAATGATTCTATTTAAGAAAAAAATACAAATAAGAGTCAAAAGTCCAGTATTTTGGACGTTGTCAAATTACCTAAGGGTTAAATTATTGTACAAGAAAATTGTTGAGCGAGCGAGATCGCAAACCATTTCAAACACTATTTGCTTAGCAATTTAGTATAACTAGGTATACATTTAACTCAATTTAATAACAAGTGTCACTATCACCATACTAACCCATCATTTAATCAAGCCTCTCTGAAAACTAACGCCCATAAAATTAGAACCGACACCGTATAATTATGACACCACACCGTCACACTACGATAAATCATATACCACGCTAAACGCCTGATATTCTAAGCGACAGTTTCAAACAAAACACAACTCTATCGCAATTGATATAAGGATTAATTTACAACAGAAAGAATTATGTAGATAGAACGTTTTGATAGTTGCGCGTGCGTCGCTGTTTGAGCACGCAACGAGCCGAGGTGGTAATCGGTAACAATTGTAATATCACGTGTTAACTAGTGTGATATATGATTTTGATAGTTACGGTGAGTGACGGCCCAATTCGAATAATGTTTATAAGATGTGACGCCCATACGATACTGATACTGGCTCATACGATATGTAGACAACATAGGTACCGGGTGTGGCCTGTAATATGAGCACAAAATTAAACTGCTGTAGGCTGTACTCCTCATACTGACCAACATTTGTTCAGCGACTTTTAAACTTAACTTGTGGTTTGATTTTTATTACACTTTAAAGTTTATTCTAAGACGCAATGTAATTGCGAATTCTGTTATGTTTAAGGGGTGCAGACAAGCAACGTCAATCACAATGATATGGCGTGGCGATGGCGTCCATTGAAGATAATATTTATTTTGTATAAAAAATAGGGCGTCTAAATACTTCATTATTTTTAAAAGTTATTGAACCAAAGTGTCGCCGTTTGAGGAGTACAATCTATGTTTTAATTATTTGCTCATGTTACAGGCCACACCCGGTATATATCGTCGGCCTAAGTCGCAAACCTCGTAACTCCTCCGGGAGAGTTATGAGGTTTGCGACTTTAAGTATTGTTGTCCAAGGTAGCAATTACTAATTTCCTTGAAATGGAGGTACGAGGTATGCGCCTTAGGCCGACGATATGCCAATCGATAACGCCCCGTAGCGAACGAAACGCAACCGACACTGGGTGCGTAGCCAACGTGCAATCGTTAACGGTACATAGCGAACGAAACGCAACTGTCACCTGTCGCAGTAGTGAGGAAGAGTGAAAGACAGAGATGACTACGATACGCTACGCAGCGTAAACGATTGGCACATTGGCTAGGCCGCCTCATACGTCAGTATTAAAAGTGACATTTATTTTCTTCAACCAAAAACGTCACTTTTCACACTGACATTCGTCCTTTCTTTACTAAGAATCAAAGACCAAAGGTATAGTGCCATCTTTTCGAGCAATGGCGCCATACTTAGGGCCTATACTGTCGACTATAGTTCGTTCTTTTTAGCATTAGAAATGAGGTTAACAATCTTGATGTGTCTTTTAATTGAAAAACACATTTTAAAAATAAGTTACGGCAAATATGTAACAATTTATGAATCTAATACGATCATTTGTGACGTCCCACGGGTAAAGGTACCTTATGGCGGTTGGTGCTTACGCTATTATTAACGCCGCTCCAATATTATTGCGGCGCTATGCGACGTAAGCGCCAGCCGCCATAAGGTACCTTTTGCCGTGGGACGTCACATTTATATTCTTCTGCTTTCATAAATGATAGTTACTGATTTTTTAAAAGCGTTTTTCAATTAAAAGACATGCCAAAATCGCTTACCTTCTTCCAAGTTCTTTCTAATGCTAAAAAAAACGAACTATACCTAGATGGCGATAGTTTTTGACATTTTACAATTAAACACATATTACTGAAAAAATAAGGATTAAAGTCAAATGGCGTTCTAAAAGTGTCAATCATTGAAATTTTCTTTATGAATTTACTAGTGACTTTTGTTCACAAGTTCCACTGTTAAGCAAGTTCCACAGAATGACGCTACATATAATTTACTTAAAAAATATGTTCCTCTTACGGCCCCGACACTATCATGGATACTGACATTACTTTGACGGAATGACGTTTTTAGTGATAGTGTAGGGAGTGTCATGAAGGAATGACGGCAAGTAATGAAGTTTATTTTAATAATTTACGTCAGTATTGGAGTTATGTCTAGTCTAAATTCCCTTTGCTAAGAATGTTATATACAATGTCTTGCTCACAATGCATTTCAATTGACTAACATTGTTACGTTTAATGACTCGATTAAACGGATGGGCCCTGTTTGGTGTTAATGTGTGTTTCTGACTAAGATTTATGTGGGTATTAAAGGGATCGCTGTTTTTAATATTATGCTTTTAAAATAACAGGCTCGTGAGGATCGCTGAGTGTGATAATGAGCAATGTTAACATTTTTTAAAACAAAAAGTAGTTCGGATGGTGCTGGGACTAACATACGGCGTTGTATGAACAAGAGATTTCGTTTGGCAGGATTGGTCCTTAGGATCCAAGGATGGATTCAAGAAGTGGAGCCACCGAGATTTTTGATGTAAATTTTTAGGGGGGGGGGGGCTCTCAACTTGAATTTGTGATATCCGTATCATTTAAGCTACTAGGCCAAGATTAGTATCGTTTTCGTATAAATCGGGGGTGCCGAATTCATTTCATTTCTCACATCATAATGACACCATTCCGAAGTAAATACACATAAAATATGAAAAAAAAACTTTATTTTTAAATTGCTTTTCTGGGACTGTTATATAATGAAAAGCATTTTAGTACGAGTGCGGGTGTCATAAGAGAAATTATGTACAGTTGCATACACTATTTAACTTCATGCACACATATTATTATTCAGAGCCCACTGTATCCCACTGCTGGGCAAAGGCCTCCCCCCTTTTTTAGGGTTCCGTACATCAAAAGGAAAAAACGGAACCATTATAGGATCACTCGTGCGTCTGTCTGTCCGTTTGTCACAGCCTATTTTCTCGGAAACTACTGGACCAATTAAGTTGAAATTTGGTACACATATGTAAATTAGTGACCCAAAGATGGACATTTTTTTTATAATTTTGAAATACGAATGAAATAGGTTCGAAGTTATTTAAGAAAATAGCCAAAAAAAATACCATCCCCCCTCTTAAACTCCGAAACTACTGGGTCTAAAATTATGAAAAAAATACATATAAATAGTTCTTTACCTATAGATGACAGGAAAACCTATTAGAAATGTGCAGTCAAGCGTGAGTCGGACTTATGTACGGAACCCTAGAAACGCTAGTCCGACTCGCACTTGGCCGGTTTTTTTTTCCACTCGTACACTTGTTATTATGGATACACACATATTAAAAGCTCTTTATTATATGTTCAGTAACCGCAAGTTACGACCGCCATTATGGCATTTGATCCCAATGTTTGCAAATGACATTTTATTCAAATAAAATTTCATCTCGACAGATACTAGAAATGAAGTCGAATAAAATTCCTTCGTTTTTCAAAGATGTCCGTCGGGACTTAATAATATTAATAACTTAGCGACCCGCCGGTAGAATCTTAACAAATTATACCCACACCTAAACCTTCCTCAATATAATAGGATAGGTTAGGATAGGATAGGTTTCTATTGATAGGTGAAAACCGCATGAAATCCGCCTTTTAACCGCCAGCAATTTTTGATCGAGCGTGCTCGTGTCGCCACCGGCAGTAATTGTACCACGCAGAGTAAGGTTGGCATAGTTACGGGAGTTATAAATGTGCTGTAAAAACCAAATCAGATCTTTGTCTTATTTATCAGACTGTGGCGAAATGAGCTGGATATGTAATGTCTTATATATCAGACTCTGGCGGTTAAAGGGTTAATAGTTTTTGAGTATGGGCCCGATTCGGATTTTGAAAAACATCTATTAGATATCTTTTAGACATCACCAAGATACGATAACGATATGTTTAAGATCTAACCTGTGAAATTTGACATTTGCGCGATTCTGGAGATACTCTTGAACGATTTCCACAGAGATCCAATTCACATCTAATAGATATCTTACTCTATCTAACGTAAAAGTGACATTTGGTTGCCCGAATTGCGCTGCAAAAGAGAACTAGTTGATATCTAAACTATATATAAACGTATCTAGAATGGATCTAGTGCGTGTCGTCTCTTGTGAATATCTTGAAGTTCGAATACGGCAGTATATCGCGAATATACATACACACAAACAGAGTAGACAGACACGGCGGTTGACTTTGTTTTATAAGGTGTAGTGATGACTTCTTTAATTTAAACAAAACTGGCACGAGTCAAATAATAAAAACATAACTGTTAACACAATAAAACGGATTACAATGGTCCGATTCGTCACGAGGCCGAAAAAAGAAACGCGAGCGCAGCGAATCGATGGGAGACGGTCACTTTATGATTTCACGCTTTGCGTAAATTGAAATATCGATTTGTGAAATTCGACGGGTTACGGGTGAATGAACCCTTTGTTTCTAGTTTAGTTTTTTGCATAACAATTTGGCATTCCGTGAATCAGTATACAATACAATCGTAATAAAATTAACGCGAGTTGGCACAGTGGCTGTTAACACGCTAGAAATAACTAAGGCCCACTTGCACCATTCTACTAACCCGAGGTTAAGGGTTACGCCTGGAGTTACCATGGTTACCAGTACAATTTGACACTATGTTAACGGTTTAACCGCTTATCCTCGGGTTATTGGGATGGTGCAAGTGGGCCTAAAGTAGGTACGTCAATATAGAACCAATAGCGTGACTCACTGGGTGCGTAGCCAACAAGCAAATCGTTTGCGCTCCGTAGCGAACGAAACGCATCTGTCACTGTCGCACTAATATGGAAGAGTGATAGAGAGACACAAAGCCTTTCGTTGTAGTAGCACACGCGTTTGTCACCTTGGCAGTCTGGTATCCAGAATAAAAAAAAAAAAAGAATAGTTTGGTTAGACGTACATAGTTGTGTTTTGTCATACGTATTGTTTTTCCAAAACCGTTTTTCCACACCCATATTAAAAAAAAAGAATTCCAAACACAGTGAATTGTTTGAAAAAATATTGAAAGCACTTGTGAACAAGCAAAACCGAATCAAAAACAACGAAAAACTAAACAATATTGGAAAATAGGAGTTTTAGCCAGAACCTTTTGAATTCAAAAACAATGAATACATGTTTTGGTAGGGTTGAAAGGACCTGAGAGAGTTTTCGCTTTGATTTTTACTGTGTGACGTCGTCGACCTCATACGTATCGAATACAGGGTGATTCAGGAGACGTGAGCAGGACTAACACTGCGAATTTCGTAAATTATAAGCAACTGCTTCGTATCAGTATTAGTGAGATTAACGTTAATTTTATAGTCCAGTTGAAAAAATAGTTATTAATTAATTAACGACATGCATGGTCACCCTAAAATTAAAATACTAAACTAGGTACCGATATTCTGTGTCAAATTAAATGTAATCGCTGTCATCACGGTCTGGGTATCTCACTCAAGTTTGACAGTTTATTTTCTTCGTAATCAAAATGCTGTCATTAAGGTTAAAGTGGTCGTGTGTTTATTAATTAGGTCTTGTAGCGTGACCATTATCGTAGAGAATTAAATTTGCCCTCACCAAAAAGTTAAAAAATAGGAAGTGTGATTGTATCACCTAAATACGACGGTGATCGATCAATTATCAGTTACTAAGTGTGCGGGATTAGTCCTGCTCGCGTCTCATGAATCACCCTGTAGGTATATAAAAGATTAAGACTTTATAGTAGGTGTGACGAAACCTTTTGTGGCTGTATATTTGGGTATAGTTATGTATTCCGTAATGCTTACTTCTAAACGGCACCCACCTTTACATTTTTCTGTTTGGCCCTATTGTTGACAGGTACACCTCAGCACTCACTTTTTTCTTTCTCATATCCTCTTTCACACAATCCATCCATTGTTTTTTGGGTCTACCACCCACTCTCCGTCCATCAACATTCATCCCTATCATTGTTTAGCCTATATGACATTCATCCCTCCTCATTACATGCCTATACCACGCTAACCTACTATACTCCTCATCTTCTCCGTTACTGCTACTTTCAAACATACGTAGAAACCGATACATACAAATCATACGGCAGTATTGTAGGTAACTAAGGGCCAGTTGCTCCAACTACATTTGACAGACTGTTCAACATCACTCAACAAAGAACTATTAAACTTCCCATACAATAAGTTTTGCGAACGCTTTAACGGTGGCAGGCGGTTTGGTGCAACCGATCCCAAAGTCGGGTAAAAAACCTATTATCAAACTAAAACTAAAATAATAAATATGTACCATATTGCAATACCCGATAACAAAAGAACATCAATACAAAACAGTACCTAAACAAATGCAAAAACCTTGGATATCAAAAATCCAATTACATTTTTTGAAGTAGCAACCCTGGAGCCAATTCCGTACGTCCCCACTTTTTAAAACCCGACTTCAGTATTACAAGTAGGGGTGTGTGGAAATATCTGGGTAGTGCAACAGAAATTCAGGTTCTTGTAAAAAATAGTGCGCGAAGTGAGAGAAGGCAGCCGTATTGCTTGGAGGGTTGGCAAAAAAATTGCGAATACAAAAAATGATGTTCCTCGTAAGAAAGTATATTAGTTTTTTTAATACTGTACCGGGTGGGCCCTGTAGTAACATGAGCAAATAATTAAAAAAACAAATTTTTGTACTCCGTAAATGATAGAACGTTAATTCAAGAACTTAAAAAACATAAAGTGACTTGTATAATTTATCTAATGTAGGTATGTTATTCTTAAATGTCGGTGAACATATGTTGGTCAGTTTGAGGAATACAGCTTACAGTTTAATTTATTTCTCCTCTTACAGGGCCCACCCGATATAAGAATCGTTTGGGTATCTAGTAAGGGCCCACTGATTAACAGTCCGCCGGACGGTATCGGCCTGTTAGTTGTTCGGAACTGTCAAAATTTTATTCTAACTGACAGGCCGATACCGTCCAGCGGACTGTTAATCAGTGGGCCCCTCAAAATAGAGTACAAAAAGATTTATTCTCAAAAGTCGAATTCATCATTTAATATATTTATTCTACATTTCATTTCTAATCTGCAATAAGGTGGTGGTACTAGTGCTTGACATGCTAATGCTCACCTGCCGTCACCTCTATTGACAATGACTTAAGTTTCTAGATGACATGTACTGGGACCGCGTCGAGCACTAGTATCACCACCTTACTCGGTCTATGTTAACCGAAAAATATTAGCAAGTTAGAACTTAAGGATTGGCATGTGTAGTTAGTGATAAACTTATTGTTAATAAATTGTTGTGTTATAGTTACCTATAAAACAAGGATTAGCTATTTTGTATAGTCAGAAAATAATGCTATCCTAAAAGCGTCTGTTGTATGTCATACGTAGAAAAATCTTAATAAATATTAACACCAAACATTTCCTTTTCTGCCAACCCTCCTTACCTTGCCAAGCGAGCCGTTACTTTTAATCTCGAATATTGCGATGGCGACAATTCGAAACGCTCCTTATCTGTCCCCGTCACTCCCGTGTCATTCCAATATTCTCGTCTCCGTCTACTGTTATCAGTGTGACATTAGGCGTCATACTATAGCCGATTTCGGGTACAATTTGTTTTGTGCCTTAAGCCTATAGGCTTAAGGTAGTGTTTGTAATGAAGGGAGAATCCTTAGGGGCGCCATTGAAGATTAAATTTGATAATAAGGAAATGTTCTAAGGGAGACAAAGGTTTACATATATATAGCTGTTTATTAGTTTGGTTGCTTAGTAAATGGAACAAATGATATAACTGTATAAATGGATGTTTGCCTTATGCCTTTAAATAGGTCAATAGTTATTTACTTATGTAAAGCTAAACGTACGGCCTGACGAAAAGTATTAAGTAAATGTAAGTAGATACACATAATTAAGTATATAATCACCACGTAAACTATTACTTAAAATACAAATTTAATAGAAATAGATCTGCATTCAAAAGTAGGTTTAATTAGGTTTCTCAGACTAAAAAAAAAAACTCAATTGTTTTTGTGTACTTAAGTAATATTTTTTTGTTCTCTAAAACTTCTACGAAAAAATTGTTCGATTTGGGCGTAAAAGGAAACTATGACAAACGAAGATATAGTGTGATTCGCCAGTAACTGGCCACTGTTAGTAAGTGGCCACCCTAAACTAAAAATTAGTTCAATTCACCTACAAACAGAATTCATTTCATTATAACGTGGCCAGTTATTGAAAGCTGGCCAGTCATTGAAACCTTATACTAAAATGATTTCTGTTTATAGGTGCATATAATATTAGTATATTATATTTCTATATTGAAAAAATAAAACATAAATTTATTTTATAAGTATATCTATTTCCTCACAAATAACCTCAAAAAAACGTAACAATTTTCAACACCGCGCCCATAATTATCACCCCCCAATTTCCCAGAACACAAAACAAAACATAAACAACAGATTGGAACAAATAAAAGGTGGAAATCCTTTTCCCACATTCCGAATGCTAATATTTTACGGGAAATTCCCTAAGATTTATTTCGCGGCCGCTTTCGGCGCTAGGAAATATGATTCCAATCTGGTATTTTTAAATTATGTATTTTTTGTGATATTTAGGTACCTATGTACGAAATTTTTAAAGCAGACATCTGTTAGGTATTTGTAGTGTGTGGGATTCGTTTTTAGCATTATTTTTTAAATAAATTTAAATGAAAAAAGGTATACGTTTTTTATCGTATTGCAATACAAGCTGCATTTTGCACCAGACGATTTGGAGAAACATTCGAAAGAAAATGTCGCCAAAATGATTTTTAGTTTTCAAGAATATATTCGTATTGTAGGTATTTAATTTATATGTTATTGTTTAAGGTAAAATGGGCCTGACAATAAATTATTTTTGATTATTATTATTTTTTGCCCCATAATGGGGTGTAAAACTGATTCTTGTTTCAATAGTTTTAAGTATTAATTCTGTATTTTCATATATATTAATCGTCTAAGTACTATTGTATTTATTTATGTACCTGCTTATATTATGTAGTATAATGACATAAAAACACGAGCGTGTCGCACTTTCAAAGACCAAATAACCAAAAAAGAAAACTCAAAGAAATCCAATCTAATATCAATAAGTCAGTTCCGAATGCGCCCCAGGCGTATTCGTGAATATTTTAACGCCTCATATTCGGATATGGTTTAGCATAACCCTCTTTTTTCTGAGGCAGGTGATATGCTTATGACATATGAGTAATAGTCCTATTGCTGAGAATTTGGTGCCATTCGTTGCATGGATGGTTTTAGAATGAGAAATGAGATTCCGTTTTATATGCGTAATTTTATCCATAAAATTGATAATATTACATGGAAAAAATGGATGTCATATTTTTATATAATTATAAGCTAAGCTATCGGTCTGATATAATTGTTTCATGACATTTTAATCTTTATAATTCAATTCAATGTCATTGTGTTTAAATTATGTTCAGAATAATTAATCAACCATTATATTTATTGATTCTAATTAACTTGCATTGAAGCGTATATAAATGTAACATTAATTTAATAATCTAATAATGTTTATTCCCCTAATTGTAAATAATTTTGAAATATGACGATGTACAATTAATAAAAATAGAATATATTATATTCTATTCTATTCTACTGTAAATAGATACCGGAAACGTAACGTAACGTAAATATTTGCCAATGGTACAGTCAAAGAATTGAATTTCAGTACAATTTCCTACCTCAATCAATATGAAAGTCGTCATACTTTCTGTCACGTGAGGTACTAAATTGTACTGAAATTAAAATCTTTGGCCGTCGTACTATACTATAAAGCGTCTTACTATACTATGAATTGCGAGGTTGGTATGTAGTATATAAAACCGGGCAAGTGCGAGTTGGACTCGCGCACGAAGGGTTCCGTACCATAATGCAAAAAAAAAAAAAAAAAAGCAAAAAAAAACGGTCACCCATCCAAGTACTGACCCCTCCCGACGTTGCTTAACTTTGGTAAAAAATCACGTTTGTTGTATGGGAGCCCCATTTAAATCATTATTTTATTCTGTTTTTAGTATTTGTTGTTATAGCGGCAACAGAAATACATCATCTGTGAAAATTTCAACTGTCTAGCTATCACGGTTCGTGAGATACAGCCTGGTGACAGACGGACGGACGGACAGCGAAGTCTTAGTAATAGGGTCCCGTTTTACCCTTTGGGTACGGAACCCTAATAATGAACACCTACATTATATACCACATTAGCACATTACCAAGCTCGCAATAGCAATAAATATATTGTGAATAGTATGGCAGCTTCTTACAGCAGACATTTGAATTTAGACCTTGCAGATTAACCATTAAAGACGTAATTTTAACAAATTATTTCCGACTAACCCGAGTGACTGCTACGAAAGAGCTACGAGCAAGCTACGACCGCTACGCCGTAGTTACACGTAGCACTATAATTGTATGCATTTTGTGTTTTCCGACATACAAATTGGTGTAATATAAAATTATGCCTGCTAAATATTGATATGGAACAATAGAAAGTTATTTATAAATTTCACCTCCTAAGCGCTTCTTGCACCATCCCACTAACCTGGGGTTAACCGGTTAAACTGTTAGCCCAGTGTTAAGTTGTACTTGTAATCATGGTAACTCCAAGTTTAACCGGTTAAACCCCGGGTTAGTGGGATGGTACAAGTGGTGCTTAGAGATTAAATTTCTAAAATTACTTTCTTATAAGAGCTGAGATCCATGAAGAAACAATATTGTCTCAAAATTCAAGGCCCTGCCTTCAATGGTATCGTATACCGGGTACGGCCTGTAACATGAGCAAAAAATTAAACTGTAGGCTGTATTCCTCATACTGACCAACATTTGTTCAGCGAGTTTTAAAAATAACTTGTGGTTTGATTTTTAATACACTTTAAAGTTTATTCTAAGACGCAATGTATTGCGAATTCTGTTATGTTTAAGGCGTGACAAGCAACGTCAATCATAATGATATGACGTGGCGACGGCGTTCATTGAAGATAATATTTATTTTGTATGAAAAATAGGGAGTCTAAATACTTCATAATTTTTAAAAGTTGTTGAACAAAAGTGTCACCGTTTGAGGAGTACAATCTATGTTTTAATATTTTGCTCGTGTTACAAGCCACACCAGGTATTAAGCACATGTTTGACTTATCTAAAAATTCGAATAAGGCAGTTAATTTGGAAACCTTTTGTCTTTCCATAGAAAAGTTTTATTGACCTAAAAGTAATACAATACATTTTTACCTCAGCCTACGAGTACCTCGTCATAAAGTTACTTTAGCTTTGCCCCAGTTTACCCGAAACTCCGTAACTTAAGCTAATTCTATAGAGGAACCTTTTTTAATTAAGTTAATTGATTTAGTAGCTCATACCGTTTCATTAGATAATGGGCTATTGGGGGGTTAATAGGGTTCGGGGGGGTTAGAATAGTCTTAGATATTGCTTGGAATTAGTAATGTGCAAGTTGCAGAACATTTTCGAAATTTAGGAAAATTTCTGGAAACTTTCATGAGAATATCTTCATGAAAGATTCGGTTTAGGCGGAGTATGTCACATTCTTATGAGGTCACATTCGAGTTAGGTCTCTTCCTGAGTAGGTACGTCACATTCTGACGAAAGATTAAGAGATATTTGATTACAAACGGGTCTACCGTGATATAATTTCATTGTTTCTACCTTAAATTCCGATGTTTCAGCTGAGTTGCACCAGCTGTGGTCACGGACAGACTGACGTCCCAGCAAATGTCAACGGAGATATAAATATGTGTACAAAACGCGAGAGTTTAAAGTGTTAGATTAAGATTAAGGTAAACTTACTGGTGCTCGACGCGGTTCCAGTACACGTCATCTTGAAACTTTAGTCATTGTCAATAGAGGTGTCATGTCTCATCATGTTATATCGAGCACTAGTACGTTTACCTTAATTGCTAGCCACAACTACATTTTCTAAGCTACATTTAGCATGTTGACATCTAAGTAAGAAATATAGCAATATCTAACAAAATGGTCCCAGATCCATTGCAATTATCATTAGGATTCTCGTTTGGTCGCTCAGACGCATACAATTAGTTAGTAGCCAAATATCTAGGTACTTTATATTTAGCGGAGTCTTACTAAAAGGGTCCCGTTTTTACCCTTTGGGTACGGAACCCTAAAAAACCGGGCAAGTGCGAGTCGGACTCGCGCACGGAGGGTTCCGTACCATAAAGCAAAAAAAAACTGAAAAAAATGCAAAAAGAAAACGGTCACCCATCCAAGTACTGACCACGCCCGACGTTGCTTAACTTTGGTCAAAAATCACGTTTGCTGTATGGGAGCCCCACTTAAATCTTTATTTTATTCTGTTTTTAGTATTTGTTGTTATAGCGGCAACAGAAATACATCATCTGTGAAAATTTCAACTGTCTAGCTATCACGGTTCGTGAGATACAGCCTGGTGACAGACAGACGGACGGACGGACGGACGGACGGACAGTGAAGTCTTAGTAATAGGGTCCCGTTTTACCCTTTGGGTACGGAACCCTAAAAAACAATTGCGTAATAATTATCGCCCCTTTAAAACGTTTTCAGTCATATTGCAAAAACTTTCAGCGCTACCCTCAAAAGGCTTCCTAGTGACAACTATCACCATCGCAACAAGAATATATCGGGATCCGAACAAGCACAAGGTCACTTCTCACACTACGATAAGGTTTCAACATAAACAGAGTATCAATAGTCGACTCTATGTCCATAGTTATAAAGTTCAAGTTGCAAGTGTGCAGTTGTTAGAACTGTTTCGTTCTGTGTGCGTGGAATGTCGATATAGACACGGGGTAGAAGAAAGAGTGGAGAAGCCAGGAACATAATTTTGTGAAATAAGGGCGTCCGCTAGCTAGCGCTGTTGCACGGAGCGGGCGCTCATACTATTTTTAACCCGGACGCGTGCAATGAATTTTACCTACAATGACACCCGCATGCGTGCACCTACGGTATAGGTAGGGGAAACCCTAAAGCCGACCACTGACTAACAGTCCGCCGGACGATATCGGCCGGTCAGTTGTTCGGAACTGTCAAATTTTTGTTCTAACTGACAGGCCGATATCGTCCGGCTGGCTGTTAGTCAGTGGTCGGCTTGAAACAAATTCAAAATACATATGGGGGACATGTTGCAAGGAAAAAGGGTAAACTTATAAGTCTAATTGCTGAGTGTTCTCAGGGAATTTTCTCTGTCCATTGCTGTTATCTTTGCGACAGTAAATTACTTATTATTTATTTATTTTATTAATAAATATTCACCTTCACTATTTTACTTACTCCGTGTCAACGATAAGTGTCGCGTGTCGCGTCGACAAAGCCAGTTTCATATTCAACTTTATAGCGCGGTGTCTGGCTTATACTAACCTTATACCATGTGTATATATGATATATGAGATCTTATCATTTATATACAGTTATAGTAAAAACAATAGCAGGAAACAACTGGCTTAAAGTGGCACACAACAGAAACAAGTGGAAGAAATTGGAGAAGACCTATACCCTGCCAAAGGGATCCCAATAAAAATTAAACTGAGAGAGAGGACATAACTCAAAAAGATATACCTAAGGAAAAGTTGTATACAAAAAAAACTACTAGATTTAAATACATATATTTTTTCTTTTTTAGTTAGTATCTAAGAAAACAAATTATTAATTATTATTAATGTTACGGGAAATAAAAGTTTTATTTTATTTTAATTTATATTTTTATAGTAAGGACGCTAAACAAGAAGAATTTCGTACATTGACCCGCATGTTCCTATCTCTATCTCACTTATACGATAAGAACCACGAAGTAGCGCATAATTGCAGCTGCGCAGTGAGAATCGATGAACTCTTTACCGCATACGGAGCCAATGACGGATATGATATTCAACTCTATTGACAGCTATTAAAGTTCAAACAAAAACATTTTTATTACATGTATTTTTTGTTAAATTACTTTTTTGCAATATGTGTCTAAATTACAAACACGCTAAAGATCATAATCACAATATCACTTATCAAAAAAAACTCATAAAATTAACAAACGACAAAATTTTTGTCCAAAGTTAACTCACCGGGCCCACAGTGCGCGTGTAACATTATAACACAACAGCTATTTGGTTAGGTGTGTTTGCGTGCCAAAATAAAAACGCCACTGTTTGCCGAACGTGATTCGGCGTGCGACAACAACCGTTAGACGAGTCAAGGTTTTCACCGTTCAGCGATTCACCCTGTATATACAGGATGTCATGTTTGACAGGACAGGTTATTCACCCTGTATATTATACAGGTTATCATGGATGACAGGACAGGTTGGCTTACTTTAAAGTTGTCAATTTTTATACAGCTGTAAGTAGGTATGCTGTTGTTAGACGAGTAACCATTTTCAGCGTTCAGCGATTCACCCTGTATATACAGGGCGTCATGAATGACAGGATAGGTTGGCTTACTTTAAAGTTGTCAAGGTTATGATGGTGTATCCCTAAAAAAAACATTTTTCTTTGTTTTCCTACGGAAAGTGTTTTTAAATATGAATTGTTAATTATCATTTTTGTCTACATTAATTAAAGGTAGAAATTTCGGTGCTGTCCGAGCAATAGCACCTGCAAATTTATTTGATGTCAAATACATGATTACTAAGTTGCACGTAAGGTTTAAAATAATAAAGTTAAAGCTTCTTTCCATACCTTTTTAACTTTAATGGATGTTTAAAGACTGACTGAAAAACATAAGCCTAAAAAAATCTATCTACAAAAAATATTTTCACAAAGACACCACACTCAATAGAGAACACAATCTTTAAAGTACAACCTACGCCGTATCTAACCCTGTCTTAACCTATGTTTTGTCCGATATCTCCGCAACACGACCCACTGTGCACAATTTATCCGGAACACCTATGCCCCGTGGTAACCCCGGCGATAACGCACTTATCCGAACCTACGTCTGACAAATGTTCCGCATTACCCTGCACAGTGGTGCTGACGGGGTAAGCTCCGGACATAATTGATGATTGGAAAAAAAAGTGTTAAGGAAAGAACACCCATATTAGAAAATAAGGTCGTTAGTAAGCATGAGATTTTATATTATAAAATGGAATGAGTGCCATAAAAAGTCTAGCGGAGCTCGAAAAGTAAATGGACTCGGTTTCATGTCTGTATTACTGAAAAAATACTTAGTTTCTCTTTTAATACAATTTCGCAATCATAATTACTTTTTATGAGCGCCATTAGCGTAATGTTCTACAGACTTGCGTCTAATTACAAGACAAGTAATATTTATTAAGCAAATACACTGGTACTTAAGTGCGAGTAAAAATGCAACGAGGAAGCGTGTGTTTTTAGTTTTCTTTTTCTAACATTATCACATTAAATGTGAGAAAAGTCACTTTTCTACTTAGTGCAAATTGCATAAAAATTACCTAAATCACCCAACGACAACAATCGTTGAAATTATCAGTCATGTAGACGTAAATTGCAAAACACGCCAAAGAATCTTGAAAAAACATACCACATTTTTTCGTAAATCGAGTATAAACTAAAGTCATGAGGTCAAACTTTGCATACAAACAGGGTCCAGTCAAATCTACTCAACCATAAAGACAGCACTCCAATTACCAATTTCTAAATCACGCATATCTGATTTTGGACCGAGTGCCACTCCTTTTAAAATTGGTTATCATATTTCCAGTGTTAGTGCAAGTACTAAAATGCCGATTCTGCTCTTGCATTTTTTTTAAATCTTATTTTGATACGAGCTTGGGTCTCATTGGGCATATCAGATGTCACGTGGACCAATAACGAGCCAGATGCCTTATGATGCCTTTATTTCATGAGCAGCTACCGGCGTTAGAGGCTAATGCTGATTGGTGCAGTGACGCCAACTTAAGGTTGTCTCAAGATGAAACCCACATCAAATCGTTAAGGTGTAGTGAGTTCAGAGGGCCTACCGCGAACCACGGTCGGCGTGTTGCCTACCTGTCACACTTACGAACGAATTTACAAGTGCGATAGAGAGGCAACACGTCGAACGTGGTTCGCGGTAGGCGTTCAGGTCCTTGTCGCGCAGCTCACTAAGTACCGAGCGGTCAGTCATTGTAATATTTTTTTATTTCTAGTTATTTGTAACAAAAAAAGTTATCGTTGAGTTCTATCAAAAAAAAAAAAACTTGTTAATAGTTTTTGTGCAACATATTAAAAAAAGTGTGTGGTTTTCTGTCAAGAAAAAGTTTAATCAGGTTCCAAATTCGATGAAGTTCCTAGAGAAAGGCATCTAACTGCTATTCATATTTTTGGCAACCGTTTTTTATCTAAAAAAAACGCTACAATTTTTCAAAACCTCATTAAGTGAATCGGCTTCTAAGAAGTCCGTGAGCTCCCCGCAGTCTCCACAGATTGTATTTTGACCATTTGGGCCGGAGCCAGGCTTTAAGTAATAAAGACACTAGAACTGGTTGGAACTATTTTTAATTACACCGTAGGGACAAAAGATGGCGTTGGAGAACAATGTGAGGGAACAGTTATAAATATCAATAAGGAAGGCTTGGGAGGATTGCGATGTTCGAGTTGGCATAGTGCGGCAACTACATAAGATGATGAAGTTTATTTGAAACTTGAAATTATGTGGTGTCATAATATGATATTAATTTTCTTTATATTAATCTGGATTAATAGGGGAGATCAGCGCTGACTTTTGGGTTGACTTAACTGATGTTGAGGACCCGGGTATGTCCTTAAACTACGTCCAGGACCCGGGTATGTCCATAAACCACGTCCATGACCACCGGTGGACGGGCAGCAGCGTCCCTCAAATTCGGTGTACTCGACTGCGATCGCCAACCCGCCTGCCAAGCGTGGCGATTATGGCATTCACCCCCCAAAAAAGGGGGAGGCCTATGTTCAGCAGTGGACGTCTCATGGCTGAGATGATGATGATGATGAACTGATGTTGTAAACTATGTTACATTTTCTTTATTTTTATCTTGTTGTACGTTTCTATGAAATAGAGAATAAATTATTTTATCTCGAATAAATACAATGAATTATGATTTACATTTGTGTGAAAACTATGATACGTTATTTATTAGTAGGTAGTACTTATTTACTTACAGTATGATTTAACACAGTCATTACATTATTTGCTTTACATTGTCTGCATGTGTTAATACTTAATTAATTGATAATGATAGCATTAGAAGCCTTTTGAAAACCAACAACAAATATAATTAGTTAAATCTGGAATTAAAAGATACAAATTTATTGTCTTGACTTTGAAAGACAGTAATAAACTCTAATATACTGATTTAGATATAATTTGCTAAAAAGTTGGCATTTTAATTATTCCTTGATTCCTAATTGCTTCGCAATTTACAGACCCTCATTTAAGAAACAATAGGGTCTTGACAACCCTAGTCAATTATATATCAAACTGCCAAATGAGAGACAAATACTTGTTCTAACACGAATTAGGTCTATTGACAGACCTTAATCAATAAAGTTAGAAGGGCAACGTCTAGACCAGATTGTTAATAATTATCTATCATAAACCTAGCACAAGTCTACTACAAATATTACGAAGCAAATTTTATTAAAGCTAAAACATCAATTGTTACTCAATTTATACAATTGGAAACTGATAGAAATTGATTGAGTTATATCTGACATTTACTATTAGATAAATCAATTACGATTATATCAAATATAATTCTGACTTGAACCAAACTAAGTTAAAAACTAATATTTCTAAAAGTTAAAAGCTAATTGAGTGTGGTCACGTATTGGCTTTGAAAACTCGTTCTATAACCCACACATACGAGTTTAGCGAATCAATTTTAACAGCTGAAATTCCCGACTCAAAAATAAATCTGAGGGAAAAATATTTTAACCCGCTGCATTTCTAAAAGAAACACGGCGCAGGTGGCACTGACGTGAATACAGAACTACGTCTCACGATACCTAAATCTCTCTTACCCCGCAACCGTTTAAACCTACCTTTTTTAATATCGGCCAAATTCCTTTTTTATACGCCGTGTAATTTCATATATGAGTTCCGGAGACAATAAAGAGGTAAAATATTACTCGTGTAACCGTTTTCTTTTTATTTCGCGATGTAAAATATAAGCCCATCTGTGCCAGTGACGACTGAGAATTTCTCCGAGATAATTTCGCGTGACATTTTTGTCTGGTTCGCGGTGGTGCGGGCCCACTGTGCGTGATGGATGGGGACGTTATTCAAACTGTTTAGGGGTAAAAATAAATTTACATAGTACCTGTTCTGTCTGTTTATATTTTTTTCGCAGTCATCGCTCACACGTTTATCATTTCGTCGGCGAAGCTGTGGTGTTTTTAGGCGATTAAAGTGCCGATTCGCAGTTTGACAGGCTTTATCGAGATTAAGAGTGGTTGGCGTGAATGCTCAATTCTAATGTTTTTTTCACCTCATCAGCTCGAACTAGGGTACTTTGCTTCTTAAAAACAGTGAGCAAAATGCGATTTTGCTCACTGAGCCATTTTGACTCACTCAGTGAGCAAAACGCGATTTTGCTCACTGAGTGAGACAAAATGTCATTCAAGTGACCTTTATAGTCAAATGTCATTTCAACATGCGGGGTCTAATACAAGTTCGATATACTTGGGTTCTATTATCTCTGTCCCTCTAGGTATGTTCTCACTGCTTAGGGTGAAAAAATTTGTGTACTACACGAGATCAAAGTTATTTACATCTCGTGCGCTTTTGAGTCCCTTACTACGCTCAAGATTCTAAATTAAATTCACTCGCTACGCTCGTGAATCTATTATAGAATCTTTCGCTTGCACGGGACTCAAAATAAGCACTCGAAGAAATATCAAACTTTGATCTCTTGTTGTACAAATAACTATTTTTTATGCTTTTTGACGGGTTTCTTTAACATTACATTACTGCCACATTACAGTTAACAATAATTAACATTACCTATGTGTAGTAGGCGGTTTGATAATGTAGAAAAAGATTTGAGTATCAAATGCCATGCCATGACTAGGCATCGGCACAAAGCATCAGTATTTTTAGCTCTATGAAGTAAAGTTTGTTTTTTACGGTGTACCATAAAGAGTATTGTATTGCAATATTTATTTTATTCCCAGATACCACGACAATAGATGTTGTTTATGGTCCCCGCGGCACGAATATTGCTATTGCTACAAAGCTAGTTCGACGATAAGATGCACAATGCATTATACAATATGGGTGACATCGTCTGTTACAGCGAAGTTTTGCTAAAATGCGTATTTACAATTAATATTTTTTAACATATTTCTAGTGTATTATGTTAATGAGTATAATTTTTGTTGAATTTTATAGTCAAATTCATTTTATTTAAGAAATATAAATACCTACTTATATAGTAATCTACTCATAACGGTTTTAAGTGCACAAAACAACAAAAATGTATAAACCTGAATTGCTTTCAGTGTTATCAAAATTTCACGCGGTGAATTAATTTAAACTTATAAAACAGCAAAAGAGACACAAAATCCAATATCCCACCTCAACAGCCCTATGGAAGGCCGTATTCGAACTTCAAGATATTCACAAGAGACGACACGTACTAGACCCATTCTAGATACGTCATAGTTTAGATATCAACTAGTTCTCTTTTGCAGCGCAATTCGGGCAACCAATGTCACTTTTACGTTAGCTAGAGTAAGATATCTATTAGATGTGAATTGGATCTCTAAGTCATATCCTGTGGAAATCGTTCAAGAGTATCTCCAGAATCGCGCAAAGTCAAATTTGACAGGTTAGATCTTAAACATATCGTTATCGTATCTTGGTGATGTCTAAAAGATATCTAATAGATGTCTATTTCAAAAGCTGCGTTAGTTTCCAAGCTAGCATCAGGCTTAGTTGGGTCCATTTCTTGATGCACACTTAATTTTTGTTTTCTCTACATATTGTTGTCTGCACAAGTGCATATGTTCACACATGTTTGTAATTATCACGAATAAATGTTTTTATTCTAATTTTCTTCTTTCATCGTTCATATAATTTTACATCGTTTCATTGTTATACGCAAATATATCGATAATGGCATTTTTAACATACTACTTACTATTCACATCACATGATTATATTATGATTATGTTGATTATATACTTAATTATTCACATTTTCCTTATACTTTTACACACTTATTTTCTTTTTCTATATATTTGACTGTTTTTATTCTTATAGTGGTACTTATTAAAAATATAATTTAGTTATTTTCCTTTTGCTTAAGTAAAACATCACGACTTTCCTTATTAAAGGAAAAATGGATTCTTGAAATCCATCATCATAATTATTATAACATTCAGAAAGAACACATTTAAAAAATACATTAAGACAGAAGTAAATTGCTATCTCTCTCTCTCTCTCTCTCTCTTCTCTTTCTCTTTTCTTTGGCTGTCTTATCGCTTAAGAGCGAGCTCTTCCAAACAACATTGAGGTAGTGGAGAAATAATAGTAGGCAATAAAAATAATTTAAGGTGCCCAAAGCCTGACGTCACATAATTTGTAAATATTTTAACTAATTTATTGCTTTCATAGGTTAAACAGGTTGGTACATTATATTGGTTCAGCTATAAAATCCTGTAGAGTACTGCAATATAACTTAAATCTAACTTAATAACTATGGCTTAAATACACTGTAAATGATTTTATAAACGATAGAGATGCTTTTAAGCCGGTAGCTTGATTTCATTAGTATAATAAGAATTAAATAAATATTGTTTTTTTTTTACATTGTGAATTAAATATGCGAGTGTCCAGTGAATTGAGTCATGAGACAATGATGTTCTCGCTTGATAATATTGTTTAATTTAATTTTAGTTTTGGACACTTGGAGACCTTATACATCTCTAAGTACATATTTATTTATTTGATTTTTATTTTTGATTGTACATACTTACCTATATTTTTAATGTTTCTGACACTTAGAGACCTTTACATCTCTAAGTCAACTTAGGCTAGTAATTATGTGAAGCTATATTACTGTCTTTTTATGTAACATATGAGCACAAAATGCCGTGTCTTACAGCTACATTAACACTGCTTTCGCCAAACGCTTTCCATTCTTCCTGCACCCCATAGTCTACAATAGGGTTTCTAAATTATGTAAATTTGATGACTTCTCTTGCTCTGTATTAAAATCGAAAACTAAGAAATGGCTTCTTACACAGTCTTACGATCAGACAGAAGAAATTATTCGTACTTAGGTAGCGTATACACACACACACACACACAATTCACTCCTTAAATTTAAATCCACTTACGCTGCATGGTTTATTTTTGATTGTGCTTTTTGTTTGTATATATTCCTGCATGCATTTTTTGTACTTAAATTAAATTTATATTAGATAGTTCTTAAAAAAAAAAAAGCGGCCAAGTGCGAGTCGGACTCGCCCATGAAGGGTTCCGTAACAGCAAGTAACATAATAAAATTGCGGTTTACGGTTTATGACGTATTAAAAAAAAAACTACTTACCAAATCTTGTTCAAACCAATTTTCGGTGGAAGTTTGCATGGTAATGTACATCATATATTTTTTTTAGTTTTATCATACTCTTATTTTAGAAGTTACAGGGGGGGGGACACACATTTTACCACTTTGGAAGTGTCTCTCGCGTAAACTATTCAGTTTAGAAGAAAATGATATTAGAAACCTCAATATCATTTTTGAAGACCTATCCATAGATACCCCACACGTATGGGTTTGACGAAAAAAAAATTTTTGAGTTTCAGTTCTATGTATGGGGAACCCTAAAAATTTATTGTTTTTTTTCTATTTTTGTATGAAAATCTTAATGCGGTTCACAGAATACATCTACTTACCAAGTTTCAACAGTATAGTGCTTATAGTTTCGGAACAAAGTGGCTGTGACATACGGACGGACAGACAGACAGACAGACAGACAGACAGACAGACAGACATGACGAATCTATGAGGGTTCCGTTTTTTGCCATTTGGCTACGGAACCCTAAAAACGGCCATCATATTCAGTTTTGTGAAAGTCTCTCAGTAAATTCTATTTTTCCGGTTCCCGAGATACAGGCTGCGCCTAGTTTGGGGCCGATGGATATTAAGTTTAATTGTAAAATCAAATTTTCTGCTAAGTTCAATCTGTGATGTCAATTGTAAAAATATTTGGTCAATAAACGATTTGTTGTTGTTTGTTGTACATGTTATTACTATTTTAATATTAATATAGGCCGGTAGCTTGAACATGTCATGCTTGCTTAAAAGTCTTTGCTTACGGTGGCGTTGTTGATCGGGTCGCCACTTTCCCGAATGAAGGTTGAGGGAGGCGAGGATTACTAATATTTTTAGGTTATGATACCTATCTAAATTCTAAACTACTATATTAAATACTATTACTATAATTAACTATCTAAAAACTCTTGCACTGAGTAAAAACAGCTGTCTAATAAATATTTAGTATTTTTTCTGTTAAATAAAGTATTTTTTTCTTCGTCTCTAATTATCTTTGGAAGTTTATTGTAGACTTTTATACACATTGCATTGTGTATTTTTTTGCTTATAAGGTTTTACAATAAGGTCTTAAAAATATCTTCATCGTAACAAAACACATTTCTCAGATTCAAGGTACAAATGGAAACCCCATTTATTAATATTCACGAAAACATTTATTTTACATTCCTCCATACGTATAAACAGCACGTCCCACGCACCTCAAATAAAATTTCCCACTGGTTCTCACCTCCCAAAATTCTGGACAAAAAATATTTTTTCTCCGCCGACATTCTCACCCCGCCCCAACCACCTAAACACGTTCGGAAGTCGTAAATAAACTTTAATCGAATTTCCTCCACTTTATTGGTTGCCCATGTAAATGGAAGGTGATGTGGGGCACCTTGACATCAATACGCAGTCTGGATGGTAATACAAACATTTAGAAGTCTTATAAGTTTGAAGAGTTTTCGATTAAAAAGTTTTATATAATGTTAGAATCGCTTTCAATATGCTCAGACGGCTGATAATTTTGAAAGTTGGAAAATTAAAAATTTGTGTACCTACCTATGAAAAGAAATGTTAACATGAGAAAGTTCTATTTACTTATTAATGTATATAATAATAATTAAGGTAAATAATCTTTACTGTTACCACAATTTGGATTCTTTTATAATGTTTATATTAAACAGATATTTGTAGTGTTAGATTAGGCGTCTCTGATATATTTTTTTTATTTACATAAACACAATCAAATAAGCATTTCTAAAAACAAATTCTACACAAATTCTCATTATTAATAATTTTGCAGTAGGTAATTTGAATCCAAATGTTATAACATTCTTAATAATTATGAAGGGATTGACAGTAACATCTTAATCAAATATTAAAAAGGTTATTTTAAAATTCTTCACAAAATTCGGGAAATAAGCCTTGAAATTTTAATTTCGACATCCTGCTCTCGAAATTTATTATCATTTCACCAACGATTCCTTGACGGAACTCAAAACGCCTTGAAAGGGACATTTTAATTCAATTCCAGTAAAAAAAGACAACCAGGAAATGGCCACGTCATCCAACGATGAAATATTACGCCGGCAACATCCATATAATCCAGTAAAAAGAATGATGCGCCTGTAATACGAAAGCTGTTCCGACCTTTCGGTATCAACGGACCACCGTGCGATTGTACGTCAGAAGAGTATTGTAACGCTTGTGCAGTTGAGCTCTTTTTGCACAGTGGTTTTGTGTTCTTAGAACGCTTTGAGGCTAATTTGCCAGTTCCTAGAAACAGTGCATTTTTCTGCGAATTGAAAATAGGGCACTTGTTCTTTGATGCATATTTTTCTGTTATTCGTTTTTGTCGGTGACATGGCAAAGGAAATCCCGTAATAGTTACTGCATTTTACTCAATGTTTTACAAAGCAAAAATATATACATAGAGGATTTGCCTATTTTGCAAATAGCTTATGTTATCATTTAAAAAACTTGATTGATAGCGAACACATCTTGATTTCCGAGGTACGTTTTTTTCTTAGACTTTATATTTCTTATACTGAGTTACATAATATCTTTGATATTAATAAGAGTGTTGTTATTATTAATATTATAATAAAAGATTCAAGTCATTTTCCTGTAAGAATAATAATGATAGGTATGTAGGGACGCGTCATCCCAGCGCTTATCTACTTGACCCAAATCAATTTTTACAACAGAAAAGTAACATAAAACGTAAACCGAGGTCCCTTCATGATTGTTCAATTCATTCGTCCTTTCCCCAGAGATCCCAGCACTCAGGAACATTAGGTTTATCTATCTTGGATTTCCTTTTTAAAGGATTTGCAGTCATTACAGTCAGGACGTTAAGTGGTTTGGAGGTAATCACTTTATTGGAATGTTTGAGAGGAGATTGGGAGTAATTGATGAGTAATGACAGGTATTCAAAGTAGAATACAATAGAGCTGGTTTATTCGAGGCAATTTATTTTAAAGAGCCTATACCGGGGGAGCATTTGAAATGTGGTGCTGGAGGCGTATGGAAGACATTAGTTGGAGAGACAAGATAACGAATGAGGAGGTGCTAAGAAGAGTGAATGAAAGGAGAGCTATCCTGAACACCATCGATAATAGACGCGGAAAAATGATTGGACACTTAATACGACACGACCACTTCTTTAAAACTATCCTGGAGGGGCGGATAGGACACAAGCGGGGACGAGGAAAACCCAGACGCAGCTTTTTGGAGCAAGTGAAAGAAAAAGTGGGGGTCGTGTCGTACCAAAAAGTCAAAGAGCTGGCGCAGGATAGGGAAAGCTGGAAGATACTCCACCGACAAGAGAATACCTCTTAAGTTAATGATGATGATGATGATACCGGGTGTATCAAGCAGAGGATTGCAATGGCTAAAAAAGCATTCAATAGCAAAAAAACACCTGCTCAAAGCACACATCTGGAAGAATGTCAAAAAACGCTTAGTTAAGGTGTATATCTGGAGCATCGCTTTATATGCGTGCGAGACGTGGACGCAAACACAACGGGACAGAGAGCGATTGGAGGCCTTTGAAATGTGGTGTTGGCGGAGGATGCTAAGGATTAGCTGGACAGAAAGGAAGACGAACGAAGAGGTCCTGAGCATGGCAGGAGAGAAGAGATGCCTGTTAGACACAATAGCTAACAGAAGGGGCAAGATGGTTGGCCACTTGATACGGCACGACAGATTCTTTTTAAACATCCTGGAGGGCAAGATTGAGGGGAAAAGACGCAGAGGAAGGCCCAGGCTCACATATCTCAGCCAAATAAAAGAAAAAGTTTCTGTCGTGTCGTACGAAGGAATTAAAGGGCTGGCCCAGCAAAACGATGAGTGGCGATTACTCCACCGACAAGAGCATAGCTCTTAAATACTGATGATGATACCGGGTGTGGCCTGTAATACGAGCACAACATTTAATGTAGGCTGTACTCCTCATACTGACCAACATTTGTTCAGCAACTTTTAAAAATAACTTGTGGTTTGATTTTTATTACACTTTAAATTTTATTCTAAGACGCAATATATTGCGAATTTTGTTATGTTTAAGGCATGACAAGCAACGTCAATCACAAATGATAAGGCATGGCGATGGCGTCCATTGAAGATAATATTTATTTTGTATGAAAAATAAGAAGTCTAAATACTTCGTAATATTTAAAAGTTGTTGAACAAAAGTGTCACCGTTTGAGGAGTACAATCTATGTTTTAATTATTTGTTTGTGTTACAGGCCACACCCTGTATAGTGTCCCACTGCTGGGCAAAGGCCTCCCCCCTAGACTTCCAATCTTCCCGATTAACTGCAGTATCCGTCCAGTTGATGAGAAATGCGTCCAAGTAAAATGAGGCAAATTAAAAGAAGAAAACAACACGAAACACAACTTAACGTATAAGCCACGAAATGGTCCCGATTATGGTAACATTCCATTTCTAACCGCAGCTGCACTACCGGTACTGAACGCGTCGCTGTCATTGTCAATTTCCATAGTAAAATTGACAGTAGTGCAGCTGTCGTTGGAAATGGACTGTTATCCTAGCATGATGCTAGCCTGGCTTGGCTAGCGCTGGACTTCAGTTTCCTACTTAGTGTGCAGCATGAATTACACATCCAAATAAGAATTACTTGGAATCGTTGATGTCAACCAATAAAATATAATAATTTCGAATAATAGTCGGTCAAGAGCTCTAAAATGACCTCAGGTGTATTATTCGACTAACTCAACTGTTCGGATATGATGGTCGTTATCAATTCAATGATCATTGTTTTAGTTAAGATTATTTATGCATTATTGTTTTGTGTTTCTGAAATTAGAATGTGACGATCTTTTCGTGAATGACGCGTATTTTGACTAGAGATGCACCGGATATCCGGTTACTATCCGGTATCCGGCCTATCCGGCCACTATTTTACTATCCGGCCGGATACCGGATAGTGACCTTCTATCCGGCCGGATACCGGATAGTAACATTGCTTGATTTCGGAGTAAACAAATTGGATTTAAGAAACAGACACGGTCATAATCGTACTTGTTTATTATTTTAAAACAATTTAATCATTCCACTGACTTGCACGCGCACTCATTTCGAACCTAGAAATGAGTCCGCGCGAAAGTTTACTAGGAAACAGGTCAAACCTGCAGAATGCGCACCTGAAAACCCGAAATGTAGGTATAGTTCCGCCGGCGGAATATCCGGCGGCCGGATACCGGATATTCGGCCTATGTCCAGGCCGGATATCCGGTATCCGGTATCCGGCCAAACAACTATTCGTTGCATCTCTAATTTTGACATGTAAAATATAATGATAAAATTGATAATATTCAATAAGAAATAAATGAACTATAGCTGTAGCTATTTATCTACGAACAATGGAAAATTCTAGTAAAAAGTGAAAACGGTTTAAATGTTTCAGGAATTTTCTGTCCACCCGTTTCTAGTTCACTATCACAGTAAACTAAATCAGAGCAAGGCAAGTTATCCGCACAATTTAATAAATAAAGCGAAAGACTTGAAACGGACTGAAAATTAAATAATCTCCGCAACTCGAGGAAAATGTCGCAAAAATTTCATTTTTATGTGTAAAAATAAAATCTCCCGTAAAAGATGTATTAAATTTCTTCATTTAAATAAATTATTTTTAAAAGTATACAAAAGTGTTTGAATACTAATTGGTAAAAGTAAAAGACGTTGCAAAAATAGTTCGTCTCAAAAGACTTGCGGGAAATTAAGACGCATTTGCAAAGGAAAAATGTCTATGTTGCATTAAAATAATTAAGCTTCTTTTTTAAATATGAAAATAATTAGTAACGATAGGTTTTTATTTAATGCGAAATGTTTATTTTCTAAATTTACCTTGATTGTGACGAAATATATAACCATTGTGTACAATAAAGTAGTAGTAATAAAGGTAAAGTAAAAACGCTAATAGGAAGTAACTTGGCATATCTATCATTTTAGCGGTAAAGTACTAACAAAAGAACTAAAAAAATAAACTAAACTAAATAACTAAAATGAACCACAAATGTCAAAAGTAGGTTTAAAGATAGTTACGCAAATGTCCTTCAATTATTCAGACTTACATTTTACTTTAAGATTTTAATAAAACGAATTGGATTCGTTGTTAGCTCCCGACGGATTTGTTTGATCTGAGTTGACGGTAATATTACTCAAGTTAAAAGCATTTGTTCAGGAATCAAATTAATATTTTGCTCTAAAATATTTTGAAAAACATAAACTTGAGAATGCTGTTGTCTGTCTGTCCACACATTAGGTAGGTACGAAAGTTTTTTTAAAAACCATGTATGAGCATAACCTTATAAATATAAAACAACATTGGCATAAATAACATTCCCATATTTTTACAAGCAAACATTGTTAGGTTTCGTTAAATTTCGTTCCGCCACGTTTTACTGCACGATAAAATTCAATGGGCGCTCTGAAATATTTTAAATTTCCCAGTTACTACCCTATTGCATCTTCCGTGAAATATTTTAAATTTTGCAGTTACATCCTTTTGCATCTTAACGGTCGGTTTATGCGCGATTCAGTGATATGAGAGTCAAAAGGCATACTATTGCATGAAATTTTGATAAAGACACATTGCTAGGAAATGTTATAAAAATATGCATTTTGTTTCTTTACATAGTGTATGATTTACATACATATATACACATACGTAATAAAATATGTGGAAATTATTACTATCCGCAATTTTACCGATATTTTATTAATGACAGAGGGAACTAGACTAAACGAGTCCATATTTGCAAGGGCGGACTCCAATCAAAACCTTAAAGGGGCCCACCGATTGCCAGTTCGCCCGACGATATCAGCCTGTCAGTTGTTAGGAGCTGTCACCTTTTGCCTTTCACTGACAGGCCGATATCGTCCAGCGACTGTTGATCTAAGGGCCCCTTTAAATAGTCAAGTTCATTAGATACAAAAAAACAATGTCTAATTTTAATTAATGTTCAGTTATACAGGATGGCTAAAAAATAACTACATTCCCATTATATTTTACTGGCTTTACGCCCATTCTTAAAATCGAATAGCTACCTAAACATCCTAAACGTACAAACCAGACTTTAAATATATATTTACTTGTACTACGTAATTACCAAACACCACATTTAATTGTGTCCCCAGGGCCGAAAAACCCTGCAAACAGCGAAATAACTATCATTTGACAGTGATAAATGTCTTCAGACTTACTGCATTTTGCGCTGCCATCTCGGGGGGACCTTCGAATGTGATAGCGTATACGGAGATCTTACGTAAGGTTACTTAGATGTAAACACGTGTGGAAAAAAACTCATTTTGAGTAAATATTTTTCCAATTTAGTATACCGGGTGTGGCCTGTAATACGAGCAAATAATTTAAACATAGATTGTACTCCTCAAACGGTGACACTTTTGTTCAACAACTTTAAAAATTATGAAGTATTTAGACTCCCTATTTTTTATACAAAATATATATTATCTTCAATGGACGCCATCGCCACGCCATATCATTGTGATTGAAGTTGCTTGTCACGCCTTATACATAACAAAATTCGCGATACATTGCGTCTTAGAATAAACTTTAAAGTGTATTAAAAATCAAACCACAAGTTATTTTTACAAGTCGCTGAACAAATGTAGGTCAGTATAAGGAGTACAGCCTACAGCTAAATTTTTTGCTCATATTACAGGCCACACCCGGTATATGTTTATTTGATGGTAAGCAATTACTGTCACCCATGGAAACCCGCAAAACCAGAGGGATTGTAAATGTAATTGCGTACTTTCTTTTCGTCCAATAAAGTGTTACTGAATTGCTTGTCATCGGGCAATTTGTCTGCTCGTTTGCCTCCTATATAATAAATAAAACCGGGCAAGTGCGAGTTTGACTCGCGCACGAAGGGTTCCGTACCATAATGCAAAAAAAAACAAAAAAAAAACGGTCACCCATCCAAGTACTGACCACTCCCGACATTGCTTAACTTTGGTCAAAAATCACGTTTGTTGTATGGGAGCCCCACTTAAATCTTTATTTTATTCTGTTTTTAGTATTTGTTGTTATAGCGGCAACAGAAATACATCATCTGTGAAAATTTCAACTGTCTAGCTATCACGGTTCGTGAGATACAGCCTGGTGACAGACGGACGGACGGACGGACGGACGGACGGACGGACGGACTGACGGACGGACGGACAGCGAAGTCTCAGTAATAGGTTCCCGTTTTACCCTTTGGGTACGGAACCCTAAAAACCGGCCAAGTGCGAGTCGGCCTCGCGCAAAAAGGGTTCCATAACATTACGCAAAAAACGGCAAAAAAATCACGTTTGTTGTATGGGATTACCAACTGCAATATTTATTTTATTCTGTTTTTAGTATTAGTTGTTATAGCGGAAACAGAATAAAATAAATATTGCAGTTGGTAATCCCATACAACAAACGTGATTTTTTTGACGAAGGGTTCCGTACCATAATGCAAAAAAAAAACAAAAAAAAAACGGTCACCCATCCAAGTACTGACCACTCCCGACATTGCTTAACTTTGGTCAAAAATCACGTTTGTTGTATGGGAGCCCCACTTAAATCTTTATTTTATTCTGTTTTTAGTATTTGTTGTTATAGCGGCAACAGAAATACATCACATGTGAAACTTTCAACTGTCGCATCACGGTTCGTGAGATACAGCTAGCAATGTACAAATTGCAGAACATTCCCAAAAAGCGGAAACGTTCATATTCGTTCTCGAGAATGTTCACAGAACATTCTGCAACATGGAAATTTATTGTACCGCCATCTTGCATTTTTTTCAAAAAAAATTTTTTGTCATATTAATCTAGAGGTTTCTATCTCCCGCCATGCTAAATCTCAGCGCGCTCGGACCAACTTGAAAAAATTAAAAAAAAAGTCGGTCATTTTGATTTTTTTTAATGCAGTTTGTTTTGTCTCGGGGCCCTCTATGACATTTGGTCGAGCACCCCCCACCTATCACGCATCGTTTAAAAGTTGCCATACAAAATAAAAGTGGCCAGTTTTCCCGCAATTGTAGCATTTTTCCGAAAAAAAATTTTCATACGTATCTAGGGGACCCCGAGATTCCGTGACCGAAATTTCAGCGCGCTAGGACAAATTTGAAAAAAATCAAAAAAAGTTGGCCATATTGAAAAAAACATGGCCACGTCAAAAACTGCCAGGGTCCCTCTATGACATTTGGTCGAGCACCCCCCACCTAGGTCTGACCGTTTGGCCGGGCCGTCATACATTTTTCTGACCGGAAGCGGTAGACCAAAAGTCGGAATTTTCTGGGGGTAATGATACAACACCTAAACTATCGTGAATATTCATGGTATAAACTACAATAAATAAATAAATTCTCGTTCTCGAAAAAATTCTCAGAAGTTACCGAGAAATTCTCATGTGGAAAGTTTCGCAACTTTGGAAAGTTCTCGTGCGTGCATTTCTAGATACAACCTGGTGACTAGACGTCCCGGGTCCTGTTTTTACCCTTTGAGTACGGAAACCTAAAAAGTAGGTAAGTACCTACCCTTTCTACTACATCATTTTTGCTCCATTTATGTAACATATTAATCATTAAAGTGTTTAACGTACAGTCATATAACAAAAACACATATTTCATATACCTGTAAATGTTTCACAAAGTTAAGGGACCGTTACAATTTGGATTTGAGTTTTGATTTATTTGAATACATGTGAAGTTTCAGCTGAATCCGGACCATTTCATGTTATACTTTCAGTTTGAGTTGTGGGATATGAAAGTTCTGTATTTGAATGTACAGTCAACGGCAAAAGTTGCTAAGCGAGCGAGGTGTTCAAAATTATATATACCTTGACATGCAACTTTATTGTTAAAAGAATGAGTCTTAGATTTTAGTTTTACTCTTCTATTAGAATCTCTTTCAATCTTCAATCTCTCAATTCAATTTTTCAATTTTAATTTTAATTTTTTTATTTCTTTTTTCAATTTTTTTTTCTTGATATCAATGATCTCGTGATTCCGAGTAAAAATGTACTAATAAAAAAGTGTAAGTGTAAAAATACGCATTTTGAGACAGTGAATAAAAATAAAATTATGATTAGCATTAATTTTGACTTAGACCAAGATAAGTCTGCCACGATTTTTATAGCACTCACAGTGCAAGTGTTATATATAAGTCATATTTTCATAAAAGTTTGACGCTTAAAACAACACTCACACTTGTAAAATCGTTGCAGACTCATCTTGGGCTAACTCACCATTTTTGGTTTTTTCAGCCAAAAAACGAACTTATCATTCTTATTGTTAAGTCTAGTAAATCCGATAGGCATTCCGTTACGCTCCGAAAAAGAAACAAAAGAGTATCCTTGGTTAAAAATCGGCATGTGATATCCGAACGTATGTCTAAAATGGCGGACGGAGCGGAGACAAATCGAGATTGTGAATAAACAGAGAGTGATGGAGCTGGTAGGCTAAGAGCTCGCCCCAGAAAATCTGCCCGATTCGTCAAATATTAAAACTAGATACGATATAGATTAGATGTCAGAGTCAAAAGTGACGTTCCTTCAAACAAAAGCGCCACTTTTGTCAATGGCATATCTAATCTATATCGTATCTAGTCGTAATTATTTGAAGTATCTTAAAGTTCGAATCGGGCCGAATGGCATTTATATTACAACCCTTGTACAAATTTTGTACAATACAAATTTGTTTTAAACAATACAAGTCCTCTTTATTGCACAACTTCAAAATAAATTTAAAAGTAAATACACATAATTAATAAAATTAAGACAGAGGCGGCATTATCACTATAGAGCGATCTCTTTCAGACACCCAGCAATTCAACTAATTAGGAGGTGCAAACAGCTAAAATGTATATTAAATAGAAGTAAAGACAATATCTTATTGCCGTGTTGTACACATATTTTTTCAATGATTAGTTTTGTCTATTATTAGTGTTGTATTTATATTTTTTTAGATAAAGTTTATTTTTATTTTATTTAAACATGGCGTAACCATGGTGGATGGAAGTCCGAGGTTTGCAGCTCACAGAGCCAACTTATTATGGCAAACGAACTGTCAAGTTTTTTGCTCTGGAAATCATGAATTATTTTACGAGGCTAGCTCGCTGCCTATGATGGATCTGCGTTGTTTCGTTTTGAAGTTTCCTTTGTTGTTCTGGGACTAAAAAGGTTAATGATGTTTTGGAGTACTAGTTGCGAGTTTGACGTTTTTGCTAAGAGGTAACATTTATGGTGGTAAATTTATAGTATTTTATTAGTTTTTATTTTTAATAATTTAGATTTTTTTTTAAATAAATGACATTGATGACGGGCCTTTGCCCATGATGTCCATGAGTATATGATTGCATCTTAAATATAGGTTTTCCTCATAATATTTTACATAAGTGACTTACACATTGACGATCTTTGACTATGAAGTTAACTTACCTGTAACAAAACAAAAACATGAATTAGTATACCTACACTATTAATTAATTACGCGTACAATATTCTGTGCCTATTTCAAAAATATAGTAAATATGTGTACTAAGTCACCTGGTCAAATACCTATACACAAGGCACATAAAAATATGTGACGTCCGTCGGGTAAAGGTACCTTATGGCGGTTGGCGCTTACGCTATTATTAACGCCGCTCTAATATTATTCAGGCACTATACGACGTAAGCGCCAGCCGCCATAAGGTACCTTTTGCCGTGGAACTTCACATATTATACCAATTATTTGTATAAATTATGTCTAAGTTTAACAATTTAGCTTAATATTTATCTATTGTGCTTAATCTCTCTGGTTTAGCCCATTGGTTAAATGCTAAAGAATGCATTAAGCCATTTAGTTCGCCAATAGTACCACTAGTTTTATGCAATAAATAAATAAAAAACCAACACTTCCCAAATATACAAACACACCGAAAAACTCACACTATAAACGTAAATTTCAACATTACTCTCGTCTCTCACAGATGTCGCTAGTAAAGAATGTACAAACTAAGCAGTTCAGTTCCTTCGTGAATCTTTGGGGAAATCTGCACGGGCATGTTAATAGTACGTACGAGTATTATAGTCGGATAACTAAAGTAGGTTTTTGCGGACTTCGCGACATTAAAACAATATGGATGTTTTAGAATGGAACATTTTCGCAGAGTCACAAATAACTAAATATTAACATTATTTTAAGATTTAACACCGCAAGAGTAACTAGATAGTTTGCTTGACAAGACTTCTACATACACGAGTAGGACGGAATGCCTATTAGACAAAATATGTGTTGGACTAAATCCATCTTGGACGAAATGGTGTTGGACGAAATACGTGTTGGCGTAATACGAGTTGGACGAAATGCTGTTGGCCCAAATACGTGTTGGCCGAAATGCAAATTGAAAAATCATTTGGACGAACTGCGTATTGGACGTACAGCTAACAAATTATATGGGTATGTATTTATCTATACGTATGTATATCGTCGCCTAGTACCCATAGTACAAGCTTTGCTTGGTTTGGGGCTAGGTCGATCTGTGTAATGGCTCCTCTACACGATGGGCCAACGCCGGCCACTCCAAGGGACGCAGCCATGCGGTAGAATGAGATAGCAATATCACTTGCTCCCTCTAACGCATAAATGCGTCCCTTGGAGCGGCCGGCGTTGGCCCAATCGTGTAGAGAAGCCATAAGATTGTCCCTGCATATTTGTTTATTTATTAAAAATAATTATAATACTATAAAGTAAAGTGTAAGTATTTAAATTGTGTATTACTTGATATTTGTATAATTATAATCAATTGATATTTTCCCTACTTGACGATCATAATATAAATTCGTTTAGATTAGTGTAAAATAACTTATACTTATTGTAATTTCATATTATGAAATAAATAAATCTAAATCTATCTGGTTATATGATAATATTAAGTACGATACAAAATCGAATCGTATATTCGTCACATCAATCCAACGTTAAAATATAAACTCGATATAATCAAAGCGATATTTTGTTAAATTCTCAACTTGTTGACAGATTTCAGATACCGAATACCCGGCGGAGCGCATTTTCTAGTAATAAATAGTCTAATTGACGTATCGGGTCTACGGAGATCGGTATTTTCGGTATTTGGGGAAAATACAGCTTATTGGAATACTGGAAATGGGTTTTCAGAGGCTGTAACGTATTTTCATGTGTCGCTCTTAATTATGTAAATATGATATATGTGACGTCCCACGGGTAAAGGTACCTTATGGCGGTTGTCGCTTAGGCTATTAACTATTAACGCCGCTCCAATTTTATTGCGGCCCTATGCGACGCCATAAGGTACCTTTTGCCGTGGAACGTCACATATAATTAATTATTTATAAGACTTAGCATTAAGCATTGTACCTGAATTTAATTTTTTTTTATCAAGAATAGAAATTGAAAATATGGAATTTTAGAAAGATTGGTGATAACGCCGTGTACTAATAAATAATTAACCTTTTAACCGCTGTAGACTCATATATAAGATATACAAAATCGGTTAAGCGATTAAAAGGTTAATAAATAAATATATTTAATAAATAATGGCGTAAGTAATAGCTCTGTACCCTTTTTATACGGAACATGTGACATGTAGGTATGTCAATTCGGTGGCTAATTAAATTAATATGATTAATACATTAATCCGAGCGTATTATCTAATAACGTAGGTAATCAGTTGTAACATCAGTACTCTGTGTAGGTACCTATCGTATGTAAAGACGCTATTCATTCAACAAAATTCGCTACTTTGATATATGTATATTATGTATATTTCGGTACTATTTTGCAAGAATGATTAAATGTTATTGTTACCTGTATAATATCAACTGACTATAATTCTTTTGATTTTTTTTCAATGTATGTCTGTCTCTGTGTAGGTATGTACAACAGTGGTACCACCTAACAGCAACGTATTAATTATATCAGTCATTTTGGCAGATAAATTAATTTTATATTGCTATAAACAAATACGGTCATATTTCAACACTCCGTCCTGTTTTCATTTATTTTAATAGAAGAATATTTATTTGTAACCCCTGTATATTACATAAGGTAAACGTACTAGTGCTCGACATGCTAATGCCCAATAATAGATCTTACTGTCACCTCTATTGACAGTGACTTAAGTTTCAAAATTGCATGTACTGGGACCGCGTCGAGCACCAGTACGAGTACGTTTACCTTACTTATTACAATTGTCATACTCATAACACATGCACTTGACATCCAGTTTCCCCGATCCCCCACTAGATGCCGCTGACACTCGCCACGTTTATTCCAGATCTTCAGGGAAATTTCCCGCTGTCTTAATGTCTTCCTTTACTGCGCAGTATAACGTGGGGCCTATTCTGTTTCTTCAATTTGATACGGTTTATATCTTTGTTTTGATACGCAATATGAAATACACAGTATAACAATGAAAATCGCTCTCCTCGAATCACAGACAAAACATCCTCCAGGCTGAGCATAGTCGCGCTACCCCCTCTGCCACGCATACGGTAATTTTACTCCATGTTCGAGTCAAAAGTGTCTTTGTGTGACATCCGTGTCTTTGAACGGACCAATCACTGCACGGGACTTTTCTCACCTCGTCCCGCGCACCCCCGCATTTTTGGCATCATCGGTTGCATAAAATAATTGCTCTAAACTCGGTCTCGAGGATTCCTAGTCTATGGCTAGAATAAGCACCAAACTGTGATGTTTATAGCGTATGGTTGGATGTATGTGAGGTTCGGAATGCTTGAGGTTCTGCAAGACGATAAATGAACGGCCTTCTTTTGTGATAAGTAGGTATATTACTTTTGACATGTGTATTATGAGTATGAAATAATATATTTGTTTAACAGTGCTTTGGAATACCTACTGTTATGAATATGTTAATTCATTAAATTTCGCAGCTTAAGGAGGACCAACTCATAAACGGAATCGCCACGTATTGGTGCGTGTGAGACGCCTGATGCCACAACTCGAGGTCGTATCAAAATGAGAAAACTATATCAAATTGTAAAACCAAAATCGGCCCCCAGGAATACAGTATGTGTTAACTGTCTTTTACTGAACAGTTTACAACATCTAACTTTCTTAAGGTTGTTGGAACGTAAAATTCACGCAAACGAAAACATGGGGAAATACAGATGTTTTTAGTTCAGCATTTGTTTTAAAATGGTATTAGTTTTTGTGTATACTAGCTTTTACTATAGAAAACATTCTGCACATGCATCTATTGTGAAGATCCTAAAGTGCGTCAGATATTTTTGAACAGCTCGGCCGCTCCGATATATCGGATGGCTGCAAGCAAAAGATTACTTAACTTTTCTTTACTTTACCTACATAATATGTTATACAATTAAAATACCCTGCTCAATGAAATTATTTCCAAAACCTGCATCATTATGTGACGTTCCATGGAAAAAGGTATCTTATAGCGGCTGGCACTTACGTCGCATAGCTCCGCAATAATATTGGAGCGGCGTTAATAATAGTGTAAGCGCCAACCGCCATAAGGTACCTTTACCCGTGCGACGTCACATATAATTCATTTATTACCCTGCGTACCGTTTGTGTAGATACATATTTAATGACATTAAAAATGAGTACTTATATTTTTTTTATATATAACCTATGTTAAACAACAAAATTAAAATACCCTGTTCAATGAAATTCCTTCCAAACCTGCATCAAGTATAATTCATGTATTTACTCTTTGTATGTGCAGCCGCTCAACCATGCTCGCAAACGGTTGCGTCCTTTTTGCGTTCATTTTGTTTCGTCTGTTTTGGAGCGACTATTGATAGTTTTTGAGTTTAGCTTCATCGGATGCAGTTTTTATTAAATTTTCCTTTGCTGTTGCAATCTCTGTAATTTTTAAATAGGCTTTTATTTTAACTCTACCTGTATGTCTATCTAGACTTTTATTCTTCTTCTGCCTGCCCGTGTCCCACGTTATGTGGGAGCGGCATAACATGTTTTTCTCTTCCATTCTCCTCTATGTTGCGTTACCTCAGACACTAGTTTTTACGAAAGCGATTGTCATCTGACCTTTCAACTCAAAGGGTAAACTAGGCCTTATTGGGATTAGTCCGGTTTCCTCACGATGTTTTCCTTCACCGAAAAGCGACTGGTAGATATCAAATGATATTTCGTACATCATCATTGGCCACAGCATCTTTGCAGATGATAGTTGCAGCGACTGAAGAAATTATTTTGAGGAGGTGGTCTACAGCCTACAAATACATAAGTACATAAGTATTTCGTACATAAGTTCCGAAAAACTCATTGGTTCGAGCCGGGGTTTGAAACATGGCTGAGGATTGAAAAATCTATTATACAGGGTGTGACGATACAACGCGTCGCTTCTTCCAAGTACTTTATAGGTCAACGAAACCCATCTCAATTAAAGCTATCCCACACTGAATGAACTATTGTACTAGGCTATCATTACAACTGCTTACCGAGCATTATGCTTCAAGCAAACAAGTAATCATCAACAACAGACGGGGAAAAATGATTGGACATTTGTTACGGCACGACAACTTCTTTAAAACCATCATAGAAGGCAAGATAGAAGGAAAGAGAGGCAGGGGCAGACCAAGACGTAGCTATATAGACCAAATAAAAGAAATAGCTGGTGTCGTGTAGTATCAAGAGGTCAAAGCTATGGCTTATGAGAAGGAGAAATGGAAAATACTCCACCGACAAGAGGATACCTCTTAAATTGAAGAAGAAGAGAAGAAACAAGTAATAAAATGTGAGCATTAAATTCGGACTAAATTAACGATTTTTTAATAACGATTTCTTTAATCTTTATTATAGCGCATAACGTTGTTAATTATACCTAATGGGTGTTTAAAATTAGATCTCAATTTGATTTTGTTTTGACATTTCTCGCAAACATAAGTTTCATCTACGCTTTTTTGTAGAACCTATGGACCATTATACCTACACATAATTAGGATTTTATTTTCCTATATTTCATCTTAAAAAAAAATCTCAAAGTTTCACGACAATTTTTTCCCGACATAATTTAGAGACTGATAACACACTGCTCTAAAAACCGTTAAAGGAACTTAAGATTAAGAAACTCAGCTTATCTCCAAGCTGAAAAATGATTTTCTGGAATTCGAAAAAGGATTTTCTCAAAATGGAATGACGAATTTTGCGCAGCCAAACTCACCGGCAATGAACCTTTTTTTTTGACAAAAAGTTTGCAACAAGAGCTCAAACATAACTGGTTTTGCAGAAACATTACAATTAAGCTAAAAGCAGTAGACAATATCCCTGCACTTAGTTCCCATGGCCCGTTACCCATTGTGTCCCATAACTGTGCCTTTTTCACACCACCATAATAATGGCACGTGTCAAACACCTTAACTTAATGACATAAGAATTACTTTTGAATGACAAGTGTAATATGAATGTAGTTTGACAAACGTAGGTAATTCTATAGAGATGATAACTTGATTGAGTTTTGAGCATTCATCATCATCATCATCTCAGCCATAAGACGTCCACGGCTTCATAGGCCTCCCCCTTATGAGGGGTGAATGCCATAATCGCCACGCTTGGCAGGCGGGTTGGCGATCGCAGTCAAGTACACCGAATTGGAGGGACGCTGCTGCCCGTCCACCGGTGGTCTTGGACGTAGTTTAAGGACATACCCGAGTCCGGGGGAGTTTTGAGCATTGCGTATTGATATTACAGGTAGAGCCTCTGTAATCCGGACGCTCGCTAATTGGGTGATACCTGTAATCCGGACGGCTTGGACGAGCGCACTGCTTTAAATGTGAATGTTGTACAAAACGATTTAACTAGGTATGTAATTAATTTAAAAACAAATTTCAAAAAAACAGTAATAGATCCTGGCCTTCCGCAAAAAGGTAACCGTACTAGATCCATTCTAGATACGTTATAGTTTAGATATCAATTAGTTCTCTTTTGCAGCGCAATTCGGGCAACCAATGTCACTTTTACGTTAGATAGAGTAAGATATATATTAGATGTGAATTAGATCTCTAAGTTCAAGAGTATCCCCAGAGTCGCGCAAATGTCAAATTTGACAGGTTAGATCTTAAACATATCGATATCGTATCTTAGTGATGTCTAAAAGATGTCTAATAGATGTCTAATTCATAATCCGAATCGGGCCCAAGAGATGAAAAGGAAACACTTAAAAAAAGCAAAGAAGGATTCTCTGCAAATAGTAAAATAAACACAATATTCCTTATTAAAACTGAACAGAACACGGCTATGAAAATACTATAAAAAGGCGTGTTTAAACCTAACATACTCGTAAAGTACGACATACGGAGTTACGATCAAAATGGAGTTTTAACAAACCCGGAGACAAAAAGATGAAGTATCTGAGTTTAAACCAACAGCGGGCTATTTTGCTGAAGTTTCCACGATAAAGACGGGTTTAGTGATGTGCTGTTTCTATTCTAACGGGTAATATTAGTGTCGCTTAACTCCAAACTCGGGTAAATCCATTAAACCCTCTGAGCAAATATCTACCTTATTACCTTTTCCTAATACCAAAATCGCATAATCTGACAGATGTATTACCAGGCGTGGCTCACTCCGCGATTTCGTCGCTTTGCTAAGTTCGTTATTTAACCGATGATTTTCATGCAAGTACTGCAAATACAATAAGCAGGGCAGTACAGGTAGCTAAAAGTACATCCGTTCCACACCCATTTAGGTGGCTAGCCATAAGCCGCGCGTGGCGCTGTCGCCACCTAGCGGCCATATCTGTCCTGATCGTAACAGACGCGTTCTGTTAGAGTGAGTCTTCTGTACCTAGTACTATTATTTATTCTGTGGTATTACTCGAGTTAGAAGTTATTTAAGCGACTTCATTACCCTAGGAGGCAATACTCGCAATACGATCGCCTGATCAATTATCGTCGTCGTCTATAGAAACCAGTAACACAAGAGACGCTGCAAAATTAATGCGTGTATCTATGTGTGTGTGTTTTGTGTGTATGTGAATGTGTATCTAGTCGTAATGTGTGAGCGTGAATCTGCGTGAAAGGCCTGAATACTTTTTACAGTATTATTATTTTCGACACCAACATATAAAGTTCCAAAATTATTTCTCAGCTCTACCACCTTTGAAACGAAAAATATTTCAAATTTCAAATTTAATATTCTTTATGTATATTTTTTCTTTTCATATTTAGTTTTAATATAGTTTTATTAAATATTAATTAAATTTTTAAGTAGACTGTTGTATTTGTTGTTAATTGACTTTTTTTTCGTGTTGTTATAGGTAAAAGTTGTCTTAATTAAAGCACTTTCCCAATTAATAATTGACTGTCATATTTTGACCTTCTTGTTAGCTTTGAGCTTAATTTTAAGATTTAATTTATGTATAAATTTATCTGAACAGCCAAAAATAGTACCTACATTTCATGGCAAGTGCGAAAAATGTGTCATTCTCATTACTACGAGTCCCGTGCATTTCGTATACTTGTACACACATACATACATTAGCGATCGAGACACACGGAAGAATATCAAAATATAAGTTTGTAATGTGTTTTACAAATGTAAATTAAATAAATGTATATATTTGACAAAAAATCAGTCCCTAAATTTTCGGCACTTAATTTTCTATTATCGACAACGGCATCGATCCCATCACTAAACTTCCCCACGTCGCCACTATTCACTGGGATCGTTCTGAAATAGTCCGTGTTCTCTAGGGATTGGCTGTTTAAGGCTTTGTCGATAGTTTTTATAGGACTTGTCATTGAGCTCTGTTTGCTTTGCGAAGGCTTTCATTTGACCGTATTTGTTTAACGCGTTGCAATCCTCTTTTATATACTTAAGAGAAAAGATACGAGGAGGATACAATAATTTTCTATTTACGTACAGTCTGACCGGCTACCGCGAAAACCGAAATTCACAAATTGCGGGGATCTTTCTCTTTTACTCCAATGAAGGCGTAATTAGAGTGACAGAGAAAAATCCCCGCAATTTGCGAACTTCGATTTTCGCAGTTATAGCCCAGGCGTGGCTCACTCCGCGATTTCGTCGATTTGCTACAGGTAGCTAAAAGGTACATCCGTTCTACCCCAATTTTGGGGTTTGCCATAAGCCGCGCGTGGCGCTGTCGCCACCTAGCGGCCATATCTGTCCTGATCGTAACAGACGCGTTTTGTTAGAGAGTGAGTCTTCTGTACCTAGTACTATTATTTATTCTCTGGTAAAGTAAGCTGCATAGAAACTGACCCCTAACTAGTTATGGTATTATCAAGTTACCAACCTAACACTGGTAACCATGGTAACTCCAGGTTTAACGGGTTAATCCCGGGTTAGTGGAATGGTGCAAGTGGCACTTAAGGGGGTTATAAGTACTGTATTTTTTTTACTAATTCTCGATATCTCATACAATTTTTCACTGGTTACATTTACCTATTTCACTCGAAGCGCTCCGATTTGGCCCGTTTATAAATTCGTTGAATATTTTTGCAGTTTCTGCCCATTTCGTACGGCGGAACAATCGAAGCGACTTTTCATACATATTTTAGTTTGCTTCAGTTAACTTTGATGCCAAAAAGTTGGGCCGACAGTCTGTCATAGACATAAATATTTAGCATTATACTTACCTTGATTTAGTGAAATAATGTAAAAAGTACAAAAAAACGGATAAGTGCGAGTCGGACTCGCGCACTAAGGGTTGCGGACCATTACGCAAAAAAACGGCAAAAAATCACGTTTATTTTATGGGAACCCCGCATAAATATTTATTATATTCTGTTTTTCGTATTTGTAGTTATACATCATGTGTGAAAATTTCAATTGTGTATCTGTCACGGTTCATGAGGTTCATGAGATACAGCTAGGTGACAGACAGACGGACAGCAGAGTCTTAAGCCGACCACTGACTAACAGTCCGCCGGACGATATCGGCCGGTCGGTTGTTCGAAACTGTCAAATTTTTGTTCTAACTGACAGGCCGATATCGCCCGGCGGCCTGTTAGTCAGTGGTCGGCTTTAGGGTCCTGATTTAACACTTCGGGTACGGAACCCTAAAAGTGTCTCTAACTCATTTCGCACGATTTCCTACTTGATACTTATTCAAATAAATAAATAATGCTAACCGCTAAAAAGCACTTAAAACTAAATATTACTAAAAACTAATAAAGATAAAACATGAGCACGTAGGTGTTTTCAAATTTCCATCTAAAAGTTATATTTGTTTTAGCTTTTGCTCTAACAATTTGTATCATAAATTAAACTACAGTAACTCGTGTCTAGATATTCCATTGTTTAGACAAAGTTTTTTTAATTCACTAGCGACCTGCCCTGGCTTCGCACGGGTTAACAAATTATATACACAACACACAATAACACAACACAACACAAGCCTTCTTGAGCTTACTGTGTGGCTGAATTTGTGTAAGAAATGTCCTATAATTTTTATTTATTTATTTATATACCTAAACCTTCCTCAAAAATTCTATTGATACGTGAAAACCTCATGAAAACCCGTTCAGTAATTTTTCAGTTTATCGCGAACATACTTATTATTATTATGAGCCTATATTGTCCCACTGCTGGGCAAAGGGGGAGCCCTCTTATTTCTCCACGTATCCCTATCCCCTAAAGTCTCCCACCAGCCTATCAAACGCGTCAAGCTCCGACGCCATCTCCGACGAGGTCTGCCGTGACGCCTTCAAACTCGTGGTAAGGCTAACTAACTAACTAGAGGTAGAATTTTCATTAGAAGAATTAACAAGGTGTCTAAAAAATAAGAAATCTTCTCCAGGGTTAGACGGAATAACGTATGCTGTGTTATGCAATTTGCCACCACAAGCATTGTTATTTCTACTAAAGCTGTATAACTTAATTTTTGTGTCAGGCGAGGTGCCCAGGCAGTGGAGAGTTATCCAGGTCGTACCTATCCCTAAGTCAAGCCAAGATAACACTTCGAAGCTAAGGCCGATTTCTTTGATGTCCTGTGTATCTAAAATATTCCACACAATGCTTGCGAGACGCCTGGAATGGTTTATAGAACACAACCAGATTCTATCACGAAATACCGCGGGCTTTAGGAAAGGTCTATCCTGTATGGACTGCCTAGCTCGCCTAATATCCCACATACAAGTGGGTTTTGCCAAAAACACTTGCACTCTAGCTTGTTTTTTAGACATCGAAGGTGCATATAACAATGTTTCGGTTTCTAAAGTCGTTGATATTCTAGACACCTTAGGAGTTGGGGGCAATTTTTGTAGATATTTATGGGCCTTCTTGAGCGAAAGGCATCTTCTGCTACGAGACCCTGATGTCGGTTTGTCTATGGTGCGGTGGACAGACAAGGGCCTAGCTCAAGGGGATCCACTCTCCCCTCTTCTATTTAACATTGCTACATACCAGATTTGTAACGACATAGTCAATGTCTCAATTTCCCAATATGCTGATGACTTCGTGCTGTATGTCAGGCAAAAGAATTTACATGACAGTGCCCGCTTAATGCAAGACAGTTTAAACTCAATGTTAAAAATTTTGGACAGTTTAGGACTTGAGGTCTCAGCCAGTAAGTCAAAGTTTTGTATTTTCAGCAAAGGTGATAAAAAACAACAAGTAAACCTATTAATTCGAGGACAACCGCTTTGCTCTGATAAATATATTAAATACTTAGGTGTATTGCTAGACCAACATCTACGATGGGGAGAGCATGTTAACTATGTAGTCGAAAAAACCCAAAAATACCTTAGCATTTTGAAAACTTTAGCTGGCGCGTCTTGGGGAATACATCCTAAGCACCTGCGGAGGTTGTACATCTCCTTGATTAGAAGTAGGCTGGATTACGCGAGTGCACTTTTTCACAATAGCGCCAACAGACATATCTATAAGCTTGAAAAAATTCAAAACCAAGGTCTAAGGGTAATCGGAGGCTTTATCAGGTCTACACCGATTCATGTTATGCAAAGTGAACTATGTCTTGTGCCACTGCATCTCCGTAGATGGTTCCTGGCCACTAGGTTTTGCTTAAAATCACTGACCTGTTCAAATAGCGCCACGGTTGATGAGGTTCTGGAGTTGCGAGCCTCATGCCAAAGAGGGTACTGGACTAAGATAAGGAAAAAGCCTTTGCTAGCTGTCGTAAATGAGGAAACCTCTGAAGAGCATATTCAGTCGTCATTCCCATTACCAATGTTTCAATTAGAAGTTTGGGTGTCAAAAATTGAATTACATGACGTCTTGTACAGCGGTTTAGAATCTGTTGTTGGTGCAAAACACAAACACAACGCCGATGCTCTGCGTATCGATGTGGTTCAAGAACTGAATAGAAAATATATCAATTTCTATAGAATATTTACTGATGCGTCAAAGTGTGATAAAAAAATAGGGGCTGCCTTTTTTGATCCTTTTAGTGCCACAAGAGCACAATATAAAATTTCAACTGGAGTTTCTATAATGACCGCGGAACTCAGTGCGATTTATCAGGCTTTAGTGTTTATTGAAAATCAAAATTATCCCAATGTGGCAATTTTCACAGACAGTAAAAGCTCCATTCAGCATTTGAGCCGATGTGCCTCAGGTGAACGGTGCTTTTCACTGGCATACAAAATCTTAATGCAAATTTTTAAGCTCCGAAATTGCGGAAGGTGTTTAAAAATACAGTGGGTTCCGTCACATATCGGCTTGATAGGAAACGAGGAGGCTGACCGCTTGGCGGCAGCGGCTGCTTCTGAGGGAACTGAAGTCGATGTCGCTCCAGACTTCTCAGAAATAGTCGCAAAGTATAAAAGTAAAATGTATGGTCGCTGGAAGGAGTTCTTTGATGAAAGATCACAAGAGAAAGGAATTTGGTACAAGACCATTCAATGTGAGCCTCCTCGGATACCTTGGTGGGAAGTGGCTGACTTAAACCGGGCGAATATTGTACGTGCCCACAGGCTTCGATCCGGTCACATTCCATTAAATAAGTTTGCTCATCTGATGGGGAAAGCAGATTCGCCCAATAGCGATATCTGCGGCTCCGTCGAAGATGTACAACACTTCTTAATGGAATGTGTCCGGACTCGAGACAAGAGGGCACAATTATTTGAAGCTGGGGGCTATAAAGAAATGGATGTTGGGGTTTTTCAGTCGATTTTGGCGGAACCCCTATCTAAAACTGCAAAATTAGTGTACCATTTTTTTGATAACTAGTATAACATTTATTGAAACTAGATAATGTAATGTGATGTAGGTAATGTAGAGGCCCAACGGAGCCGACATGTCCCGTTTGATAAAGGTTCCCTTTAAAATACGAAGATTAAAAAAAAAAAAAGTAACTAACTAACTATTTTGGCTCAGCGATCCAAAGAGAATCTTGGCCTCCGAAACGAGAGCGTGCCACCTGTCCCGATCCTGCGCAACTTCCTGCCAGTTACTGACGCGAAGCTGAAGCAGATACGCCGCCACACTGTCTTCCCAGCGATACCTGGGCCGACCCACTGGACGGCTACCAGTCGGTCGTCCCAAGAACGCCTTCTTGAACGCCTTCTTTCTTTTGACGCTTTCGTGGTAAGGCTACTATTGTATAATTTCCCATAAACGAAGCTCAACGTATATTGTTATACGGAAAGGTTTCTAGTACCTGAATAAACTATGATATCTATATATTACGGTAAAAGTCATGCAGTTAAAAATACTCCTACATTTCCTTACGGTATTCCCGTGGGTAAGTGACATAAACTGGTTAAAATAATTCCAACCCTACGCAATTCAGAATAAGGTTAAAAATCGAAAAACATTTGAGTACGTCACGACCAAACTTTGTCGCGTAAGCGACGTGAATTCAGTTCTTCTATTCTGGACTCTTTTCGTGAAGATATAAAGTAGATTTTTCTTTGGTAATGTTAGTAAGGTTATTCGGAGGTCAGACGAGGTCCAAGATATATAGAAGGCACAATTGCTTATTGGATCCGGCCTATATTTGAATAAAAGGCTATCGACTATAAAATAGTCTAGCTATTATTGCGAGTGAGGGGAAAAGTCGATAAAATTTATCGATAAGGAGAATGAGATTTTTTATTGCGGTTCAGTTTAAGGTAATGGGTCTATGAATTTATTTTATGTCCAAGTTTGAGGGTTATGGGTATAATGGATTAAAAGTTTGGGAATGACTTTCTTTGAAGGATAATAGTTTTATTTGTCTTGATCATTAACTTAGCTACCTGCCGACATCATGGCAGTTAGGAGGCCAAACAAATATCTGTTTGAGCGACTTTGAATATTTTTGTTCTTACACCTTAAGTAATATAAAATAAATAAATATTAGGGGACATCTTACACAGATCAACCTAGCCTCAAACTAAGCAAAGCTTGTAGTATGGGTGCTAGGCGACGATATACATACTTCATCATCATCATCCTGGCGTCAATCCCGGCTGTGCCCCCGCGCGGGGCGCGAGGACCCGGGGTCCGCCTTCCGACTCCTTCGTGACCACTTTGCCCGATCTTCGGCATCCCTGGTAGTGAGTCCGTTGGCACGCATGTCCTCCTTGACGACATCAAGCCATCGCTTCTTGGGCCGGCCTCTTCTTCCCGTACCGGGAGGAGGCGGCATGGCCAGGCATTTGTTACCCACGTAACTTGCCGGTCTGCGCGAGACGTGGCCATACCAACGAAGGCGACACTCTTGCAGTTTGTCTGCGATGTCACGGGCGCCAAGACTACCCCGAATGTGGGCGTTTCGGACGCGATCCTTGCGTGAAACTCCGCACATCCACCGTAGCATCTTCATTTCCGTGACACGCAGTTCCTGCTTGTGCCGCTCTAGTAAAGGCCAAGTCTCGCTGCCGTACAGAAGGGCAGGTCTAATGATGGTCTTATAGACCTGTCCCTTCAACTTAATCGGCATTTTGAGGTCACAAATAACCCCAGTCATCTCCCGCCATTTGACCCAAGCAGCGGAAATTCGGGCTTTGACGTCGCTGTCGATGTCCCCGGTAGTGCTAAGTACAGATCCTAGGTACTTAACTTGATCCGTGCGCTCGACCATGTCCACGCCTATGCGGACGGGTAGAGGATCTGTACTATTGCAGGCCATGTACTCTGTCTTCGCCACATTTAGTTTAAGACCGCCGTTCTCCAGCGACCCCCTCCATCTGTTCACACGCTGGACAAGTCGGCCCTTATCAGAGTCTGTCAGCGCGATATCATCAGCATACATGAATAGCCACGGTGGCTGCTCATGGTAGTCTCGGATGCTGGCTGACAGGGCGTCTAATATCACGCTAAACAGAAACGGGCTGAGCACAGAGCCCTGATGTACTCCAACAGTGACAGAGAAGGGGTTGGTGTCACTAACAGCGGTCCTGACTATTGAATCAGAATCGTGGTACATGTCCCGGATAGTGTCAATATAGGCCTCAGGTACAGCCTTGGACGATATACATACTTATATAAATAAATACAGAATTATAAATATAGAAAACACCATGACTCAGGAACAAATATTTGTGTTCATTACACAAATAAATGCCTTTACCCGCTAAGTAAGGTTAAAAGAGAACCTTACTTAGCGGGTAAAGGCAATAAAGGTTAAATAAATAAATAAGTACCTACGTTGACAGCAAAAATCCTTTAAAAGCAGTTACAACAAATACATCGTATCTTCATATAGGTATAAGTGTAGTAATTCCTTTGTGATTTGCTGTAGTAGTACATCGAATCTGAACTAGTATTTATCAATCGTGTTTTTATCCAACAACACTTTTCGGCTTCTCTAAAATTCCCTGCCACTTTCCACTAACACTCAACGATAACCTCTCCCCCGCAAAATGAAAACACGTCGCAAAAAATCGATACGCCCCATCACTACCCTATCATCTGCAACCTTTGAACCGGGCCATAAACTCGGCGAAGGGTTAAACCCTTTATAAAAACTATCCCTTTGATTATAACGGGTTAAGTCGAAAGGCCTTTTAGTTTTATGCGGGATTTTTACAAGCGGGAGTTATGAGGGTTATGATTATGGAGTAGATTGAAGGTTTTTAGTTTGGAATGTTTGTAAGTATTAATGGTGTATTCCCATTTGTCCTCGCTATCATCCTTCTTGCCTGCCTTTTGTGTCACTTTCTCTCTTACGATCTTTCTCCATGTCTCTGTCTCTGGCGGTGTTTACAGCCATGTGAGCTGTGGAGTCAAGAGCGGTGCGGATCTGAGGGGCTACCGCCAAAACCGAAATTCGCAAATTGCGGGGATCTTTCTCTTTTACTCCAAAGAAAATGCCTTCGACTTCGATTTTCACGGTTATAACCCTGGTCTGACCAACGTATTGGACTGCGTTCACGTCCAGGCTTTCTCCCATCCACTTTGCCGGTCACAAAAAGATTTTCGAGATTGCCACCATATTCGCGGTCCCAGTACATGTCATCTTGAAACTTAAGTCATTGTCAATAGAGGTGACAGCAAGGTGTCATCTATTGGGCATTAGCATGTCGAGCACTAGTACGTTTACCTTATATGTCCGAAGCCTCGCTATCATACGCATCTATAAGCAAGTGATCAATACCCGAGAGACAAAGGGACGCTAAAAACATTAACAATACAAACTTTAGAAGTTCAGTATTTTGGAGACTTTGCTTCTTAGCTGGTATTTCGTGACATCGTGTTCAAGATATCTTCGACCTTTATTAAGCTTCTTTGTTGAGTTCATATTAGAGAATTTCTTGGTAATTATAAATTTTGCGGTTACTTCTTTTAAAACTTTTTCTGTACCCCTTGTGTAAACATTCGAGCATGATAGGACAGTAAAATTAGATTTTTACAGGAATTAATTCCCAGCAAGCTGGAAATCGTCTTAGTACATTCGTTTGGTTCTAAATTAGTGTAATCTGAGTTTACTACATTCCAGGAGTTGTGGAAAAAATTTTGCTTTTTTTTTATTATAGTTCAAAAACGGTACGTCTGACAGAAAATTTGATCAAATCATGATAAAAATGTACTTAATTATGAGGATCCGTAAGTTACCTTAATATAAAATAGTAAAGTGTCATTCTATGGAACTTGCTAACTATGTAAGCAAACAGCCATATTGAAATTGTCTCCGAATTATGAATTTACTAGTGACCTTTGTTTACATAGTTAGCAAGTTCCACAGAATGACACTTTGGTTAAAGATTGTAAAAAATCGCCGCCACATTATTTATGTAAAAACTACCAAACGCACTTAAATTCTGGGTGCGATCAGTTGCCAACCATTTTTTTACGTCAACTGATGATAATATAATAATCCTTCTTGGAATCATTCTTATCTTAACTTTAAAAATGGCGTCAGCAAAAAACTTGAGCTAACGACATCTGTTTTAGATAAAAAAATAAATTATGAATTTATGATAGCGTTATCTTCGTTACCAAGAAGGAACAGTAGCCTCACCACGAGTTTGACACTGACATAATAAATATCTCGCTCGTATCGGCATGTTAGTGCGAGCGAGACGTATAGAAAGTTAGTTACGAAGACGTTAGCGAATATGTCAATGTCAAACTCGTGGTAAGGCTACAGGAGTAAAAAAGTATATTTATTTCTAATTTTATCATTCTTAGCCTTTCTAAATTAGTTTCTGAATTAATAAATGTTTATTTTTAGTTTCAGTTAGATACAATAATTAATAATAAACAAATTTAGTATTTTTATTCGTTTAAGCTATTAACTTTCAGGGGTATTCAACATTTTGATAAAAGGTGGAAACTTGCAGGGAAAATAAACAGTTAGAGATACTTAAAAATATTAAAAACTAAATTAAATGACAATACTAAAAAAAACCGGGCAAGTGCGAGTCGGACTCGCGCACGAAGGGTTCCGTACCATAATGCAAAAAAAAAAAGCAAAAAAAAAACGGTCACCCATCCAAGTACTGACCCCTCCCGACGTTGCTTAACTTTGGTCAAAAATCACGTTTGTTGTATGGGAGCCCCATTTAAATCTTTATTTTATTCTGTTTTTAGTATTTGTTGTTATAGCGGCAACAGAAATACATCATCTGTGAAAATGTCAACTGTCTAGCTATCACGGTTCGTGAGATACAGCCTGGTGACAGACGGACGGACGGACGGACGGACAGCGAAGTCTTAGTAATAGGGTCCCGTTTTACCCTTTGGGTACGGAACCCTAAAAATAAAGCAAATTCATAAATAAAATTAACTTTAAAATATTTACGTAGAAAGACTTTCCTCATATGGTTTTTCATATCCCGAGATAAATAAAGTGTGTTTCCCTTACCTGACCGTAACTAAAATCTTGCAAAAAAACATTTTTCACAGACCATTACCCATTCAAAACAAAACCCGTAAAATAAACCAAGTGCCCAAAACAGGGGCCTATCTCTGCCCATTTGGAAAGAGTTAGTTTCGGCATAAAAATAAAGGTTTTGCAGACAATCCTTTCTGCTCAGGTGCGTCGTTAAAGTAAACAATGGACATTAAAAGTAATGTCAGTTACGGATAATATATCTACGGGTCAAAGAATACGGAGATACTTTTGGGGACTGAGGAATATGGAGCTTTTTAGGGTCCCGTGCCCAAAGGGTAAAAACGGGACTCTATTACTAAGACTCCGCTGGCCGTCCGTCTGTCAGTCTGTCTGTTACCAGGCTGTAACTCATGAACCGACACTCGCAGGAATGGTTCCGTACCATTACACAAAAACCGGCAAAAAAAAATGCCATTTGTTGAATGGGAGCCTCACTTAAATATTTATTTTATTTTGTTTTTAGTATTTGTCGTTATAGCGGTAACAGAAATACATCATCTGTGAAAATTACAACTGTCTAGCTCTCACGGTTCATGAGTTACAGCCTGGTGACAGACAGACAGATGGACGGACAGCGGAGTGTTAGTAATGGGTCCCGTTTTTACCCTTTGGGTACGGAACCCTAAAAACTACAAGTAAACACAAATGATCCACATCAAGGTACAAAAGAAAAGCTATACCGTAGGTACCTACACTATGATTTACAACCCAAAGTTCAACTCTACTAATAATTTTATATTTGCTAATAATCCAATAAAATGTTGCCGACCCCACTCAATAATATTTACTATCAGGGATCGTAAACTGTTGGTCGCCGTGTCCTCCGACCCCTGTTTTTATTGGCCCCCGTTTGACCCGCTATCAATAACTTTTTAGAAATATTTCCGATACTTTGCTTTTTGTGGGGTCCCTTTTCAATTATTTTATTTACGGTATTATGATGATAATAAAACGATTTCAAACTGGAGAGAAGTTCCAATTTTAAAAAGGTTTTAGTATCATATACTTAGGTAATTATTCCGATATTGATACAGATAAGATATCATAGCACACACTGATTGGTGCATGCAAAATGGCTCCTCTACACGATGGGCCAGCGCCGGCCACTCCAAGGGACGCAGCCATGCGGTAGAATGAGATAGCAATATCACTTGCTCCCTCTAACGCATAAATGCGTCCCTTGGAGTGGCCGGCGTTGGCCCATCGTGTAGAGGAGCCATTAGCGAGTCGTGTGAAAGTCGTGTCAAATCAAAAAATATCAAATTTAAAGGCTCCTGTACTGTACAAACAGCATCACTCTTAACTGTCCACAGGTGGACCTTATTACAAAAGGCATAAGGTCCACCGATGTACAGATAACAGTGTGGGCGATGGTACTAAAAACATATATACATAACCCTTCGAGTGGCATTGTCCTCCTCGAGGTCTCTACGGTAAGTGGCAGTGGCCGCGAGACGGACAGATATAACAAGCCGGTTGAGTGGCGCAGCCATTTTGGAAAAATATACGTCAAGTGGCGGGGCCTCAACGGGTGATTATCGCGTATTTGGCGCGTGACTTTGTTTTACGCGGGAATTCGACCGTTAGGGAATACTATCCTTGTTTATTGACGAATGCATCTTGCAATAATGAGCAAGCAAGGCATAGTTTTAACGGTTTTATTTTAGGCGCGAAATGCAGCGTCGCACAGATGCCGCGAGACGGTCTCTGCCAATTACGGGCTTGTTATGACCGAACCTTCTCGCGGCCTCTGCCACGCAAAGGCATATTTAAAATTAACTGATTTGCAAGACCGAAGTGATCCCATAAGTGTTCCGTAAACAAAGTTTTGTACGGAACACTAAAAAAATGGCCGCGCCATTTCTCCTGCCGTTCAACCGGAGGTGCTGCCACCCGAAGGGATAAATATTTAAGCAGTTTAACGAAAAAATATTTATGTAATTATTTCACTCTACAGTCTATTATCTAAAGCAGAGAATGCTCCTGGTACTGAGTTTGTATGGCGAGAACCGGGATTTCCCGGTCCCGGTACTGTATCTGTATAGAAAACCAGGCAAGTGCCTTTAGGCTACGGCATCCACTTGCTTCTTTTCCACTATCGTAAAAAAGTTCGGCCTTAAACAAAAAAGGCCCCAGCACTGACCCCTGCGGAACCCCGCGCGTTTTTATTGCGAAGCTACATGGGTATCGTTATATCAATATTTAAGAAGGGTTAAGGCGTAAGCATAACTTTTCTCATACTATCTTGCAAATTTTATACGGGGCGAGATTGCGTCCGCGGACGGTATAACTCAAAGAGAGTTTTGGAGATATATTTTTGAATAGACTACGCGAACGGGATCATAAAGTAATAGGTTTTTACATAATAAAATATTTATGTTTATTGTTCACGAATCACGCTGCTCAAACCAATATTATCTTAAAACAGGATAAAGGTTGACTTACGTTAATCCGGGCCGTGGCTGGGCCGGAGCTTCCGGGGTTTCGTTTTGTCACCGACCACCACCTGATCACCGATCAGCCGTCATATAAAATGACATGTCAGGCGTCCCGGTCCGGGCACGGCCCGGTCTAGCGTGAGTCATCCTTAAAACTACATTGGGAGCGATTTTGCAAAACATAATTCGTAATCAGAAAACTCCAGTATCTTTAATTTTCGGAAACTATAGCCCTACCACGACTGTATAAATTGTATTATCAATGTCAAGCTGACATATGTTAGCGAATCATTTCAATTTCAATATATTTTCTGTTAAAAACACATTGAAATATATACAATACAAAATAAAATTAAGAATACATAACATAACTTACACTAAATTAAAGTAATATATACAAATGTCAGATCATTTCTACGCTTTCACATAATTTTCGGTACATGATGTGTCTATTTAAAAATATGTCTGCGCTCAAGCGCTGTAAAGCTGAAAAAGTGCCTTTGTTTACAAGCACTGAAATTGGAACTGAACAAGATCTAGATCTCACTGAGACTGGAAATCCTGAAGAATGCTTTTATACGGCGCAAATTCTTCGGTCAGATATTTATGAAGTCTGAAAGTTGAGGTCTTGAATTTAGTTGAGCGAAGTTTTCTTTGCGGTTTTTTGCAGTTGGTTTATCTTACAAATATTTATTGAGGATGCTGAGACAGTCGCTTGTACAGTCGACGTCCAAGACACATTACCGTAAAACGGGGTGAGTAGGTTTCGCGGGGAGATGTGGGTTATGAATGGGGAGAGAAGGTTTGAGAGGGGGATGAGAAGGGATTTTAAGGCTACTGCTACAAAAATAATGTATTCCAATTTAAAATGGAGCTAGTAATACGCATAATAAAAAAAATCGATCCAACAATCTTCCAAAATCACCTTTGTATGAAAACCCCTCACCCCAAATACGAGGCACTACGGGGTGAGGTGGGTTTTCTTCTTTATCGTCAAAGTTATGAAATGGCCGGAACTATCCAAAATAAAATAAAAACTAAAATACAAACGTCCGGAACACTTATTATATACACCATTCAGTTTTCGTATCTAAAAATAAAATATATTTTTTTAATCATTTATTTAAATACATACATAAAAATAAAATGTTATCGAGGTTTGAATTTCAGTTTTGACCCTACTCACCCCATTTTACGGTACATTTTTCGCCTTACTTATTACAAAGGAGTATAAGGTGCATTGTACCCGTACATTCGTAATCATATCGTTTGAGGAATACAATTATACTATAGTTAAATTTTTTTTGACCTTAAAAAGAAAATATTTATTACAACACAATTAAGTAAGTATAAAACATTAAATTAGCTTAAAACTAATAATACAAACTATCTCTAAACTAAATACACTTAAAATAAAAAGTAAAAAAAAGCCTAGTGTAAAAAAAAGTAGCCTAGCCTAGTTTAATTATTTGCTCGTATCAACATTCTCAAAAAACAGGTTATAATAATCCCTCCTTCCTCGAAATGTCGATCAATTGCCAACGTCCACCATATAAAGTGATCCATTTTACAGTCCCTGTTGGACCTAATTTGCCTACAGGATCCAGGCCAATCGCCGTCTGACCTAAATTGCTAAAACATTGCCTAGGCACTAACGCAATCAAGCTGAAAGGGCTAAGACTAACTTGTAACTAAAGCACAGAATAAATAATAGTACTAGGTCCAGAAGACTCACTCTCTAACAAAACGCGTATGTTACGATCAGCAAGGATATGGCCGCTAGGTGGCCACAGCGCCACGCGCGGCAATGGCTTTCCCCAAAATTGGGGTCGAACGGATGTAAATTTAGCTACCTGTACCAAAGCGACGAAATCGCGGAGTGAGCCACGCCTGACTAAAGTGGAATGGCATTTCGTTAATGTTTGTCTGAAAAAAAAACCGGACAAGTGCGAGTCGGACTCGCCCACCGAGGGTTAACTTTTTAGTATTTGTTGTAATAGCGGCAACAGAAATACCATCATCTGTGAAAATTTCAATTGTCTAGCTATCACGGTTTATGATATACAGCCTGGTGACAGAAAGACGGACATTGGAGTCTAAGTAATAACCCCCGTTTTTACCCTTTGTGTACGGAACTTTAAAAATGAAATACGGGCATTTAAAGGAGGCATCATTTTCTGTCTCTGTTTTTTCCTTCCCTCCTTTTCTATTTCTGTGTTACGTCATATCTTTTAATAAAATACAAATTTATCCCTATTATTATTTGACATTTAAAAGTTAATTTAAGAGGTATCACTCAATATAGGTACATAAAACATCGTATTTCTTGACCAAAATTTCCCTCAAGGTTTACACAAATTTAGAACGCTCAGTATATCACGAAGCTATTACAGGCGCTACCCGCATAACTCAAGGCATGTTTGTTCTGTACTGTCCTTTAATTATACCCCTCCGGCCGTTTTGGCAACCAAGTTTCGTAACCAGTTGTCAAAAAAGAATATATCATCGTGTTAGGCAACTAGTTGCCTAAAAAGAAATTCTATTCCTGTTTGAAATCCAGTTGCCAACGAAGAATAGAGCTCAGACACTAAGAGAAAATGTGGCTAGTTTCCAAGGCTTCAAAAACAAATGTACATATAAAAGTACTTACATACAGTGTTGGGCATTCAAGAATAAAATCATTATTTGAATAAGAATTTGCAAGAATAAAATCACGGTGATTTTATTCTGGAATAATTCGTCCGGAATAATTTTGTCTGGAATAATTCGTAGATGAGAAAATTTAATGGGAATAAGTTATTCTTAGTCAAATAAAAATAACCATGATTTTTTAGCTAATTTAGCTAAAAATAGCTATATATCTGACTTTAATAATGAAAGCCAGATAAATAAGCTATAAAGCTTACCTAGGGGCTATTCATAAATTACGTCATTTCAAATTAGGGTGGTGGGGTCTGGACATCGGATGATGGTAGCATGACGTAGGAGGAAACGGGGCCATTCGAAGCATGATTTTTGGATGATTTTAGGGGGGGGGGGTTCAAAAATCGTCAAAAATCGATGACGTAATTTATGGACAGCCCCCCAGTTGAGTGGTAGTACAAATACCATGGCTGCGATTTACTAAATTTCACAAAAAATACAAAATAACGCGTACAGGTTAATATTTTATAAAAATTTATTTTAGTCCACAACATTGCTTAACATATTTGACACCACGGAATTCACCATCTCTAACGAGAACCTAAGCAGATCAGCAATATCCTGTGCGTGGCGGGCGTCGAAATCGGTGCGGTTGTTGGGGCATATAAATACTTGTGTCCACCCATTTTCCCCTACTCCGCAATGTTGACTGCAAACGCTCGTTCCAGGTGATTTTAGGATATTCTAGATGTCACGTAATGTCTAGCTGTGAAATGAGATATGAAAGTCTTATTTGGTAACCAGTTGTAAACAAAGACATTTAATTCCTTTCCGACAACTGGTTGCGAAACTCCACTGTCATCTACGGTAGTTGTGGATCAGGAATAGAATTTCTTTTTGGGCAACTAGTTGTATAACAAGATTATTTCTTATTTTTCAACAACTGGTTGCGAAACTTGGTTGCCAAAACGGCCGGAGGGAATTATACTGTGCCAACAATGGTGTGGTGGGAATAGCCCACTTATTTAGTTGACCGAACGTTAGCGAAGATCTCTTTTTCAGCTTGGGCAAAAATGCTTTCGTAAGTATGTCCAGATGTTCTCTTCTAAAGGCCGCAATTTTAAACCTATCTCTGTGAAATTTTGTGAGCAGGTGCCATGATTAAATAGATTTTTTTGTCGATTCAGTTTTTGGATCTTTTTCAAAATGGCGGAACCATTCACTTTTAAGTATAAATTAAAAACTCTCTCTCTCGCAAGGTTGATATTGGTCTGTAGCAGCATGCCTTATGGCTCCTCTACACGATGGGCCAACGCCGGCCACTCCAAGAGGCACATTTATGCGTTAGAGGGAGCAAGTGATATTGCTATCTCATTCTACCGCATGGTTGTGTCCCTTGGAGTGGCCGGCGCTGGGCCATCGTGTAGAGGAGCCATTAGTTGATGTATTTGGCGTTCTTGTCTTGCCAAGTTATAAAGGCGTAAGTAAATATTAACCTTAAACGTAGACCTCTTAGGTACACTCTGCCTTCACAGTAAAGTTGTCAATTGCTGTCCTAATAAAAAGGCTTATGTCATTCTACTACTATACTGATACTACACCGTTGCAAATTCCTGTTGAAAATCAAAAACGGCTTATGTTACTCCAAAACCGAATGGAGATATGACGTATGATAACACCCACTAAAAGGTTTCTGTAAACGCAGCAGTTATCATAAAGCGAATAGGCTGTTCTCTTTACGTCGTATCTTCCGTATATTTTACGACGATCGCAAAAATATTATTATATCTCCTCAAACACACGGGAAGCTCGTAAATTTTCTAATAACACATAGTTATGGCGAAAATGTCTTTTGTATATTTTTAATGTACAGTTTTGGGACTGAAACGGTAATATTTGCATTGTTTTAAAGGCTAAATACACTTGAGGACAGTAAAACGGGTTATTTGTATGAATATTTTAATACCAACCCTAATTTTTAACATAGTGACTCATTTTCGTTACTGTCGAGAGAATTTGAGAGATATACATAATTAGAAAGGTAACGAGTTCTATATATTACAGTGACAGAGAGCACTACTGCATCTTTATTCTTTATTCTTCCATAATTGCATACATGTAGTAGGTACAAAAGATATTAAATATTATATTAGGATCTTACATGCTACCCGATTCGGGTGTTGCAATATTTACACTAATTACTTATTCTAACATTATACACATAAAATATACATATTTACAACTTATACTAAATTTAACTACAACTATCCGCTACAAATTCATCGACAGAATAAAAACATTTTTCTATTAGGTACTTTTTAAGTTTCTTGATAAATATTATTATACTTTCCTCGGACTTAATATAGGCAGGGATTCTATTATATAAAGTAGCCGCAGCATAATTTGGGCTGCTTCGAAACAATTGGGTACTAGATGCTTGTATTACTAGATTAAGTTCTCTTCGGCGACTTTGAATTCGTCTGAATATGTGTGAATTTTTGCGCACGAAAGTTGCTAGTTCTAGAATGTACATGCCAGATAATGTTAGGATTTCATATTCTTTGAAATATGGCCTACAGCTGGCTGGGCACCTAATTTTAGCCAGTATACGGATGCATTTTTTTTGCATAAGAAACAGTTCATTTGCATCAGTGCTGTTCCCCCACATTATGATTCCGTAGCGCAAACAAGAATGCGCGTAGGCGTAGTAGGCTGACATAGCCGTCTTAAAACTTGTTGTTTTTCGTAAAGTATTTAATACAAAAAGAAATTTTGCCATTTTAGTATTAATTATTGCAATATGATCTTTCCAGTTAAGACAACTGTCTAAAGTTAAACCTAATAACATACATTTATCCACTTCTTCTATTTTCTCATTATACATGGCTAACTCTATATTTAAAGGCGTTCTCTGACGAGGGTGAAATTGAATTAACTTGGTTTTGCTACTGTTTATTATGAGGTTATGGTCCAACATCCAACTATTTATTTCATTAAGCGTATATCATCTCAAAATATCATCTCTTTCTTTTTTGATTGTTCTCTTCGGATTCGATTTGTATTTAAGTATAGGTACGCAAACTTATTGTTTGTTCTAAAAAAACTATGACCAACTACGCCGGAATTACCCTATATCATTCTTTTACTTTAGTTTTTTTTAGTTAAGTATAACCTATAATAAAAATTATAGTAATAACAGTGAGCGAGGTGTTGGCCCTTATGACTTTATGCATCTGCGCGGGCCCCACTTGGCACTGGTACTCCGCTTCGTCCTCCAGCGTCGTTCACTAACCTAAGATAAACGCACTTACCTATAACAGTGACGGACGCGTTGGCCTTTATGACCTTATGCATCTGCGCGGGCCCCACTTGGCACTGGTACTCCGCTTCGTCCTCCAGCGTCGTTCACTGACCTAAGGTAAACACACTTACCTATGACAGTGAGTGACGCGTTGGCCCGTATGACCTTATGCATCTGCGCGGGCCCCACTTGGCACTGGTACTCCGCTTCGTCGTCCAGCGTCGTTCACTATCCTAAGGTAAACGCACTTACCTATAACAGTGAGTGACGCGTTGGCCCTTATGACCTTATGCATCTGCGCGGGCCCCACTTGGCACTGGTACTCCGCTTCGTCTTCGAGCGTAGAGTTCACTATCCTAAGGTTGTAAACGCCGTGGCGTCGGTCGCCGATCATCGTGTAGCGGGGGTAGCCGGGGATGACGGACGAGAAGCCTGGGAAAGAAAATAGTTATGTTAAAAATCATGAAATTCAACTAACATTTGGAATATACGAACGTGAACCAATGAGCCGTGCTTTTGCTCCAAATTTCGAAATTTATTAAAATTATAAATTATTATACTGAAGTTTTCTTTTACCCTCACTATCATAATTATTGTCACACTTACTTATATGAGATTGTAATATTATATAGTTTTCATATATAAAAACTGTTGGAGCACAAACTTAGATAATTATCTAGATCGATAGGGTATACCTAGATCGAATAAGCAGATCTTGTAATATGGCTAAAGCGATGATATACAGAGATAAGATCCATACTTAACACAAAAACAAATATTCGTGATAAACAAACACACAAATAAATACCCTTACCGGGATAAGAACCCGGAACCACCAGCTTCGTAGACAGGGTCACCCCTGACTAATCTAAAAGGCCGTCTAAAAAGTTCAAAAGCTACACGATCTAGTTAATCTAGATATCTAACAGTCCAATCAACTCCGCATAGCCGAACGGTAAGACAGGCATCAAACACGCCTGACAATCGCAATTGGCGCGACGCGACAACTCACGGATCAGTGGAGCCATTGACAGCTCGAGATGACGACCGGTTGACTGCTTTATTATCGCCCAAGTCACAAGAGGTAGCGTTTACAAGTGTAGTTTACATCAAGACAGGCATAACTGACAGTCGCAATTGCGGCGCAACAAGTTACGGATCAGTGGAGCCATTGACAGCTCGAGATTACGGCTGGTTGACTGCTTTATTATCGCACAAGTCACAAGAGGTAGCGTTTACAAGTGTAGTTTACACTAAGACAGGCATAACTGACAGTCGCAATTGCGGCGCAACAAATTACGGATCAGTGGAGCCATTGACAGCTAGAGATGACGGCTAGTTGACTGCTTTATTAGGGCGCAAGTCACAAGAGGTAGCGTTTACAAGACACCCATTATATGTATGATACAGGCATAACTGACAGCAAGCTAGCTATTGATAGCAAGAGATTACTGAGATGGAACATAATATTATACTCGTATTGCTATATTTGGTCGAACACACACACACAACACAGCGCACAGATACTTACTTGTACATTGAGTAACAGAATTCATAAACAGAAGCTGATTACAATATGGCCACTATGCTATTGGCGCGACGCGAAGCTATGACAATTCACGGATCAATGACGCTAACGACTGCTAAAGATGTCTGTATTATTTACTGCCCAAGTTAGTCAAGCCAAGCGTTTTGTAGCGTGTAATACCAGAAACACCTCATGCAATATCCTAAGTGTTAATTTGCTAACATATAAAAAGCAAAAATCTTTCGAAGCAAATTACTTTAAATTAACTAATATTAGAGTCTTATAGGTAAATAAATAAAAGAGAAATCCTGAACTTCAATAATCTTGCGTAAAATAATACGACCTAAAGTTTGATTCACAGTAAGTGTTTTGTTTGTGGATTAACAATACATATAACGTGTCAGATAACTACCAACGTCATCACATGTGGCGATACGATATCTCACCACAGATGTCAGAATTACAGACAGACTATGCAATTAATTACCATTTAGTTTTATTTAGTGCAATCCATTTTAAAACGGAAATTAATTACAATATATTTATTTTTTACAGAGCTAGACGAGGTGTATGTGAGAGAAAGAGTAGCACACTACAAAATCATTATGTTTATCTTCTTGTGTGAGAAACTAAAAACTCTACAGACCGCTTTCCCACTGTAGTCCATAACTAGAAAAAAACTAAAACACCTCAGACAAAAACTAACAAGCAACCGTCAAAACAACACGAAACATGGACCGAGAACCAAAAAACATTACATCATCTTCGTCATGTTTTAAAAACAATGAGAATTGTATGCTTACAAACCAGAGAGATACATTCGGAATCACGCGACGTTGACAACGACAATGCAACATTCACTGCTTCGAATCACAGCTCGGTTGATTGCACTAGGCGTAAGTTATGGAAACTAGCGTTTTTGATATTTTGTGACAGCGGACATGTAAGAGACCAATCTCCCACCTGAGGTTGCCGAAGACCGGGCAAAGTGGAGAAGACTGAACAGGAAAGCAGACTCTGACGCTAGGCCGGGAAAACGCTAGGTTGAAGAAGAAGGAGAAGAAGGGAAACCTAGAATTACTTAGCCAAATAAAAAATAATGCGTCGTATGAGGAAATTAAAAGACTGGCACAAGATAGAAATGATTGGCGATGAATCAACCGACAAGAGAAAAGCTCTTAAGTTATAATGATGATGATAAGGCAAACGAGCAGATGAATTGCCGGATGGTAAGAGATTACTGTCGCCCATGGATACCGCAACACCAGAGGTGTTGTAAATGTGTCGCCAGAATTTAAGATACAATTTTTTCTTGAAGGTCGTATCGGTCCGGAAATACCGCAGGCGACAGTTCATTCCACAGTTTAGCTGCGCGAGACAGGAAGATTCTGGAGAAACGCACAGTTGAGGACTGCCAACCATCCAAGTGGTAAAGATGGAAATGTTCTTTTTGCGTGTTGAATTCCCAACAGTAATGAGTCCATATTCAAGTAATTAACAAAGAAAATATTTATTTGCAGTTGTCGTGAAATTAAGTAAAAAAACTCCATTTTAATTTCTTGCAGGCGTGATTCTTCTGAGCTAAATCACCTAGCGTTTAAGACGTTAAAATATAAACTATAACTTCAGACGAAAAAAACAGTTAAAAAGTTTTTCAACAATTTTTTGTTACAGGTTAATTAAGGTTATTTAAGTTAATTTATATATAATTGAACCAATTCGTTTTATTAAAAAAGCAATTACCTATCTCTTTGTCAATTTGAATAATTATGAAACATTTTATAAATAGTTGTAGGTACCCAAAATAATTAAGTATTTTAAATTTACTCATGAATTCTTTATTCTATTTAATGTGTGAGGAATTCATATCCAATTATCATAATTTAAATGAGTACACAATTCACGAGTGGCGATTGTCAATTCGAATATAATTTATGATATCATTTTAATTGCCGAAGCACTATCAATACATTAATTAAACCATTCAATATTCTTTGTTTGAATTGCGAATATCCTTTTAGGTTTTGAAATTATCTGCGTAATTAATTACCTAACAGTATTTTATTTAAGTTAATTAAGTCCAGAAACAACCAGAAGAGCAGAAACGTTTGTAAACGTGAATTCTATCTAAAATCCTTTATTAGGTGCGTTATTTTAAATATCAATGAATCGCGTTTGGTTGGCATCGTTGGCTGGAGAGGATCTAAGTCTAGTTTTTATACAGATAGGTGTGAAGCATATCTAGCCGAAAATAAAAATCACAATGAAAATGAAAACGAAAAGAACAAGAAAATCAAAATGAACTCGAAAATGAAGTAAATGAGTATAAAAATGAAAGGGTCTTACCAAGTGTGTAACTGTTAAAATCAAAACCGTTCCGTATACGGAAAAAGCTCATCCGCAAAATACTCCTAAAGCATATCTAATCTGGCCGAAAATGAAGTAAAGACTTAAAGGAAAATAATAATGAAAATGAACAAAATGAACTTCAAAATGAAGTAATTGAGTATGAAAATCAGTTCAAAGTCGCTCAGCGAGCTATGGAGCTATGCTCGGAGTTTCTCTGAAGGATCGGATTCGCAACGAATGCATCCGACAGAGAACCAAAGTTATCGACATAGCTCAAAGAATTAGCAAGCTGAAACGGCAGTGGGCTGGCCATATCGCACGAAGACCGACAACCCCTGAGGTAAACGTGTTCTTGAGTGGAGACCGCGACTCGGCAAACGTAGTGTAGGACGCCCTCCAACCAGGTGGGATGACGATCTGCGAAAGACTGCAGGCAGATGCTGGATGCGGCAAGCTGAGGACCGGGCGCTATGGCGCTCTCTAGGGGAGGGCTATATCCAGCAGTGGACTACTATAGCCTGATCATGATGATGAGTATGAAAATAAACATAAAATTGAAGGAGTCTTACCAAGTGCAAATCCATCTTTCGCCCACTGCACCTGTCCGGCCAGGTTAGCGACAGCACATTCCAGGACGGCCTCTGAACCCTCGTGAACCCGCAGGCTTCGGGGGACTATCCTGAAGTACTGCTGCTGGAAGCCAGCTACACACGCCAACGCTGGAAAGAAGAAAATATGGTTAGGATATATTCAAATGAAAATATACAAATAGCGACCCAGTATGAAAAGCATAACCAAACCGCGGCCCCGAGTTTCCGGCGACACTCGGTGCTCTGGCTATGGTAGCGATAAGGGCACAAGCGAAGTCAAGGGTGCTAAGAATCTCCGGCTTCTGGGGGAGGCCTATATCCAGCAGTGGACGTCTTTCGGCTGACATGATGATGATGATGAAATAGCGACAGCTTAATAGGCCAATTCGAACGTACACTGACATTATCTAGAATGATATTTGAATTAGATATGTTATTTAGTTAGCGTGCCTCTGTCCTGCGCCATTACCTACGTGTACGGAAAAATACGAGCGAAAGGCACGATAACTGAATGCAAACAAGTAGATGTCATTCTGATGCCAGCCGGCCTAGCCAAGGTTACAATCGCTATCGCTTCGACAACGAAAAGCATTATGTCTCTCTATCACTCTTCCATATTGGTGCGACAGTGACAGTTGCGTTTCGATCGCTATGGAGCGTAAGCGAACGGCATCTTGGCTACGCGACCAATTCCTATACGTTCGAATTGGCCTGCTATTAGCGGCTGGCATACCTTAGTAACTATATTTATTTTTAATCCTAATTTTTTTTTTTTATTATTATGAATGGGCTTACTCATGGCCACAGACTAGCCGAGGCGTAGACGTGGCCTACGATGGAGCGAGCTCGCCCAGAAGGTGCCTGTTCACTCTTGATTTGAAGGTTGCCGGGTTATAAGAACACGGAAATATAGACGCCGGCAAGGAATTTATAATTTCTTCTTTATTTTTGCTTTTTACGTACATTCCAATCATAGGTACTTAAATATTTAGTGACTTGATGAAAGAAAGATAATAAAATTTACCATAAACATACTTAAACCATTACGAATATTTTAAGTATCATCTTTGAAAATGCCGAAAGTTAAAATTTGCTGTTAAAACGAAATAATTTGAGGAGAACGAACTAATTTAATCCTTTTGTAGAAGTAAAAATTCTGCATGTAGATAATTAAAAAGAACCGATAGTTAAGATAAGAATCAAATGCCATTGCACTTAAATTAAGTGCATTAGTCATACCATTACGAGGAGTTTAAAAGCAGGATTGATTTTATACTAAAAGATGTACCTAAAGCTATTAACCTACCTCTCACTAGTTATTTTGGATGGTTCCTTCATATTGTTTTCGTATAGTTTTCATATAAAATCTGTTGGATCATTATTAACCAGTGGAGAGCAAGGCACATTTTACGGTAGACTTATATCGACTGGGATATGAACCGTGATTAACTGTTGTATTGTTTTCGAGCTCCCGATATTTCGACGCCCGGTACACAAGTTCCATCAAGTTTATATTGATACGAGCCAGGTTTCAAGCCCGCAACCTTTGGTTTCAAAGCTGCGCTTCTTACTAAATTTTTTATTCCGAAGAGGCGAAAGAAACTGTGCATTTTCTGCCTTCAGAGAAATTATTTTCCTGTTTCATTCTTACTGGCAGTTAACACGGGACAGATTATTCCCTTAAGACCGCTAGAACCTTCCTAAGTTCGTGGCCTCAAATAATAGCACGTTTATTACAAATAAATCTTAGGGTGTGGTGTAATGTCAATATGGAAAAATGTTTGCAAAAGACAAAAAAAAATGCTACAATATTTTATCATTGACTGTACTTTTCTTTCCACAGGCAAGTAATACTCATCTGGACAATTCTAAAAACCCGTTCACAATTTGGTTTCATTATTTCTCCATCATCAGATCAGCACGATGGTATCATATTGCAATGTCATAATCATAATCATAATTCATTGTCAATTAAATAGAGGTGATAGGGTGTCATCTATTGGGCATTAGCATGTCGAGCATTAGAGTACCACCACCTGTATGCAAATTTTCAGTTCATAGGAACGGGAAGTGGGCCAAATTTATATTCCAAGATGTGCCCCAAACTAACTAAAAAAAAAACCTAAAACTTACATACAAACAGGGCAAAATAAAAGCTTGTAAAACAGTGTTCATGTATTTAGTATGACTTTAGCATGTCGCCTTGTGTGAGTTCGTTCACCCGCCGCCCACTCAAGAGCCCTCATATTAGCTTGTATGGAGACTAACCGAGTTGACTGGAAGAGGCTCTTAGGCTGTCTGGCGCGTTCCTAAGCCCCCCTTAAAAACCAGTGTTAGATGACCTAGAGATCTAGGATTAAGGATGATTCACGTTACACCGGGCCGTGTCCGGGACCGAGCTTCCGGGGCTTACTTTTCTATGACATGCCAGGCGATCACGTGATGCTTTCCATAGAAAACGATGCGCCGGAAGCTCCGGCCCGGACACGGCCCTGTCTAACGTAAGTCATCTTATAAATGTGTGATAGTAAATCTACATTTAAGATGCAGTGGGTTCAACAAACAAAATTTAAAAAAAAATGTAGGGTTTTTTTAGATCATAATGCGATTGCGAAATAATAGGAATAATAAAGTACATTTATCAATTCGGAACCTGATTAAATAGTTTTCGATCGATAGAAAAAAATCACTAACCTATGTTAAATCACTAGGTAATCACTAACGATTTAAGGCTGAGCCACACCGGCTTGCGTGTGCGTGACGTGCGCGTGTGCGTGCGCTAAAATATTGGAGCCGCACACGCACACGTCACGCAAGCGGTGTGCCATCTCTCTCATAAGGATCTGTATCTACAACGCCGCACGCGCACGTGCACGTCACACACACGCAGCCGGTGTGCACAGGCCTTTAGACCTATTAGCGGAGGCAGTTATAAAGTTGACCCAAAAAATTTTTATTAAGCCATGAGCTTAATCATATATGTTCCTTGAGTAATTCTAAGCATTTCAAGCCTGGGAGGCAATAAGAAATGTGTGTCTACTCGGATTTGTAATGGATTCAAACTTTCAACCTCTTTTTAACCCTGTTAGGGAATGAATTTTACAAAACGCTGAAATTACTTTTCCTGTCTTTTAATAATATCCCCAAATACAAAGATTCAAGTCCCGCGTTCGAAAAATTTTTTGATATTCATACAAACTTTCAACCCCTTTTTCACCACCTTAGGGGATGAATTTTCAAAAACGCTGAAATTAGTTTTCTTGTATGTTTATAATATATCGTTTTACGAAGTTTCAAATTCCTAGCTTAAAATAAAACTTGAACCCCATACAAACTTTCATCCCCTTTTTAACCCCCTTAGGGGTTGAATTTCCCAAAATCGCTTCTTATCTCTTGTACACTTTATACATGTAATCTAGTGTGCAAATTTCAACTTTCTATCTTTTGTAGTTTCGGCTCCGCGTAGCAAAAATCTCCAACCAAATTTTTCACCTTTTTACGTTTTTCTTGTAAAATTACTATGAAACTGAAAAAAACAAATATCAGCAATGAATTCTACGTCTTTGGTTTATACGAAAATGATACCAAACTTGCCCAAGTACCCACCAGGATCAGAATAGATTTTTTTTAAAGATGACGGGTGGCGGCCGTCTTTGTACCCCACCCTCCCCCCCACCCCAGGCTAGAAATGCTTAGAATTACTCAAATATCAGATGTGATGAAGCTCATAGCTTAATAAAAAATTTTTGGGTCATGTATGGCAGCGTTACATAACTGATTCCAGTATATGTCTAAACGCACCATAAAATTTGTGTACCTGTTTTAGCTCAAAAGCTAGGGAAGTATATATCTTTACGATGAATTCAACCCAAAAATTCTGATTCGTTAATATGTGTAATATTCGCTGTTTGTTTCCCTTTAATAAAAAAAAATCCTTTGCAGGGTTTGTACCTACAGACTATCCGTTAAGGCAGTATTTTAAAATCTGCAGATTTTGAAAAATTTATCATCTGTACGTCTACCATGAGCTTGTCACTGACCTGACACCTAACGTCTGTGTAACATACTTTCTACACAATGCATCTCGCTCACACTAGTTGTCAAGCGGACCCCAGGCTCTCATGAGCCGTGGCGAAATGCCGGGATAACGCGACGAAGAAGCATCTCGCTCACACTAATATGTCAATACGCGAGATGCACAGAAAGTAAGTCACGCACATGCTAGCGAATATGTCAGTGACTAGTTGACCGATTCGAACTTTAAGATACCTCAAATATTACGGCTAGATACGATATGGATTAGATATGTCAGTGTGAAAAGTGACGTTTTTGTTTAAAGAAACGTCGCATTTGACACTGACATATCCAATCCGTATCGTATCTAACCGATATATTTGAAGTATCCTAAAGTTCGAATCGGAACTCGTGGTAAGGCTACAGACTGGTCCGGTGAAGCTTCTGTCTCGTGTAACATTGGAACAACGAGTCGCGTAAGTGTGAAAGTGTACACGAAAGCACTTGTTTTGCGAGTATTCAGCTTTGGTTTGTGTTTTACATTTTTTGCTTGGAAAAGTATTTTTCGTTCTTTTTAAATGAATTGTTTTGTTTATTTCAGTGAAAAACTTGTTTTTACCGAATATAAAGTTCTGTAACCATAGTGTAAATTTCATTCGATAGCGTGACGTCATTTTGTATGGGATTTTGAGTTTCCAATGTACCGCTTGGTGCGCTGTTCAAAATCCCATACAAAAATATTTAACGCAAACGCGAACGCTCGTCACGCTATCGAATGAAGTAGTAAGTTTATAACTGACAACAAATGAAAATTAAACGATTTGGAAAGTCCGAATATTTGAATATACTTTTTTTACAGCATTAGTTGACGACAAGCAAACTATAAAATAACGAATTTCAACAATCCTTGAATACCTTACCTACGTTTTGACTTCCTGCACATTCGTAATACAGTAATTCAAATATACCTACTCATACATAAACAAATTTAGAGGAACTCAAAAATAGGTTAAATAATTAAACTAAATTTGTCCATGAGAGTACCTACCTATTATATTTTATTTAGAAATAAAGTTATTCTATAATATCACAAAAAACCTATACACGTTATGCTATAATCAATTCTAATAACTATTCTTATTATTTGCCACGTGACTTTAATAAAAAATAAACTTCCTCATCCTAACGAAGTGTCCAAGCTATATTTCATTCGATCACATCCCTCCCATTCCCGTCCCATTTCCTCGACAAAAACCGGTCGAGAAAAAACCGATAACCGGTAGATAGTAACTAGAAACCGGTCATTAGGATGATGCACCTGGCCTAGTACAGTCAGTTGAGGTATAAATATTAAGATTTGTCCTCCTCAAATAATTTGGAACGATTTAAATCTTGAAAAGTATGGTTTAGAGTCACTTGTTTTTAGTCACTCGCGCGACATGTTTCGGAGAGCCTAGGTCTCCTTTCTCAAGCACTAACAGTATGTCTCACAACAGTTTAAATTCAATGATTTTTAGGGTTCCGTACCCAAAGGGTAAAACGGGACCCGATTACTAAGACTTCGCTGTCCGTCCGTCCGTCCGTCTGTCACCAGGCGAACGTCTCACGAACCGTGATAGCTGGACAGTTGAAATTTTCACAGATAATGTATTTCTGTTGCCGCTATAACAACAAATACTAAAAACAGAATAAAATAAAGATTTAAATGGGGCTCTCATACAACAAACGTGATTTCTGACTAAAGTTAAGCAACGTCGGGAGTGGTCAGTACTTGGATGGGTGACCGCTTTTTTTTTGCTTTTTTTTTGTTTTTTTTTGCATGGTGGTACGGAACCCTTCGTGCGCGAGTCCGACTCGCACTTGCCCGGTTTTTATTTAAATCTTATCGGGCATATGTCATTCTACGGAACTTGCTAACTACGAGTAGGTATGTAAACAAACCGCCATATTGAAATTGTCTATGAATGATGAATTTACTAGTGACTTTTGTTTACATAGTTATAGCAAGTTCCATAGAATGATACTTTAGGGTTAGCACTGAGGATTAGAGTCTATTATAATAACATTGTGTACTGTAAGTAATGTCTTCATACATAAATAAGGGGTCATACATTAATTACGTCACACGTTTAGGGGGAGGGAGGGGGTCAAGAAAATGTGACATATTGTGACATGGGGGAGGGGGGAGACACAAACTTTATGACGTCACTTTAACTTCATCAGTAACCGAAAATTTATTTAAATTATTTAGTTCGCTGTACATTTAAATAACAAGTTTTAAAACGAAAATAGTTTTTAATCGTTTAATTTTCTTTCCTAAGCAGTTTTGGGTTATAAAATTACTAATATTTATAGCGTCAAAAATATTTTGATAAAATATTAATAATACTTAGGTACTTACTTAATTCGATTTGGCGATTTCGTAGAAAAAATGTGACGTCACACTAGGGGGGGGAGGGGTTTGCCAAATGTGACCAAGTGTGACAAGGGGGGAGGGGTCAAAAAACCTAGAAATTGGTGTGACGTAGTTAATGGATGACCCCTAAGTAGATATTGATACAATCTTACTAAAGAAGTTGTTAACAAAATTGTAATAAAAATAGTAACTGATCTACCAACCAGATGGCTTTTACAACTAAGTAGGCACATTAAAAGTAGTTTGCAGAGCACTTAAAGAAATATAACGTTTATATTTCCAAATTAACAAGCAAACGTTTTCTTAGAGAATTTAAAATACCATTTGGATTAAACTCTGCTCTTATTACTTTAATTTGCAAAAAAGCTTAATTTTCAAAGAAATAAAAATATTAAAATTGCGAAAAACAACTTTTGCGTCTGAATATTTGGACTAAGCAATCTTTTTAAGGTTCCGTACCAAAAAGGTTTAAGCCCTTAGAGGGCTGATTTAGACAGCGCGCACAGCGACAGATCCAGATCCGGATAATTGCATACATTTCGGATCCGGATTGCAAACCCGCGTTACATCCAATTCAGCCGACCAATCATATACCGCAATGTAATGAAACACATGCGAGTTCTCGCACCATGTAAATGGGCCTTTATAGTACTACTTTATCCGTCTGTCTCACACATATATCGCAAAATAAACTAGACTCTTCTCTCTTATTGGACTATTTGTGTTATTGTTTAGGAAAAGGCACCTCACCACATTTTAAAAATATGAAATTTAACTTTATAGCAATGCATTAAGGTTCCTTTTCGTATCGAGACCATTTTTCTGCAACTGGTAGACGTTTTCACAAGTATGCTCTGCAGTTGTTTACATTTTATCTGTTGATACAAAAAGTTGGAAAGGGGATACAGAGAAAAATAAACTGTATTCTAAATGTACTAAGGATAAAATATTTGAAATGTAAATATTGGTTGCAGAGCTTTCATTCTTTTTGTATATTGGTAGCACGTTATTTTAAAATGTGTTGTCTACGAGATGGGTCTTGAGCTTTAACAAATGATGTTAGCAATTTATTTTTCTCTGTTTTCTTTTGCTAAGGTTCGAGGTTTTGCTTTTTGAAGGTTATAGGTAATTAGCTTTTGCTAAAGATCGAGCTTTTGCTTTTTGAAGATTATAGGTAAAGCTGGAGTGTAATCCTATTACTGCCTTTATAGTTAGTCTTTTAGTTTTAGAGAGAACTCCACAGAAGCAAGCGTGCAGTTTTTATCAGGCTCTTTAATTGTTAATAATTATTGAATTATCTAATGTAGCATGGTCAATACATATAATTTACTTCAAAATATTACCACTAAAAGTGCCTGATTTGGAACCACAAGCTTACTTCTGCGAAGTTCTTTCTAATGCTAAAAAAACGGACTTCAGTTCAAATGCTACTTTTGAAGGCGTTCGCTAGCTGTCGCGGTTAGTTGTAGGAAGTTAGGACAGGAGGTTTGGGAGAACAGGTTTGAATTTATGTAAGTAGGTATGTTTTGATGTTGTTTTTGTATATAAGTTTAATATTCATTTGTATTTATATGGCAAAAACCAAAAAAGTGTCATACAGTTTGTTTGTTACATCGTTTGCCAAATTAAAACGGCAGATAGGTTGATTCATTTGCTATCTTCTTAGGCTTAGAAATTTTTAATTTGGCGCACATTTTTTTTTCACTTTTATGCCAGTTTTTCGTAAATTCATTTACTTGCGTAGTAGTAAAAACAACCATGGCCATTTTTGTTTTTGCAAACGATGTACCAAACACTCTGTATATCACAATTTACAGCCTGTACTTTTTAAATAATTTTTCATAATTTCCTAAAACTAATGTCTTATTTTAGGAAATTATAAATCATTGCAAGTATCGACGAAATCGTCTTCATATGAATTAGTTTGTTTGAAAAGTCTTTTTGATAGATCATAAGTTAAGCCACGTAAATACTCAGAAACAAAATGCCACATATAAATATTTAAATCAATGCATGCATCGACGAATATTTCGAGTCCAACTGTACAAGTGTACACCTATTATACACTTGACAATAATTATTACAAGACCAGATATTACATCTCACTCACACAACTTAACCTAACCCTTTTACAAAATTCAACCATATTATTAACAAAATAAAGTTTAATTTAAAATGACTCGAGAAGTCACATCTCACGCATACTTTAACGATCTAATATCAAAATTCCACCTTTTCATTAGCAAAATAAAGTTCATTTTTAAATGTTGAAAAGCTACTGAGAAAGTGTCGATACAAAAACGAGATCCAGGATTATTATTACTATTCCCTTACTTTAACATAAGCGAGCCATCGCCTCATGAAAATAACCAGTATTAGGCATGCCTCGAGATCTTTATCTAGTATGCGTATTCAAAGTTCAACGTATACTGGATATAAAAGGCGAATAATCGGTAAGCGGTTGTAATGCCAGGATTATTACTTTTAAATTTCGAACGTTAGAGGGAATTTTATCAGTGGCCAGTGCTTTTTGTGGTTTCGTTGGGTTGTGTTGGTACTTATTACGGTTTTTGTAAAGGTTTTCATTTAGTTTGGAATGTAAAAAGGATTGGGTTTATTTGAACATCAGAAATATATTTAGAGTTAGACCAAGAAACGTCTGCAGCGATTTTGATAGCCCAATCAATGCAAGTGTTATTTTAAACGTCAAACTTCTAAGAAATTATGATGTATACTTGCATTGCGTGGGCTATCAAAATCGTTGCAGATTTTCTCGCTCTATCTCTAGCTTTATAATATACGAGTATGTTGAAAGGTAAATCAATGATATAGAAAGTAGGTACTCAAATTACAAATCATACTCGTAAACTAAGACGAAAAAAATATTAATAAATTTTCCCACGTTAGTGGCTAAACTTACAATTTAAAGTGAAATTTGACTTATTTTATTATTAGGAGTTATTATTTAACTAAAATAATATTTGTAATTATACAATATTAGGTATAATTTACAGCTCAAAGCTATAAACACATTTGTAAAAAACCTATTCAGTAAAGTTTGCAATTCACCTGCCCAATTGACTAAACTACCACAAATGTCAGAGGTTCTAAACATATATTTGAAATAAATTTACTTATTATAAAATCCGAAATAAAAATGCTGCTGTCTTAAAAGACATAAGTGTTGTTAATTGTTAGGTCTTAAAAATGTAACATAATTTAGTTAATTAAGAAAAATAATACAAAAACAGCGTAAAAACAGTCTTAAAAATATAATTGTACGTATATTCACTTTTGAATGTGACATTTTTATGAAATTCCAGAAAACACGAACATGTGAAGGAAATAAATCTCACAGAGCAAGCGAATTATTTCCTGAGCCTCCAAAGCCCCATATGATGGCACGTCTTGTCTTTGTTGTCATTTCATCTCACAGTCACAGTGCAGAGACGATGACAGTGGCATATATGTGACATCCCACGGGCAAAGACATATGTAACTTCGTATAAGACGAATAAAATCTAAGGAAAAACGTGCCCCGGAATTCAAGAAAAAGTCATTCTCGGATAGATGCCGCACACACCTTTAGCCTATGCTCGGCTAGATGGCGTGACCATTTCATATTTAACAATTTTAACACATAGATATCAGTGAATGATCATGGATCAAAATGATATAAAAATAATAAAATCATTTATCTTTATATGTACATTTTTTGGATAATTTTATTCGTTTTCATGTTGAGTTTTAATCGTGTGTCGATAGATGGCAGTAAATTTACTGTGACTACAAAGTTTACAATGACAGGATCCCTCTATACTATCTATTCTTTTTGCCACGGGTAACGGTACCTTATGGCGGTTGGCGCTTACGCTATGATTAACGCCGCTCCAATATTATTGCGACGCTATGCGACGTAAGCGCCAGTCGCCATAAGGTACCTTTTTTCCGTGGAATGTCACATATATATTTCTTAAAGATATTTTAAGTTTGAGAAATAAGCTATGCAACTAACAGACGTTATAGTGACACATAAAATAGTAGAAATAAAATAAAATGGAACTAAACAATTTCCATACTAAATTGTTGCCATGTTTAAGAATTATTCGTCAAGAATTTTACAATTACGTAGGAAATGGCGCCCTCAATAATTATCTACAATTTCTTGTCGGACTATACCTATAAATTAAATCAATAGAGATAGAAATAGAAAAGTGTCTCATGACGTCGCAATGTTAATGCAAAAATAAATTTTGGCAATAATAAAATTTTTGTTACACGCTTTTATCGCTGTCTGTACTTTTCTTTCCACGTGCAACTAATACTCATCGAAACAATTCTAAAAAACCCAAACACAATTTGGTTTCGTTCTAAAACAAACAACGAAACAGAGTTCCTATGGCCTTCTGTCTCTATCATCAGATCACCTCCGTGGTAGGTACCTACCATAATATTGCATTGTCACCCGACTTACATATTTATGCAAATATTCAGCTTCATTGGAAGTCGAGAAGTGGGTCAAATTTAACTAATCTTGCAAGATTTGATCCGTGCAAACATACGGTGCGATTCGGGAAATGAATATGAATATTATATTCTATTTCATATCTAGTGAATCTATAATTCATTTCCCGAATCGCGCCGATAGTTTCATATACATACAGAGACATAAGGTATTGCAAGTTAATAAAAAGCTTGTAATAAAAGGACTTTATGCCATATATGCGGGTACAAATCCTGGCTCGTACCAATGAGTTTTTCGGAACTTATGTACGAAATATCATTTGATATTTACCACTAGCTTTTCGGTGAAGGAAAACATTGTGAGGAAACCTGCATGCATCTGCGAAGAAATTCAAAGGTGTATGTGAAGTCCCCAATCCGCATTGGGCTAGCGTGGGGACTATAGCCCAAGCCCTCTCGCGCATGAGAGGAGGCCTGTGCCCAGCAGTGGGATGTATATAGGCTGAGATGATGATGATGATGATGATGCCATATGGCATTTTCTAGCAGCTGTTTTTCTCCAAACGTCGTCCGACATTTCATCATTCAATATTGAAAACGCTCTAACTATTATTTATTTCCAGCTAACGTTGCTCAAGCGACAAGCCATAAATTGTCACGATCAAAAATTGACGAAGGATCCCTAACGGGTTTACGACCCCTGCCGGGGTGATTCCACGCGCACTGATTTAAAACGCATCTGACGGGATCGAGTTGGGTTTATTGTCTTTATTGATTGGAGTAAGACGGAAACAGGGCCGCGGTTCGTAAAATACGTTTTTACGAACATATAAATTATTTACGGTACTTCAATGGTATATAACGATTGATTTATTTACAATTAAACTATTTACAGGTACCTACTGCAATAATATGTCACTCTTCGAAGGCCGCAAAAATATGTGACAACCTCTTAGGGGCTATTCGTAAATTACGTCATTTCAATTTAGGGGGGGGTCTGGGCATCGGATGACGGTAGCATGAAGTAGGAGGAAATGGGGTCATTTGAAGCATGATTTTTGGATGATTATAGGGGGGGGGTCAAAAATCGTCAAAAATCGATGACGTAATTTATGGACAGCCCCTTATGGCTGTAAAAATAAGATCGTGTCAGATATTTTTGCAGCCTTCGTTGTGTAACTTATTATTGCGGGTGACTGTACGCTAAGTGCCTCTTGGTAGTACTTGGTGGTACTTACGTCTTTTGGTAGAGTAGGCAAAATAATACAAAATTGAATTATACACGAGCGTAGCGAGGGTTTCAAAATACGAGACTTAACGAGAGCTAAGCAATATTGTTACCGAGTTAAACACAATTTTTTTCACACCATATGTGAGGAAAATACAAACTGTTATTTTCGCATTAATAATAGGGCGAGTTCAAACAAACACTTCTCTGCCTTTTAATAAATGCAAGTGCAATTTTTCTTTGTGTCAGACGTGGCAATAAAAATCTTTTTAACTTCGACTGAAAATTTTCTTCAAATCTCAATCTTGTTGGTACGATTTAAGGTTGAAATTCAAAGCGAAACTGCCACAAGACCTAAGTGTTTTGAAGAGACACTTGGTTAGTGTTCATCTTTTCAAGTACTTGTCAATTAGAAACATTTGCGTCCATTTAATGCATTTGTGCCATTCTGTGTAAAAAGGAAACAGTTATGGCATAAGCACATTTTAACACCTTACTAACGAGCGACTTCCGTTACTTTTAATTGTATAAGTAGTTAGACAATTAAAAATAAAATTTAACATTAACTGACAGGCAAATCAAATTAGATTATATCGAAGAATTAGTTCCCAGATGGAGCAAACTCGGATTACACGCATTAGGACCAAATGAAAGTACATATTAAAACGAATTGCAGCTTGCTAGTAATTAATATCTATAAACTCTATTTTTGGATGTAATTTGATTGGCCTATACTTAAGTGTTAAATGCTGTCAATGTCAGTATTATTTATTTGATTTATTAAGTATACAAGAATTTACTACTTATTTGTTACGGACAATGCTCCACAAAACTACATTTTGTTTGACTGTGGAGTCTCAATACTGATATGTCATGTCGCTTAACTTCAAACTCGGTTATATCCATTCGACCCTCTCAGCAAATATCTACCCCTATTACCTTTTCTTAATTATAAAATCTCACAATCTGACAGATGGATTTACCCAAGTTTGAAGTTAAGGGTCTCATATCCAATCCAATTTTATTACAGTGATTTTAGAATTTCTCAATGGATGTAGCTTTGTAAAAATTGTTCAATATAATACAAATATAAATATCAGTATTTTTAAATCATGTTCTTGTAGTTTTTCTTATTAAATATTTACACTTTTTCAAATTACTTCTATAATTACACTATTTATATTTACAAAGCGTTTCTCTCAAGCTTTAGTCAAGAAAGTATTTGAAATGTTTAATAAGTGACGGGTAATTTAAGCGTAAAAGCCATCTAATGTAAAACGAGGGTATAGACCTTTTGACTTTTAAGTGTACGAAAAGACATTGTGCAGTCACCTGCAACAATATGTTACCATTCGAAGGCCGCAAAAATATGTGACGCGCTCTTATGGCTCTACAAATAAGATCCTGTCAGATATTTTTGCGGCATTCGTTGTGTATTTAATATATCATTACAGGTCGCGTGTATCTTGAAGATTTTATATATTAATTGATTTAATGGAAAATTAGAAAAGTATGTCAACACTAACAAGCCATTGATAATTATTTGATTTATTTGTCCTCTAATATCAATTTTAAATTTGTGTGTGTTAGAAAGAGGAAAAATTTTATAATGGTTGATTATTATAATTTATATTTAGACAAACTTTAAATTTAAGAGGGGTTTAGGCAACTTCGTGTGAATTGGCAACGCTGAGGCATCAGATGTGCTTAAATCTGTTTTTAATTTAGTTGAATTTTCCTAACTACTGGCTACAAAAAACAAACAAATTGGCATATAGGCCTCATTTTTTAACCTCAATAGTAGCAAGTTATTAAGGTCAACATGGAATGATACTAACCTAATTTGTAACAAAAAGGCAATAATGCCAATCCTACCCCCAACTTCTACCAAAAGAGCACATACGCCGTATTGACAAATGTCCTTTACAACTTTTCCGGCTCGATGTATCGGATACGATGTCAAACGCACCACTCGATCATAGAGCTACAGATTCCAGGGTACTATTTATCATGCCTTTACCCTAATTCCTGTATTAATGTTGGTCTCTCCGGCGAAAATACGATGACGGATCTATGCGTTACCATGTAGTTACGAAAAGTAGAAAAAAAAAGAAATATTACAATCAACTCGATAATAGAAATGGAAATATTTTTGTTCAAAAACATAAACGAGACAAATTACAAGTAAAAAAAAACGTAGTAAGAATAAAGTCCACGAAATGGACTTCCAGAGCCTATTGATGAATAAGCATTTCATACCACGGTTGCGTTGGTTCTACCTTACGCTATGGCGTTATCTATTGGGGTAATTTAACCATCAGAGATACCGTTTTTAAAGCACAAAACAATTGCGTAAGGATGATTCTAGGGCTAAAACAATTGACAGCTGTGTGTCGCCATTTAAAGAGCTGAATACTTGTTTGTGACCGTGCCTTGTCTCCTTATCTTTTACACACTGTCAGAACAAACCAATCACTTTTGAAACAATCTCTAAGGTATTTACTAGAAATTCCAGGTACCTACCCTCAGATTTTGAGGGATATTCTCTTTGCTGTCTTTGCAAATACTGACCTAATGCGCACTTACTAATACAAGCTCATCACTAGCTCTGGGATAAAATAAATCCAATTATCTTGTAATTCCTTTCTGCGAGTGTTTTCGGGAATTCTGCGAGTTTCTGTAGTAACCCCAGTGTCTGTCTCTAATTGATGGCGTCACGTTATTTTTCCACATTAATTGTTCCGTTTTCCCGGACGTAAGCGTCGTGGCCATTTTGTTTCCAAGCGAAAACGGGCCTTAAGACCAACTGGCTGTTACAGCATTATCAACCATACCACAATACAAATAAAGCAATTCAGGTCGTAAGTGCCAAAGTCACTTACGTCCCTTTTCCTTGATAGACGCAATTTGTTCTCAAGATCTTATTAACTTTAAAATAGGTACCTAATGCTTTTATAAGCTTTTTTGTTACGTCTTAAAAAGGCACAAGTTAAAGGCAGTTTAATTAGAAATGGCAGTTGTTATTTAAAAAAAAATGATAAATATTAATCAAGTTACTTTTTTGGTCAGCTTTCATAGTTTAAAAGAAAACTTTAAGGCTAGAGCCGGACCAAGCTAACTAAATATGACGTACCTATATCATTATATTGAAGGATCATTGTCCTCCCTCACTTTGTGCTATGCAGGTCGATGCAAAGTTATCTTAGACGGTCTCTATAAATCTGTATTTTGGCTAACAAACATTCGTTAAAATTATAATGGCCAATTATATTCATTGACGCCTCCTCTGTATAACTATGTAGTCATGTTTATGACGAGCCATACGACACGATAGTTTAAAGCACGAAGTGTGGAAATTTTAAACTATCCTCTGGTATCCCTGTTTACAGCTAGCAACACCGCGTGCCTATGTCCGCCATTATGTTTTTTCGTGCGATACGATTACGACTAGTGTCTTAAAAAGTAATTAAAATATCTAGTGTAAGAACATAAAATGAACAGAAGAAAATTGAAGAAGTTGTTGGATATCCTCGATTACGATTCGGATGAAGGTATTTATTCCTAAATATCAAGAAAACTGATCGTTTTCTGTAAGCAGACCGGCAGAGACGCCATTGTTGTTGTTGGTGAATTACAATTGCGCATCATTGAAATAATACCTATGCAACGTTTTTTCGTTGTTAAATATGGGATTTATTCTTATTATAAGCATGGCTATATACATTAAACACATGTATCGAGGTATGCTTGCGGTATCACGAGCGGATGCACGAGCAAAACTTATGTTTGCACACATTGATGCCTACTTGATTTGCCTCTATAACGATACATTAAATAACTGATTGTACTCTATTTTGGATAATTCTTTGTTTATACACAACAGCAGAAAATATTCTCGCGGTGCCACGGGCGGGTACACGAGATGTATTTGTACTACATGCTGTTTGTTGTCACAATACAAAGCAAAAATGTAATCTTGCGGTACTACTGTGCGAGTACACGAGATACATGGCTTTGGTAACTTCCTTTTATAATTATTACAAAAGGCGTACTCTCGCGGTACTACCGAGCGAGTACACGAGATGGTATTTAGGAAGTTTATCCCGGTCCAATGGAGTGTGTTCAATAAATAGTTCAGTAATTATAAATACTATTTTTGTACATAGAGTTGTATGTCCACAGCCCCTCGAACAGATCGAAAAAATCGAATAATAAGTTCGAGTGATGAGGATGAAGAACCACCTAAGAAGAAACGGAAGCGTATTTTGCCTATTGAAGAATCTGATGATGAACAAGCTGATGAAAATAAAGAGAACATCTTGCAATTAATTGGAGAGCCAGATATAAAAAAGAATGTAATTTCCATTAACCCAAAATTAGCGGAACTGTGGCAAAATATAATACAGAAAGGATTGGATAAAGAAGGCAAAAAGAAATTGGAAGAAAAAATTCCCTCAATAGAGAACTGCTTCGTTCAAGCCCCGACATTAAATGAGGAAATTGAAATAACACTAAACAAAAATGCTAAAACCAGAGATCAAAAACTGTGCGAAAAACAGAACCAAATTGGGTTAGTTATTGCTAACTTAAATAAAATGTTAAAAGAGCTAATTAATAAAAATGATAAAGAACATGTGGAAATGCTAGGCGACTCTATAAGACTATTAGCTGACCTCCACTACCTAGAAACCGAAACCAGAAAGGCAGTTATTCTACCGGGCTTAAACAAGGCACTCAAGGAAACATTAGAAAAAACGCAAACCACTACTGTCCTCTTCGGAAATGATTTACATAAAATCATTAAGAAAAGTAAAGAAATGGAAAAGTCTGTCAAGGATATTCAACAGAATAAAGGTTTAAACTTTTGGAGCCCGTCCTCCACCAACAATCAAATGCAGGGCGGGCCAAGAAAAAATTACCTAAGCAAAATAAGAATGTATCAAAGAAATTACTACCGGAACACAGCAGCAGCAGCAGCAGCAGCAGTCGGTCAACCCCGGAGAACCCAACGACAGTGGTCACCTCGTCGTCCAGTTCGAGGCAGACGTCACCACCTTCATCGCCGAGACCACAAGAAATAGCCGAGGTATGTGTGGCTGGTCGACTAACATATTTCTTTGACAAGTGGTCCAAATTTATTAAAAACAAAACAGTCCTCGAATGGGTTCTTAAAGGTTACGAAATACCTTTAATATCAACACCTAACCAGAAACATATACCAAAAAATGAAAAGTTCACTTCTACAGAGAAACAAATAATTCATGACTCATTAAATAAATTATTGAAAATAGGGGCAGTAAAGTACTGTAAACCTGTAAATAATCAATATTTATCAAAAATATTTTTTGTCCCAAAGCCAGATGGAACAGCTCGATTTATCTTAAATCTAAAATCCTTTAATAAACATGTACTTACACAACACTTCAAAATGGAAGATATTAGAACTGCCATTAAATTAATCAACAGGGAGTCTTACCTTGCCTCCCTGGATCTTCAGGATGCTTACTTCTGTTTAAGAATTCACACAAATTCCAAAAAATATTTAAGATTTCTTTTTGACAACAATATGTACGAATTTCAGGTACTTCCATTTGGTCTCTCCTCTGCTCCTTATGTCTTCACCAAGTTGATAAAACCTATAACAACTTACCTCAGGGAACAAGGTCTACTTTCAGTCAATTATTTGGATGACTTTTTATTTATTGGGAACTCACAGATTGAATGCTCTCATAATATTTTAACCAGCCAAAACTTAATAGAATCATTGGGTTTTATAATAAATAAAGAAAAAAGTAACATACATCCCTCAAAGCAATGTAAATTTTTAGGTTTTGTTTTAGATTGTTCTAAGTATTGCGTATCATTACCAAACGAAAAACGCACCAACATATATAATAAAATAAAATCATTCATCCGTCTCAAACATACTACTATAAGATCTTTTGCATCGCTAATTGGTATTTTAATATCGATTTGCCCTGCTGTTCCATATGGCCTAATGTATACAAAACGATTGGAACGCCATAAATTTCTTAATCTTACAAAGAATGACAATAATTTTGAGGCTAAAATGGTACTTACTTATGAAGTAAAAGAGGATTTAAAATGGTGGAAAAAACATGTCTGTTTGGCTAGTAATCCTATTAGAGAAGGTATTCACAAAATTGAGATATTCACAGACTCTTCTCGAACTGGTTGGGGTATTGTATGTGGTTCTAAAAGGTTACACGGTTTTTGGAATAGAGAGGATAGGAAATCACACATAAATTATTTAGAATTAAAAGCTATATATTTTGGCCTACAGTGCTTTGCTAAAGATCTAAGAAATTGTGAAATTTTATTGCGTTGTGACAACACAACTGCAATATCATACATTAATCGATATGGAGGGATTCAGCACAAACATTTAAATGATCTTACCCGTCAAATATGGAAATTTTGTGAATTAAGAAAATTATATATATTTGCTTCTTATATAGCTTCTAAAGATAATTACATAGCAGATAGAGAGTCGAGAAATACTAACGAACAAACTGAATGGCAGCTATGCAATGACGCATTTAACAAAATCAAATTAAAATTTGGATGCCCAGCAATTGATTTATTTGCATCAAGAGAAAATGCTAAATGTAAAAGGTTTATTTCTTGGCATATCGAACCTAATTGCTGGGCAGTAGACGCTTTTACAGTTTCATGGACAAATTTAAAATTTTATGCTTTCCCACCATTTTCTCTCATTTTAAAATGTTTAAAAAAGATTGAAATCGATAAAGCAGAAGGAATAGTGGTAGTTCCCTTGTGGCCGTCTCAAGCTTGGTTTCCTATATTTATGTCTTTAAAAAAGTCACCCATATTGAAATTTTACCCAAATAGGTCATTGTTATCATCTCCTTTCAGGGACCACCATCCACTACACCAGAACCTTACACTGATTGCCGCAGTATTATCAGCAAAGTCTACTTAAGAAAAGGATTAACCTGTGAAAGTATCAATATAATTTTAAATTCATTATCAGATAATACAATAAACCAATATAATTCATGTTTAAAACAATGGTGGGAATATTGTAGTATTCAAGCAATTGACCCTTTTATAATGTCAGTTCCAAATATTCTTAGTTTTCTGACCCAAAAATTTAACAATGGTTCTGCCTATGGAACTCTTAACTCTATTAGATCAGCTTTGTCACTGCTTATGGATAGTGATTTAGGTACACATAAAGATATTAAAAGATTTTTTACCGGCATTTATAAAATGAGACCAAACAATCCAAAGTATAATGAAACCTGGAACCCAGTTTTAGTTTTAAATTATGTGTCAAACTTATATCCTAATACAAACCTCACGTTACATAATTTGTCTAAGAAGTTAATAATTCTATTAACTCTAGTTACTGCTCATAGACTACAAACTATGTCGCTCATAAAGTTAAGTAATATAAATATCGCAGATGAAAATATAAAAATTAAAATTACCGACAAAATTAAAACTTCAGGAAGGAATAAGCTGCAGCCATTGCTTATAATTCCATATTATAAAGAGAATTTGAGCATTTGTCCAGCTACAGCTTTAAAAGACTATATTGATGTCACGAAATCATTAAGAAAATCTGATCAATTATTTCTGACAGTTAGGAAACCCCACACACCAGCTTCAACTCAAACGTTGGCAAGGTGGGTTAAAGATATTTTATCTGAAGCCGGTATAGATATATCTATATTTAGTGCTCATAGCACAAGACATGCGTCGACCAGCCACGCATATAGGAATGGGGTGAATATCGAATATATTTTAAAAACAGCTGGGTGGACAGAATCATCTAGGTGTTTTGCTGATTTTTATAATAGACCTTTAATAGATGAAAATGTTTATTCAACCAGCATTTTAAGCAGTTTGTAATTGATTATTTAACTCACTTTTTAGAAATGCATATGATCATATGTGACCGTTATCAATAAATAATTAAAATAAAGCAACCATGTCTTTAAACATCTACATAGTTATACAGAGGAGGCGTCAATGAATATAATTGATTGATCAAAGGAACTTACCTGTAAGTGACCTTCGATCAAAATTATATGAAGTTGACGCCTCCTCTGTCCAGACCCTACCCCTTTTTTAGTTGCTCTTTATCCCTCCCAAAATGCTTGCCTAATTTTAATTATTTCAGTACCTACTTTGAACTATAATGGCGGACATAGGCACGCGGTGTTGCTAGCTGTAAACAGGGATACCAGAGGATAGTTTAAAATTTCCACACTTCGTGCTTTAAACTATCGTGTCGTATGGCTCGTCATAAACATGACTACATAGTTATACAGAGGAGGCGTCAACTTCATATAATTTTGATCGAAGGTCACTTACAGGTAAGTTCCTTTGATCAATCAATTAAATATGAATGCCCGAAAATATCAAGTTTTAGTGTTCTTTTTTCAGCTTCTACATTCTAATATTTATATTTGTAAATAATGAATATAGTTAGACCAAGGTAAGTCTACTACGATTATGACAGCACACACCGTGTATTATTCTAACCGTGAAACTTCTATGAAATTATGACGTATAAAATAACACTTTCACTGCTTGTGCTGTCATAATTGTCGCACACTTATCTTGCCTATCTTAGTCTAAAGGGGCCCACATTATCAGTTCGCCGGATGATATCAGCCTGTCAGTTAATTCCAAAAGGTGACAGTTCCGAACAACTGACAGGCTGATATCGTCCGACGAACTGGTAATCTGTGGGCCCCTCTATATTCTATCCACCGACTATTTGCTCGCGACCGAAAAATCAGCCGCTCCCCGCACAATGGGCCAATTTGCGCGAAATTAATTTTCGCCAAAATAACCGCCATGTTCGGTATTAAATGACTCCCGTCTGTCAATGGCAGAGGCGCCAATAAAATTTCTCATTAACGTCAATTCCTTGGCTCGCGAACACTTTTGGGGGTCCGCCGGATCGGAAAGGGGGTTTTGGGATTGGATTTTGGAATTAGACAACTGGATTTGGTTCAGTTTTAACTTTTTGAAAAGATACTCTGTTATATATTCTACAAATTAAAAACTCGTGAATGACATCTAGCCAAAAGAATGTAAGGGATGAATGTTGATGGATGGAGAGCGGATGGATGGATTGTGTGAAAGAGGATATGAGATAGAAAGGAGAAAGAAAAGACTAACTGCTTTAACTTTTTCGGTTAAGCACAGTTAGTAGAATTATATTTAATTTTTACCAATTTATAAATACCCAAAGTTATTTTTTATTTATTATACGCAGTTTAGGGTACAAAATAAAGGTTTTGAAAAAAAATAGTTAAAGGAAAATGTGCGCGAATTAGCGCTTACATTGTGATCAAAAACATGGCTTAAGTATTGAAACATTATTAACAAAGCACAATGGTGTAATGTAACTCTGAGCTACTCTGCCAGAAAGATCTCAAATTACATGTATATTTTTATCAAAGGTCAGATGTAGAAGGCGGTAATCTTGGCGACGGCGCGTATAGTACGTCGGTTCCTCACTCTGGGCCCCTAATGACCGCAGCTTGGGCCCTGTCCCGCTGCCGGTGGTTAAGTTAGATTTTTTATGATGTGTATTTATTTTGTTGTATTTGTGTTGATATGTATTTTGTATTTTACTTAAACATTCATATTATAAAGACCTAAACTGAGAATCTGAAATGAATAAAGAACAAACAAAACAATATTATATAAAAATATTCCTGACCCGATTCCCGCTTCACCTCGACGCCAAACAATCAATATTGGTACCATGTCATCGTAATTGACTTACCAAACTTGTCGATGGACTAAATACTCAAAAACTTCGCCCGTAAGGATATTCCAACTTGGGAAACTTTCCTTTTTTCCTGACGTTAAGTCAAGGGAAAGTTAAGGGGAAAAAGTGGAGTTAGAAATATTTTTTCCCTAATCGAAAAGCGCTGTAAGTCGATGGACAAAAATGTCCCTTACAACCTTTTGTAGACATGACGAAAATTTCTTCTGTCATGGTAAAATGTTGTAAGTGCATAAGAAATAATTGTGACTTGCGACAGTTTGGTACACGAGTATTTATTCCTAAGTAGAGTTAGCGTATTGGCAGAATTCGTTTTTGTAAGATGCACTGGACTGGATATACGCCGCATTTTAAGCACAAAGTTAAAAAGTTTTCTTAATAGTCTTATGATTCGCGATACAGTGGTGGTAGGTAGTCAGCATATGATAAAAAATAGTGGATGCACTTTGTGCCACTTTCTAACACTACAGTTCGCACTTGTAAACATCTTCACACATGCAGGCATAACCCCTGTTTTATAAACTACCTATTCCAAAATGGTAAATAATTTAGACGCGTATTGATGCTGCATGTAGCTTTAAGAATTGGCTTAGATTACTTAGAAACGTAGAACGGGACGGTTGCTGAAGCCATGAAAATGTTTCATCGATTTAAGTCTGTACCGTGTCTCGAATACGTATTGTTGCGGCACCAATTATAGAAATGTTGAATCTACGAGTTTCTAGATCTTATTACAATGTTAAGGGATCTGTATGGTTTTACCAAGATGTTTTAGGATGGCTATTTTTATATTTATTCACTCTGATTAAGTGATTAAACAAAAAAGTTAAAATAATAAGTATATAGTAAACATTACAGATTCTCATTTTTTAATATAATTAATAGAATCTTTCAAATAGGCAAATGATGAATTAATGTTATTTAGGCAAAGGATACCAATTAAAGGATTTAAAATCGGATAATATACCTTTTACCAGAGATTATTAGGGTGGGTATTTTGTATGAAAGTATTAATATTGAATTAGTGGCAAAGTAAGGTTGATTTACTATATTTTATACGAACAGACTTTTCTTGGTCTAACTCTAATTATATTTAATAAGTACTCATATTAATAATGGCCTACATTTCCTTAAAGTTAACAATTAACACAAATACCCAAAAAATAAATTACTAAAACCTAACAGTACTTAAATAATCCTTACATCCCCCGAAATCCCAGATAAGCCTTTTACGCCCAAAATATACAATTAATTTCTTGCCTTACCCCGATTTTAGTAATTTGTGGATGACTTCGCCTCAGATTTTTGAAATTGATTTCAACTTCAAAGGTTTGTTGGGCGTAAGGGCCATTGGACGTGACTGAAATAAACCTTGTTATTATATTTTAATGGGTTTTGCCTTTCGTACTATAGTCTGGTTATTATTGGAAAACAATAGGTTGAGATTAGGGATAGTAGTGGAATTCTAAAACGGGACACGTATATTCATATAGCGTTCACAAAATTAATGGCTGATATAGATAAAAAAATCAAAACTATTTTTTTTTACTTTAATTACTAATCAGTTTTGTACACAATCATAAAAAAGAGGGGTAATTATTTTTGTCTACCCTTTTGGGATGGAGACTAAATGTATATTTGTACATATTATATGCACATTATATGTTTAGCAATCAGTAAATAGGTATAGCCGCTGTAGATATAAAGATATTTATATTACACATTGTCACTGTTATACCAAATTATGATTTGGTTTGGTTAGATAAGATTAGTGCTAAGTTATAATTGTAATTTAATTCTATATAAAAATAATCAGTTTATTTATTTATTCCTTTTTTTGGTTCTCTATTACATTTTTTCCTTTTTTTGCCAAAAATTCATGTGTACAAACCATATTTATTTTACCTTTTATTTATTGCACTACATTTGTGTTCAATTCTAACTATCGCAAACTAGCAGAAGCATATACACTTTCCCCTTACGCTTTTCTCCCTAGGGCCCACACTATGTCCGCTAGCAGCTGCCTCCAAAGTCATTGTGATTCAAATAAAACAATATAAACTTTTTACTGACACTTAAGTCTTGTTTGTTTGTTTAATTAAACCCTTGACTAATAAATAAGGGCTGTGCCAAGGTGAGTTTGGGAATAAAGATGTGGATTTTACTTCGTTTTCTAGCATTTTTATGTAACTTAATAAAAGCAGTAAACTAAAATATATACAAAAAAACGTATATAATAATTATTTTTGTGTTTTAATAAAATTTAAAGTTCATTTCGCACACACAATCAGATTAAGCTAGACCAAGGGAAGTCTGCATCGATTTTGATAGCAAACGCAGGGCAAGTGTCATTTATACGTCATAATTTCATAGAAGATTGACGTTTCAAATAACAATTGCACTGCGTGTGCTATCAAAATCGTTGCAGACTTGTCTTGGTCTAACTCTAGCAAAAAATTAACAATCAAATCACCGCAACAAAAATATGCAAAATCAGTAGATCAATCAAATTTCATAAGAAAAGGAGATTTATATAAGTAATGATTTCCTTAATTAGCAAGCGTGGCTTTCTAAAGATAACTACATTATGTTTATACTTAATTAAAATATTTGCAATTAAACAACAAGCCCAAACTAACTCTGAGATACTCCACCTAACTCGCAGAAAACTCTAACAAAGATTAACACCCTGCAGTGATATTCATTCTCCGACACGGCCATCCTGATATTTTGCACGACCTCTGATTATACACACTTGATACTAAATTTGAAGTCATACTATACTGGGTTAGAGGACACGTCGTGATGAAACGTTTTGTGAGCACACTGGGGCCCCAAATTTAACTCAGAATCAAGTTTATAAACTTGATTCTGAGTTAAATTTGGGGCCATGTGTCACTTGAAATTACTTCACGCTCGTACTTTGATCGTTCTTTGTTTGAATGTAGACATTAAACTTGAATTATGTTGATGGGTGTCAAGGGGAAGTATCTGGAGGTTTTAGGTCATTAAAGAGATACTTGTACTTTCATTAAAAAAATCCAAATGTTTATATGTACTCGACTATAGTTGTTATAATGTGCTTCAACTTTTCACGTGTAGCGTAATTGTGCTATTATTATTTCAGCGACAGATATAATAAGTTGGCTAGACACAAACTAATACGATTTTCCTACCAGTGAGCCTTAAATGTTTCTTATATCATCATCACATCACCAGGCTATATTAGTTCACTGCTGGCCAACTGGTGGTTTACTGGTGGACAATTGGACATAGCACGACTAAAGAGCGCCAAAGCGCCCTGTCTTCAGCTTGCCGCATCCAGCATCTGCCTGCAGTCTTTCGCAGATCGTCATCCCACCTGGTCGGAGGACGTCCTACACTACGTTTGTTTCTATTATGTATGTAACTAGAAAAGGCCTTCAGGTATATCCAGGAGCAGCAATGAAACACCGAGCTAACTCAATCGTTTGTAATTCCGAACTGACAAACTAACATACAGAAATGTTTCACAACCCCCTAGTCGGCGCATGTAAACTTTAGTCTACCCCATATTACATATATAACAGTTCCTTATATCGTAGCTCCCAAAATAAGAATAAGTCTAAACTGCACTTTATTACGTGGACAATAGGCGTGATACCATGCAAAGCAAAGCAAGCACTGCTTTGCCTTGCGCAGACACGGCGATAACTTAAATTTTTTCGAAGAAATATATTTATAGGGTTTTTTTGTAAATTAATAGTAAAATTAGGCTCTCAAATGTGTGTATAAAAAATGGAACCTTCTCTTCGTAGGTATATTTTCATAAACATAAAACTCAGACAAAAATTGCCGACATATAGCACAAAAACAGACAATATATTCTTCACGCGTATCTCGGTATTCTTTCTTTCATAGAGCTTCGGATTAGAGGGCTCTAATAAACGACGTGCCGTTACATTTGTCTTGACCCTACGGATGACAGAGCTGGGATTTTGGACCTTGAGTGTTAAAGGGCGTATATTTGTTGAATTTATTAATTCTCATAGACTCAAAGAGGATTTGAAGTTAACAGTTATATAATGCTTTATTAAAATAGCATATGCAAATATGTACTATTCTTAACGAACAGGGATATTATTTTCTATATGGTTTTTAGGGTTCCGTACCCAAAGGGTAAAAACGGGACCCTATTACTTCGCTGTCAGTCTGCCTGTCTGTACCAGGCTCTATCTCATGAACCGTGATAGCTGTTGAAATTTTTACAGATGTATTTCTGTTGCCGCTATTACAACAAACACTAAAAACAGAATAAGTTTAATAAATATTTAAGCAAACAGTGGGGGGAGAAACGTGATTTATTTACGTTTTTTGCGTAATAGTACGGAACCCTCCGTGCGCGAGTCCGAGTCGCACTTGACCGGTTTTTATTGACATTAGTACCACTAAATGACTGAAGCAACATCTTTTGTCCATACGCTTTTTACAACCTACCCACACATTGATGCTTAAGCAGCCTACGTCTTGATGGTACGCATCACTTAAATTATAACATTTATAACTCAAACAGGATTTTCGCTATAATTGAGAAGATACTTCAAACGAATTTAAATATGAATTTAACAATAAAATTATCAGTGTATACACGTTTCATGTAACATCTATTCAAATATAAACCTCATTTACCAAATTCATATTTATACTAGCCTATCCGTGCGTTAATTTGGCACCACACTAACGTACGAGCAAATTAATATTTGGAAAATGAGTATTCAGTACAAACACACAGCCCTACGAGCCCCTAGTTTACAAACTATTGCTTGCTAATATCCAACAGGGTGTTATTCCCTTTTACCAAGCAAACCAGTATAGAATTGACCTACGATTATTTAAATTTATTTTGTATAGAGAGGTCACTTTATAGTAGTTTTCCTACGTTTACTACGCAGAAATTGGGAATAATCAGGTATTGAACTCGGACAAAAGAAAATATGGCGACCACTTAACTTGATTGCTTTTATTTATAATTAATCCTTTATTACAGTATCGTGTAGAAACTTTTCATTGCTTTTAAAAGTTAATTTCTTGAATTAACGACAAAAAAGTGCGAATTATTGCAAGATTGCGATGTAATTACTAATGTAAACGCAATTTGTATACATTTTTAATGCGATGTTACTTTTTCTAGAGAAAGAACACTCGACGTTTTCGGAATGGCACTCAAGAGATTAAAATTTCTCTTTTATTGTCCCTTACAACATTTTTCTAACACAAGTCCAGCTTAACATTTTTTTTATTTACACTTATCTTTTTTGGGCAATACGTTTTCTTTGAATAAAGTATATTTAGTTTATTTGAGCATTCCCAAGTTATATTTGTACGCGAAATAAATTTATACTCTCTCGTGCAGAAAATTGAACTTTAGATCACTCAGGTATGAACGTAATATGAAATTCTGTTTAAATTATAATAAGCCGCCAACGAATTTACTCGCTTTGTAAATAGTAAAAACGACAGGTAAGTATCAGGTTTATAAAGGTCTTGTCACATGAAACAGGTTTGAGTTGAATATTTAAAAAAAAATTGTCAGCTGATGCAGAGTGCATTGACTTCGTACTAAGGTACCGAATCCCGTAACTCCCGTATAAAAACTAATCCACCAAAAATGTACCAAAGAATGTCTTTAAAATATTACTTATTATATCATAATTAACTACATGCATGATGTAGCCTATTATATGGTACTTAACATCATTTGGATTTAATTCATATACAACCGTTTGAAGTAAATAATAAAACACTTACCACACAATACTGCTACCAGATTCCTCGTAGTGGCACACATTTTGGCTACCACCAACTACACTGCACATAGTCTCACTGTCAAACACTGTCTTACTGTCAAACGTCTAGCACATTGTCACTAACACAACACTACACTATGTCACTATTTGAGCGTTTTATGTCTGCATATCTGTAAAAAAAAAACACATTTGTAAATACATTTTTGTCCATCAAATTCGTATTTAATATGACATAAATTATTTCCTAACATGATCCATTCATACCAGGGATGTTACGGATGCAGATTTTTTGACATCCGCGGATGTGGATGCAGATGCGAATATTTAAAGCCACACATCCGCGGATGCGGATGCGGATGTTAAGATTTGGTACTTAAAAAACGTCAAATATTACATTTTCAGCATTTTGTATTTAAAAAAAAAGAAACGTTTAGTATTTGAGCAAGAATATAGGTGCGTTTTATTTAATAAACAGTAACTTGGCCGACTTTTCGGGATGTAGACGATTTCGTTATATATAATGACGAAATTACCTAGCACTTACGCCGCCGGCGCCGCCGCTAATACGTTCCTGTTACCGACTTGGTCAACATCCGCATCATGCGGATGCTCCGCATCGATTTTATGTGGATGCGGATGCAGATGCGGATGTTCCGCGGATGCAGATGAGGATGTTCGCAAAATCCCTGATTCATACAATTAAGTTAAATAAAAAAAAACATATATGTATACAGGCTGATCAATCCAAATGGGTCAGCATGTAGAAGTCGGAAACTATAAGAGATAGCAAAATCTGTTCTTAGGAACCATGGCGTCGATTTTAGATTTAATAATAATGACATTCATTTTTTTTTATCTATCATACTTATGTATGATTCAGGATTCGAACCTGGTCAATATTCAATATAATATAATAACTCCACGACTGATTCGGCCACGGCGACTGCTATCAATTCCGTTGCTGTCATAAGTATTACGTATATACGATGGAATATTAAAAATTAAAATATTTTCGCAAAATATTTGGTGTGAGTTAACAACTTGTCCTAGAAATAAACCCAAATTCTTTGAAACGAATATTTTAACAGTATAACGTTTTATACATTTTATGGTAAACCAATGAATAATTTCCGAGAATTTCGATTTCATAGAATTTCAATTATTAACAAGGGAAGTGATGAGTGCAAACATCAATCTCTCAAATCTCTTAATATTTATACGTAATTAATTCCAGTAACTGTAATATCAATACGGTAAATAAATAAGGAAAACCAATTAAAAGAAGACTTCATATCATGTCCCTTACGTCATTTTACGCATCAAGTGCACGTTGTCCCCAAGTTAAGCGTGTCCCTGACATCATTTTACGTTTTAAGTAGTATGCACGTTGTCCGAAAGCTATCAACAAGATTCAAGCATTACGGTAAAAACACCAAAAGCATGTCGTGCATCACCCACACGTTCTTTTTTCTACGAACACATGGTATGGCAAAACCACTTAACCCGAGAACTTGTAGTTTTAGTGCCGTGTGATTTGGATGATGTAAGCGTTCATTTTGGCAATTTGCGGATAGAAAGTTATGGTAAAATGATTGTACGGGGTATTATGGTATCACAAATTATGTTATTGTTATAAAATTTACACACACTGTAGGTACTAAACTTCATACTTATTTTAGTTAGATATATAAAAAAGTTAAATGTATTTAATTGACATAATTAGAAGACTTAATAAAATTCCACACTGTAATCTCGACTAATCAACCTTTATGCCAAATAAATCCACTTCGTTGTTTAAAATCATACTTAAATATGCTTCAGAAATGCATTCCAGATTTTGTTGGCACCTACCAAAAATAGCTTCTAACTAAAATTTTATAAACTGCTAATAAAACTTAAGCTTTGAATAATCTTAAACCTCCTAAAACACTTTCTTCCACAGCATTAAAATGAATTCAGAAATTACGACACTATTATTTTTAAATCAAATAACGCTCATAAATTATGCCCATAAACGTCTCAATTTGAGTTATGGCAGTTTTCCCCCGAGCACAAATCAAAAGGAACGATTTTGTTAATATTTGGACTTAATAAAATAAACTTTTATTTCTCCCTTTACGCGTTAAGCAATAAACGCTGGATTTATTTTGATGCACTTTTAAATGGATTTTGATTGATAGAAATTGCTTGAAAGCTTGCTTCTACAGTATTGACGCCCGAAATATGATAATACGATATTCACAATTAATATCTTTCTCTCAATTAATTAAAACACACATTTAAGTGACTTAATCGACTAAAGAAAGAGAGGGAGGCCTTTGCCCAGCAGTGGGACACAACAGGCTAACAAATAAATAATAAATAATCGACTCGCTTTGCGGTGGCTTGCCACTCTTAAGGGATATCACATAATTACACAATATAAATATAATCATAAAACCGTCACTCTATCAAATTTTAATTTATAAGTCAAGCCTTGGTAAGCCTTTGTAAATAGGGGTGTTAAAACCATTTTACAGCTTGATTAATCGATGGAGCCTAAACACACAAAATATAGATAATCATAACATAACATAAACAAACAGAAAATTAGTCTATTAACGGAAGTTTGGTGTACTCAGATTTACTTTAAGTTGAACTTTATAGTAAAAAAAAGGGTTTACTAAACGAACGTATGGAAAAAACACTAGTAATTTCTGTTTTTATCACTGCAAATTGTTTACCAAAAATAATAATATCTAAATTACACAAAAAATACAGTTAATCTAATATCGCGGAACCCTCGTCATCCAAAAAAACCGTTTACATTTTTTCTTTTATTGCCCATAAAAACTTAACGACATATTAATTTCGTAGATAAAAAGTATTATATTCTAGGTTATATATATATAGTTGTAAAACACGACATGTAGGGTCCCCCTGGCATCGTAAAATTTCGTCTGGCTAAATAAATAAACCAGATTTTGTTACCATTTTTTCTGGGGACCGCACTGACTGATCCGATTGGGATTGAAATTGTTAGAGTGGAAGAATCAGGGGACATGTTTTCCGGGGGTAAATTATAGTTTAGTTTTCGAATGTCCTTTACGTCAAAATGATATTGACGTATTGGACGTTTTTAAGTCATGGCCTAAGGTTTCGAAAGTGACGCATTGATATTTTTGTTGATTCGCCAGTCATCCTGTAGTCCTGAGTTCTAGGCCCGGACCTAGAGCAATCAAGATATTGTTAGCTTATCATATAGCACATACTGTAATGGCTAGATGATGACGCGTCACTAAGAAACGTGCATATAATATTTAAGATCCAACCATGATTTAATAAATAGTATATGTTTATATGTAATTTAGCATAATGTCCTTTACGACAAAAACGTAGGACCTCAACCGACCTTTGTTTTTTTTTTCGCTTACACTGAAATGTTTTTGCTACCAGCTTTCGAGAAATATTTTATCGATAAGACAAAGACCAAACTGGGTTATCTGTCTTATCTGTTCCATGATTCATAAAAAAGTCCATATTTATATCTTTAATTCATGAGTATAGCTTGGCTGTACTCCAATATATCAAGCATTCGATACAGGTCAGTATTTATATTAGTAAGTATATCATATGATTTATATCACAGTTGTTTACCTTTCTCTAAAAAGGACCTTTTACCCTTTACTTGTTATTTGATAAATACATAAAACGAGATTCGATATTACTTATATCGTAGGTGTTACTTACGTATTTTGTTTTGACTACTTTTCTATCCTTCAGGTAGACGGTAAACAGGTTTAGTATTTCAGCAAAATATCATATAATACAAACTCATATTATGAGTAAGAAAGGGTTTTGGTTACAATAAAGCGAAATTAATTGTGTCATGTCCTATAAAGGTGGACTTCAGATTAATTTAATTGATATGAATAAATCATTTAATCGATTTTGAGTAACGATAGATATAGACTTATGTTTTAAAAGACATTGAGAGTGCAAAGACATATTTAAAACCCAACCCACGTAAACGTAAAAGGAGAAGGCAATACTTGTATTAGTTAGTAAAAGACTTGCTTCAAGGCAAAAAATATACCATAGTAGAATTAAATACCTACGCAATTTTATAAGTTAGTGAAAAAAACACGTTTTGCTTGTTTTTCTAACCGCATTTAAAAGTAAACCACGTAAACCTACACAAAACCTAATTAATGTGGCCCGGTCGCAGCCTCATTATGTGTTTTTCGAAAAGCTCACAGACTGGTTGGTTGCAACACTCTTTAACCCACGCTCTAGTGTCGCGTGTGCCGCGATTTGGTGGCGACAGCGACGAAGCTGGACAACCACACGAACAGTGGGCCTACCGCGAACACCGAAGTTGGCAAATTTCGGGCATCTTTCTCTTCTACACCAATTTAGGCTTAATTATAATGAGAGAAATAGTTAATCAAAATTTAGGAACTTCGATTTAGCGGTTATAGGCCAGGTGCCACAGTTGTCAACTATGTTATTGGCGTTGCTAGGCGTCCATATGGCAGAGTAACCACTTACCGTCAATTGGACTGTGTATTTAAGCTCGTTTACGACAAATTTACCTCACATGTGATGTGAGGTTGGATGGCACAGGTGGAACAGTGTTGTTTTTATTTTATTTCACAGTACTGTGGAATAAATACCATCAATATTTATAATTACGTATTACGTTAATTACGTAAAGTATAGCAGACTTTAATGCTTGTTACTTGGCCCACCGGCTCAAACCCTATGTAGGCGGCAAAATGTTTGTGAGAGGCAATTATTTTGTCTGCCCGTCCGTGCGTTTGTCGAGCCTTTGTTTCCGTCGCGTCAAATCAAACCTTTTTGTTGTACACAAACAACGCTAGTTCAAAAAACGCCTCTACACCCTACATAATACGGTACTACATACGTTATTTTTTTTTATTGCACAAAACGTACCTTACGTCCGTTGGCACTTACGACAAAATGTGACCCAGTTGTATCGGACATTTGGCAAAAATAACCTAAACGCCATTCGCTGATAAATCTCATTTTATACGGAAATATACACCAAAACACGCAAGAATTCAATTTTTTCAAGCAATATAAATCCTAATTGGAAGGCGTAAAATGATTTTTTTTATGAACGAACGCGAATGAGAGCTGGCGAAAGTAACGAATGTTAATTTTCATATTCTATTTGCGAAGTTTTGTTGATTTTATTTTCCAATTGTTAGTTTTATTTCCACGTTGGAAACGGAATTTTTTACATTGTAATTTTAAAACGAACGTGTTTATATGTGTTTGTTTCCAACAAACGTCAGGTAATATTTGTTTTGGCACGAAAAAATTTAAAATTTCCGTCATCAAAAAAATTCACCGTCTTTTATTATCACAGGGCGTCCATATTCAATTTATATTGCATTTTATTTATTACATTTTCTTGTAATAAATTTAAATTTGATTAGTTACTTGCATAATAAATTATAGTTAATAAAAAAAGTATTAAATGATATTCCATAAAAGCCAAAAGATTAAATAGTGCCGCTATTGCTTGCCGTGAAAACTTAAATTTTTCGCTAAAAGTGTAATATAATGATCATTTTTATACTCGTATCTTAATAAAACATTATACTGCTTATAAACGTAACTTTTGTGTGGTATGTAATTTACGACGCACATAAAGCGAAATGAAATACATATTTGATACGTGGCTTCATAAATTTCATAATAATAAGCTGTACGTTAAATTATATTAGCTTTACGTATGTTTTAATAGCATATTACGATACAGGAAAACCTCTCAACGATGTTCTAAAGCTTAGTTTTTAATTAACAATGTTATTTTAAAAAATTACTTAGCCAAATAATAACGTGCTAGTCAATGCCAACCATTTACTTACTTTTACGTATTTTTACATGCAATGAATGGCAAAAAAATCGCAATAAAACGCCTGATTTCGTTACTCAGTAGTGCTTATTGATCAATCAAATTTTACATCTTTTATTAACTCCTTTGGTCTATATGTTTTTTTTAATGATTATTATGTACCTATAGTATATGTACATAACAAAAAAAATAACAGAATTATACCTAAACTAAGAACGTTAAACAGAATTTCGTACGTTGAACCCGCCTGTTTCTATCTCTGTCGCACTTCTTCGAAATTCTTAGCGTTTTTAGCAAAATACATACTATGGGTGTTAACTAAAAACGTTTCGCATGTTCTTTAAAATAAATACACAGTAGCATGACTAGCACTCAATCTACAATATTTCTCCCTCTACAAAAATAAAAGGAAAACCATAATTAAAAATAAATAAAACCCAAAAAGCTTAAACCCTTTATGAATATTGGCTTTAAGCGGCGTATCGTAAACGGGATTTTATTGTCCCGCCCCATTTGAAAATTATGTAAATGCAATTTAATATGCATACGAGAATTTTCGGTGCACACCTCGGAATTATTTAATTAGCAAGCTATTAAAATGTAATGATAGGTTTTTACACGAGATTATTTAATGTAACATGACGATTATTATGTTAGGGTAATAAGTGTAAAATGAAAGCTAATGTTATGTGAGTTGCTGTTAATGGTAGATTTCCAAAAAAGAAATACTTGAAAAGTAAAAAAACAGACACATAAAAATGTTACCTAGCATTTTTTATTATTATGAAGTACTTATATCTATATATCTATCTCTTTGTAAAATAAAAGTATCTATCTAGTTCTTTATGTAAAATAAAATTCAAGAAAACAATGAAACCCGATTTTTTGACAGACTTTTTTTATATTTGATAAACAAAAAATTTTAGTAAAAAAATAATGCGATCTTTTCCGAATAAAGGTTGTTTTCTTTTACTTGTATGTAAATTCAATGTTGATGTGTAAAAGTGGCTGAATAAATGTTGAAGTCATTTTGATGTCAGTGTACGTTCGAATTGGCCTGTGAGTTAAGGCCTGTGCACACCGGCTTGCGTGTGCGTGACGTGCACGTGTGCGTGCGCTAAAATGTTGGGGCCGCTCACGCACACGTCACGCAAGCGGTGTGCCGTCTCTCATAAGAATCTCTACAACACCGCGCGCACGTACACGTCACGCACACGCATCCGGTGTGCACAGGTCTTTAAGCTTTGCCCGTCATTTGTTCGTATTTTCAACACGTGTATCGCTAGCGTTTCATTTAGTACCGGTACAAAAGTATCGCGCCATCGTAAAATATGTTTATTTACCGAAGCGGGAGCTAAAAAGAAAAGGAATCGTCCGCCATTCGCGTAACACATGTGACTTTTCCCACGCGTTGCACATCATGTTAAGTGGCTGGTATATAATGTAATGTTTGTATATAAGCTGGGATATATTGGCAATAACTGTCCACTTAGGAACGTTATTTAATTATTTTGTGATTGCTTTTCAGAGTTCCGTGGCCAAAGGGTAAAAACGGGACCCTATTACTAAGACTCCGCTGTCAGTATGTCTGTCACCGGGCTGTATCTCATGATTCATTGATCAGGCAGGCTTTGTTCGGTATATGAAAACAAAAAAATTAAATATTCTCAATTTCTATTTAAACTTAATTATTTTAAAGTAAAGTATAATCTGTTAAAATATCTGCAACTAATAAAATAACATCTTATATAGTGTAGTATGTATAGTCTAGGTATTAAAATAAAAGGAAACTAAAATTCGAACATTTTCGGGTAGTTACATTTCTTAGTTAACCAACCAAATACAAAACCACCTGGACCTGTCACTGAACGACCTGACTATAACCTACATTATTTGATCGTGTAATGTTTTCATTTAACTCAACTGGCTTAAGGAGCCGTGTGAGGGTAGATTTTGTTTACTTTTATTTAAATACCGAAAGATACATAGTACAAATTCCGCCATATCTTAAAAGGAATAGATTTAAATACATTTTCGGTTAAAAATAATGTATTCACTTTGATTCTAAAAGCTTAAAATACAAGTTCACATCTTGAAAAACATCAGACTAATGAAAATACATCGAAAATTCAAATGTAATATTTACCCCTGAATCAAAGAACTCTTTAATGATACGATGTTTATTTTGCTGAAGGTATTTATTTATAGCGATTTATCTGAAGTAAGGAAGGTTTACGAGTTGATTTTACGAGTAATGAGGTCGGACAAATCATCGCAAAACCATCAAAAATCATTTAGGTATATCTCAAAATAGGACAAGATTTATTAAACTCATATTATGTACACAGTATCTTTATAAAATTTCCAGATTATACTCAAAAACTACAGTTCCAAATTGTTAAAAAAATTGTATCGTGTTCCATTCCATATTTATTTTTGCGATAAATTATCCGAACTAATGAGTTATATAAAGGAGTAAATGTTTATATTTTATAAATGTCTTTTTTACCTAAGTAGAAGTCTGCAAACTAATATGTACAGTAATAGGCCAATGCAAAATTGTATTTTCTATATTGAGTTTTTAGGGTTCCGTACCCAAAGGGTAAAACGGGACCCTATTACTAAGACTTCGCTGTCCGTCCGTCCGTCCGTCCGTCCGTCACCAGGCTGTATCTCACGAACTGTGACAGCTAGACAGTTGAAATTTTCACAGATTATGTATTTCTGTTGCCGCTATAACAACAAATACTAAAAACAGAATAAAATAAAGATTTAAATGGGGCTCCCATACAACAAACGTGATTTTTGACCAAAGTTAAGCAACGTCGGGCGGGGTCAGTACTTGGATGGGTGACCGTTTTTTTTGCTTTTTTTTGTTTTTTTTTTTTTTGCATTGTGGTGCGGAACCCTTTGTGCGCGAGTCCGACTCGCACTTGCCCGGTTTTATACTTACGTTTCCTTAAAATTGGAATCTTAAGCCTTTGCTTACGATAAAATTTGCTACTGAGTGAAACATTAATTTGCCCCTCTCGTGGATAAAATGTAACTTTATTCCTATCAGTTTTTAAAGAATAAAGAGACCAATGGTGAAAAATTACTAAGTCGAATTCGGTATAAAAGATGATTCGGTTTTTAATTTTATTCAAAGGTACGATGGTACTTATACTGTTAACTGTACATCGGTGGACCTTATGCCTTTTGTAATAAGGACCACCTAAGTGCAGTTAGGAGTGTTGCTATTTGTACCTACATTGTACATTAGTCAAAATGACAAGACATTTTTACTTATATTATTTATCAATTTAAATGTATGACACATATTTAAGGGACCCACTGATTAACAGTCCGCCGGACGGTATCGGCCTGTCAGTTAGAACAAAATTTTGACAATTCCGAACAACTGACAGGCCGATACCGTCCGGCGGACTGATAATCAGTGGGCCCCTTTACAATAACATACTGTATGTTTCTTGGAACTATATCTCTGAATTGTCTACAATAATCCACACATATATTACATAAAATTAACCAATAAACAACTATATTCATACAATATCATTAAAACTAACGTAGAAGCTCAATTTCAACCTAACCGCACTGACCGAACTCTCCCGCCGAGCCATATGGGCAACATATGTCGCCTAAATACATACACAGGCCAATTCGAGTTACACTTATTATCTGTTTCCGATATACTACTACTACTTAGGGCCACCCCACATTTAGTTCCACCCCACATCTAGCGTCTTTCGAGCGTCGGCGTCTACAACTCTACGGCCGCTGCTCGACGCAACGTCGACGCAACTGCGACGCTAGATGTGGGGTGGCCCTTAGCGTCTTTCGAGCGTCGGCGTCTGGTCAGCGCTATGGAAAATGGCGTCGCTGCGCAGTTGCGTCGACGTTGCGTCGAGCAGCGGCCACAGAGTTGTAGACGCCGACGCTCGAAAAACGCTAAATGTGGGGTGGCCCTTAATAGCGTAGCGACCCAAAATGTTTGGCCTCCGACACGAGTAAACGCCAGTTGTCTCGATCCAGCGCAATCTGAGCCAGTTATCGGCTTGAAGATCGCGCAAGTCCGCTTCAACCTCATCGCCCCAGCGATACCTGGGACGTCCGATCGGTCTTCCTACCAAGCGTGTTTCCGATATGATACTGATCAGATTTATACAATGTATCAAGCATACATAGATATCGCTTATGCGCTCCACTCACTATCAGTATAATGTCATTATTTTGACATTTCTTCAAAAATTTTAAAAATGTTTAATAACTTCATTATCGTTCATCATTCTTTCTGTCATTTCTGATTCCATCATTCTAATCAATTCACTGTCAGTAGTAATGTCAACTCATTTCTAGTATCATTACTTTGACATAACTCCAATACTGACGGAAATTATTAAAATAAACGTCATTACTTGCCGTCATTCCTTCATGACACTCCCTAAACTATCACTAAAAACGTCATTCCGTCAAAGTAATGTCAGTATCCATGATAGTGTCGGGGCCGTATTACGGCCGGGTCGAGGCTTCGCCGATATGAGCGTCAGGAAAAATATTCACAAATCAGGATTTTTGTCACGAAATTCCAAATTTGGAACTGGTAGCCCTAGTCAAGAGTGACGTTTCAATCAGGCCAATTCGAGTTTTAATTATTCGATCAGTTTCTGATATGATACAGACCTGTCAGTGTCAAAAGCGACGGTTTTGATTGAAGAAATGTCACTTTTGACACTCAGATCAGTATCATATCGGAAACAGATCGAATAACTTAAACTCGAATTGTCCTGACACAGGACAGATCTGACATGGCCTATAAATTTTGTATGAAATAAAATAGACTTTATTTCAAGGGAATAAAGTGTTGAATATGATAGCAGATGTTGCGAAGCGGGAGTGATTTTACCCGTTTTTTGTCATCGGCGCTTGGATAAATTTGTTAATTAGATCTTATAATTATTGTTAAATGAGAATCTGTTTTGAAACAATTAGGCACGAAAACATTTCCATACTGACTTTGACTTGATGTGACTTTTCGTGGCATATAATATAGATTCCGATAGATTTTTACTTTTGGTGTTTGTCGATGTACGTTTGTAATCTTCCCTACAGTCCTTTTTTTGGGGTTCCGTATCCAAAGGGTAAAAACAGGACCCTATTTACTAAGACTCCGCTGTCCGTCCGTCTGTCTGTCACCAGGCTGTATCTCATGAACAGTGATAGCTAGACAGTTGAGAATTTCACAGATGATTTATTTCTGTTGCCGCTATAACAAAAACCGAATACGAGTATAATAAATATTTAAGTGGGACTACCATACAACAAACATGTTTTTTGTCGTTTTTTGCGTAATGGTACGGAATCCTTAGTGCGCGAGTCCGACTCGCACTTGGCTCGTTTTTGTCACTTTTTATCGCCATATAATTTTTCATCGAACGTGCTCGTGTCGCCGGCGGTACCTACGGAGTTATGTACACGTTTTTGTCTTATTTATCAGACCGCAGCGAAATGAGCCTAATTTTGTATGTCTTATATCAGTCTACGGCGGTTAAAGATTACAATATTTCTAACCTCAAAAGTTCCTATGATATCTAATATTGCGTTACAATAATATGTGAACGACACTATAATCCAGTGCATACCTATACACAGATTGAATTTTGGAGCAAAAAGTTACCACTACTTTTGAGGTTATAAATTGAGACTTGAAATCTCCTTGACCGTACATAAAGTTTTCGGTTGAGCATAACACATTCGTAATGGCAGTGAATATTTTAAGAGGACCAACGCGTTACTCCGAAATGGGGCGAGCACGTGCGCCCCCTGGGATCAAGAGTCGCCAGTATTTATAGATGAATGACGAAAATGCGTGATTTGTTAGAGAGTTTTTTAACGGATAAAAAAGATTGTTTACTCATATTGTTGGATGTTACTTTAAAAAAAACCGGGTAAGTGCGAGTCGGACTCGCGTACGAAGAGTTCCGTACCATTATGGAAGAAACTGCAAAAAAATCACGTTTTTTGTATGGGAGCCCCACCTAAATATTTATTTTATTTTGTTATTACTATTTGTTGTTATAGCGGCAACAGAAACACATCATCTGTGAAAATTTCAACTATCTAGCTGTCACGGTTCATCAGATACAGCCCAGTGCCTAGTGAAAGACAGACGGACAGGCGGAGTCTTAGTAATAGTAAGGTCCCGTTTTTACCCTTTGGGTACGGAACCCTAAAATAAAGACAATCTTTGTAAACACTTAATGTGTGTTTTTTTATTATTCTTTATTGTAGATATACCTATTATTTTGCAGAAGCAATGTTTAACACCGAGCTAACCTTCTCTTGTCTAATCATAATCATTCATGCTGTATTACAAAAATTAACCATGAAAAAGTCAATTTCGAAGCAAAAATACCGAATTTTTTTTTTACTTATTGACTAAAAAGAAACCAGGCGTGTCTGTTTTTTTAGATCAAATAATATACGTTCACTTTAAGTTGAGTTTCAAAAATTTTACTTTTATTTTTTATGTAATTACACGTTTAACCTCCTCTAGCCGCCCATACGTCAAACATGCCAAGCAAAATGAAATTTTATTTTGTCAACACAAAATTCAAATTAGAATGGAATAGGAGACCTTTTTATAGGTCTCTGGGCGGCTAGAGGTTAATTAATACAGGTTAGTTCGACATAGATCGCGACCCATTTAAGGAGATAAAAGTTCGATTATTGACATTTATAACTAATTCAACAAGAAATAAGTTTCATTCAATCATACCTAACATTCTCTGCAGATATTTTGTTTATACAGTTTTATTACTCAAGTTTAATTGTAACCATATCTTTTTCAATTCCTACTAGTTTAATAAACTATACAAAACAGGCTTTCATGGTAATCGACCATATCCCTGCGTTCCCAGCCTTGCACCGGATGGTTAACCGGTCCATCTCGATATAGATACTGGCTGCTTGGCCGTTGACCATGGCTACCAAGTGTCTTTATCACTTTGGCAAGTGTACATGGGATTATAGACTCGAGTTTGGAATATTTCTGCCCCCGTATTATATACACCCGTATTATTTCAAGGGAGATAATTTTTTAATACTGTGAAATTTCGCTGGCCCAATATTACTGGGTTCTACCTCTATGGGGCTATTCATGAATTATGTCATTTCAAATTAGGGGGAGGGGTCTGGACATCGGATGACGGTAGCACGACGTAGGAGGAAACGGGGTCATTCGAAGCATGATGTTGGGATGATTTTAGGGGGCGTCCAAAATCGACAAAAATCGATGACGTAATTTATGGACAGCCCCTATGTTTCACTTTTATCGAACTGAAATTTGAACATTGTCATAGTATTAGAGGTAGACAAGATGCAACTGTACATATACCAAAAAAAAAATCTTGTAATTCTACATGGACCCCCAAATTATCAGAACTTGAAGTTAGTACATAATTTACATGGGAGCACCCTCGGAAAAAATGGTACATTGTTTTTTATTATATAATTATTTTGCAACTAAATCATTTCACTCGATTTATAAAGAATTTTCTTTATAATGGGATATGTTATATTTATTGATATAAAATGTGACAACCGCATAGAAGATGAATACAAGATTTTTATACGGTTTTCTTCTTCGTTTCTTGTTAAATTTTAATTTTCATTAACCTCTAGCCGCCCATACGTCAAACCTTGCCAAGCAAAATGAAATTTTATTCTGTCAACACAAAATTCAAATTAGAATGGAACAGGAGACCTTTTTGTAGGTCTCTGGGCGGCTAGAGGTTAACTTATATGTAATATACAGCCCATTATCGGCTACTATCTTCTGCTTCGCTAGTTTCACTACTTAGTTATTTCACTTGATATGCAAATGAATATGACATAGTGTAAGTGCTACTAATTTCCATTAATTCTACTTAGTTACACTTAGTAAGGTAGGTACATTATATTTTATGTCGATAGAATAAGAACGCATTCTGAAATTAGTTCCTTTTTAAACCTAATTACCTACTTATTGGTTGACTGAGATAACTAAGATAACTACCTAAGTAATACCTGACTTGCTAGCATCAGTTACGTTCCCGCGCGCGACTCCATACATCTTGCACAACTTCAAGTAAGGACTCGTGTAATCATATTTACTGTATTGTCTTGGCAACTTTTGATCTGTGGATAGCTAGAAGTTATAGAGTTATACCAAGAAAAGTCTGTAGCGATTTTAATAGCCCATGCAATGCAAGTGTTATTTTAAACGTCAAACGTCGAAATTATGATGTATAAGTAACACTTGCACTGCGTGGGCTATCAAAATCGGTGAAGACTTTTCTTGGTCTGAGAACGCAACACATGCTAGCAAGTCAGGTATTACTTAGGTAGTTATCTTAGTTATTTCAGTTAACCAATACCTACTATGTAGTTAAGTAGTGACTGAGTTGGTAAGTACCTTTTTTGTATTTTTTTGTATTTTTCTTACAGCATTCTTTTAAACCTCTTATACTTACTGCCCATTAAAAATGACAAGTGGCAGCAGTAAGCTTTTTACTTACGATAAGTAGTTTTGCTTTTTTTATCATTTTATTCATAGGCTGGCAACTGAGTGCAATTAGCTACTATGTTGCCATTATTCCTATATTTATATAACCTAGCAAATTACGTTTGATTTAATACTATATAAACACATATTGATCAGATGTAGTGCCTTGTCTTCCATCGTATTTTCTCTGAAATGTTCGTAATTGTCATGCTACTTCAGTCAACCTCAGTACTTTTTGTACCAAGACTATACATAACTGAAATAGCAAAATACGAGTAAGGTCGTATGTTTCCGTGAAAATATGATGGAAAATAATAATTATGCACTATATCTGTATAACAACTATCATATCATTTTTGTTGCGGTTTTGTGACAAACGCATTTTGAGCGCTCAATTAAATGCAGAAAATTATTTCTTTTCCAGAATACCATAATATTTACATTCACAATTAGTTTTATTGCACAACATATAGTCGTTTTAAATTTTATTTAGTACTCGGTAGGTAGGTGGACCATTTTATTTAAAGTTGTCCCCTACACTTTATTTTATGTTATGTTATTATTTCTAAAATTAGGATTTTTTATGTTATGTTATGTTATTATTTCTACTCAGAATCACGAGCTCTTTCTATCCTAATAGGAGAAAAGAAGTGTCCCAGGGTTTTTTTTCCATTCCGTTACCATTTTTTCATACACTTTGTATGGCAGTTTCGGAATGGAAAGATCGAAAAATATATGGGAATCTTGGGACACTTTTTTCTCCTATTAGGATCAAAAGAGCTCATGATGAGTAGAAATAACATAAAAAATCCCAATTTGGAAAAAAAAGTGTAGGGGACAACTTTAAATAAAATGCTTCAGGTAAGGGTACCTACGTCTAAAACTTTATTTCACAAAATCCAAAAAAAATAAGACGGACTTTATGCCTAAAGTTAAATTATGATTTACCGACACTTCACTAACCATACTATACTGTTAGTGTTCCATAAGTATGCCATATGAAGCTTTTATACTGTGCCAGTCTTATTTATGGTATACCAAAGTACTTAGATATTATGTTGCATTTTATAGTCTACTTATCATGAGACTTACTTGTTTATGGTATATGAAAATAATTGAATTTCATATTGCATATATTACGCAAGCTTTTCATTAACGTGCTTCGTATTGAGCGAAAATTTATGATTTTCGAAATAACCCAGAATCGTTTTCGTCTAGCAACGCCTAGTTTTTGCAATATTCATTTAATATTATGTTCATAATAAGTATGTAGGTAATTTAATTGAAACAATAGTTATTTGTTTCACTCGGGGGCAAAGTTGTTGTTTAACCGCTCGTGCTAATAATGATACCCGAGCAAGCGAAAGATTCCAAAATTCTCGCTACGCTCGTGGTTCGAAAATGGAATCTTGAGCGTTGCGAGGGTTTCAAAGCACGAGGGTTAAACAAAATTTGCCCCCGAGTGAAACACAAAATTTTTCACCACACCAACCCGAAGCAAATTTTAAATGTAAAATATCAAACAAAATCAAACCAAAACAAATCCAAATCAATGTTATTAAATATTTGTCATTCAAAATCATCATTTAAAAGTCAATTCTACTAGCAAACATAAGAAACTAACTCAAAATTTGCATTTGATTACTTTGTCTTACATGTGAATAAAATGCAACTTTGCTATCAGTTTTCGAAGTGCAGAGTAAGTCTTTCCGAGCTGGTGTGGTGAAAAGTTTATTATTGAAACAAAGTTACCATTTTTGTCTTTCTAATGGCAACAATTCTAATAGAAGAGTTAGTTTGAGTATCTCTTCTTCCTCGCGTTATCCCGGCATTTCGCCACGGCTCATGAAAGCCTGGGGTCCGCTTGACAACTAATCCCATGATTTGACGTAGGCACTAGTTTTTACGAAAGCGACCGCCATCTGACCTTCCTACCCAGAGGGTAAACTATTAGGCCTTATTGGGATTAGCCGGTTTCCTCACGATGTTTTCCGTCACCGAAAAACTGGTAAATATCAAATGATATTTCGTACATAAGTTCCGAAAAACTCACCTAACCAACCTAGCCTACCTAGCCAACCTAGTTTGAGTAAGTATATTTATCATAAATAAATACCCTTACCAGGATTTGAACCCAAGACCCCTAAATTCATAGGCACTACCGACTAAGCTAGTCGTTAAAAGCCTGATGACAGGCAAAACGCCAAAACACATCATTATTACCAAATTTCAAATCAAAAATCATTTTGACTTATTATTCATGACATTACTGATACGAAACCAGATGGATCATGGTGACATGGAACAGACAAACGCCCACAATTATCGATAAAACGCGTAATGTAATATTGTTCAAATTTAATCGGCATTGTCCAGAGATATTGACTCATTTTCATCAACAGACAAATAGTATTTCCTATTGTTAAAGTCTATATAGTCTTTATTTTAACCTTTTAACCTTTTTTAGGCCTCCTAAGAGTTAAAAGCTTTTATTTGCATGGAATTTGTTTTTCGCTCCGCTTTTTAGTAATAATTAACGGCGCGATTCGGGAAATGAATTAGAGATTCACTAGATGTGAAATAGTAAAGATATGTGACGTTCCACGGAAAAAGCTACATTATGGCGGCTGGCGCTTACGCTATTATCAACGCAGCTCCAATATTCAGCCGGAGCAATGGTACCTTTTGCCGTAAAACGTCACATATCTTCACTATTTCATATCTAATGAATCTCTAATTCATTTCCCGAATTGCGCCGTTAAGACAAATAGCAAAGTAAACATATTTTCCATAACCCCCTTTCCTCTTTAGACGACCGTTTCTCCATACAAAGGTAGGTAGTTCCCATTTTCCTCTATGGATATTATCATAATGGAAAATATTTTTACATAATTTGATGTAAGTATTCCATGGCTATGCCCCTACGTAATTTGACATTTTTTTTATTTTTGTAAGTCTGGTGCGAAATACAGATGTCTTTTTTTTAAAGCTCCCAATTTTCATAATAAGTAGCTGTGGTTTATACAGCGTGTTTGGTACATCGTTTGCCAAATTAAAACGGCAGATAGCTTGAGTCATTTGCTATCTTCTCATGCCTAGAAAAACAAAATTGGCCTTGGTTTTTTTTTTACTACTACGCAAGTAAAAATTTGAAATTTACGGAAAACTGTCATAGAAATTAAATTTTTTTTTTTGCACCAAATTAAAAATTTCTAGGCCCGAGTCTGCCATTTTAATTAGGCAAACGATGTACCAAACATCCTGTATACAATAAAGTGTGTTATAATATCAAGTTCAACAATATTAACCTTTTACCCGCCAGCAATTTTTGATCGAGCGTGCTCGTGTCGCCACCGACAGTAATTGTACATCGCAGAGTAAGGTTGGCATAGTTACGGGAGTTATAAATGTGCTGTAAAAACCAAATCAGATCTTTGTCTTAATTATCAGACAGTGGCGAAATGAGCTGGATATGAAATGTCTTATATATCAGACTCTGGCGGTTAAAGGGTTAATATCCGGAGAGGAAAATTAGGACTAAATACGTTTGTGTGAACATGAACAGGCGATTTCGCTCCTCCACTTTCGTTTTGTTTTTATTCAACAACTATTCGGTTCTTTTAATAATACCTAATTGTAATTTGATAAAATAACATTCACTCTGAAGTTATTTCACGAATGTCGGAGGTATGAATTTAGATGGAAAGCTACATTTTTTCAGAGTCGTTTCCTGCGGGTAGTTGAAATAGTTCAATGAATCATTAAAATTTAATGTCATGCATAGTTTTAGAAGTGAGTCATGTTTTTATATTTAAACTCTAGGTTTTAGTAGGTAATAGAAAATTATGGGAGGCTGACAGTAAGTGGACACGACGACGTAGTCTAAGGACGCTTGCAGCAATTCAGAGGTATGACTGTGTCGGCCCATAATCTTTGCCTTAAGTAAGGTTGACTGGAAGAGAATTCACGTATGCTCGTTTGCTTCTCGTATTTAAGTTATAACTGTTTGTTATAAATGTTTGTTGTTTGTTTTGTCTTAATTAAAATACTAACTCTATATATTATGTACCTAAGTTATTGTAATACCTAACCCTATATCTATATGGACTTCATGTTCGAAATAAAAATATTTTATTTCATTTAATACAACAAGCAAAGCACTTACGTTTTGTTGCCAAGAGATTATGTGATTAATGCACCTACATATTTTATTATTATTTGTTTACTTATATCACTTATACACGGTGTAACACGAGCAAACCGAATAATTTTAACAGCGTAATCCTGATCATATTTAGAGACAAAAATGTCCTATAAACATTTTTGAAATTCGCCTAGTTTCAGCGATATTATTAATAAAAAAAAACAATTTTTTATTGTTATTAGTGTAAAAGGCCTTTTTGATGGTGATGTTGCTGCTATGGGACGTAGTCTAAATATCCTTATTGATAGATGTCAAAAAGTGACAAGTAAAACTTTGCAAAAAGTAGGTTTTACGAAAAAAAAAATGTAAAAAGTTTACCAATACATTTATTTTTTATGTACAAATACATTAAAAAAATTTAAAAAACAAAACAAAAAAAAACTTTTTTTGGCGAAATTGACCTAAAAGCATATTATATTTTTTACTTCTTTTGACCTCAGAAATGCGTGGTTAAAATTATTCGGTTTCCTCATGTTACAGCGTGTATGTTATTTTATTTTGCTAACTCAACACCTATAAATAGTTTGGGTACCTATCTACAACATCATTTTATTTATTTTACTACCTATCCTATTAGATAATTTTCAATCATACCTACTTATTTGATTCTTAATTAATATAGGCACCTACTTAGGTAGGTATATGTCACACTTTTAAATCTAATACCTAAGTGTTTAAAAACTATATAAAATTGTAGTTACCTACATCACATGTGGGTCTTTTATTTGTGTAACAATCACTTAGTACAAGCTACCCCCCACTGAGAAAAAAATAAACTGCCAAGTCTGGCGTTCATATGTTTCATACACTAACTGCATAATTTTACACATTTATGTATTATTTTCCATTTTTTTTTTAACATGTATCATGTTTTGATTGTACATATATTGTTTATTTTAGGTATTATAGGCATAATCGTACCTCAACTACTAAGATCTGCCTACCAATAGTATAGGTATATATATTCATATGTATATAAATCAATTAATTAATAACATATGCCGATGATTAAAAATATTACCTATCGAATATAAAAACAGCGTGAGAAACAAACGAATTAAAACAAATCCAAAATAAACAATTAGAAACTCACGAAAACACGTTCCCACACAAACTGGTATCGAACGGAAATCCTTACCGGTCACATACACTCATTCATTCACTATAAACACTGTAATCCAAAAACAAAATCGAATATCGAACACAATTTCTGTCTCTCTCGAGCCACAGGTGTTTTAGGACGCCACGGTACGTCCGTCGCGCGCGGGCGCTGCTGGCGGTCTGGAGGCTTGGTGGGTGGGGGTGGGGGGGAGGCTGCGCAGAGATGCCCGGACTGCGTGAGCTGCAGGGTCGCGCCTGGATCGGAGCGGGGTGAACGCGTTTGAGCGTTCCAAATTCAAAAGCGGTGGTTCGAAATTTCGAATGCCGTTGCTGGTTTTTAAAGGCCAAAAGTATGGAAACAAGATTATGATGACTATACAATTTTTTTATATTAGGTGTGAAAATATGAAAAGAAAAAACATACAACCGAATTGATAACCTTCTTTGAGATTTGGAAGTCGCCTAAAAATAGTAAAGAACCTCCTTTTTTTGAAGGCGGTTAAAAATGATAACAACATAATAAATAAATAAATAAATATTATAGGACATTCTTACACAGATTGACTAAGTCCCACAGTAAGCTCAAGAAGGCTTGTGTTGTGGGTACTCAGACAACGATATATCTAATATATAAATATGTACTTAAATTAAATACATAGAACACAACCATGACTTAGGAACAAATATCTGTGTCATCATACAAATAAATGCCCTTACTGGGATTCGAACCCAGGACCATCGGTTTCACAGGCAGGGTCACTACGCACTAGGCCAGACTGATCGTCAAACATTTTACAAGTAAATGCAGCCCTACTTAACCCGTCCACTTGCACTCTGCACTAGCGCCATCTTTTTGTTGTTGCTCATTCTGTTTTTTTTATAATTTTACATTTTTGAAGAATAAATTCTTGTCTCAAGTTGTAAAAAAAATTTAATAGCTCAAATTCGTCGAAAAGCTTGGGTTTTCAAATTCACCAATTACTTTCAAAAACTCTCTATTTTGATTCGTTTATTTTACAATTCTGAATTAAAACATAAATTCTATTTTTAAAATTAACTAGTGCTGGGCATTGTTTTCTGGTTTCTAGTATATTTTAATCGCTTTAAGTATTTCAGTTTCATTTAAGCGTCAGATGCATAAAGGGGTGGCCTGAGGCGACTTATACAGGGGGTTGCATTCATGAAGCTTTTTCGATGTAGGCGATTCCAACAGCTTTACTTAATGCGTAAATGTTGTCTGGAATAGATCGCTTTTTAACGATAAGACAGCCTCTAATAACCGAGTCTTAAACTTGTACTCGTATATATTTTTGTATGAATTTTCTAACTTTTTGGTGCAAAAAAAAAAGAACATTTTCTTACTTACTGTTACCTTTATATTTCAATTTGTTGATAAATTATTGATACCATAAAATATAGGAAAAATAAACAAACTAATGTCTAATGTCACAACGACCTCCTAGCCTAGTAGATAGTGATTACCCTGTCTACGAAGCATGAGGTCCTGGGTTCGAATCCTGCCCTTGCATTTATTTATGTTCATCACAAATACTTGTTGTTGAGTTACTATGTTTTGACTAAATACTTATAAATCATTATCCACAACACAAGCCTGACTGAGATTACTATGGGACTAAGTCGATCTATGTAAAATTGTCCTATAATGGCTATAGGTACTTATTTATAATTTTTATTTATACAATTGGCATTGGAAAAATTCAAACCCACAACAACTATACGAAACAAGTACACCTTTGATTATATGCGGTTACCCTAGCCTATGGACGCTTGCTTCATATACTGGTTCACCAAAGAATCCGACTCGAGACTTAAAGAAAACGATTCCGTTACCTACCTACTTTATGAAGATAACAAGATCGTTTGATACCAAGATGCTGGGGTTTCGTTACTGTAACCGATATTGTTTTATTTACTAACGATATAGCTTAGTCGTTTTATTATTTGTTATTGTTGAACTATAGTCTTATAATATTTTCAGTGAGGTCAATCTTGTGTGTTGATCGGTGACCAGGTTAAGGGCAGAAGAGGCAGAGGCTGAATACACGCTGGTTTGATGCCATTGAGGAAGTCACACGTGTCAAGTTCCAGAGAGCAATCCAAGTTAAAGCGACTTATGGCGGTCACGACCCTCAGTCATGAGGTTTCGACGAAGAAGAAGAGAATGTTGTGGAGATCGGCACATAAATATTTGGCGGGGAACATTGTCATACGGCAGTCCCATTTGTTCATTTACACACACAATTAAATTAAATTTCGAGTTTTGAAGCAAAGTAGGTATAGGTATTTTATGATGCAGCTCGATGATGCAGAATAATAATAATTATACTGTAACAACATGCAGCCATTCTTACCGCTAAAAAGTGATCGTCCAGTCAATCTATGGAGCAATAAAGGTTAAGTGCAATTATTGTCAGTGCTTATTATTGCCATTCAGATAAATATCTTACTTACTTTAACTTGTCATAAAAGAAACACAATTTCCTTCGTTTTATGAACATTATTATCACTATCATAAAATAAAAAACAAACCTATAAAATATCTGTAAGGACGAAGTAAAAGTTATATTAGTTCCCACGTATATATCGCTTTTTTTAGCATTACAAAAAAGGTAAACAATCTTGAAGTGTCTTTTTATTGAAAAACACTTTTGAAAAATAAGTGACGGCAAATACGTAACAATTATGAATCATATACGATTATTTATATTTTTTTGCCTTTATAAGTAATAGTTACTGATTAAAAAAAAGTGTTTTTCATTTAAAAGATGCGTCTTTTTTATTACTAATTTATTTACTAAAAAAATTTTTTTTATTACTATTATTAATACAAGAAATAACCTTACGATCTAATTCAGTTCCCTGCAAAACTGTTTACACAGTTTGTCTGCAGTGTTTACACAGTCTAGATCGCGTAGTCTATTTCTAATGCTAAAAAAACGAACTACTTATAATAAATGTGTAGACAAAAAACTAGAAAAACAATAGAAGTCTGACTAGAACATAAAAGTGTCATTCTCTGATAATATGTTTGCGACTCATACATGTATGAAAAGAGTCGTGGAAATTAGACACAACCGGAGACATATTCGCAGAGAATGACCCTAAAACAATAAAAACTCCCACTTTTCCAACTTAATACAGTAAAATTATACATTTTGTTTTGCGTCAAATCCGGTACTTCTGATTTTTTGCAGGCATGTTTATGATGTTGGCCCAATGAATAATCCAAGTTTGTGACCTCGAGCGCCGAACGCAACTTTGTCAAAAAGCGAATAAACCGCAAAAAAAAAATATTTTAGCAAAATAGGCAATCATACATTTTTTTATGGAAAATAAATAGTTTGTAGAACGTGGCGGTGATGAATTCCATATAAATTACCTACCTAACCCTTATATTATACCTAAGAACTGATGTAAAATTATAAAATTTTGAAAGGCTTTATCTCGGAAAATATTAAATGTACAGAGACAATTCTAGTGTCTTAATGTAGCAAATTTAGTCTACTTTAAAAACGCCCTAGGAAGTTACTATCAAAAACTAGTACTTTAGGGTTATAATCGCCCAAATCTAAAAAAAATGCGGTTTATTCGATTTTTGACAAAGTTGCGTTCGGCGCTCGAGGTCACAAACTTGGATTATTCATTGGGCCAACATCATAAACATGCCTGCAAAAAATCAGAACTACCGGATTTGACGCAAAAGAGCCAGGTTACAAAATTCGACAAAGTTATTAAGAAACATAATTTTAAAACAAAACACCATCGCCGTAGCGCTCCCAAAACATTTTAAAAGCCATTTTTGACAGTTGACGTCCTGTCCTGAAATTATTCCCTCTACCGGAAACATGACAAATTAGACAATGTCAGCGACTGAAAGAATTTTTTGACAGCCTTTGTGTAAAAATCGGTCAAGTGCGAGTCGAACTCTGACTTTGAGGGTTCCGGACTTTAACATTTTTTCTTCTGAAGTACAAAGTAACGCTTAGTCAGTCAAACGTAGTTCCCTTTTTCCTCTCTAGATATTAACATTTTAGAACATATTTTTGCGCAATTTTATGTATAAATATTAACCACAGTAATGATTCATTTGATTTTTTTTAATTATTACAAGAGTTACTCCCTTTATTTTTTTTGTATGGAACTTGATATTCGCTCTTAAGGGCTGATTTAGACGGCGCGCGAACTCGCATGCGATTTTAGTTACACTGCGGACTGTGGATTACGTCCAATTCAACCGACCAATTAAAACCCGCAATGGTATGAAACTCGCATGCGAGTTCTGGCATCGTCTGAATCGGGCTTAACTCTATAATCATAATCAAAGAATCTTTAAAAGTTAAACAATACGCCTCGGCTAGTCTGTGGCCATGAGTAAGCCCATTCATAATAAAAAAAAAAGTTCCGTTTGTTAGGTACCTTTTGGGTGCGGAACCCTAAAAATGGAATGTCCCCATTTAATATGTTTTCACAATTTGGAACCCGTGCCAAGTGACTTCTACGAATATTATAATAACTATTTCACCACACCAGCTCGTAAACGCTTTCTTTATACAAAACCTGGGAAAGTTGCATTTTATCCATGGCGTGGTGAAAAATTTTTGGTTTTGCAACCCTCGCAACTCTCAAGATTCCACTTTTTGAACTACTTGCTATGCTAAGGGGTTAAACTAGAAATTTGCCCCTTGTAAAACAAGTACCTAACTATAGCCGGTCAAACAGCTTTGTCAGAAGAAAAATGCGCGAAATTCAAATTCAAATTCTATGGGACGATAACCCTGCGCGCCAACATTTTTTTGAATTTGCCGCTTTTTTCTACTGACGAAAATGGCTGGACAGACTATATTTGTTTGTATCCATGGATGGTCTTCAATATGTGGCAATTTCGATCAAAGCTGCTAGATATTCTAGCTTAGGTAGGTATAGTTGATAGCCCTTTGACCTAGATTGTGTTCACACACTAGATTCAGGCATTTGGTCAGCCTAACGAAGTGAGTATTCTAGGTATCATGTTTTGTACTGACGAAGTCTAAATTAATAATGACTATAGTAAGGCCCAGGACTGTCTCATTTCAAACACAGAGAATCATGCTCTTTGTCTTACGCTAGTACTCTAGCACCCGAAAGAAAGGGATAAGTATTATAATTTTCCTGTTTTCTACTGACTGATAAGTTGTGTTTGCCAGACTATAGTGAATCTGTGAACTGTAGGTGTAGACTTCGCTAAACCCAATCATCCGTGGTTTTTCTTTAACTAGAAATTATGTCACTTTTGACAGCTATCAGATCATTCCATTAAAAACTAATAAAAATACTGTTGAATTTGAATTAGCTATCTCCGTGTTATTATGCTTTGAAGCTTATCAAAAAGTATTGCAAATTAGTTTATAATCTTATTTAATATTATTATTCGATAGATATTTGAGTGTGCTTTAATAAAGAAATCAAGCTTGTATTTTGCTCCATTAAGATAGCCAAAATAAACTGGCCAAGTGCGAATCGGACTCGCGCACGAAGGGTTCCGTACCATTACGCAAAAAACATCATCTGTAAAAAATTCAACTGTTTAGCTATCACAGTTTATAAGATACAGCCTGGTGACAGACAGACGGACGGACGGACAGACGGACAGCGGAGTCTTAGTAATAGGGTCCCGTTTTTTACCCTTTGAGTACGGAACCCTAAAACGATGACATTTATACTTATTACGACGTTGTTGACAATTTATAAGTCTTAATTCTTTTATTTATGTAGCAAAGTATTTAAGGAATACTACATTTGAATTTTAAATTTTGCTCCAGTAGTAGATCAGTATAAATAAATAAATATATTATTGTCATTTTGACATTAGGCGGCCATTGTTGCCAAACATTTTTAAAACAACATACGTATATAATAAGTTAGCATCAAAGTTGAACTAAAAAACTATTGCCTAAAGTAAATAATAAATTTTATATTTATGCGGCTATAAAACAAAATTGCTGCAATATATTTTTTATACAGCAAACGTAACTTTCAAACATATGTCACAGTTTTATTTTACTACCAAGTTTCGTGCTAAATTCTGCTTATAAAAACTTAACCCATTTGCACATGTAGATGCCGGTACAAAACACGTGTGAACCGAAAACGCCATAAAATCGTTTACCCCTTTTAAAAACTCGAAAACAATCCCAAAAAACCAGATACCGATGTTTATACTACCAAACTACTGATAAATTACAGCGTTATGACTAAAAAAAAATAAAGTAGCATCTTGCTCCGATTTTTTGTTCACACGCATCCAAACAGGTTTCACTTTTTTGATACCCGTTTTTTTCTTTGCCCTCCAGTAAATTGGAGCTTCGATTTTTAAATTTTAAAGTCGAGATTCGTCTGTCGTTTTGAATTTCGAGTGTTTTTTTTTTTTAATTGAGGCACAGGTGTGTGCCAGTACTCTTTTATTGGTTCGAGTCCTTGTCTCTTTTGAGGCATTTCTTTGGCGGGAAACGGGAAAAAAGCAATGGAATGTTCCGTGCCAGTGGATTTAATAAACTGAGTAATTTCGTCGTTTTTATGCTCTTGTGGTTGGTTTATATTAACAATTTTATTTGTTGATTCAGACATTGATATGTTTAGACACGTTTTGTTGAAAGATTATAACTCTTATAGGCCATCTATGTAGGAAGATTATTGATAAAATTAGGTTCATACAAATATTATTTTAAAAGTAATTTTTTTTCGTTACCTTTTCGAATGTGTGTCTAGGAATGAAAACTAAATTAAGTAACATTCTGATAATATGGAAGCTGAGTGGATAATTTTTCGATGACGATTTTTAAAATTAAAGTTCTTTTTACTAAGTATTAATATAGGTAATACTTGTACGAATATTGTACTCGTAAATAGGGGATTCGTAATTATTATCGCATGCCCTGCGGCTCATTTCTCGAACGCTATTAGACTAATATTATTAGTCCACGAACTGTCAAATCGTATGAGTTACCATGGCAACACACTAATAATATTAGACTAATATCGTTCGAGAAATAGGCCCATGGTTGTGCGTGAACATGGGTCATCGAAAACCTAGGTATTAAACAGAACTAAGTAGCATAGGCAATCGTAAAGAGATTGTAGTGAGTGGTGACGGTGACATACAAAACAAACAAATACATTAGAGTGGCGACATTTGTCGAAGGTCTCGAATCGTTTGTCCATAAGCGTGGGACTCGATGGTGTCACGATTGCATATTTATTGGTAGATCATATTGATATATGTCGCTGACTTTTGAATAACGGCTTGAATTTTAATAAACCTAAAAAATTAGATATCGATACGATATGGATCGGATCTGTCAGTGTCAAGTGACGTTTATTCAATGGGAAAGGTCGCTTTGGTCAATCAGTGTTGCCGTTTTAGACATGCCAATGTCAAACTGTAATTGGTACAGATGTAGGTAATGCATAATTAATTTCCTTCGTATTTTCTCGGGAACGTTCGTATTTGTCATGCTACTTACTTACCTACCGAGACTAACTTTGATAGCAACACGTTCGTACGTTTCCGTGAAAATACGATGGAAAACAATTATGACAATTATTTATGATTACAATTGTCTGTTGTCGGGTTAATATTAATATTTAAAAACCGTTTATAACTACCTAAATTAATTGTATACAGTTAATTTTATTATTTTTTACTGCGAAACCTCAGGGATCAACAATGAAAAAAAAAATAGGTAAGGTACACTATGACAACCATATTTACGTTCGTTTAAAACTCCAAGAAAGTGACAACCAAGAACTATTAGCAGGAAGGTAAGAGGAGGATCCTGTAAAATTATTGCAATGTCGCAATGTCGCAAAATTAACTCAAATATCGCGGTAACAGAAGACAATATTATTGCAATTTGTAAGTAAATGTGTTTTTTTAATATAAAATTACTTTATAATAATTTTTATATTAATCTTCTATTCTCTATATTACTCGTGTCTACATCAAATTAGTATAACCTAACCTTGACCATGTAAAGGTGTCAGCGCAGCCGGCGCGTGCGCACCTGCCAAAGTGGGCTGCAGCCTACTGACGTCTGTACTACCTACTTTTTGCCGTCTGCTCATTGATATGTTAGTTATTTTGTATATAATTTTCTCATGAAAGTTTCTAGATAGGTACATATTGCAGAAATATTGAGAATATTCTATAACTTGCACATTAAGGGGCCCACTGATTAACAGTCCGCCGGACGGTATCGGCCTGCCAGTTGTTCGGAACTGTCAAAATTTTGTTTTAACTGACAGGCCGATATCGTCCGGCGGCCTGTTAATCAGTGTTCCCCTTAAGTTGTAGTTGCAAGTTTCTCAAAATTTGTGCAATATCTGGAAACTTTTATTAGATAGTTGGGAGCTTTTGGACTTTTGCGTAAGCTCGCAACTTTTTGTACAAAATTAACTCCAATAACTTCTTGATTTCGAGACCTGTTTAAGGTTCCGTACCTCAAAAGGAAAAATGGAACCTTATAGAATCACTCGTGCGTCTGTCTGTCCGAGCATCCCCCCCCCCCCTCCTTTATCTCCAAAACTACACAAAATAGTTCTTTACATATAGATGCGAGGAAAACCTATTAGAAATGTGCAGTCAAGCGGAAGTCGGCCTAAATTACTTAGTTTTTGATCCGACCCCTACGGGCTTTTAAAGACATTTCATTCACGTTCCACATAAAAAATACAGTGTTTAAAATTGATTAATGTACGGAACCCTTGGAACGCGAGTTCGACTCGCACTTGACTGGTTTATTTTAATAGTTTTACTAAATTCTTAGGTAATAATTGACCTAAAAGTATTCCAATCTAACAATAGAAAAGATTACGAGTAATATAACTTATGTATCCTCAACTCGAATAAGTCGAATATTATAAATTATAATAACAAGTTTTATATCTCGAATCATATGTCAATACGTTGACAATCCTCCTTATTTCAACGGTATAAGGTTTACTTTCCTATGGTTTTTATAAAGATTTTTATTCTTGATTAGGTGTGGGCGTACAGACACAATATAACCAATTATGTGATAATTTCACATTTCTTGATACCATGTTAATTATGTTTTTGTGCAAAAATGGCGATCTTGTATCTTTTAGCGAAACAAAATCATTCATGGATATTCATGAATGATTTTAATGAATCAAATACCATGTACCTAAATAGGTTAATATCAAAGAGAATAGAGTGTAGGGGTTATAATATGGGTTACTGGCATAGTAAATTTCTATGGTAAATTTTGTAGTCACAGTAAATTTACTGCCATTTTTCGACACAGGATTAAAGCTAAAATTGAAAATGAATAAAAATATACATTATATGGATAAATTTAAAGTTTTATAGTAAATATAAAATTGCTTCTTTGTGTTTCTTTTTAAAGTTTTAACCGACGAAAAAACGGAGGAGGTTCTCAAGTCTACGCGTATATTTTTATTTTTTATGTATGGCCACGCATAACCTTTTATTTTGTGTATGTCTCAAAACGTATAACGAGTAAGTGTACTTAGGTACTTTATTAAAGGAAGTCCTTTTCCAATGCAGCCATACAAATGACTCCTGATCCTTATTTAATACCATACTACGGGTAACGATACGATTTCTGAATAAAATGTTCAGTGAAATAAATGCAACCATGTCAAAGTGACGTTATTATAAAATCATAAGAAATCTTTATTTTTCTTCAAATTGACATGGTTCTATCGAGTTTACAGCCAAGACTAACGGCGTATTCTGATTTTAATAACAGGCTATGAACTAGATCTGGATTAGTTTTGGAACAGATAAAAATGAGAACGGCGTCAAAAGTGACATTTTCAACCAAAAACGTCACTTTTGACACATACAGATCAGATCCATAACTAATCCAGATCTAATTCATAGCCTGTTATTAAAATCAGAATAAGCCTGTAAGAAACAAACATTATGTAGACATTACCATCTTACTATAGCGTTCATTCATAAACCGAGGCTTCACTCAAAACTAGGTCTCAGCTTTTTTCGAATCCGGTAGCAAACGAGAATCGTCGATCTCTTTCTGGCGTGCGGTTTGCTGTATGTCTGTCTTTGACGCGGCGCCCGCGCCGATGCGAAGACAAATTAAGTGACGCCATTTTCTTTTTTATTTGGCAAGGTTTTAGGGATGGTCATGGCATCGATATCTTTAGTATTAAGGATTAAATTATTTCATTTTATTTTTCTTTATATCTAAGTAATTATTGGCATTATCCTAAAAAATACGATTTGGATTGAATTGAATTTTTTTAACCTTTTTATTAGGTATTATTTTATCTTTCCGGTGCATTGAGGCATTTCGGCACTGACTCACGTCAGTCCAGGGGGCCGATTTTTGAAATTCGACCACTCGATTTCGTGTATTTCGTTAAATGATATCTCCACTACTAGGCGTTTAAATTCTACTAATAGAATTGAAATCGAGTGGTCAATACCACTAGATTCCAAATTTCGATCGCTCGTATTTCAAAAATTAGCATTTCGTCGTTTTCCACCGATTTTCGAGTGACGAAATCGAGTGAACAAAATTCAAAAATCGGCCCCTTGGTCTATAGATATACTGAGGGGACTATTTCTGTATGAATTTATTTAAAAGTTTGTCAAAATAATAAATGGAGTTCCATCAGTGGCTTTTTCTCTGTAGATTTTTTTTTGTGTGTGTTTTTTTATCTGTATTTTGTATGTTATTCGACATTAAGAGACCATATACATCTCTTAGTAATTGTAATACGTTAGATTGAATTGTTAGTTTTATTTTATAAAATTGTTGATGTCATTATTTTTGCTTTTATGTAAATTCAATGTTGACGTGTAAAAGTGCCCTTGTGGCATTTGCTGAATAAATGTTGATGTTTGATGATGTTGATGTTTGATGTAGTTACAGTTAGCACCAATAGGTAGAACATGCCAATAGTATATGCCATAATAATATTGCGATTTTGATAGCCCACGCAGTGCAAGTGTTATTTATTTATACGTCATAATTTTATAGACGTTTGACGTTTAAAATGATACTTGCACTGCGTGGGCTATCAAAATCCCTGCAGACTTTTCTTGGTCTAATATTTCTGCTGTTGGCATTCAAAAGTACCTACCACAGTCTAACTGTTCTACATTTAACCCTTTGAGCGCTACGTCTATCGTGCGCCGCGTATCATCGTGAACGTTATCGAAATGCAGGAATAATAATTGGGTTGTAGCCGCGAGCGTCATCAGTTAACGTCTTAGACGGTCAAAAGGTTAAAGCATGAATCAAGTATTAAACTGGATTGGGCATGAGTGGTGGGGATAACTGACAGAACGGGATAGTCTTACGTATCTTTCAGTAGGAGTAGCAGCGAAAGCGCTATCATTGTTTGTCCTTGTCACAGTCTCACATATTTTTTGTTCCCCACCGTAAATTTAGTATGGATTATGGTGGGCAACAAATAAATTCGACCAATCATAGTGTCGCATTGTTTGTCCCTCATGGAGGCACGCGTATATCACTTCTATAGGATACCTTCTATGGCTTAAAAAGATAAATCTAAGGATTTCTCAATATCTTCACTTGTAGGCACATCACTATCGACATGTTATCGATAGTTGAAGCCCCTAATTTGGTCTCGACAAAAAGCCTTAATGTCGTCACATCCGATTCCCCTGAGAAAGGATGTCGTACAATTAGCCATACTTGTTTAAAGTTAGGTTATGTGGTGTTGACACGCGATTTGTAAAGTTAATCCTTGAAAAATGTTGTGAGGTTTTGGGAATTAAGAATTCCGTAGAAAAAATATGATTAAAAAATGATACAGAATTGAGAAAAAGATATAAATTGGTAGGTAACACCACGCGGACTTATCGCTAAACAGTGACCAAAATTACCAAAGCTTTATTTGCTTTAACGTTCGAAAATTAATTAAAATTTTAAAATTAATAAAAAAATAATAGAAATCGTTTATTCGTGATGGCAATTAATATATATGATGCATTATATATTATATTATGTACACAACAGATGTTATTCTGTATAAGTTCTGGTCAAATTCCGTTCATTTCGCTCTGACTTGTCTGTACCTAGATGACTGTATTAATTAGGGCGAGCGAGATGCCCGCGCGAATGACAGCTAAAATAATATGATTCCAATATGATTCAAATATCAATTTGATATCAGATGCACGTTTGAATTGGCCTGTAAGTTTATTTAAAGTTCAGTACCTACTTTTAGCTTCATGATTACTTTTTGCATTAACGTAGGTACTTCATTAACTACAACTAGATTATATTCCAACATGTAATTTCCCTGTCATATTCTATCGCTGGCCATTAAAAACTGCAAAAAAGTATAACATTCGATAACGATTCTTTTTAAAGAAATCGAACATGATAATTACTCCGTTAAACTCATTGGCACTTATTAATGTTTATAATTCTTCATGTATTATAATTCTTATTAATATACAACTTAGAGTTTAAGGTTAGGTTGTAAATACAAAGTGAACTACATTTACATAAGACTATGCATTGGAACTATTCGAATAACTTTTTACCTAAAGGTCATGTGTGCACGTTATATTACCATAAATATGCATTTTCTTGACTCCGAATGGGTTAGCTTAGTTTTGTTCGTTTTTCTATACTTAGGTAGGTATATTGAAATTAAGTAGTAAGATTTATTATCTAGACTGCGTATTTTAATTGCGTAGAGTTAGACCAAGAAAAGTCTGCACCGATTATGATAGCATACGCTGTGCAAGTGTTATTATTTATACGCCATAATTTAATGGAAGTTGGCGTTTAAAATAACACTTTCACTGCATGTGCTATCAAAATCGTTGCAGATTTTTCTTGGTCTAACCCTAATAAATATTGGGCAATTTATGTAGATGCATTTAATTTAATTTTGTCCGTGTCATAGGTAGGTATATAATAATTATAACAATTTGTATGTACACATGTATGCTTGCAAACTTATCTAAATATTGATGATTTTCGGTTTAGAATTCGGTCAAAATCCCATACAAAATCCACTTAATGCATTCGCGTAAGTCACGTGACGCTATCGAATGAAATTCACACTAGCGGCGCGATTCTAACTTTAAGATACGTCAACTAATAGATCTAGAAACGATATGGATTAGATATGTCAGTGTCAAATGTGACATTTCTTCAAAGCAGCTTCAAATGAATACGTCACTTTTGACACTGACACATCTAATCCATATCGTTTTTAGATCGATTAATTGACGCATCTTAAATTTCGAATCGGGCAAGGGCACTGATAGTACAATCAAAAACCTCAACAGGTATGCAAATCGTAAAGCTTACGTCACACGAGAAACGTGTGATAGTTCCAACAAAAGCTTAAGATATGCAAAGAGACATGCAAATGTATGGAGGGCGCTGTAAATGAGCACTAATAGGCGGAATAGATTAGTTCTGGGAAACGAGATTGGTGTTAAAAAGTTACATTTTTATATCAGGACTCTGACCTTTCCTGTTAGGAAATTACGTCTTTTCTCGACGCATCTACTTTAAAAAACGGTTTGCTCCAATATGAGACTTGTGAAGAATTTCTTATGTCATCAATTCCACCTACTTGTTTATGTATAATAATAGATTAAAAAAAACATTTTATTTAAATTAAGACGAAACTATAATAAACTTTTCGCTTCACTCAGCATAAGTTTTCGTAATTTGTAGAGATATGTGCCTTGCCGATGTCTTTAAATATTTTAGCCACATTATTTGACATATCAGTTCATACAATACACGTACAATCAATTTCAAACTGATGATAGAAATGATAGATGTCAGTTCAATACAATTTTGCGACATTTGGCATTTTTAGGTTATAAATTGTATGGAGATGACATTTATCATTGTACCCTTCCAGTTTGAAAAATACTATATGTAATATCTGCCCAATTCGAACTTTAAGATAGGTACGTCAAATATTATGGCTAGAAACGGTATGGATTAGATGTGTCAGTGTCAAAAGTGACTTTTCTTTAAACAAAAACGTCATTTTTGATACTGGCAATGACATATCCATAATCTATTCTTCTAACCGTATTATGATTTGACTTATCTTAAAATTCAAATCGGGTCGTATGTTATATCTAACCATGTTTTTGGCAGAACAGAATCATCAAAGCTGTCACAAAGACATACCTAATGCGCTAAAATTGATTTAAAAACTGTAAAAAGTATAAATGTTAACGTTAATCCACCTTACCCTTCACAAAACGTCTAAGATCCCGAACGCGCTTCCGTTTTTTGCCACCCCTCTGCACCTGTTGTTTTTTAAATGCACCGACCGGTTTTACCGCACTAGTGTTAGTTACCTATATAGCAGTGCATCGTCATCCTCACACAGTATTTATAAATTCTTATCCGCTGTAAGTTAAAGGTAATATTTTTGAGTACCGTAAAACCAACCTCTCTTTGGTCGGTCCCTCATGTCTGAGGATCGTGGTTAGTATCAGGGTTGCATCTGGAGCGGATGATCTGTCTCCACCGGTTTCTGTCCAACGCGTCTGGTAATATTTTTGAGTACCGTAAAACCAATCTCTCTTTGGTCGGTCCCTCATGTCTGAGGATCGCGGTCAGTTATCAGGGTTGCATCTGGAGCGGAAGATCTGTCTCCACCGGTTTCTGTCCAACGCGTCTCAAACGACCGTGTAGAAAGCAGAAGATGACGAGTCTTTAACTTGATGGACCCATCTTATTGGTGAACGACCGCGTGATCTCCTGCCTTCGGTGTGTCCAATCACAATCAGTTTTTCCAAACTTTCGTCGTCTCTGCGCACTGTGTGCTAAAAACCAACCAACCTACTAATACTCTTAGTTCAAAATCTCTCAACTATAATAACTATGGTCCACAATTAACTTAAATAGTCGTATCTTCACAGTCGCTAGCGAATAAGTATCCCTGTCACAGATTATACAATAGTTCTTACGAATCCCACCACATATCCCACCATAATACCTATTGCAGTGTCATCCGATTTCTATATCCTCCTAAGGCCCAGCCATACAAAAGAAAAATCCAGAATTTGCCACTGAAATTTGAACCTTTAGTGCATGGAATAGAGTTGATTTTGGTTTTGTTTGAAAATTATACGAAACAAAACAAATGCGACTCTGTTCCAATTGAATATGATTTAAATTTCATCGAACTGAATAAGTACTATAGGTAGGACCTTGGGCCGTAGGAGGATATATAAGTATGCAAAATTTCAGCTCAATCGGAAATCGGGAAGTGAGTCAAATTTAGCTTTCAAGATTTGACCCACGGCAATAGGGTAAGTTAAATAAAAGCTTGCAAAATACTTAAAAAAAACTGTAAAGTAAAACAAAACAACATTTTGACATCTGATCATGTCTCACTATATAATTTATAGTAAAGTAAAACGAAAGAAAACTCTTTTAGAAATCGATTGTCGCTCATGTCGTCTCGGATATGGGTGAATATGGTATCGATGCATTCAGTGTAATACCCTGAACCCAAATATATGAGATGACAAGCGTTAAAGTGATGGGGATAGTTACTGTGACGTCATAAAGTCGGAACTAACCCAAAGCCTTTAACGTTCTACTATTATTAGGGGAAGTCTTTAGATACATCAAACTTCGACTCATCAAAGCACAAACCTACACACTAATTTTAGAGACAAAACCCGGACCCCACTTTCTTGCGGGGATCGAACCTTGAACAAAAGACTATAAAAAAAGGATCCCACGAGTCGCCTGCGCACTGACCCGTGGCCAAACTTCCTCAGTATAAAAGCCATATGTCGATTTACAAAGCTTGAAAATCATTTGCACTTGAGGAAGCCTTAAGACTTTGAGTTAAGATTAAAAGTCCTCTGGAGTATACGCAAGAGTTGTCCAGTAAAGATGTATGTGACGAATGATAGGATAGAACGTTTTGGTGTTGGTAATGATGTGACTCATTGCACGGTGCTTGCGCAGGTGAAGACACTGATATTTTAGGCTGTTCGCGTGTAGTACAAATGTAGGGTCGTCTGTACCCATCGCCTACACTGTGAACTGTACATCGGTGGACCTTATGCCTTTTGTAATAACGTCCACCGATGTACAGTTAGGAGTTTTGCTGTGCGAAAGAAACTGTCGACTGAACAGAATAAGTGTTTTTTCCAAAAAATTACAATTTTGATAGAGTTAGTTAGACTAAGCTAAGTTGGCAGGGATTTTGATAGCAAAACTTAAATTGGATGATCCCTACTTTTTGGCAGTTTTGAGATTCTACTACCATACAAAACAACATACTAAATATTGAATAATTTACGGTTTAGACTCACTTGTTTTAAGTCACTCGCGCGACATGTTCATGTTTCGTGCGAATCAACAAAAACAAGTGAGTCTAAACGGTAAAATTATTCAATATTAGTATGTCTCACAACAGTTTAAATTCGAACATACTGATACCTGATACCGACTATAATAATTTTCGTTTGACTGAAATTCCGTTATCGTACATTAGACGTCAAAAATATGTTTACACTTTTGCACCTTACTTCTTTGTATTAAGGCGAAAAATGTAAACATAACTTTGACGTCGACTGTACATAGCAGTTTAAATACATGGGTAATAGCGACAGCACTTAAGACTATTATTAATTCATTGAATATCTAATTTCTCGCTACCAATTTCACAGCTATGGTAATACAGGAGTTAATTAAACTTCGATCGAGCAAGAAAAAGGAATTTATGTAATTGTATTCCACAATTATGCATAGGAGCCTTTTTTATTGCCTGTCACTGTCACTGCCAGTTTTTCTTTCATTAGTCCTTAGTTTTTCTTAAGTAATAAAAAACGAAACTCAGTGAGCTTGCGCTGAAATTTAAGGGGCCCACTGATTAACAGTCCGCCGGACGGTATCGGCCTGTCAGTTGTTCGGAACTGTCAAAATTTTGTTCTAACTGACAGGCCGATACCGTCCGGCGGACAAATCAGTGGGCCCCTTTAGATTTTACCACAAAAACATATTTTGCAGTTTCGAGATGTTCCTTTATTTTTTGGTTATTTTTTTATTACAAAACAGTTATCGTTCCCGCTAATTTTTAGATGTGCGACCATGATGGATTCAGTACAGTGCCGGCTATACCTGTGCCATGTTTATCAAAAGCTTGTAACTTGTAATACAAGTGGAAGTCCCTTTCTAACAAAAGCTGTCAAAAAGGGACTTCCGCTTGTATTACAAGTTACAAGCTTTTGATAAACAGGGCACAGCTCTAATATTATTAATCATCATCATCATCCTCGTCGTCGTCATTTAGAAGCTAATAACCAAACCCTTATACAGATAAAAAAGATAAAGATAGTTTTATTATTCAAGTAGGCACATACACGGTGGCCAAAAAATAAGTGCATTCCCGTTGCCAGGGACCAGCCCCGAAATCGCGAAATAAGAATTTACACTCCCATAAAAAATGGACCAGCCCAAATTTATTAAACAGCCAAATTTTTTTTTTCGTGGTTTCGGGGTTGGTCCCATAGTAAAAGTTGCCCAGTATAATCCCAAAACCTCCCTGGCAACGGCAATGCGCTTACACGCGTATTCGGGAAACGAGATAATCACAAGATCTAGAAACGATATAGAAATCAACTAGATTTACATTAGATATCGACTAGATGTGACTTGGATATCTAAGTCATAACTTGTCGAAATCGTTCAAGAGGACCTCCAGAATCGCGGAAACGTCAAATTTGACATATCTATCTTACAAATATCTTTAACTTATCCATATCGTAACTTATTGAGGTCTAGTAGAGATCTATTTCATTTTCCGAATCGAGCCGTTATTTTGGTCAGCTTGTATAAAAACAGATGTATATGTCGTAGTCAGATCGTATAATCCGCCGTATTACATTACGGCTAGCCGTTTTCAAAAACAGGGGCGTTTTGAAATGCGGCGGTTCGACGATTAGCCGGATTGTCACTGCGATACGTTCTTCAATAAGGCGGCCCACGTTTAGCCGCATCGTACATTGTAGAGTGACCAGTTCTTTCGGTCGCCTACGTAACCGGAGTTTGACAATGTTTGCAATTTAATTTATTTCTACCATGGTCCCACCGCACTACATGTGTTTCTTTTCCAAAACATTTCCTTCACAACTTAAATAGACGGAGCCCCGCAAGCGGGGCTCCTATTTCTGGGCGGTTTGCCCTTCGGGCATCTGAAGTTACCTAACGAACCTAACCTAATTACCTACCTACGCTTTTTTCCCCAAAGTGTAATGTTTTTACGGACGTCTCACTTAATCAATAGGTAGGTAGGTTAGGTTCGTTAGGTAGCTTCAGATGCCCGAAGGGCAAACCGCTCAGAAATAGGAGCCCCGCGAACGTCTAGTTAAGTTGCGAAGGAAATTTTTTTTTGAAAAGAAACAGTCCGACAAACTCCAGATTTGATGGACACCCTAGCGTTTGTCAGGCAGCGCCACGAGTGTTAAAAATCGGAACTAAAAACTGTCAAAGCGGCGGCTAATGACTCGCTGTATTACATTACGGCTAGCCGTGTTGAAGAACGTATGGCGCCGAATACATTCCGGCGGATTCTCATTCAGCCGCATTCAATACGGCTAATCGTTAAACCGCCACATTTCAAAACGCCCCTGTTTTTGGAAACGGCTAGCCGTAATGTAATACGGCGGATTATACGATCCGACTGCGACATATATATACTTAGTAACCGTTCCCGCATGTAACAGCGCCTTCTATTTAATTTGGTATATAAATTCCCAGCCTTTTCATCATTCATATTATGTAATAAAAATGTTATTAAGTCATATAATTTTAATTATCTGTTATTAATGCCTATCTATTTGCATTTTGCATGCTCATGTTTATTTTCTTTTACTCTAAGTACTTATTACAACGTAATGGCATCCAGTTTTATACCTTCCTTATACGCCTACGTATCTTTCAAGGAAGCTGTTATTAGGAAACCAAAGGGCTACCATGGAACCTTGTCAAAGTGATCTTGCAAAGCGAATCATAAGAGTTCCCGTACTATACGTTAATTTGACATGGTTCTATAAAAGTCAAGGGTTCTATTTTCTCTTTCAACATATAATGATATATTTTGCATAATCGTTCCCGTACAATGAGTTGTCACGGGAATCGAACTGCTGACCCGTGGTAGGTATTCCAGAGGGCCTACCGCGAACCACTGTCGACGTGTTGCCTCCCTGTCACACTCGGCTCGATTCGGAAAATGAATTAGATCTCTACTAGACCTCAACAAGTTACGATATGGATAATTTAAAGATATTTGTAAGATAGATATGTCAAATTTGACGTTTCCGCGATTATGGAGGTCGTCTTGAACGATTTCGACAAGTTATGACTTAAATATCCAAGTCACATTTAGTCGATATCTAATGTAAATCTAGTTGATTTCTATATCGACTCTAGATCTTGTGATTATCTCGTTTCCCGAATACGCGTGACTGACGTACGAATTTACAAGTGCGACAGAGAGGCAACACGTCGAACGTGGTTCGACGGCTCTCAGTAACGACTCGTATCGTATCTAGTCGTAATATTGGACGTATCTTGAAGTTCGAATCGGGCCGTAGAACAATTACATGAGTGGTCATCCTAGGAATGTCTGTAATGTCTATAACGATCAGTCTGTTGAACATTTCCTGGTCGTGTATTCATTAGTTGTTTAAGTAACTCGAGAAATAAGTACCTATCTATTAGCTAAAGCTTCCTTTTGCGTATCTACCTACCTACGAGACGAGTAGGTATCTAGAAATACAGATGTAGTGCATAATTGTAATCTATCGTATTTTCTCGGAAATGTTCGTATTTGTCATGCTAGTTCAGTCAATGTGTGTACTTTTTGTACCAAGACTGACTGAAATAGCAAAACAAGTTCGTAAGTTTCCGTGAAAATACGACGGAAAGTAATTATGCACTACATCTGTAGAATATTATTTTTTGGGTCTCCATTTTGGAATTCACGGGCCTACAAATCCCGGTCTGTTGATAGGCTTGCGTGGGGATATAGATCCAACACGTAGAGGCCCTTTGGAGAGCTTTAATGTCATGAAGAACGCCTGCTGGAACCCGTTCACAGGCGCAACAATAAACACTCATGAACCGGTCGCAGCAGGCATTGGGACTATTGTAGAAAAAGTAAATAGTATACTGGTCTATGGATTGAAGTTTGGGTGGACAATGAGACTGGGCTATTGTAGAGAACACCGGACACCTGCCATAACAATGCTAAAACACGTTATCGAGGCAGGTGGTGACATGCCGCTGACTAGATGGGCCCCTGAAACTGCCGTCGTGAAGACGACCAGGAGCAACATCGGTGTGAGCGGCTCAGGGGTGTCGAGAGGTGTGCGCCGCTTTCTACCCAGTGGCTGTTACCAGCCACTGTGCCAACTCGCGTCTTATGCATCTTTCACTTCCACCCCTGGAGCATATAGCTCTAACGAATCCTCTCTGGACGGCCTATTAAGGCAAGCCAGAGCTGAGAGTCCTGCGGGTTCCCTTGGGGTCCACTCCGACCGACGAAGACACGCGGAGACGGAGACCCTGACCGACTCTCGGGAGCACTCGGTCGTTACTCCCCAACAGCTCGCCACAAGCTGCCCTGCCCACAATTATTAATATTTATTTTATTCTGTTTTTAGTATTTGTTGTTATAGCGGCAACAGAAATACATCATCTGTGAAAATTTCGACTGTCTACCTATCACGGTTCATGAGATACAGCCTGGTGACAGACAAACAGACGAACAGTGGAGTCTTAGGTAATAGGGTCCCGTTTTCACCCATAAGCTACGGAACCCTAAAAATGACAAAAACAACTAATTTTTAATCGCGCCATTTTTACAGTGTTATAATGCTTATTATGAAAGCTTCAAGCCTATTATGGATCGCTTTATCCAACATTTATCCACGTGATAAAACAACTGTCATTCTTTAACTCTGCAGGATAGAAAGAGACGGACACCGTTTTATCACGCTGTCACGTAGACAAATACGACCATCATATCCGTACTGGCCTAATAAAATGATCCATATAGATATAGTAAAGTTATTAAGGTTCGGTTTCTATCGTGGGACGGTCACACAGGGCGCAGCCACTGTGACCGGGGGTTCAGATAACGCGACGATGACTGTATACAGGGTGGTTGTAAACAGACTGCCTGATACCAAGTTTGAGATACGTCTAAAAGGTAAGGATACGATGTGGATCGGATATGTCAGTGTCGAAAGAAACAAAAACGTCACTTTTGACACTGCCTTTTTAGGGTTCCGTACCCAAAGGGTAAAACGGGACCCTATTACTAAGACTTCGCTGTCCGTCCGTCCATCTGTCACCAGGCTGTATCTCACGAACCGTGACGTGATAGCTAGACAGTTGAAATTTTCACAGATGATGTATTTCTGTTGCCGCTATAACAACAAATACTAAAAACAGAATAAAATAAAGATTAAGTGGGGCTGCCATACAGCAAACGTGATTTTTGACCAAAGTTAAGCAACGTCGGGCGTGGTCAGTACTTGGATGGGTGACCGTTTTTTTTGTCTTTTTTGCATTATGGTACGGAACCCTTCGTGCGCGAGTCCGACTCGCACTTGCCCGGTTTTTTTAATGATAATATAGGAGGCAAACGTGTAGACGAATCGTCTAATTGTAGGCAATTACCGTCAGTTGGTGTTAATTTATTAGATTTAAAAGAAATAAACGTTTTACTAGAAAGTACTAATTTTAATGATCTTATGTTTTTAATTAGGTATCTATATATATATATATATATATATGTAACTTTAGATACCTACCTATTAAAAGTATTGTTACCTGTAGTATGCACAAATTTAATTGAATAAAAATAAAATCTATTCATTGGAAACCATGTTTTGTCAAAAAGAGTAATGTAAAAATTGACTAGCCTACATAAAGTTTTTTTTTGTTTTTTTCTTGCATATTGTAGTGTTTTACATAAATATTATAGTAAAGTATTAAAGAAGAACGTGTCATTTGATAAATGGGTTAATTTGCTTGGATTTCCGGTTTAAAATAAAACTCAGTTTGATAATAATCCATATTTCTTCCATGGTTCACTATAAATTTGCTGTTTAAAAATACACAACTCTCCGATATAGAGCCGTCATAAATGATAAATGTGCTGCAGATTTCTGGCATTATTTACTGCCTTTTGCTTCCTGTTTATTTTAATAATCGAATTGTCTGACTATTATTTTAATAATAGGATTAGTGCTTAAAGCACTAATTATATTTTTGTGCATATTGAATTTCAATCGTTCCCTAAAATCCGCAATTAATTTTCTTTATAAAATTTTAGATCAAGTTTAAAATTATCTATTCATAAATTAAAAATTTGACAAAAAAGTTAAAAAAAGAACTTACGCTACGAAAGAACTTACGCTGCGAAACGACGCATTTACATTAATTAAAAAAACCAGCTAAATAATAAATAGTAATACATATTTTATTCTATTCTATTCTAAGACCGATACATACCTTAATATATGCTTACTAACATACATGCAACAAATTTGAAACAAATAAAAAAATATATTTAATCTATCACAGAAACAGAGGCACCCTGTATCGCTACGCTTTTAAAGACACACACGCCAAGACTCTAACTACCTCTGGATTTGAACCTATGAATAAATCCCATTCATGAGTCGTGGGAGAGTAATAATTACTCAACTATAAGGAGTTTAACAGCGTACAGACGGTTCAAAAGGTTTACTATCACTGACATTTCTACGCAAGCGAAAAACAACTTTAAATCTATTTCAATTTGGTTGAAATTGGTTTGAATTATTCTAGGCAGAGTAGGGCAACCTTTTTTAGCTGTAAGACGAGATTAGGTTGATTTTTAAGATGGGCGCCATTAACCCTTAATCAAACGGAACACTTTTTATGAGGTTTTTGAAAACTAAGAATTGTTTCTAGGTAATTTGGGTGCGTAGATTACGAAAAAATATATAAAAAGAATTTTAGTGGGGGGGAAAGGGGGGTTTTGCGGTGGGAAATAATTTCCCGTTATCCGTTACGGAATAGCAAAATTTTGAATGAAGTGGGAAATAGTTTTCCATTGTCCGATACGGTTACGAACTTTTTACTAGTTAGTAGCTCCCCCCGGCTTTGCTTGGAATTCAAGTATGAGCCTTTAACGTTATCTTCAAAAATCAATGAAATAAACAAAAGAAAAAAGAAAACAAAAACAGGCACAGATTTTTTTGTGCAACAGGCAAACGGGCATATATTTTTAGTTTTGGAAACCAATTAAAATTTAGGTGGAGAACAAACACTGGGAAATAATTTCCCACTTGATAAAACCTACAATTTTTTTTGTAAATCGTACGTTCAGGAACAAACAATGGGAAATAATTACCCACTTACTAAAACCTTAAAATCTTGGCTAAATCATATCGTTATCACAATTCCTTTCAAGCAAAACACAGGGAAAATAAGTCTAGTTTATGATAGTATTCAGTGTATGCACTTACAGGATTTTTTTTCGCACTTAACCTCAAAACACTAAAAAAATTGTCGTTATTGCAAAAAAAATCACAACAACTGACATTGACTTTGACGTATGGTCACAAATGGCGGCCAATAGATAAGTATTGCCTTTTTTCAAATTCAAAATGTTACTAAGATTTTAAATCTGTATGGTTGGTATCGCTGAGTGCTGCCTTTAAAAAGATAAAAAATATTTCGTAAATGAGAATGAAGTGGGAAATAATTTCCCGATATTTGATTAAGGGTTAAAATTTTGATGTCTTCAAATTAAGTCAATTATGAAGTTTGTGGCTTGAGATTTCGGAGGCTAGACGCTTTAAAGACGAGTAAGCTTAATATGCGATACGAATACTTGTTATAGAATTAGAATTACATGGAGATACATGTGGAAGCATTTTTGTTGATTCAGATTTGGATTTTTTTTTTCATAATGGCGGAGCCGCGAAGTCTGCAGCTCACAGATCCATTAGTTTATAAATGTTGAGGTTTTCATATAAATATTATTTTTGTGTTACGCTTGATGGTTTTTTTAACCATAGGAATTACATGTAAAAAAAGAAAATGTTTACGATTAATGAACAGTAAAAAACCTCCATAAAAGGGTAAATTTAGCCCTATATTATGTCATCCCCACCACATAAAAATTACCTTTCGCCATTAAATTGAATATGAACTTCGCCATAAGGCGGTCATTAAGTTTTTTTTACAACCAAGGAATCGTCAAAAACCGCACCTTGTATTTAAATTCTCATCCACTAACAATTTTTTGTATAAAAACATATACATTGCTCCTCATAATATATGAGCCTATCTGAAACCAATCTTATATATCCATATCGAACCAGCATTGTATGTGGTACATAGCGATAGGCTTTGAAAGCTGTGGTCGAACGAAATAAGACGTTTTATCGAAGAATATACACTTTCAATGGGACAGGTGGCGATTACAGTGTGGGACAATTTAAGTGCCCACTGAGCATTTAAGTACCGTTTTATTAAAAAAATAATGATCAGATAAGGTACTTACCTACTTTTTTTTTCTAAAGGCTTGGAAGAAAAATATGTATATAATTTACCTAAATAATAAGTCCATACCTATTGTAAGATGTAGAAATGAAGAATATTGAAAACCCTAATAACCCTGTACATCATAATATAATGTTTTTAATTTTAGTTCTGACAATGACACTTAGAGACTTGTACATCTCTAAGTAATATTTTGAAGTAAAAACTTCTTTAGCAGCGCTGAGCACTTGTATTGTATTGTATTGTGAGCACTTTTTGTGATGGGGAAAAAAATATTAAGCTCGTAACAGGTGTCACGTGACCGTAAATGTATTCCTGAGCCTGCTGTTTCGTTTAGGCGGCGCAAGGCGCTTGCGTTACGTTGCGCGACGAAAGAAAAACACACTGACACTGTTACAATGTCAGTGTGTTTGTCTTTTTGATTTAATTGCCATCTAGTGAGTTTCCCTCAAACTGGTATTAATATAACTCTAGTACTCACAGTGATGTGCTTAGGGGTTTCAAGTAATTCGACGAAATAACGCTAGATGGCGTTAATCTCAATTATACATAGTGCTGCAGACATTTTGCACTAGATAGCGCTGTCATTAATATTTTGAGTTACGATGTTTTCACTTCTGCCGGCACTCTCGGAGTGCAATCCGTTGTTTTTAGTGTTCCGTACAAAACTTTGTTCACGGAACACTTATTTTTAGTAGGTATTTGCTTGTTTGTTTGAAATTTTATAATTACCTATAGTTGTTTCGTTTAATTTAAAATTAAGAGACTGTATACATCTCCAAGTATGTAATTGTTTCATTGAATTGACATTGATTTATTTTTATTGCTTGTATAACAATTCGACATATACCTGAAAGTGTCCTTGTGGCCTTATTGATGAATAAATATTTGCGTTTGAGTCTAATCTAAAGTAAAACCCATTGTTATATAAAAGTGGTGAGGCAGAGGCGTAACAAGTCTTCGTATACAGTGTATTCCTGCGGTTGTCCCGATGTGTACGACCGTTGGCATTGTCAGCACCTGCGACACAAGCTGCCGACTGTTTGGACTATTGCAGGTAGTTGTACAGCGTATATTTGATGCTACCTTATGTTTTAAAGTACCTAGATACCTACCTATACCGTGGGTCAGACTGAAAGTTTCAGGATTCTGATATATGAGACAACTTATTTTTTCTAAGTGGCTAGTCCAGGAATTTTCAGTATCCCCTAAGTATCAGCCATGGACGTCCAATGCTGGACAAAGTCTTCCCCCATAAACCGCCACCGGGTGCGATCTCTAGCACTACACACTGCAGCCACTGACTCCATTAGATGCCGGCGTTTAATGAACGGCCTAGGCGTATAATTAGCTGGCTAATTTGACAAATTAATTTCGACATACATACGTAATAAATAGTTATCTATAAATACTTTAATAGAGTTAGACCAAGAAAAGTCTGCAGCGATTTTGATAGCCCACGCAGTGCAAGTGTTATTTATACGTCATAATTTCGTAGAAGTTGCTGCTTAAAACATCTGACACAGATGAAAAGGCCTATTATTATTAACTTTAAAAAAATATCTGTTATAAATACACAATAAATGCCCGTAATAGGATTCGAACCCATGACCTCCCTGCTTTGTTGGCAATGGCTTTAAAAATATAAGATAAGAAAATAAATGAGAAAGAGGTTAGAGAGAAGTTAGGATTAAATACATAAATATTATTAACTTGACCCTAAGAAGTGCCGAACCCGCATTTTGCCTTTAAACCCCGTTTACTGAGCATATCCAAAAACAATGTAACGGAACTGGAAACAAAACGTAAATTTCGGGGCGAAATTAATTAGTCGCCAGTGAAATATGCTCAGCATTTTGCGTGCCATCAAGTGTAATAAGGGCGGGGGTAGAATGACCGCTTCAATTTTAGCTTCCAATAAATTCTTCTTTGTCGGTTCCTCAAGGCCGAGGGTCGTGAGCATCAGGAGTGCAGTTCTTCACCACCGCTCTCCAAACCCCCCTGTCTTGGGCCAGCTGTATTGCCCCCTGGATGTTGACGCCCGTAGCGTCGCGTATGGCCAATAAATTACGATTCAGAAAATAAAATTAACTTTTCTAGTCAGGTATTAATTACTATTGCAGGTAAAGGACTAACGGTCTACTGGATCACTGTTTAACTAAAACCTAGGTATATAAAATTAAGAGGGGGTTTAATTAATTTATTTTTTAGGTTCTCTATTGTTTCCCATAAAGTTTGAAGGCATGATGTATTGTTTGTCCGCATTTTCGTCAGTCATAATTTGATTTTTCTCGGAAACGCGTATTTTTTCGGGATTATCATAAAACAAACCTAACCATTCTATAGTAAATATAGGACAACCTTACGAAAATCCTGAAAAGTTAACGGTTTCAGAATTATGACTGATGATAATCTGACGTTCGTTATATTATGAATTATGACTTTTAATAATTATGTAAAACAAAGGGATCCGTTTATTTAATGTCCAATTTCTAATTTTAAAATCCCACGATCAATAAAGTTTCTTGAAATAAATTGTTCAGACTGAAATGACTGCCTTTCCTCCCTTGATTAATAACAATCTACAATTTTAAACTTTGATATACGTAAATATTTCAATACATTTCTTACCCCGCCTTAAACTACCAAGATTACATCACCACAGCCCATAAATCTCATAATTTAATCAACAAACATCCAAATCCCGCCATTATAATACAAAATGGCCGACATTACACTTACGTGTGCTCGCGCCCTTAGCAGATGATTTACAGCGCTCATATTGTGCCGCGTGTATAACTGCCCTTATTTTTATTGAGTCAGATAATTATTTGTGCATTTAATTATTATTTATAAATAATTATCAATGCATTCTTCTTCTCTGACGTATCGCTCTTGACAGAGCGGTCGTGGTCACGTTGAGGCGTCCGCATCGGTAGGAGGGGCGGACACAGCTCTTCGCACGATCTCCCGCCATCTCTCCATGTTGGCAGACTGTCTGTCACAGTCAGATACGTGGTTTCCCACTGCGGATTTTATTTGGTCAGTCCAGCGCATAGGTGATCTGCCGCGCGATCTGGTTCCCTCCACTCTTCCTTGTACGACCAGTCGCTCTACGGAGTCGTTATCTCGCCTAGAGACATGGCCAAAGTACTGCAGTATGCGCGACTGTACTACGGTCGATAAACGCTGTGTGATTCCGAGCTCATGGAGTATGGACACGGTGGTGCGGAAGTCCGTCCACGATTTTCAAGCATTTTCCTATTCTCCTATCAATTATTTCCTATCAATGCATAAGGCCCTTTTAATTTTGATATATTTATTGGGATACAATATGATTGAACCATATTTTTCTAAGACAGTTAACCAAGCCATACTTCATTTCAACACCATTTAGGGTGAATTAACCTTATAAATGGTTCCGTGGTTGAGGGTAGTCATAAATTTATTAGTTTATTAGGTACTAACTACCCTCATAAATGTATTAATGACTAATTTCGCGAATCTTTTTTCGTAGTAATGGAGAATACGTGACGCTCTATTGTCTTGGGTGAAGTATACTGCCGTATTCGAACTTCAAGATATTCACAAGAGACGACACGTACTAGATCCATTCTAGATACGTTATAGTTTAGATATCAACTAGTTCTCTTTTGCAGCGCAATTCGGGCAACCAATGTCACTTTTACGTTAGATAGAGTAAGATATCTATTAGATGTGAATTGGATCTCTAAGTCATATCCTGTGGAAATCGTTCAAGAGTATCTCCAGAATTGCGCAAATGTCAAACTTGACAGGTTAGATCTTAAACATATTGTTATCGTATCTTGGTTATGTCTAAAAGATATTTAATAGATGTCTACTTCAAAATCCGAATCAGGCCCATAATTTTGTTTACTTGGTGTGCTCATTGTACGTTTTTCCATGTACAGATGAATAACTGTGGTCCATCGTATTTTCTACGAAACGTTCGTATTTATCATTGCTACTTCAGTCAACGTCAGTACTTTTTGTACCGAGACTGACTGAAATAGCAAGACACGTTCGTACGTTTCCCTGAAAAAACGATGAAAAATAATTATGCACTACATTTGTACCTAATAATATATACTTTCTCAGTCTAATTTTGCTTATATTGCAAGTAAAATCCAGGTCTTTAAGTAAACTATTCAAATTAAATATTCGTTCCTAAATGAAAAACAAGCAACAATTAAAATAAAACGTTCAAATTTCAAAATAAACATAAAATTCATCACAGCGGCTCAATTCACAATGATAGACACATGTTAGCAGTTATGTACTTAATTGAAATATTAATTAAAATCATACAAGCAATTATTTGAGCTCCAAAACTATTGAACAACTGTTCAATAGGGAATCGTTTAGCAAATAAATAGCGGGGAAAGGGACAGTAGGGCTACTTTTAGTCAAGTAACAATTGTTAATATAGCAAAGACATAATTATGTAACTTCGTATAAGATGAATAGGTAAAGTCTAAGGAAAAAAACGTACCTCGGAAATCAAGAAAAAGTCATTCTCGGATAGATGCCGCACACACCCTTAGCCTATGCTCAGCTAGATGGCGTGACGACACCGTTTCATATTTAACAGTTTTAACACATTGATATCAGTTAATGAACATGGATCAAAATGATATAAAAATAATAAAATCATTTATCCATGTATATACATTTTCTTGATAATTTAATACGTTTTCATTTTGAGTTTTAGTCGTTGTCGATAGATGGCAGTAAATTTACTGTGACTACAAAATTTACTATGACAGGACCCCTCTATACTATCTATCCTTTTTGTTAATAGTAATCGCTGAAGAAAACTTAAATAATGTGTGACTTTTCGTTCGCGTCTAGCACGGTCGTGTCCCCATAGTCTGTATCCGCCTGGATCATTCACCGAACGACCTGACTTTAACCTACATTATTTGATCTTGTAATGTGTTCATCTACCCTCAACTAGCTTAAAGAGCCATTGGAGGGTAGATTTTGTTTATTTTTATTTAAATACCTATAGTTCGTTTTTTTGCATTAGAAATAAGGTAAACAATCTTGGTGTGTCTTTTAATTGAAAAACACATTTTAAAAATAAGTTACGGCAAATATGTAACAATTATGAATCTAATACGATCATTTATATTCTTCTGCTTTAAGTGTAATAGTTTTTGATTTTTAAAAAGCGTTTTTCAATTAAAAGATATGTCAAGATCGCTTACCTTCTTGCAAGTTCTTTCTAATGCTAAAAAAAAACGAACTATAGAGATACAAAGAAGCGAAGTGCATTTTTTTTAACCTTTCATATTTTGGGTTTGGATTATAGCAAATAAACAAAATTCTTGGGATATGATGTCAATAGTAGACTTATTAAACATGTAAAATTTCAATTGCATAGCTCTTATACTTATAATTTTATTGATATCTAAAAAAATTGATTTCGTCACTTGAAAAAAATCTGCGGTATGTAAGCGTAATCAGAAAAAAATCATAAAAAAATCTACAACTTGGAACTTTTACCCCCAATCCCTTAAAGTAGGGAATGGAATGTTTATAATAACTACCTATAGTCATAATTCTGAGTAAACATGACCTATTAAGCGGGTGTGTAATGATCGATATAAAAATAATTAATATATTTTCTGTAGATATAACAACATTTAATATAATTTCAGAAAATATAATAACTCATTTTGTATAATATACATTTGGTATATTACTAAAAAGTTTCATATCATTTTGTATAATTATCTTTTGATATAACACTCATTTATTATAACGATCATGTGATATAATGCTCATTTATTATACAAGTATTATCATATAAGCATTATTCGGTATAATAATATAATAAAGGTATTTTTATGACGACATATGTAAATGTTTAACGCAGATTAGGTAGTGGTTTGTTTTGTGTAATGGACGCAAACCTAACCTAACCTAACCTACTTTTCTGGTAGCGGTTCGTTTAGTGTAGGGGTCGCAGTTCTTAACCTAACCTAACCTAGTATTCTGGTAGCGGTTGGTTTTGTGTAGGGGTCGCAGTTCTTAACCTTATTACCTACCTAGTTATAAATAGCAGTTCGTAATATGTAGAAATAGTCGTTTTTTCTAGTGTGTAATAACGAATGTGGAATTATTACATCAGCAATTCTACTTTAGATGAAATAACTTTATATCATAAATTCAGTATAGAAAATATGCATTATACTTGAAGAATGTTATGCTTATCAAAATGTATGATCTTAGCTACCGGCTCCGAAGTAACGGAAGCATGTGGCCAGTCACAACTCTGTAGTGGCCTCAGTAGCGGCATTGAAGGTGCAATACACGCAATGAATGACATCTTTCAAAATAATTGTCAACCTAACTCAAACTGGGGAATGCTTCTTGTTGATGCAAATAATGCATTTAATGCTGTCAATAGAGAACTGGCTCTTTGGAAAGCAAGAATATATTGGCCACACTGCGCCCGGTTTCTGTATAATACATACAATGGTCACGCGGAACTGGTTATTCGCGATTCCGACATGAGACTATACAGCAGAGAAGGGGTAACTCAAGGAGACCCACTGGCCATGCCTCTGTATGCCCTTGCAACTCTGCCCATCATAAACAAAATGAAAGATAAAAATACCATACAATCTTGGTATGCAGACGATTCCTCAGCACAGGGTAGTCTAAAAAATCGACGAACTTGGTGGAACAATATAAATATGACAGGACCATCCTTTGGCTACTTTCCGCAAGCCAAAAAGACATTGCTCATAGTATCTGAATCTGACAAACAAATAGCTCATCAGATCTTCAAGGGTACTAATCTAACTATTGTCACCGGATCGCGCTTCCTGGGAAGTTACATTGGTGAAGGAAAAGAGGATTTCATAAAAAATAATGTAAATAAATTCGTCTCCACCGTTGAAAAAATATCTCTTATCTGCAAGGATTCTCCGCAAGCTGCCTACACCGCCCTCACCAAAGCAATTCAATTCAAATGGTCATACTTACTACGTGTCCTGAAAAACTCCCACGAATTCTTTGAACCACTAACACATGCCCTACGCACTATGTTCCTCCCAACGCTCTTTGGAAGTGACGTCTCCCCTATTGAAGCCGACCTATTCTCCCTACCTATAAATAAAGGCGGTTTGGCTATTAGCGACCCTTTTAATGCTACTAATTTAAATTATGAAATTTCGAAAAAAAGCTGCACAGCTCTCACGGAAGCCCTTATCGAAAATAAAGAGATTGTTCTTTCAGATCACTATACATTCATAAAAGATGCCCGCAAAGATGGCCGCAAAGAAAAAGAAGACCTTGATAATAAACTTCTAGAATCTACCCTAGCAAAATTTACACCTAACAAAAAACGAGCAATCGAGAGATCCATCGCAGCCAAGATGAAAACGAAGGCCTCAAATTGGCTCTCGGTTATTCCAACAAAAAAAGATCACTTCGATCTATCCCCATACGAATTCAGAGATGCGCTGTCAATACGCTACCATAGAACACCAAACGCCATGCCGCAATCATGCGACGGCTGTGGCAACGGCAGCTTCAACATCGACCACGCGCTCTGCTGTAAAACTGGAGGCCTAATCACAAGGCGGCACAATGAGATTAGATACTTATTCTGTGAACTTTGTCAACACGCGTGGGGCAACGTAACAAAAGAACCAATAATCTCGGAAAATGACTGCGGCCTACGTGCAGATCTATCTTGTCGTGGCGTTTGGGATGCGCAGAGGGAGGCGTTGTTTGATATCCGTGTCGTCGACACTGACGCTCCTTCTTACCTCTCACGACCCGTCACATCTGTACTAAAATCAGCTGAAGACGAAAAGCAGAGAAAATATTCCACGGCCTGTGAAATGCGACATGCAACGTTCACCCCACTTGTAACATCTGTTGACAGCGTCTATGCACCCCAAATGTCCTCCTTTATAAAACATATGGCAGAAACCCTATCTCAACGGTGGAACCGTTCTCTAAGCACCATACTGGGCTGGCTGAGATGTAGGATCAGTATCGCCGTTATACGCGCCACCAGCATGTGTATCCGAGGCACACGCCACCGTTTTAAGTCGACCGCCAGGTGGCTTGGGTTCGACGACGGTGCCGCCCTTCCACACATCGATTGAAACCACTTTTCTACCCTACCCACATATGTATTACCTAACCCTTTGCCTATGTACTTATGATTGTTTTAATGTAATAAATTTTTGTTGATTTTATGTTATGCTAAATGTTATTAGATCAATTAATCTTTATATAAAATGATAATTTATATCATATGAAAATATATTAAGTGTTGTTATATCATTTATTAATTATACTAAATAAGCGTTATTGCAACTGATATTATAATAAAAATGTTTATAGCCATCGATACGCACCCCTATTAAGCGAACCTATACTAATCTATAATTTTACGAATCGATGGAAAATGTATTTGTGTAATCATGATTCGCTTGCCCTTATCCCATTCATTTGGGGTCGGCACAGCCTTATTTTTCCATAGTACCTCTCTCTCGCCCGTCATCTCATCATTCACTTGCGTTCGTTTCATATCATCTCTCAAACAGTCCATCCACCTTTTCCTCGGTTTTCCTCTCCCGTTACTTCCCTCCACATTCATCCGTAATACCTTTGTCGTCACATTTCTGAAATGACCACAATAAATATAACATTTAGCGAAATCGGTTCTACTGTAACTTTCTCAGTGCGTAATAAACATGCCCAGGGGACTGCCAGTAACCCGGATAACAGCATTACACGGATAATAATGTAATTTACAGCGGATAACCGGACGGTGTTCGCGTCATTATCGACTATTCAATTGGCATCGCTGTAAGCTATAACCGGATGTAGTATGGTGAATAATCCTTTTGAATGGACCGAGGCGAATTTGATTTTTAAATTTTATTTAATTCGATTAATTCTGTACTCTGTTTTTTTAACTATCAAGCGTATTTCCGATTATAATAAAGGCTTATGAATGAGATCTGGATTAGTTATAGGGCTGATCTAATTCATAATCTGTTATTAAAATCAGAATATACCTCTACATAAATAAAGTCTGTAGCGACTTTTGTCAAATAATGTCTTTACAATATGGACGCAAGATCTAAAATAAAAACATCTAAATTGAATGGAATTACTTATATGTGTGTCTTCGTTATTACAATATTTTAATAATGATATAAATAAATGTCAATAACGCTACCGAAAATATAATGTACGCTCCTCCCTATCTAATATCTATATTTTTATACCGTAATCAAAGCTTAAAACTCATATCGGTATAAATTTTGATTCCCGAATCTTGATATATTTAGTCAAAGGTCCTCTCGAACCCTTTCGATTACACAGGTGAACGAACTCTCTAAATAGACCGGATCCGAATTTTCCGGCAAATATGTTCTAATTAATATAGATTGCGGCTAAAGTCCTTTGCTCGAGTATGTCAAACGCTTAACTAAAATCTAAGCGAGTTAAGGCGTTTCGGTGCGCGGTGCTGGGTTGATCGAGAGCATATTTGCAGTTTCATAGGCCTAAAAGGCAGTTATGAGTAGTTGAGGTTTGAGGTATAGTTAGATTTAATGAAGATTGAAATAGCGTTGTTAAGGTTACGAAAAATAAATATTAAACTATCAGTACTTTAGAGGCAAGTTGTTAAAACATAGAACGACGTGAGTTAAAATTTGAATGAATAAGGGTCACTTGCACCATCGCACTAACCCGGGGTTAACCGGTTAGCCCTGGAGTTACCATGGTTACCAGTACAATTTGACACTGGGTTAACGGTTTAACCGGTTAACCTCGGGCAAGTGGCGCTAAATTACATAATTTTGTCATCTAAACGTTGGTTCGAATTGGCTTAATATTGGTACAGTTCGCATAATCCGCATTATGTATATTTTATGTAAACATGTATATTATGTATAATAAACACGTCGGAGCCTGATTGTCCCGATAAGCTACTGATTGTGTAATAGATCATCACGGCATTATGGGAAATTGGGACAATTAGGTATTCTAGGCGTTGTTAGGCTCTAAATCAAGCCTAACTATTACAATACTGAATGTACATTTATTTATGGAATGGATAATTATGTGTATCTTGTATAAGCTTTAACCCATGGAGCGTCCTACTGTCACACGTGTGATAGTAGTCAGTATAGGAGTTCCATACTCCACGGGTTAAGGATTACTTAGGCTAGAACGGTCCGGATCCAGGCCAAGGCTTCCGACACTTATTTTTCTACAACAAGTGATTGGCGATCATGTGATGGTTTCTATAGAAAACTGAATTGTCAAACTCCTCGGCCCGGGACCGGACCGTTACAGCGTGAGTCATGCTTAAAAGAAGAGAGTTTGAGACTCGCTTATTAAACTTATCTTAGTTTTTTTCATAGAGTAATTTGATAAGGCATTGTGGTTTGGGGTAGGTAAAGAAGAGACCCCGACGCAAAAAGTTTGCTAAACCAATTCGGATGCGATGTTTTATTTTAAAAGCAAGTTTTCTAGCGGTGGTTCATAAATATTATGTACCTATATTATAAAAATAAAAACATTAATAATATGACAGTATTTAGTTGTAAATGTAATTATAATCGATCCCGTATCATTATCAATCAGTTCCGGACAAACAAACACACACACACACACACATACACATACACATACAGACAGACGGACGGACTGCACCTGCGGCTGACGACCTGTTACCGTTTTTATATAACCGGTTCAAGTAGGATGGTGTTATGCGAGATGTGCGCTTCGGTAAATAAATATTGTATACCACACTGATTTAAACCTTACCCAAATTGCTGCTCCTATGTATCGCTGGTGCGATGAGGTCGTGAAAGATCTGAACGAGCTCTGTGCCGTCGATTGGACAGAAACGGCGCTAGACAGAAAAGCATGGCATTTCTTAGTGTCAGAGGCCAAGATCCACTTTGGGTCGCTGCGCCACGGCAGTAAGTAAGTAAGTACCTACACTGATTTAAACAATCACGATTATTACCGGGACTTGTTTGTGTAAAATTAAGTTTTAAAACGTTCAAGTTAATAAACAAGATCAAGTGCGGTGGTATGAAAAACTCGAGCGCCTAGAAGATGTTTATGTTAACTTTAGCCAGTCTTCTCCGAGACCACGGGGACAACGCCGCCCTCGAAACGTCGGGGGTAAATTTTAAAACTTATGTTTACGCAATTAAGTCCCGTCGTGAATAATAAATATTATACAGGTTTATTTCACCAGGGTGGATACAATAGTAAAATAAAAACATTACATTTAGGTAGCATTATCATCAGACCTGTATCGATGGTGAACAAAATAGCTGGTGATCTTTCCACTTTCTCATTGACATCGAGAGGCATCCCACACTAGCGTCTTTTGAGCATCGGCGTCTATCAGCGCTATGGAAAATGGCGTCGCTGCGCAGTTGCGTCAACGTTGCGTCGAGCAGCAGCCATAGAGTTGACTAGACACCGACGCTCGGGAGACGCTAGTGTGGGGTTGCCCTGAACATTAAAAATCTCCTACGCTACTTGTACATGCAAAAAATGCCTTACATAATTTTGAAAAAGAGAGGATCAATTATACTTGGTCAAGCAGATCTTGTCAGTAGAAAAAGGCGGCAAATTTGAAAAATGTAGGCGCGAAGGGATATCGTCTCATAGAAAATTTGAATTTCGCGCCTTTTTCTACTGACAAGATTAGTTTGACCATCTATAGCTATCTGAATCGATTTCATACAAACATAGCTAAGAACCACCGCAAACTCGTTTTCACGTAAAAAGCGCATCGAAATCACGTAAAAAGCGCATGGTCCATCAGTTGGAGAGCTACGATGCCGCAAACAGACAGACATACATGCTAATAGACATTATAAACCCCTTTTCTTGCGTCGGGTTAAAAAATAAACAAAATATTCATGGCTCCCTTCCGCAATCGCCGTCCACGCCGTCCACCGGACGCGGCCGGGCCAGTTTTTTTCGTTTTGTGACATCAGTGTATCTTGTATCTAGTTTATAGTTCATTATCTGCGGACAGCCGATGCTGGTTACTACCGAAATAGTCCCGTTCCCACGATCACATATTTATGATGTCCTTGAAATTTATTGATAGTTGTGGAAGAAGAATTATGTAGGTATGTATGTATTTCCCATCAACGAGGAGCTGGCAGTTCCCCTAAAAACATTTATTATATCCGTTAAATTTCTCTGTATCCTTCCTTCATTTTTGCGATTTATCATCTTTTTGTAACGACTTCGCATTTAAAATGTCACTTTCACAAAAACCCGTTTCACATATTCGAATTAAGCTAGGATCATCCATAACTTGAAGCTTATTTTGAATAAACGATAATACTTCGTTTATAACAATATTTCAACCTGAACACTTCACTGTACTCGCCATTTCATTTACATTATTAAAGTATCTACTTATCGCAAACACGCGCGCGCTCACCATCAGATGACGCACCGAACTTAAGTGATAGCAATAATATGTTACTCTTCGAGGGCCGCAAAAACATGTCACACGCTCTTATGACTCTACAAATATGATCGTGTCAGATATTTTTGAGACCTTCGTTGTGTAACATATTATTGCAGGTGACTTGACTGTACATATAATATATGCTTTATCATATATGGAATAAGAAACGCGAGAAACACAGTAACAAATTTAATCAAATACAACAAAGAAGAACTTATCTCTGTATGGGATATATTCCAATTAACGTTAGAGAACAATAGTAGAGGTATAAAAGTAGTAACGATGAATGAAAAACAAAATTATTTATTTATTACGGATCTTATTGGGATTAGTCCGGTTTCCTCACGATTTTTTACTTCACTGAAAAGCAACAAATAATGACATTACACAATAAGTCCACATTTTAACGACTGTTTCATAGATATAACATGTTAACGTGTTTAGTTAATGATGTATATAGTTCCATCAGAAACTTCTTACAATGTGTAATAAATAATAATATACATTTGACGACATAGTCTCCGAATAATTGCGGTGCATAGCTGGAGGAATGAAGGCGGACATTTTATGGGAAAAGGAAAAGCGCGTAGTATTTATGGTGTCCATAAATACAGGGAGTCTTGGGAACATTCACTAAAGACGGGTGCGATTAACTGCCCGATTCGAACTTTAAGATACGTCAATTATTACGTCTAAATACGATATAGATTAGATATGTCAGTGTCAAAAGTAACGTTTTTGTTTGAAGAAACGTCATATTTGACACACGCATATCTAATCTATATCGTATCTAACCGTAGTATTTGCGTATCCCTAAGTTCGAATCGGGCCGTAAGATTCTGATATTTACCAGTCGTCTTTCGGTGAAAACATTGCCAGTAACATAAACTTATTCAATGAAATTGTATCACTGGGTTAGAAGATCAGGATCAGGTATTGTTTTCCGTAGGTATAAAAATTGTGCCTATTCCGAATAGCGGAACTTTTAGGTTGCAACCAATGGCTAAAAAAGGTTATTAAAAAGGCTATTGAAATGTGTGATTATCGAAACAAGAAACTCGCACGAGTATGCTATCCAATAAATAACCATCTAATTAAAAAAAAAAACCGGCCAAGTGCAAGTCGGACTCGCGTTTCTAGGGTTCCGCACATAAGTCCGACTCACGCTTGACTGGACATTTCTCATAGGTTTTCCTGTTATCTATAGGTAAAGAACTATGTATATTGCGTATTTTATTTTTTATTTTAGACCCAGTAGTTTCGGAGATAAAGGGGGGGAATGGTCATTTTTTGGCTATATTCTTAAATAACTTCGAATTTTTCTATTTTAAAATAAAATAAAAAATATACGTTCATCTTTGGGTCATTAATTTACATATGTCTACCAAATTTCAACTTAATTGGTCCAGTAGTTTCCGAGAAAATAGGCTGTGACAGACGGACAGACAGACAGACGCACGAGTGATCCTATAAGGGTTCCGTTGTTTTCCTTTTGAGGTACGGAACCCTAAAAAGCAATTCTTCCAAAATCTTTTCGGATGACCAACAAGGTGAAACAAGAAGACGCACCTGTATTGGTCGAACGCACCGTCCCTACAATATTAACTAAAGTAAAACGTAAAAAGAGTGCGTGTAATTACTTCATTAATTAAGGGGCGCGTGCCCCCAGTGTACGTGAGCCCTAAACTAAGAAGGTATTTAACCGACTTCAAAATAGGTTAAATAAGGGGGAGGCCTATGTTCAAGTGGGAGGCGTATGTTCAGCAGTGGACGTCTTATGGCTGAGATGATGATGATGATGAAAATAGGTTAAAGTTGGACCAAGAAAATTCTGCACCGATTTTGATAGCTCACGCACTGCAAATATTATGACCTACACGATGGGCCAACGCCGGCTACTCCAAGGGACGCATTTATGCGTTAGAGGGAGTAAGTGATATTGCTATCTCATTCTACCGCATGGCTGCGTCCTTTGGAGCGGCCGGCGCAGGCCCATCGTGTAGAGGAGCCATTACTTAATACATACATGATAATTTCATAGAAGTTTTACGTTTAAAATAACACTTGCACTGCGTGTGCTATCAAAATCGCTGCAGACTTTTCTTGGTCTATCTCTAGTCCACTTCCTAATAAAAGCTACTTACGTATTAAACGTGGAAAGGACCCGGTCCGAAATTCACGTATCCCGAACCCTTTGTTAAGGGTCCTTAACCCCCTGGCCATAGATAACTTCCATTAGATTCCGCATTAAAAAGGTCAGTGCTTTTGCTGTTTTTAGGGTTCCGTACTTCAAAAGGTAAAAACGTAACCCTTATTGGATCACTCGTGCGTCTGTCTGTCTGTCCGACCATCCCCCTCTCCCTTTATATCTGAAACTACTGGGTCCAGAATATTGAAAAAAAATACACAAAATAGTACTTTACCTATAGATGACAGGAAAACCTATTAAAAATGTGCTGTCAAGCGTGAGTCGGAATTATGTAGGTACGGGACCCTTGGAACGCGAGTCCGACTCGAACTTGACCGGTTTTTTTTATGAGATTTAATTTACTTTTGAATTTCTTTCATTTTGGTACCTTAACCCTTAATCAAACGGAACACTTTTTATGAGTATTTTAAAAACTAAGATTGGTTTTTAGGTAATTTGGGTGCCTAGATTACGAAAAAATATATAAAAAGAATTTTAGTAGGGGGGAAAGGGGGGTTTTGCGGTGGGAAATAATTTCCCGTTATCCGTTACGGAATATCAAAATTTTGAATGAAGTGGGAAATAGTTTCCCATTGTCCGATACGGTTACAAACTTTTAACTAGTTAGTAGCTCCCCCCGGCTTTGCTTGGAATTCAAGTATGATCCTTTAACGTTATCTTCAAAAATCAAAGAAATAAATAAAAGAAAAAAGAAGACAAAAACAGGCACAATTTTTTTTGTGTAACAGGCAAACGGGCATTTTTTTTTATTTATGGAAACCAATTAAAATTTAGGTGGAGAACAAACACTGGGAAATAATTTCCCACTTGATAAAACCTACCATTTTTTTTGTAAATCGTACGTTCAGGAACAAACAATGGGAAATAATTACCCACTTACTAAAACCTAAAAATCTTGGCTAAATCATATCGTTATCGCAATTCTTTTCAAGCAAAACACAGGGAAAATAAGTCTAGTTTATGATAGTATTGAGTGTATGCACTTACAAGATTTTTTTTCGCACTTAACCTGAAAACACTAAAAAAATAGTCGTTATTGCAAAAAAAATCACAACAACTGACATTGACTTTGACGTATGGCCACAAATGGCGGCCATTAGAAAACTGTTGCCATTTTTGAAATTCAAAATGTTACTAAGATTTTAAATCTGTATGGTTGGTATCGCTAAGTGCTGCCTTTAAAAAGATAAAAAAAAAATCGTAAATTAGAATGAAGTGGGAAATAATTTCCCGATATTTGATTAAGGGATAAGCTACAGTTAGAAAGACATGCAAAAGCATTCTATTTTATTTTTATTTGGTCAAAGACACAAATACAAGCGTAACAACGGTCACAAATAGAAAACGAAAAAATATGGGATACGCGGAAAGCACGGAATCATCCATATATGTGACTTTCCACGTAAAAAGGTACCTTGTGGCGGTCGGCGCTTGCGTCACGTAGTCCCGTATTGGAGCGTCATCAATAATAGAGTGTGTAGGTAAGTGTCAACCGCCATTAGGTACCTTTACCCGTAGAACGTTACATATGCTCCATCTTGTGTGTAGCGATCTGTGCCCGGTTTCCTCGTGTAGACGGCGTTTATTAGGTAATGTTGATCTGTTATGTATTTTTGTAGCAACTTCAGATTTTCTACTCAATCGGATACAGCAAATACAGATATTACTGTTGTCCTGAGGGTAGTGTGGCATTACTTAAGTACTTGTAGTGATATTGTATCTTTGGTTTATTATATGTACCTAATTGAGGTCTTTACTGATTGGCTATAATTTTGTTGCGCGATATAGGTAGATATAGTACGTAATTATGAGAAAGTTGAGAAATTATTGAATCGAATTGGCCTCTTAGTTAAGACCTTACTATTTTTTTATAGATTAGATACATATATTTTAATTGCCTGTTTTATAAAAGTACCTACATATTTACTTAGAACAACCACTGTACTATACTTTTCTATTTATATTTGTATTTGTTTACCCCTACAATCATAACGGTCATTACAAATTATATGTCTACATAATTATTATATTAATTATACGTACGCTTAAAGCTTTAAAAGTAAAACGTACCTCGGAACTCAAAGGACTTCCTTTTATAATGGTTCCGATATTTTCATACGGTACCATACGGCCCGATTCGAACAATGCTTATTAGAAGTCACAGCGGTACGATGCCGATCCGTCACTGTCAAAAGCGACTTTTCTTCTTCTAAAAAACGTCACTTACTGACCGATTGATATCGTCGGCGTGGCTCACTCCGCGATTTCGTCGCTTTGCTACAGGTAACTAAAAGTACATTCGTTCCACACCAATTTTGGTGGCTAGCCATAAGTAGCGCGTGGCGCTGTCACCACCTAGCGGCCATATCTGTCCATATCTGCGCAAGTTCAAATCTGTAATAAAAGATACTTTAATAAAGAAAGGCTATTATAGAGTACACGCCGTCCTTATCTTCGTATCGTCTTATTTAACTGATATGGTTGGATACCTTATCTACAGTCAAGAGTGGCATATAGTTTAATTTTAATAGGCTTGTTTATTATATGTAAATAATTTTATTTATTCTCAACAATTTTTGACATTCAAAAAGTGTTCTGTAAGAATCTACTTTGAATAAAAATATTATGATTATGATCGTAACAGACGCGCTTAGTTAGAGAGTGATTCTTCTGTACCTAGTACTATTATGTATTTATTCTATGGTATCGTACCGCTGTGACTTCTTATAATGCCTCGTTCGAATCGGGCCGATACGGTATCATATCATTCCTTATTCAGATGATTCCTGTTATTCATTAACAGTTATGATGCTAAGCAATCAATTCGAAGAAATTATTACATAGTCGTTAGTTACATGATTATGCCTTTGAAGGATATTCTGGGTGCCTAGCCAAGATCCGAATAGTTTGCGCCGTAGCTAACGAAACGCTAATGTCTTTCTATCTCACGTTTTCATGTTTTTTTCCCGTCTCGACTTAGAACAAACTCGAGATTTCTCGCCTCGAGAATTCTTGAGCAGAAACCCTACTAATGCTCAACAATTTTCAGCTAATATGATAACCGGATCAACCTGAACTCTATTTTCAACTCCTGCTTTTAATATTAACCAAAAATTGTTGTTCAACACAATTTTCCTGAGTCGCGATACTAGAGAATTCTAGTATCAATTAGCGGTACTGATAATTCCACTACTCGATGCTAGATGTCGACTGCGAAAATAAATGATGTACCTATGGGGTGAGTACTCTATTCTTACTATAGTTGGTCAAGCAGATCTTGTCAGTAGAAAAAGTCGTCAAATTTGAAAAATGTAGGCGCGAAGGGATATCGTCTCATAGAAAATTTGTATTTCGCGCCTTTTTATACTGACAAGATTTGCTTTACCATCTATATATCTATGGTTTAGCTTACGAAAGAAAAGCTATATAAACATACCAACGTATAACCCCAGTGTTACGAAACATAAGGTCTTTGTACCATTCGTAAGACAAGTAGCATGACCAATCAACAATGGTCGCCAGTTCGATGCCTGGCAGGAAACACATTGTTTTACACTTTAAGGTTCAATAGAAAAGTTAGTTTAACTTTTTTGTTTGGAAATGGAGAAATTCGTTTTTTTTCTGTGTTTAACTTGGGTGAAATCGTTTTTAGGGTTCCGTATCCAAAGGGTAAAAACGGGTCCCTATAACTAAGACTCCACTGGCCGTCTGTCTGTCACTAGGCTGTATTTCATTAACCGTTGAAATTTTCACAGATGATGTATTTCTGTTGCCGCTATAACAACAAATACTAAAAAGTACGGAACGGTGTGCAAGTCCGACTCGCACTTGTCCGGTTTTCATACCAATATAAGGAAATGATACATAAGTACCTTCCCGTCATATTTTATACATACCTACTTGTCCAAAGCTGTAACCTACACATAATAGGTTAAAAATGTAGAACGTACGTACAAAGTGGACTTATATGTACAAAGAATATTTCTTCTTTCATTATATAAAACAAAGATTTCACGATATTTCCAAAAAAGCTTACAAAACGTTTTCAAGAGATATCAGTATAGAGTTGCAACTACCCCAGACTACCCTCGTCTGAGCCGGATATCCGGTTTGGAGCTAGTGATGTTACTCTACCGGTAACATTACAAACTTGCAGAAAATAGCTATTTGTTTCACAAGGGGGCAAAGTTGCTGTTTAACTCCTCGTGCTGTTATTGATAACCGAGCAAGCGAAAGATTTTAAAACTGAACCACTAGAGTAGCGAGTGGTTTTATAATTATAATTATGTGAGAGTTTCATGACACGAGCGTTAAACAAAATTTGCTACCAAGTGAAACACAAGATTTTGTTTGGAAATAGATAAATTAGTTTTTTTTTCTGTGTTTAACTTGGCTGAAATCGTTTTTAGGGTTCCGTATCCAAAGGGTAAAAACGGGACCTTATTACTAAGTCTCCACTGACTTCTGTCTGTCTGTCTGTCACCAGGCTGTATTACATGAACCACGATAGCTAGACAGTCGATAATTAGATATAGAAGAACACCACGAATTATTATTTGTAGAGGCAGTGTGTCACATATTTTTGAGGTCAACATATTATTGTAGGCGACTGTACGTACAACACTAGTTTAACCCCTCAATGCAGAGTACGTGAGACTTTTTAAATGCGGTATTTAAGCTCCTTCAAGTATCCTCTAATGCGGGTGTTAATAAGTTTTGTTGTTCGAAGTTTTTTTAGTTTCCAAGGAATTATGAGAATACTGTAGTTTGATTTTTGCACGTCTGCACGAAACTCGTGCGACTTCGACATATGTGAGCCGCGCGTGTCTAAGCGAGGCTGTTTAATAATATGAGGCAGGCAATCCCTGTACCGACCGAAGTAGGTAACTAATTCTTAGACAGATTTTTCTCAATCTTGCGTGGAAATATTGCTATTACGATCATAATAACAGGCTGCGAAATGGTTGCGCACGCTGGAAATGAATTTACGTACAACATCGCTGGCCTAGGCCGGCAAAATAACGCCGCAACGTTCTTTGAACTTTTAGGTTATTTTTGGTTGTATGTTTGAGAAAGACTACTACATACCTCGGCCAGAAGTTACGGGACTTGTGTTCATAAAACGGCCGCTTTATTGTTTATTGTCTGGTCTAAGTTAGGAAATTCTACCTTTAACTATCGCATGGACGCCGCGTTCCGGAGTACAAAAAAGTGGCCTTCGGCCACACAAGTTACAGGTATTTTCCTATTTTAAGGTCTAAGGTTAGTCTGTAATGTTAGTAGGTACCTAAGTGTAACGTAGGTAGTAGTAGTCAGTAGGTCTGTAGTCATTATTATTGTCACCATAATAATTTGAATCCGTGAAGACATATGTTATTTTTAATATGTCTTTTTGTACAATAAAGAGTTTACTACTACTACTACTACATCAGCCAGGGTCAAAAACGGCCTCACATATGGCTCGGCCCTTTATATCACACTGCGCCAGCAATGTTCTATTTCCCGGACTTTAACCTACTATAAATTCTCTGCTTAATGTATTAATATGTATTTTGTTTCAAAATGCGGCCTGTATAGAAATATGTTGAAATGTTAAGCTGCGAGAGTCAGAACAAAGGAAAAAACTAAACTGCGTACATTATGAATGTTTTTGAATAAAGCTTACTGTTTTAAGCTTAATATTCGCATCGTACTTTGTGTTTGAAATAGTTTATTAAAATATGTGGCATACTTACATACCTAGTATTTTTTGTGTTAAAATATTTTTACTCTCTTTAAGTTTATAAGTACGATTTAGATTTAAATGATAGCTCGTATCTTGTGAATTTGTTCTTGTCTTGTGAGAGATACATTTCATACAATCAAAAGCTGTTTTATTTTAATTACCGGCAATATTTTGCGATATGAATAGGTTAACATTTAGGTCATACTGAGCAATTTCTACAATGGCACTAACCCCGAAATCACGAAAAAAATTTGCTCGTTTCGTACACTTCGGCTGGTCAGATATTGATGATTTTTATGGGAGAGCCATTTCGGGATGCAGTATTTCGGATTTAGTCCCATAGTAAGGATTCCGCAGCAGGTATGACCTTAAATCTATATATTCAATTCACATCGCGAAAACATAACAAATTATTAAGTCAGAATGGGCCTCCGGCATACGTCTTTTTTTCATTCTCCCTTTTCGGCCCGATTCGAACTTTAAGATACGTCAATTAATAGATCTAGAAACGATATGGATTATTAGATGTGTCAGTGTCAAAAGTGACGTTTTTGTTTGAAGAAACGTCACATTTGACACTGACATAAATCTAATCCATATCGTTTCTAGATCTATTAATTGACGTATCTTAAATTTCGAATCGGGCAGCTAGTTTATCACCGCCAACTGCCAAGTTGCCAACGTTTTCGTAGCGCTACGCTGGTTGCCTATCCCAGCGTTTTCTCGCTTTGTTAGGAAAACGACCACGACCGAGCGGGGTAACGGCACTTAAGGTAAATGTACGCTTCACCGAATGCTTAAGCCCTAGACTTACGTTTAATTTTTTTATTCGTTCTGATATTTTCTTACGAATATGTTCAATACTAAAATAGAAACATAGATAAATTTGTCCTCATTTAAACATCCCTATAAATTACTGAAATGATTGGACGTGTATTAAAAACATTTTTAAAGTCATTTCTTCCAATTTCCTTGTTTGTACCGTTTACCGAACTAAGAAACGTGATTTGCACATTATACCGAATAGGGAGCCCGCATTACCGAACTAGGAAATAATTGTATGAAAATATGGTGTTGAGTGGTGCTCAAACTTCAGTAGTTCACTATTAAATCCCTACTATGCTTCGTTTTTTAGCATTATAAAGATGGTAAGCGATCTTGACGTGTCTTTTTTATTGAAATAATTCTTTTGAAAAATAAGTCAGTAAGTAAGGTACGCAACAATTATAAAACATGTACGCATATGTATAAAATAATTTGGCTGTTTCATAAATTTTGGCTGATCCATTTTCTATGGAAGGGTAAATTTTTTTTCACGATTTCGGAGTTGGTCCCATAGTAAAAGGTGCTCAGTATAATCCGAAAACCTCCCTGGGAATGGGAATGTAGTTAATTTTTAGCCACCCTGTATGTGAACCCCGGAATTTCATAACAAAAGATAAAAGTTTAAAAAATCACAATCGCCCACGACGAGAGGAATTTAAAAAAAATTTTTGAACATCATGCTTCATTATTTTTATTATCCTATTCAGTTTTTTTGTCCACGTTCCAAGACTATTATCAGGCGTCCAATAAGTATGTCTAAAGTTTGAAAAGCGCTGGCATTGAAATAATGGTCACAAAAAATAAACATATAAATATCGACCTAGCCGTTATCGTAATAAGGATGATATTCTCATGAACGTCGAATAGAAACATGGCCAACGCAAACATGAGTTCGGTAGCAGAGACCATGGGTACCATTCACCGAACGGCCGTTCGGTGAACGAAACATGGAAAATATGTGGAACCTATTTCGCGAACGGATTTTGAAAATAGTATTTTAATCGTAATCAATGTGGTATAACTACAAATCTATCATTAAATTTAATACTTGAATCCATTACAAAACCGTACATGTATAAAGTTCTTGTTAATACTGACGTAAAATATCTAAAATTATTGTTTGATAATAGTCTTGCCAAAAACCTTATTTTGATGCCAAAAAGTCGTAAAACATGAACATTTCAAACGCAGTTTTATAATAATCTATATAGGTTATTGTTGTTCGGCAATTGCTCATAAAATTACAAATACATTAAGTTATTTGTGAAATTAGGTAGTTAATCTAAATAGTTCGTAATCAACCATTAAAAAAATAATTTCAAAAACATACGCTTTCCCTGATTTCGGACGCTGTTCGATAATACCTTCCAATCAAATTGTCGGTGTACTCATCACCGAACTCACATTAAGCTTAATTTCTGATAATATGACTGCACTAAATTAATTAAATTTACTAAAATACACAAACTAATTAAGTAGTCACACTGAAAAACCATACTTTGAAACACAGAAATAAATTTAAAAGGTTTTATGACCTTAAGAAATATACGCAACTTCTTACCGATTTCTTTAAGGTTGCCCATACAAAGTGGCAATCGGGAGCAACGATCCGTTTCGATCAGTTGCCACGTCCCAACTGCGGGACAAATTGGCCGACTCTGAGGCATAGTTGAAGGGATAGGTATTTAACTCGTGGAAAAAAAATACGCAAGTAAATATCAGCTGTAAATAATCGACTTATAGCCTAAAATAGAAGAAATTCGGTGATACGGACGGATATTGAGCGTTCGGTGGAGCGTACTTTTACCTTAATGTGTCAATCTAGTTCAAGATACAACCTTATACCACGACCGTTCTCTTCTGACAAGCCACGCGTAAGCAACGTCACGTGACGTCAGAGCACAGGAAATCACAGTAGGAGATTATAGCAGTATGAAAGAGTGAATAAAAATCACTCATTGATGATGGATCACTCGAGATTTGGAAGCGGACTGGAGGTAATCCTAACCCCACATGTTTTGCACTACGGCGAAGCAAAAGGAGGGTTATGATTATGACCGGTATGTATGTTCATGTGTTTCCTTATAACTTTAAAGAACTCATTTGTTAAGATTTGACTCATTTATTTACGATCATAATCAACTAAGTAACTACTTTAGTAGTTTTGTATGAAACGGGACCTTAGGAATATTAGCTTTTACGTTATCACAAAGTTACTGGATTACGTGCCCACACACATACACAATCTCATCTCAAATTAATGTTGTGTTTACTTCAAGGCCGATTTCCTGGGTCATGGGTGTTTACTAGTTTTTGAAGTATTTGTATATTATATTTTGTCTGAGTACCCACACCAAAAGCTTTCTTGAGCTTACTGTGGGGCTTGGTCAATTTGTGTAAGTATATCCTATAATATTCATTTATTTATTTCTATGTATTTATATTTCCGGTGACTGTATGACTCAAAAACTTCTTGAGCGTGCGACATCAAACCATGTGTCACACACACGCAATAAATTCTGTATACTGTGACCGGAACTACCGCCATAACGGCTTAAGCGTCGGTGAAAAAAATTACTCGCGTTTTTGGCGGGAAACGAGTGACTTCCGGCCGAGGTGTCGAGTGTCTACAATTTATGGTACTTGGAAGGTATTTACGGGAATATTATATTACGTGGAAATAATTCCCATTCTGGATTTCCGAGAACGAGTTGAAGGGTTAGGGATTATATGTAATGATGTTTCGTTTATTCTGTAGTTTCGCGGTGCCTTGGTAATATACTGTAATATTGTGGAATCATAAAAAAATATATAAATCTTGCTTTAACCTCCTGACTACTGGGTATCAAAAATATTAAAAAAAAAGCTATTTAACTTCGTCTAATTGAAATATGCCGGTCGTCAGGAAGTTCAGTCATTCTTGTAATTATAAAATAATAATAATTCAGCCTATATACGTCCCATTGTTGGGCATAGGCATCCTCTCACGAGAGGGCTTGGGCTATAGTCCCCTCCCCACGCTACCCCAATGTGGATTGGGGATTTCACATCTTTGAATTTCTTCCCAGATGTATGCATGTTTCCTCACAACATTTTCCTTCAACGAAAAGCTAGTGGTAAGTATTAAATGATATTTCGTACATAAGTAACTACGGCTACCATCACTTTGGCATTGACATAAACGCTATCGTGAACGTAATTTACTTTCTATGCATCTCGCGCGTACTGACATATTAGTGCGAAAGAGATATATAGAAAGTAAACTACGTTTACGATAGCGTTTATGTCAATGCCAAACTGATGGTAGCCGTATCGTTCTGAAAAACTCGTTGGATCAAATCCTGGCTACCTCCGCGACCTCCGGATTGAAAATCGGACGTCATATCCACTCGGCCACCACCGCTTTATGAATTGTAATTTTAATTAAATACATAATCCATACTAATATTTTAAAGGCGAAAGTGTGTCTGTCTGTCTGTTACCTCTTCACGCTTAACTGCCGTATTCGAACTTCAAGATATTTACAAGAAACGACACGTACTAGGTCCATTCTAGATACGTTATAGTTTAGATATCAACTAGTTCTCTTTTGCAGCGCAATTCGGGCAACCAATGTCACTTTTACGTTAGATAGAGTAAGATATCTATTAGATGTGAATTGGATCTCTAAGTCATAATCTGTGCAAATCTTTCAAGAGTATCCCCAGAATCGCGCAAATGTCAAATTTGACAGGTTAGATCTTAAACATATCGTTATCGTATCTCGGTGATGTCTAAAAGATTTCAAAATCCGAATCGGGCCCTAAGCCGCTGAACCGATTTAGTTGAAATATGGTATGGAGATAGTTTCAGTCCCGCGGAAGGACAAAGGATAGTTTTTATGTCGGAAATCATCCCTGACGAGAGTACAGAAGGCGGGTGGGGGTTGCCTAATAATTGAAGTAAGCAATGCGCGAATTGAATGATTGCCATTAGCATTATCCAGGCGCTATACCTACTTTAGCTGCTATCACTAATTCCACGCAGACGAAGTTGCTGGCAAAAGCTAGTAAGTAAGTAATTCTATAATTCGTTTTTTTTAGTATTAGAAAGAACTTGCAAGAAGGTAAGCGATCTTGACATGTCTTTTAATTGAAAAACGCTTTTTAAAATACAAAAACTATTACATATGAAAGCAGAAGAATATAAATGATTGTATCAGATTCATAATTTTTGCATATTTGCCGTAACATATTTTTAAAATGTGTTTTTCAATTAAAAGACACATCAAGATTGTTTAACTAATTTCTAATGCTAAAATAACGAACTATAATGCGTTGGTATTCTAAATAATACAAAGTAATCGTAAAACGGGTTTGGAGCAAATGTCAAGTCACAGATTTATGTTTAAGGAAAAGCAATTTTCCGGGAGAGATTATCTCTAGGTAGTTTATTTTCTTCTCTTTTCTATATTTGGAATCTCTATTTTATTATTTACGAATACGGGACTTAGTCGTGTATAATACAGTATAAAATTACCTCCGACGTTTCGGGGTCAATGCCCCGAGATCTCAAAGAAAGACTGACTAAAGTAAAGTTGACAGCGTCTTCTATAGCTGGGCATTTTCACATAAAAGTGCACCATTTCCTTTTTTTGTCGAAAATCCAATAACTTTTGAGTTATTTCTACTAACCACGAGGACTATCGATATACTTAAAGAAAGAAAAATGTGTCCTATTAAAATACAGTTTTGTGACGCATTTTCACACACTTATATTTTGCATGAATCGTCACAACACTCACACGCGTATTCGGGAAACGAGATAATCACAAGATCTAGAAACGATATAGACATGAACTAGATTTACATTAGATATCGACTAGATGTGACTTGGATATCTAAGTCATAACTTGTCGAAATCGTTCAAGAGGGCCTCCAGAATCGCGGAAACGTCAAATTTGACATATCTATCTTACAAATATCTTTAAATTATCCATATCGTAACTTGTTGAGGTCTAGTAAAGATCTATTACATTTTCAGAATCGAGCCGTCACAACCAACCGTCACCCAAAATTTGTATAAAAAACTTGGGACCCTTTTTATTTGTCTCATTCTTACTCGGGATTCTGAGTTATAACTCAAAAGTTGATTTTCGAAAAACAGTGAATAGTACCATTTTTTCTGAAAACCCCACTCCCCAGCTACGCGAGTTTTTCGAACTACCCCCCACTTGTAATTGTTTACCAATGTCAACGTTAATAATAATGTGTAATGGCTCCTCTACACGATGGGCCAACGCCGGCCACTCCAAGGGACGCATTTATGCGTTAGAGGGAGCAAGTGATATTGCTATCTCATTCTACCGCATGGCTGCGTCCCTTGGAGTGGTTGGCGTTGGCCCATCGTGTAGAGGAGCCATAAAAGTCGTGAATGTTTAAATCATCATTTCCTTTTAAACTGAAATGCTAATAGTTTAATAAAATAAATAAACCTGCGTATTGAAAGTCAGTCTTCAATAATTGCAAAAAATAAACACGAAAAAACTAACTTTCATACGTTTGAAATGTTTTTGAATATGAGTTAATGTTTTTTAGCTTTAAATATTCGCTCCGAGTTTTACATTTCGATTAAAGTTTATTAAAATTCTATGAAACATCCTTTTTACAAACATATCATAAACCCACTCAGCATCGTGCGTTCAAAAACCGCCAATTTCAACCTGCATTAAGGTGACAGTCCATTTCCAACGACAGCTGCACTACTGTTCATTTTACTATGGAAATTGACAATGACAGCGACGCGTTCAGTACAGGTAGTGCAGCTGCGGTTAGAAATGGAATGTTACCATTACCTGCATAAAGATTTTATTTTGTTAAAACAAGTTTCTTGCTGTAAAATGCAGTCGCCAGTAACTTACACAGCAATACTGCTGCAGTTATAAGAAATAAAATCCGAACGATACCTACGTAACTTCAACCTTTTCTATATAACATAATAAGATATTATAAAGAAAAAAACCGGGCAAGTGCGAGTCGGACTCGCGCACGAAGGGTTCCGTCCCATAAGGCAAAAAAAAAAAAAAGCAAAAAGAAAACGGTCACCCATCCAAGTACTGACCCCTCCCGACGTTGCTTAACTTTGGTCAAAAATCACGTTTGTTGTATGGGAGCCCCATTTAAATCTTTATTTTATTCTGTTTTTAGTATTTGTTGTTATAGCGGCAATAGAAATACATCATCTGTGAAAATTTCAACTGTCTATAGTTCGTTTTTTTTAGCATTAGAAAGAACTCCACAGAAGTAAGTGTGCAGTTTTTATCAGGCTCTTTAATTGTTAATAATTATTGAATTATCTAATGAAGCATGGTCAATACATATAATTTACTTCAAATTATTACCGCTAATAGTGCCGGATTTGGAACCACAAGCTTACTTCTACTAAGTTCTTTCTAATGCTAAAAAAAACGGACTGTAGCTATCACGGTTCGTGAGATACAGCCTGGTGACAGACGGACGGACGGACGGACGGACGGACAGCGAAGTCTTAGTAATAGGGTCCCGTTTTACCCTTTGGGTACGGAACCCTAAAAATTACCACCCTTATAACGTCATCTTTTTGTAATTTTTCCTTAGCCAGAATTTTCAAAAATGGCTTGAGGCTTGTATTGAGGATTTCTTAGAATGGACCGTTGGTTAAAAGCAACCGTAACGAACTGAATTTTCACATACGATCCGATTCGAACTTTACGTTACGTCAAATATTATATACGTATAGATACGAGACGGATTAGTTGTCAGTGTCAAAAGTGACGTTTTTGTTTGAAGAAACGTCACTTTTGACAATGACATATCTAATCCATATCGTACCTAGACGATTTGATCTTAAGGCAGGCGTGGCTACAGGTAGCTAAAGGTACATCCGTTCCACACCAATTTTGGTGGCTAACCATAAGCCGCGCATGGCGCTGTCGCCACCTAGCGGCCATATCTGTCCTGATCGTAACAGACGCGTTTTGTTAGAGAGTGAGTCTTCTCTAGCTAGTACTATTATTTATTCTGTGCTTAAAGTTCGAATCTGGCCGATAATCACAATATTTATTTACTTTTTCCACGTTTCCAGCTTACCTTTTCCGTGAATGTGTTTGCAATGAAAGGTTTAGGGAAACGACCGCTTTCCGGCCCGGGGGCTAAGTGTTGCGGAATCACGGACGTTGCGTTACACGTGTCGTCCAGGAATATTATATTGTTGGGAAATAATTTGAGTGTAAAAATGAAAGGTTACATTTATAAATGTGACGTCCCATGGGTAAAGGTACCTTATGGCAGTTGGCGCTTACGCTATTATTAACGCCGCTCCAATATTGTTGCGGCGCTATGCAGCGTAAGCGCCAGCCACCATAAGGTACCTTTTGCCATGGAACGTCACAAATTGCTATTGGCACAATTACATTGTGCCAAGACAGAAATGGTTAAGTACTTCCTAAAAGATTGCTTTGACCACCGGTCTGGGCTAGAAGGTAGTGACACTATAGTTCGTTTTTTTTTGCATTAGAAAGAACTCCACAGAAGTAAGTGTGCAGTTTTTATCAGGCTCTTTAATTGTTAATAATTATTGAATTATCTAATGAAGCATGGTCAATACATATAATTTACTTCAAATTATTACCGCTAATAGTGCCGGATTTGGAACCACAAGCTTACTTCTACGAAGTTCTTTCTAATGCTAAAAAAAACGGACTGTAGAGTTGAGTTGACCAAGAAAAGTCTGCAGCGATTTTGATAGCCCAGCACGCTGTGCAAGTGTTATTTATAGGTACGTCATAATTTGATAGAAGTTTGACGTTTAAAAACACTGGCTCTGCGTGGGCTATCGAAATCGCTGCAGACTTTTCTTAGTCTAACTCTAGTGACGCTGCCTATGGCCTGTGGTCCTGAGTTCAAATCCCGGTACAAATTAGCTGATCTAATTATATCGTAACATAATCATTAAAAAATGTTACCTTTCAATTATTGACTATTATAGTCCCCAAATTTCTCGCAAATGTACAGTAATGTTTTGTACATTTGGTTATGTAATGTACCCTTATCTGAGGTAAATAAATAAAAAATGCAGAAGTAGACGCAAAGTGAATTTAGTTATAGCAATTAATTACTGCAAGTAAAGACCGGGGAGAAAGCTCGTAGGCCAAAGAGTAAATAGGACAGACAGGTGCTCCGAGGAATCGTTCGGATTAACCCCTGTCGCATCTTTCCGCCATCGCTCTACGTAACGCGACAACATTTTGCATCTTCACTACTTAGATGGTTATCAGTCCTCAACTGTGCGTTTCCACATAAAAGGGCCCATTTAGACGATGTGAGAACTCGCATGCGAGTTTCATTACATTGCGGGTTTTGATCGGTCGGTTGAATTGGACGTAACCAACACGGCTGCCCTAAGCAGAAAACAAGTAACCCAGTTTTGGCAAATTTTTGAGGAGAGCAAAAAAACGTAATTTGTCTGTTTTGTTAGGTATTTGGTCTAAAATGTAACATTTTTTTATACCATTATGTTAAGGGCGATAAAATTAAGCTTATACGGACTTTATTTTTTTATATTCTTGTATATAAAACTTTGTACAGGCATAAATTGTTTTCTGTGTAGTTTACTGCCCGAAAATCTCAGAACCATTCTACACAAATTCAAGTATCTTGTGTTTAGCTTTGAAATAGCAAGCACTTTTGCTTGTTAAATACTAAACATATTTGGCTCTCCGCTCAATAACTTTTAAAATTTTCATGTTATTCTGAAGGAAATGGTATCAAATAAAAGCTAATGACATAAGCTACCGAAAACCCATTTTTATTTCTTTCAGGTTTGTCGACTTCAAAATTTCTGTTAGATAATAAAACGCTTGAAAAAATTATATTTTTTTTATATATATATTTAAAACTCATTTTCTCTTGGAAAATATACTTTTTTCATTAGTAATGAATGTTCCCATCCTCAGACCTTCTGACACATGGTTATTGGTACCTATTTCATCGATTTTATTTATTGCCAGCGATTATTTTGTGATACAATGTCCCATTCCTTCAACAAACCTTCTGTCTTCGTGGACGGGTGGTGTTAAACTTCTAAATTAACGTAAAAAAAGATACGGTCGTTTATGCCAAAATACGTAGGTATTCGACACTCTCACGGGAATCAAAATTTAAAGGGTACCTAAGTAGGTAGAACTATGAAATTTGGCAAGTAATATTGTCTTACACTATATGTAGAGGAAATAATCTGAAAACTATAAAGTACAAAAAAAGGAATAATTTAAATTTGTAAGGTGGGCGAGTCCGACTTGTTGCATTTTTTGTAGTCCTATTTGACAGATGTCTTTAATAGGAATGAGCCTGGTGCATGGCATGGTGAGAGCTGGTGAGTCCATTCAAATCAATATTTGAGGACAATCTTTCACCGGTTGACCTAGCCCCAAATTAATCAAAGTTTGTACTATGAGTACTAGGCGACGATATACATACTTGCATAGATAAATACTTAGGTACATAGTTCCTTTATTTACTATTTAACTTTACATAAGTAACAAAGTAAAAATCTAATTAAATCCATCGAGTCAGTTTTACCTATTTCTTATAAAGCAATATCGATTCTTGGCTATGTTACCTATTAATATGGTAAGTAATTGGTGGTTCTCTTTAGTGGCTTATTGTTGGTATTATTTCTGGATTAAATATTTCCCTTTTGGTCAATTGAATCCATTGAGTTATTGTTTGTTTCTATTTTTTCCAAAACCTTTGGTATGGATACGGCATGATTATGATTTTTGTTTTCATTATTGTAGACAATACAGATAGGTTTAATTGTTTTAGCAACACTTTTTCTTTATACTTAAATCTCACAGAATCTTCACGTGTTAGCCGTTGACACAAATATTGCTAAGCAAATTTGTATTCTATGTATATGTTTAAACAAGGTACCTTTTGTATAACTATGTAACTAATTTCTAACCTAAATTGCAGATTCCGTTGGGATATACTTGTTTTACCATTGTAATAAACTGATTCGCAGTTACGAACATCTACGCTAAACTCAAGTATCTCGGTCATCTATATGAATTACAAGTTGTTAGCAACATTGAAATAAGAACTGTAAGTTCTAAATTTAAAATATCAAAAATAATGTTATTTAGTTGCCATAGCGGCACTTCTCTAATTTTCTTTCCTACGATAATGTAGCGTGATTTCGATTTTTACATTTTAATATTTTATTTTCGCCAATTTCAAATTCCAACATCATGTGAAGGCATTGTGAGGGCGAAGACCGCTTCATATGGTCCTTCGAGGGAGAAAATCAGCGCCGAAGATGGAATCACGCAATAAACAACATTGAAGGTCAGAAATCATTCTTTATCACGCCGACTTATTGAAGTCCTGAGCGGCGCATTATAAATAATAAAGAATGCAATATTACATTTTTCTCGCCAACGGCGCAATAACAGAAGAATGAAATAATTATCGTTTTTTCTTTCGCCGTCTTGCAAGGCCGAGCGGCGCAATACGAAGAAAAACGCAAGATTCATATAAAACGCTATGAAGCACCAACTAGCGCTCTCAGTGCGTGCAAGAAACATTCGTCTCGTGTAGTCAACGTGCAACCTGAACGCATCCCTTCGTGCTCGTGCGGGCGGCAGCATTGCGCAATCCTCGAGTTCCTCGACCAATCGCAGCGCCGTACGTGAACGCCGAGAAAACGCAACACCGCGATTCAACACAGCGATAAAGCGACGACGCCATTAATCCGTTTCTTGTTTGAATAATTCAATTTATTTGCCGTGTTAGTAAATTACTTGTGACTCGTGTATTGATGTATAAAAGTAGTGTAGCATTGTTTAGTGCTTATAAAGTGTAGTGATTGTTTAAAGCATTTTATACAGAATTGTAAAAATGTCAGACACCGAACAGAAAGAGGCAATAGCCGCGCGTGGTCGCGCCAAAGGGTCAATTACACGTTTAAAAAACAGCTTTGACCGAGAAGCGCTCATAAATTCGCCGATAGAGTTAGTGCTAGCAAAGAAAACTAGGCTTCTAGAGACCTTTCGTGAATATGAGCGCCTCACTAGCAAGGTTGCCTCGCTTTTTTCCTCCCCACCAGCTACTCTCGCCACCGATGACGAGGAGGTTGAAGACAACTACATTTTATTGTTAGCACAGCTAGAAAGTATAATAAATGTCATCCGCCTGAGAGACAACCCTCCTCAAGCGAGCCCTAGCGTAAGTGTCAAGTCGGAGAACCTCAAGCTGCCTCGAGTCGTCATAAAAACATTCACAGGTAAATACACAGAATATTACGAATTTACAAACATGTTCACAGCTATGATCGACAAGTGTACTTCCTTTTCAGCGGTGCAGAAGCTGTATTATCTTAAAGGTTTTTTAAGTGATGAACCGCTCGATTTAATAAAAAATCTGCCATTAGAAGACAACAGCTACCCAGAAGCACTGCGCTTACTGAAGGAACGATACGATAATAAAGTTCGAATTACGCAAGAACATGTTAATGCACTACTAGATATGCCTACAATCACGCGATCTAATGTCACTAATTTACGAAATTTCATTTCAGTTGTCAAACAGCATCTTGCTGCTCTGCAAAACCTGGGTGAGCCGGTAGATAAGTGGGATGCCATAATCATTTGCATCCTATCTAAGAAGATTGACCTGCCTACCTACAGAGCATTTCAACTGGAGCGAGATAATAATGTGTCGCCCACGGTAAAAGAATTCCTAGGTTACGTGGAAAAACGTGCCCTAGCATTTGAAAACACTGACGTCCAGAAGGGGCCTTCGCAGAGCTTTGTCAGCCGTCCTGTGGCTGCAGAAGCAAAGCTGTCAGCGCATCAGCCTCAGCGGCAATGTTTATACTGTAAGTGTGCACACAGATTATATAATTGCCCGAGTTTTAATTTAGCTTCCATTCATAAACGCATGGAGTTCGCTTCAACAAACAACTTGTGTAAGATTTGTTTGTCGCAACATAAGCGCAAATGCAAATTTCATTTTCGGTGTAAGGTGTGCAAGCTACAGCACAATAGCTTATTGCATCAAGACAAGCCTACTCCTTCTGTAACTTTGTCTGCAACAAGGAATAGGGCCCATAATATAGTTTTGCCTTCTGCTCGTGTCAAGCTGATTACTAAGTCAGGGCGAGTAATATATTGCAAGGCATTGTTAGATGGTTGCTCACAGGCATCGTTCATTACACAGAAGATTGTGGATAAATTGGGATTACCGATGCAAAATACTAGTTCTAAAATAACTGGTATCAATAATGCCAAGCATGCGATTGACAAATGTATAAACCTTGATGTGCATTCTGCTGTTTATCCATTCAAAATAAATGTCAATTGCAAGGTTGTTGATAAAATAACAACGAAGTTACCACAGATTCCTATTAACAAGTTGCACATTACATTGCCTACTAACTGCAAACTAGCCGATGAGAATTTTAATAAGCATGGTGATGTGGATTTGCTGCTAGATGCTGGTGTCTTCTTTCAGATTCTTCTGACGCAGACGAAGATTAATGGAGACCAAGCAACCAAACAGCCTATCGTGACTGCGGGCACTGCAAGTACTTCCGCACCGAGCCTTACAACCTCGAGTGCTGCAGCTTCGAGTACTTCAATAGCATGCGCCGCTACGCCACAAGGCCCGACCCTAGTGCAGACATCATTTGGCGTGATCATCGGTGGTCGAATGCAGCTACCTGCAAGAAAAAAGTCCAAGCAGGTAATATCTTTGCTTTGTACGGAATGCAATGAATATCAAAGCGACCTGTCAAGTGCTTTTGGGGAAACTAAAAAGGTGACTGAAATTTTCCTAGATAAAATACCAGAGCAAGACTATTGCGAAAAACCTTTTAGGGAATCTACAAATAATAAATACGAGGTCTCACAGCCCAATAAGTTCCCTTTAGAGCAAGAAGTCAACTCTGAGTTAGGAAAAACTTCTCACCTGGCACTCAATAGATTTCTCAATCTAGAAAAGAGGTTGCATGTGCCACAGAATCAAACTCTTTTCACAAAATATCATGATGGGCATGGGCAATTAATCCTGCATAATGAACATTGTATATTTTCAGAATATTCACCTCTGCCCACCGAGCTACCTGAACTGAAAGCTGATCATACCAGTACTCTGTGCCTTACAACCACAGTGCACAACCCTGATCTCTTTAAAATAATAAAAAAGTTCTGTACTATAGCAAAAATGACTCGTGTTCTTGCATATATCCTTAGGTTTTGCAATAATGTCAAACCAACTTCTCAGAACCTTAAGGACTTAACTATAGTCAAACATGAAAAAGCTCAATTCCTTTCAGAAGATTTAAGGATGCTGCAATCTGACAAGCAACTTAAAGGTAATTTAAATCCGCTAACTCCCTTCCTTGATGGCGAAGGCATTATACGAGTTGGTGGTCGATTGCAAAACGCGTCGCTTCCTTATGCTGCACAGCATCCGGCAATATTGCCAAAACAGTCACCTATAACAAACTTGCTTGCAAGAAATGAGCATATATGTTTACTAGATGCAAGACAAAATGTAATCTTATGTTATTCATGACAAAGGCACTGTGTAATAGACCACTGTAAAAAAGGTTATACATAAATGTGTAATGTGTTTCAGACTGAATGCCGTTGCCACACACAACTCGGCTGATGTGCTTCATGCCTACACCACGGTTCACTGCGTCGTGCGAGTTCGGTATTCGTAGTATCGTAATGCGTAGTGACAATTCACCTCCTCTCGGGCTCATGGCGAGGGTAAATAACTTGTTCCCGGGGAAGAACTGCATAGTACGCGCAGTTGAGCGACCCTTGGCAAAGCGGTCATATTCACAAAGGTCTATTACAAAAATATGTGTACTCCCAATAACTTAACAATAATTACTTAAAATAACTTAGTCATATCTTTAGTTTAATGTGTTTAAACTGCCTATTGTAAAGGTAGCGGCAACATACTTGCCATCATAATTAAAGGAATTACGGTTCAAAATAGAATGACTACAAAGGAATGTCAAATGGTTAATTCTTAAATTCTGTAAACAAAGAGCTTTTGTTTATATATGTTAACATTTGTGTTGATTACCAGATCATCAGTTGTTTTCTTTAGAATGTAAGTTATATTGATTTAACTGTAATAATTCTGGTCGATGTATTCACTTCTGTATGTTAAATGTTGCTCATATTAACATACTTATTTAATTTCATATAATTCTCGTGGGGGAATAATGTTAGCAACATTGAAATAAGAACTGTAAGTTCTAAATTTAAAATATCAAAAATAATGTTATTTAGTTGCCATAGCGGCACTTCTTTAATTTTCTTTCCTGTGACAATGCATATTTTGTGTGGTTTCTGAAATAAACTATTTTTTCCTAAAAGATTCTTTAATAATATACAGTCCACTCATGCTCTACTACCTACTGAAGCCAAGACCGCTTCACAAGTATCTCTGTTTAGTTACTTGAATTTAGCGTAGAAATGGGACATATACTTGAATTTAGCGTAGAATACAGGGTCAAAAAAAGATACTTGGATTTTAAAAACATGAATATTTTAAAAACTACGCATGCTTTTACAATTATTTTATTGGTGAAAGATGCGCCTGAAATTGTAGATTCCGAAAATCCAAAAAACCCGTTTTTGAAAATTTCCGAGATACTTGTTTTCTGCTTAGGGCAGCCGAACAGTCCGCAATGTAGCTAAAATCGCATGCGAGTTCGCGCGCCGTCTAAATCAGCCTAAGTGGCCCGCTGATTAACAGTCCGCCGGACGGTATCGGCCTGTCAGTTGGAACAAAATTTTGACAGTTCCGAACATCTGACAGACCGATACCGTCCGGCGTACTGTTAATCAGTGGGCCCCTTAAACTTCCTGCCTCGCACAATAAATGTAGAACTAAAAGAAACAAACGTGGACTAAGCGTGTGGTATTTCCGGACCGATTCAACCTTCAAACCTACGAGAAAAAAGCGTAGGTACTCCCATCTTAAATCCCGGCAATGTACATACAACCCCTCGAATACCCATGGGCGACGGTAACCGCGTACCATCAGACAATTCGTCTGCTCAACAAAAGAAAATTACCAGCAGTAATCCGTAACTATTATTTTCAGAGATTTGTCCTATCTACCCTTCTCTCTCTAGCTATAGCTAGCTCTATATAACTGTCGCAATTCACTGGAACCTAACGATATTACATTCCTAACCTTTGTAGCGATTTCCCGGCTAGTCGTAATTATAGGAAGTTAAATCCCGCGCTTTTCGACGACGAGCGTTCTTAAATGGACTTTAATATTGAAACATACCACCATCACTCGTGGAAACTCCCACTGAATAAATAAAAACCAGACAAGTGCGAGTCGGACTCGCGCACGAAGGGTTCCGTACCATACCGCAAAAACGGCAAAAAAATCACGTTCGTTGTATGGGAGCCTCACTTAAATATTTATTTTACCTATAATTAGGTTTTAGTATTTGTTGGCAACAGAAATTAGGTACCTACATCATCTGTGAAAATTGCAACTGGCGACAGGCGTGGCTCACTCCGCTATTTTGTCGCTTTGCTACAGGTAGCTAAAAGTACATCCGTTCAACCCCAATTTTGGGGAAAGCCATAAGCCGCACGTGACGCTGTCGCCACCTAGCGGCTATATCAGTGCTGATCGTAACAGACGCGTTTTGTTAGAGAGTGAGTCTTCTATACCTAGTACTATTATTTATTCTGTGCTAGCTATCACTGTCTAGCTATCACGGTTCTCGAGTTACAGCCTGGTGACAGACAGACGGACGGACGGACAGCGGAGTCTTACTAGGGTCTCGTTTTTACCCTTTGGGTACGGAATTCTAAAAAAAGTCATAAACATCCCTTCATTTTCAAACGGTTCGTGTTCTATGTCGCGTGTAAAAGTTAAAATCCGTTATAAACGGATACACCCAGTTACGAACTTGTGCAGAATGCGAAGAATTCTTGCATTCCGTCCGTTTGGCCGTTTGCTGGTAACTTTAATTAAATTGCCTATTTATAACCGCGATAAACTGACACAAGAGCTGGAAATATATTTCCATACAACATTGTAGGCGTAGCCTTGTGAATCTTGTGATGTTATTTTCCTCGTATTTTTGGAGAGAAATATCCATTTAGTTACCTCCTACATACTCACAATACAACTTCTAAAAAGGAAAAGTCAAGCGAAATCCTACTTAAACCCTAATCCCTAATTAATCAAGTATTTATCCCCAAAATAGCTTGTTATTTTTTCATCCTCATTGCAGGGGTTGAAATGTGGGTTGTGCTGAGAATCAGTTGCTATAGAAAACGCTAATGATCACGTTACTTTTCGTTACCGTAAAACGGGGTGAGTAGGTTTCGCGGGGAGAGTTGGGTTATGAATGGGGAGAGAAGGTTTGAGAGGGGGGTGAGAAGGGATTTTAAGGCTACTGCTACAAAAATAATGTATTCCAATTTAAAATGGGGCTATAGTAATACGCATAATAAAAAAAATCGACCCAACAATCTTCCAAAATCACCTTTGTATGAAAAACCCTTTCACCCCAAATACGAGGCACTACGGGGTGAGGTGGGTTTTCCTCTTTATCGTCAAAGTTATGAAATGGAACTACCCAAAATAAAATACAAACGTCCGAACCACTTGTTATATACACCATTCAGTTTTCACATGAAAAATAAAATTTTATCGAGGTTTGAAAGTCAAATTTCACCCAACTCACCCCATTTTACGGTACAGTCAGCAGCAGAAGTCGTTATACACTCCAGGTGCTCAAAGAGAGGTAAACGTTTAAACTGTCAAAAAGTTGTTGACTGTCATGGTAGTATTTACTTGTGAGCGCTCAACGTGTCACAAATATGTTAACAGTCGCTATTCATTAATTTCTACACTTACAACAAGTCATTGATACCTTAACTGTCAAAAAACCAATGGTATCTAAGCGATCAATGTGTCAAATATATCTGAACAATATGGAAAAATAGACTTTAAAGCATACAAGTATGGTCGAATATTGAATAAAAGATAGCCATGCTAATTTCAGGTAAAGCGTTTTGACAATCATCGAAAGCAGTACAGTCTTGTCATCACATACATCTATCTCACGTTTTGCCCTTCAACCATTTGACAGGAGCCTCTCGGTCAACTTACTGCAAACTATTTCTTTTTTAACAGAATCGTCAAGACGAATGACACATAGCAAAAGCTAACTGAAGCCGAATTTAGAGCCAATTGTCAAGGCACGTCGTGGTCTCAGTAACAGGCGTTTGCTTTTCAAAGCCGAGACCGCGGGTTCAAATCTCAGTCGTAGGCACCTAGAGATTACAGCTTTTTGTTTTTTTTTTTGGGTTTCATTTCTATTATTAATTTGTGTCTTCTGGTTTTATGTTAATTTCGCATTAGTTTATATAATTTTTGAAGATAATGTCACATGTAGCGTATGCACGACTTTCTATCAGGACGGTGTAGGTTTGAACCCGCAGTGGGCGTTACTTAGATTACTCCTGTGCGGAATGCCATTTGATATTTACTACTCAAAAATCACGTTTGTTGTATGGGAGCCCCATTTAAATCTTTATTTTATTCTGTTTTTAGTATTTCTTGTTACTTATAATAGCGGCAACAGAAATACATCATTTGTGAAAATTTCAACTGTCTAGCTATCACGGTTCCTGAGATACAGCCTGGTGACAGACGGACGGACGGACGGTTGGATGGACAGACGGACGGACAGCAGAGTCTTAGTAATAGGGTCCCGTTTTACCCTTTGGGTACGGAACCCTAAAAATGCTGGTCTCTTCGAAAACTGACTAAATTAAATTAAGGGATATGAAAACAATGCATTTTATTAATTTCAGACATCATGTTTCATAGTAACATTTATTGCTTAAGACCTACACAATCGATATCTAAATAGAAATAGTCTTAGTTTTATTTTTCAAAACGTTCGGGGTTCGATTCCCGAGCTGAGTACACATTTTTTTAATGTATGAATGAATGAATGAATGAATATTCTTTATTTCAGACCAGGTCCATATAAAATTAAAATTAAAATAAATAAAATCAAAATTAACATTAAAATCAAAATCAAAATTAAAATTAAAATTAAAATTAAAATTAAAATTAAAATTAAAATTAAAATTAAAATTAAAATTAAATTATAACATTACATTACATTAATACATTACATGTGTTAGTAACAGTGTGAAATCATTAAATTAATGTTCCTACAACTAAGGTTAGTATATATACAGGACATCACAGACTTTCTACATACAGTATATTGGCTTGCCTGTCAGTACATGTATCATATTACAATGGTTTATGTACTGACAGTCAAACCTTGACGCAAATGCCCTCAGGATAATGTTAGAGCTGTCCCGCACCCTACGCGACAGGGATGTGCACCGCTTCCGCATTGTGGTGTAGAAACAGTCTACCCTAGCTTCAGCAAACATCCCCGATGCGCTGCAGTAGCGAGACAGCCCCATCATCATCCTGAAGGCATTGTTGTACTGTACACGGAGGGCGTTGTACTGTTTCTGCGTATAAGAGATCCACAGGCTGCTCGTGTAAAAAGTTGTACAAAAGGCTCTAAAGAGAGTTACCTTAACTTCAGCAGAGCAACGAGCGAACCTGCGGGCCACCATGTTTGCCCTAACAGACAACGCCCTCCGTTCTCGCTCAATATCGGCATCATCTTTCAAGTCAGAGGTTACCACATGGCCAAGATACTTAAAAGATTCTACCCTATTCAAAGGAGTACCATATAATCGAATAGGCGGCACAGGTGGCAGATCTTTACCTCTGACTTGAAAGACCATGCATTCGCTCTTTTTTATATTGTACATTAGACCGTGACTTTTAGCATATTGCTCACATATGCCAAGCAACTGCCCAAGGCCACACGGAGAGGCACTCAACAGCACCATGTCGTCAGCGTAGCTTAAGTTGTTGAGACATACGTCATCAATGTGGCAGCCGACATGAGTGCTGCTGAGCTCCTCTATTAATGCATTTACATACAGGTTGAAGAGCTTGGGTGAGGAGATACCCCCTTGCCTCACCCCGCACTCCAACCTGTATGGATCCGAATATGCGTTTGACCATCTCACCACGTTGACCTGGTTAATATACCAGAACTTAAAAAGGCAGTAAAGCTCAGTAGGCATATTGATGTTTTTTAGTTTCTGCCATAATACATCATAATTAACCAGGTCGAACGCTTTAGAGAGGTCAAGAAAACACGCATACACGGCCGTGCTTCGACCCGTATAGTACCTGACTGTCTGCTTTAAACTCAAGATAGCCGTGTCGGTTGACAGGCCCGGTCTGAAACCGAATTGGTTGTGATGTAGATTTAGGTACTTGTCAAGCTGAGTGCTGAGCAGACTGTCAAGCACCTTAGAGATCACGGTTGCCAATGAAATCGGCCTATAGTTGTTTTTATCACTTATATCAGCATTTTTGTTTTTAACTATTGGCACAACTACAGTTTTCATTAGAGCATCCGGCAAGTAAGAATGACTCATGCAAAGGTTAAATAATAAGGCCAGTACTCTAGGCAAGTGAGAGCCAGCATACTTAAGGTGTTCTATGCTTAGGCCGTCGTGTCCAGGAGATTTTCCCCGAGCCATTGATTGAATTACTGCATGTACGTCTTTCGCATCAAATCTAGCTATAATTTCCTGTCCTCGCGGCCATTCATCATCTTCTGACGGCGATGCCACCAAAGGTGACGATACAGTAAAATGAGATTTAAATATGCTGGCTATACTGTTATGATCGCTAATGCCATTAATACTTGCCGGAAGACTAGGTTTGCCATTCAGCCTCTTAGTTGATTTCCAAAAGCTACGAAAGTCTTGATTTCTATGATGACTTGCCAAGATGTCCATTTTTATTTGTTCGCTGTGATTTTGACACCACTTCAAGCGCTGTTTAAAAACATTACGACTACTTTGCATGTCATCATAAACACGTCCGGCTTTAGGTTTTCCATACAAAATCCATAACTTAAATTTTTCCCTAGCCTCCAAATGCGCCGCACGGACATATTTGTTCCATCCAATGACTACTGGTTTCTTTTTAAAGGCACGTTTCAAAGAATAACAACTAGTGGCCGCATCGCTCAAAACCTCTATTATATTAACATATAATGCATCTATAAGTTTTTTGTGTGTGTCGTCATCACAACAACGGTCACCGCAAGATTTAAAGTCATTAGAATAATTAATTCGGCCAAGCCGCTCATTACAAATTTTGTTATACAGATCTACTTGTTCGGGTTTTCTTTCCCCCCAAATAATCTTGTTAGTCACAGGCTTTATTTCGTATAATAACTCGGACCCAATATTACCAAAGTTACATTTAATACAGAGAGGATAGTGGTCTGACCATATTACATCATAATTAAAGCTAACATTTACAATTGTTTTCGTGGCAGATTCCGTCGTCAAAATGTGGTCTAGCCACCGCCTAGACCCGTTAGCCTCGCTGATAAAACTGTAGGTATTTGATCTCAATCCTAACGTTTCAATGTCAGCACAAGTCCACTTTTGTTCGGAACAAAAATTTATCATTTCGTTATAAAATAATTCGCCCGGATGAGCGTTAAAGTCTCCTAATATATATGCTAAACGGACATCCTCATTAATAATAGTAGCACTCACCAGGCTAAGGCAATCCGTAAATTCCACTAAGTTCATAATTTTATCCGTAGGCATGTAAACACTGAACACAAGTAACGATTCTCGAGGGAGGTTAATTTTTATGGCACTTACGCGCGCGTTATCACACTGCACAATAGAAACGTTGGGAAACACACTCTTATTCCACATCAGCGCGACACCGCCATACGGTCTTCCACGAATCATGCCAACCGTGGTGTCCATCGCTGAGGTTCCAGTATATCCAAACCTTGTGTCTATCTCAGCTAAGTAATGTATATCGTCAGGCCGCAACCAGGTTTCTTGCAAGGCAATGACATCCGAAGACTGACATAATTGCCGTATAGAATCCACTGACCGCTTTACGTTCTTACAATTAAAGCTTACTAACTGTACCAATCCATTGGCACTATTTATACATTTTTGGTTATTTGTTTTTTCCATTATGAATGCTATTATGTGTGCCGTCAACAGATGTCTTTCTGTTCGCCGTGCTTTGCCTAAAATGCACAAATCTCTTAAATACTATGCCCGTAGGCCATATTTTAGCATCCAGGAAAAGTGACTCTTTACTTTCCAATACGAAAAACTTGAATGCATTATGGGATTTTTTTTGGATATTTAGTTTTTCTAATATTATGTTTTCCTGTGTTTTGTCCTTGACATAGTTTATAATATCGGATTCAAGGCAATCTTTGTTTACATTTGAGATAAAAATCGGTATTTTCCTCTCGGCCGCCCTAAACTTAACATTGTTTTGCAGTTTTTCGTGAATGCAGTTTTTCGTGTTACTAAAATCGATGACATGATTCCTAAGAAGAGATCGGTGTATATCTTATAGTATCAGATTTTCCCATACTGGCCGATCTAAATGGGCCACCCTGTATAGTATATTTTACTACAATAAGTGGGCTAAATAAATATATTAACATAGGTATATAATATGATCAACGGTTTGGAAGAACAGCCGCATATGACAGTTAAAATAAAAAAAAACCGATCATTCTAGTAGAACCTACTTATTTATTGTATAAGTTTGACACTTAACGATAAAATACTTCTTTAAGAAAGGAGGTGTCAATTCGTAGATAGCTACAGTATTTATGTTAAAGTTAAACAGATAAAATGTTGATGCTTAGTTACCATTGAAATAACAACTGCTTAGCAACTGGTGGCACCCTGGCTGCTGACGTACGTGATTGGTAGTGCGTGTAGGTATTAATGACAGCAGCTTGAATTTGATTGCTTAGTTACCACTGACTTTTTAACCGTTATTGTCATTGTGATTAAATAAGGGTGTATGTGTTAAAGAAAAACTCAGAAGTTAAGGTATTTGTGACGAACTGAAAGCCTACGTGAAAATGACATCTTTGATGTCCTTATTTTTGTGACGATTGAAGTGTAAATGTTTTCTTGGACACCTTGCCCGCTCAGGTATATCTGCTGCTGACTGTACCACTGTCATCACAATACATTTTTTACAAGCTTTTTTTGACTTGAAATGTATGTTAAAATTGTCTCGATAAATATTATTGACGTCGTGTAAATAAAAGTGCCCTTGTGGCCTATTTGCTGAATAAATGTTGATGTTTGATGTTAGTTACCTGTTGAAAAAAACTACAGTCAGATGTAAATGTTTGTAGGAACAAAAGATGGACAAAAAACTTGATCATCATCAGATTTTGACTAACATTGGTGTTATGTTAATGAAAAGTAATATAAAGGAAGCAAGGAAGCTATAAAAATATATAAAAAACGCCATTAAAACTGCAATAAAACCATAAAAAATTAATAACCATTCACAGACATTTGTAAAAAATAAAGAACCGAGACTAATTGCGCGACACATCAAATCAACAGGTATGTGCGAAATGTCGCGTGCGTGTCGAACAACGCAGTGCGACCTTTGCGGACGTAAACATGCGTGTCAAATAGACGTCCTGCGATGCAATAAAAGGAATTTTGTCATATAGGGGAAGCTGAGGAAATATGGAACGGGCCTTATCTACACGATGGGCCAACCCCGGCCACTCCAAGGGACGCAGCCATGCGTTGGAGGAATGAGATAGCAATATCACTTGCTCCCTCTAACGCATAAATGCGTCCCTTGGAGCAGCGTTGGCCCATCGTGTAGAGGAGCCATTACTCCTGTAACCTCACCGCCGAAGGCATTGTGAGATTTGAAACGGCTACGGATGTAAGGATGACTTACGCTAGAACATGGTCACCGAGCACCCGTCATAGTAAAGGAAGCGTCGGAAGCCTCAACCCGGGTCAGAGGGCCTATCGCGAACCACGTTCGAAGTCTTGCCTCTCTGTCGCACTTGTAAATTCGTACGTAAGTGTGATAAGGAGGCAACACGTCGAACGTGGTTCGCGGTACGAGTAGGCCCTCAGGACCGTTCTAGCGTGTCATCCTATAATGCGCGACCGGATTTTCAAATCTAATATGTATAATATTTTTCGTTGTTGTCATGAACCATCGTGAGGAAACCGGACTAATCCCAATAAGGCCTAGTTCCACCTTTGGGTTGGAAGGTCAGATGGCAGTCGCTTTTGTAAAAACTAGTGCCTACGTCAAATCATGGGATTAGTTATCAAGCGGACCCCAGGCTCCCATGAGCCGTGGCAAAATGCCGGGATAACGAGAGGAAGAAGAAGAAGTTGTCATGTAATGACAATATTATAATTATCCTAAAAGACTTAAAAGATCCACGGTAAAAAAAAACTATAAAAAGGTAAAATTATCAATGATGCCTTCGCAAAGGAATTTCACCTACTACTTATGGTATTTGATTTTTAATGGAATTTAACTTATTTAGGAGATTTAAAATATCAGGGTCCATATTGCCCCGTGGTCCCCTCCATAATACCCTTTGTGTCCGACACGCGCGTCCTAAATATAGCACTTGGTCATCTCGTCTGTAATGGCGGATCGGGATGCTGGCATTTCCAAGATGGTGGACAGGTGATGGGCTGGTGGCTAATTAAGTTTTTGCTTATTATGTTGTGGTCTAAGTCATAAGATAAACTATGGCTTCTTAGCCATACATTTTATTCCATAGACTACTTCCTCGAGCTCCATAATATAGATATTATTTATTCTAATCTAGTCACCTTTGTAAAGCCTATACTGAGATGATTTATATTCAAACAAGAAATACATGTAATATAAACAAAATAAAAACAATTATAAACTAAAATATAAACTACATAAAACGAAAATAACTACTAAACTAAAATAACCTATAAATAAAAAACTCCAATTCAGTGCCTTGGGGCAGGGTGCCAAGCCTATACTTATATTAAATGTACCAATTAAAAAGTGTTAACCATGTAACAATTAAATCGAATTTTTACCAACCTAATGATATGAAAACCATCAAGACATGTAACTTGGCATTATAAATAAAGTATTATTGTACCTATTTGATTGTGACATTTTTCGAGTTTAGTGGTAAGCTTGAGTTTATGGGTTGTTTTTAAATGAATGATGACATATTTCTTTTTCTTATTGCTGTACAGTCGCCATCAGATATATAGGAGCGGCCAAGGTGTTCACAATATCTGAACACGCACTCTTAACGCCCTGATAATAGAGGCGTGTTCAGTTATTTGTGAGCGCCTTAGCCGCTCCGATATATCTGATGGCGACTGTACAAAGATGAGGTCTTAGATGAGATGGTAGGGCGCTGGACTGATGATCCACTGTTCGTGAGTTCAAGTCACACCCAAGACAGTAAATTAATTCTAAGATTAGTAGCATCATTCGCAGACTATGGAATTACAAAATTAGTTTAATAATCTTTCTTGGTATATAAAGTGCGCTGAACAGGAAATTATAAATGAGTTGTAACGCTTATTATCAATAAACGATTGACTGATTAGTTACTTATTGCATTAAAATATTTTCCTCAATATTAATACCTATCCAGGGAGTAAAATGGGCACTACGTTTGAATGGAGAAGCGGTTATCCACCATCGTCGTAAGCCACAAGTGTGGAAAATCGCTCCCGCTACCTCCTAAGCATTAACCCTTCATCTTCTATAGCACGCGCCGAGCAGGTGCAGTGTTAAGGGTAGCTAGTAGTTAGTAGAGAAGGTGAAGTTACGGAGTTCTGTGTTGAAGCTTGTTTAGCCACTGTTTTACTTGTAAAATTTATGTTTAATTATTATTTTTTTCGTTAAACTAGTTTTACGGTTAAACTTACGTATTTTTAGTCATTCGCGCGACATGATTCTGAGAGCCTAGGTCTCCTTTCTCAAGCACTAACAGAGCGAGCAGCGTTCACGACGGCCGTGCATCGCGTACTGCTGCGCGCCGCTTCGCATTTTATTTAAATAGTTTCAGCGGTTTAAGCGTGACGAGGTAACAGACTGACAGACTGAGTTACTTAGCATTCATAATATTTTAGTAGGGAGCTAATTAATAACAAATTCTACGTAGTTAAAGCTGCGCCCGCTATTTTTTTTTTTATAAAATAGGAGGCAAACGAGCAGACGGATCACCTGGTGATAAGCGATTACCGCCGCCCATGGACACCCGCAACACCAGAAGAGTTGCAAGCGCGTTGCCGGCTTTCAAGAAAACCTTCAAGAAAGAACGTACTACCATCTTAAAGCCGACAACGCACTAACAATTAACCCCTCTGTTGCAGGTGTCCATGGGCGACAGTAAATTTTTACCATCAGGCCATACTTAAAAAAAAACACAAACATACAATATTGTGTCGCCTTAACCCTATAATGGCGAAACAATTAAATCAACAGGTGTATGATATATCGGCCACCTGCCGCTAACCCACCTGCAGCTCGCTATCTTAAGAACGATAGCTATTTCGGAGATAAGTCTGTGGATTAAGAGGATATAATACGCAAGTAATAGTTTATGTTACAGTACAGTATGGGATTTTCAATTGAAAAACGCTTAGTTTAAGGAAATTAAATTAAAAAACCGGGCAAGTGCGAGTCGGACTCGCGCACGAAGGGTTCCGTACCATAATGCAAAAAAAAAACAAAAAAAAGCAAAAAAAAAATCGGTCACCCATCCAAGTACTGACCACTCCCGACGTTGCTTAACTTTGGTCAAAAATCACGTTTGTTGTATGGGAGCCCCACTTAAATCTTTATTTTATTCTGTTTTTAGTATTTGTTGTTATAGCGGCAAAAGAAATACATCATCTGTGAAAATTTCAACTGTCTAACTATCACGGTTCGTGAGATACAGCCTGGTGACAGACAGACGGACGGAGGGACAGCGAAGTCTTAGTAACACGGGTACGGAACCCTAATTAGTTCAACATAAATTTTACAAGTAAAACAGTGACTAAGGAATTTTCAGTATGCATAAGTAAAAATTATAGTTCGTTTTTTTTAGCATTAGAAAGAACTTACAAGAAGGTAAGCGATCTTGACATGTCTTTTAATTGAAAAACGCTTTACTATTACTTATGAAAGCAGAATAATATAAATGATCGTATTAGATTCATAATTGTTACATATTTGCCGTAACTTATTTTAAAAATGTGTTTTTCAATTAAAAGACACATCAAGATTGTTTACCTAATTTCTAATGCAAAAAAAAACGAACGTGCTAATTTTATTTAAACTGGATTTCGTTCCTACTAAAATACCTATCAGCTTCAACTCAAGCTAAGCTTTTAAAATAGACCTAACCGATATTTAATTCCACTAGCTCCGTTTGATTTCCCCTAAAATCCCAACGTCCTATTTAAAGCACAAAAAAAGTACCGACCGGACTGTCACTCAAGACTCTTAATTAAAGCTGAAAAAAGGACCGAAACAAAGGGTAGTGAAATTCAATTACAGACTAAAACTGGAACTTTTATACTATTTGTAGTACAGTTGGAAAAATGGCTTTTTAGGGTTCCGTACCCAAAGGGTAAAACGGGACCCTATTACTAAGACTTCGCTGTCCGTCCGTCCGTCCGTCCGTCCGTCCGTCCGTCCGTCCCTCCGTCCGTCTGTCACCAGGCTGTATCTCACGAACCGTGATAGCTAGAGAGTTGAAATTTTCACAGATGATGTATTTCTGTTGCCGCTATAACAACAAATACTAAAAACAGAATAAAATAAAGATTTAAATGGGGCTCCCATACAACAAACGTCATTTTTGACCAAAGTTAAGCAACGTCGGGAGTGGTCAGTACTTGGATGGGTGACCGTTTTTATTTTGTTTTTTTTTTTGCATTATGGTACGGAACCCTTCGTGCGCGAGTCCGACTCGCACTTGCCCGGTTTTTTTTTGTAGTTGGGGTGATATAGTGGAACTGTCACGTAAAATTGTTAAAGTTGAACGCTTTGATCCGGGAAGTATTTTTGTGTTTTGTGTGGAAGCATACTAGCTGGGTGGTAAAATGGTACGTCTAAACTAAAACAGAGTTTGAGGTTCGAATCTTTACGCTGTTACGAATATTTATGATATATTTAAACGATTGTCACTAACAGTTTCAGTTTAAGTATTAAAAAAAAATGGCATCTGTCCAGTTGGACAATATTGCCAGCGTCAAGTTTGAAAGATCAATAAATGGATTGCCGGGTGTTGACTAAAGAATGGTTAAATATTAATTCTTCATTAGCTATCAATATTCTTCAAACAACATTAATGAGCAAAAAACAAAATATTCGAGACGCCTTCGCCATTTTAAAGTTTAACCGGAAATCCTCAGTCCCTTGAAGTCACTTGAAAAAGTTTGTCCTTGTGTCCATCATTTTGACATTGGAGTTTAAGAAAGGGACAAAATTTAACAGAAGTTTGCTAATTTTTATGGCTAAGGGGGTGAGTTTTAAAAACGTGTTTCGTTCTCCATTTTTACGCCTAAAAAGTACTAAAAACATTTTAAACACAGAGCCCCTGACCAAATACCAGCGAGCCTTTTAAAAGAACTTACGGATACAGAAAAGCTTTGCAACACAAGTTGTGCCGCGGCTCAAACTTGCCCGTTAAGCTAAATATCGGATAACACAACTCCGTAACTACTAAAAAAAAGATTATTCTTGCTGGCCGAGGTAGAGCGAGTCGAATAGAAAGTCGAGCCAGGCTATTCCAAATTTTTATCTCCCGTTTCGAATGATGGTCCCTACGACAGTTACTTCAAGACTCTTTTGGTTGAGCTTGATTTAATAAATATATTGTAACAGTATTTTATTACCTACTTATTTTACCTGCCATTTGGAGTTGAAACTCTAGGTCTATCGGGTTCCAGCGCGTACAGGTTGTTCGCAGAAATCGCGAAGCGTCTGGTTGACGTAACTGGTGTCCGAAGAGCTGGCGGCTACCTCGCCACTTATGCGTTACGGCTCGATTCGGAAAATGAATCTCTATTAGACATCAAGAAGTTACGATATGGATAATTTAAAGATATTTGTAAGGTAGAAATGTCAAATTTGACGTTTCTGCGATTCTGGAACGCCCTCTTGAACGATTTCCACAAGTTATGACTTAAAGTGACATTCCATTTCCAACTGCAGCTGCAATACTGTTCATTTTCTATGGAAATTGACAACGACAGCGACGCGTCTCCATAGTAAAATTAACAGTATTGCAGCTGCAGTTGGAAATGGAATGTCACTCTTAGATATCCATGTCACATCTAGTCTCTAGTTCGTCTCTAATCTTGCAATTATCTCGTTTTCCGAATACCTGTTAGTTTGTCGCTCGATTTGCTTGTTCTCAAGCGATGGTAACAGCATTGGAGTTTATTGTTCTTTTTAGAAGCGTGTCTAGCGCGATTTTGTTTACAAGCGAACTTTGCCACGTTCAACTTTCTGCTTATACGATGGTTGCAAACAAACGTACGGCCTGAAGGTTATTGCTAATGTAAAAGTTGGGACTTGGTATTGACAAAAAGTTTTTTTTATAGAATAGGTAAAACTGCAGTAAATGGAGAACTGGTCGTTTCCTCTTAAGCCACATATATGTACATATAATATATTAAGGTAGCATACCCTGCAAGGCCCTGGTAGCCTAGCGGTAAGAGCGTGCGACTTTCAATCCGGAGGTCGAGGGTTGAAACCCCGGCTCGTACAGTCGCCATCAGATATATCGGACCGGCCAAGGTGTTCACAATATCTGAACACGCACTCTAACGCCCTGACAATAGAGGCGTGTTCAGATATTTGTGAACACCTTGGCCGCTCCGATATATCTGATGGCGACTGTACCTATGAGTTTTTCGAAACTTATGTACTTTATCATTTGATATTTACCAGTCGCTCATCGGTGAAGGAAAACATCGTGACGGAACTGGACTAATCCCAATAAGGCCTAGTTTATACCCTCTGGGTCGGAAGGTCAGATGTGGCAGTCGCTTTCGTAAAAACTAGTGCCTACGCTAATTCTTGGAATCCCAGGAGGCGTGGTAAAATGCTGGGACAACGCGAGGAAGAAGAAGGAGAAGGCCCTGCAACGCGTATGGTCCCTACTCCCTATACCTACGATACATAACCTTAAATGAATTGAACTCTTAACCTTCAACTCTACTAAGTATGTAGTAAGTATGTTGTTTTAGGTAACTACAACAGAATTTCAGACACAAATACAAACGGCCAAATTCCTAGAACTTAAACCTAACCGTTAAAAAAACACTAGAACAATAAAATTCAAATCTGTAACGCATTCCGCAACGGCTTTCATTCTGAATCACTTTTTAATTGTTTGGAATTCGAAGCTGGCTTTTTGCGAACGTTTTGAATACTTTGAATTGGCGCTCTGTGAAAATGCCGCCTCGCTGCGACGATTTTGCAAAGTTAGTACGAGTTTGTTCGTATAGATGGCGCTGTTTTCAACAAAAACCTGCTCACAATATTTCACGATAATGGGTTGAGAATTGCGACCTGTATCTAAAGAAGAACATCTGGACATATGTACGAAATAATTGTTGCCGTAGCTGAAACGGAGACCCGCACTTTCCCTCGGTCAAAAAAATATAGTTAACCATATATTATATCCCTTATTATTATTATAGCCCCTGTAAATTATTGTAGACTGTACGTGCAATCATAGTATGTTTTCAAAAATATATAGGTAACACGCTCTTATGGCTCTACAAATAAGATTGTGTCAGATATTCGTTGTGTAACATATTATTATTATTGTAGGTGACTGTACACTAGCGGCCCAATTCGAACTTTAAGATACGTCAGTTAATAGATCTAGAAAAGATATGGCAGTGTGAAACAAGTATCAAAAGCGACGTTACTTCAAAAAATACGTCACTTTTGACACTGACATATCTAATCTATATCGTTTCCATATCTATTATTTGACGTATCTTAAAGTTCGAATATGGCTGTTAGTCTTCTACATCTAGGCGGTCTAGGTTAATTAATCATCATCATCATCATCTCAGCCATAAGACGTCCACTGCTGAACATAGGCCTCCCCCTTTATGGGGGGTGAATGCCATAATCGCCACGCTTGGCAGGCGGGTTGGCGATCGCAGTCGAGTACACCAAATTTAAGGGACGCTGCTGCCCGTCCACCGGTGGTCTTGGACGTAGTTTAAAGACATACCCGGGTCGGGTAGGTAAATTAATAGTTACATCGATTCGATTCGTATTCGATTACAGAATTCGCACAAGTGGAATTATATTTTCCAGTAATTGATGGAAGTCAGTGAATGCAGTTTGAGCAATAGCTGTAAATTATTGTAACTAAACTAAAATAAATGTTATTATTCACCTACTATTACGTATTTGTACTTAATATTTCAAAAACATTGAATAAGAAATGGGTATGGCTTGTTATTCTTGTATCTCTCAAACCAATTCGAACGTTCACTGACATCATTCTGATATTTGAAACTTTAGCTATCGTGCGTCTCTACCGCGCCAATATACTTATTAATGTAAATATTAATTTAAACACATATATTATCAAATATATATAAGCAGAGTTTATTCAGCACAAGGGTAAAAACAAGAATCAGAAATCAATAACAACGTCAATCACATATTTTAAATGCATGACATGTCGGCCAGGATTACAGCAAGGAGTACATACTATTCTACAAATGAATGAAACCTCCAACACGCCCTCTTAATCTTGGACGACTTCCATCAAGTCCTGCACAAAAGACTCGTGCTTACAATATGGCAATGCCTTGGTAAGTACATCAGCAGTCATCTGCTCAGTAGGCATGTAAGTCAACTCAATGACGTTATTCTCAATAGTCTCACGAATATAAGTGATATCTAACGTCCACGTGTTTAGATCGTTTGTGGAATACTGGATTGGTGGCCAGTTTAGCAGCAGACTGGTTATCACTATACAAAGTAACAGTATTACTACAACCTGACAACTCAGCAAGAACCGCACGGACGTATACCGCCTCTTTCGCAGCTTCAGACAAAGCTATATACTCCGCCTCGGTAGACGACTGTGCGATACAAGATTGTTTGTAACAACCCCAGGAAATGACATTCCTACCTAACTTAAATATATATCCCGTGTATGATTTACGATCCGCCCCGTTAGCCCAATCAGCGTCAGTAAATCCAAAAACATGAAATTTATCATTAACATCACTTTTCCTGTACACAAGACCTAAATTCATTGTGCCTTTCAAATAACGTAATACACGTTTGGCCGCAGTAAAATGTTCAGCTGTGAAACGGCTGTTAAACTGACTAAGAAAACTTGCAGCAAATGAAATGTCAGGTCTAGTTGTCACAGACAAGTACATCAGGCAACCTATTAACTCCTGATATGGTAGATTACTATCGTGGGTAACACTGTCAGAAAACTTCAGACCTAAGTCTAAGGGCGTCTTTGCGACTTTACAGTCTTTCATACCGAAACGTTCGAGCATCTTTTCGATATAGTTTTTCTGACTCAGCTTCATCTCACTACTAGTGCGATCTACTTTAATGCCTAGCATATGTTTAACTTCACCTAAATCTTTCAAAGTGAAGTGAGACTTCAGTGACGTTTTCAACTTATTTGCAAGCTCGTCACAATCGTAAAAAACGAAAAAGTCATCTACATAAAGTGCGATAATAATGGTTCGCTTACCCACGCGACGACTGAAGATACAGCTCTCGTACTTGCTCTGCGTGAACTTCTCTGCGAGTAAAACTTGCTTTACCTTATCGTACCAGGCGCGGGACGCCTGCTTTAATCCATACACAGCTTTCTTGAGTCTATAGACTTTATGCTCATTGCCTTGTTTGATGAATCCTTCCGGCTGTGACATATAAATTTCTTCGCTCAAATTGCCATTCAGGAAGGCAGTTTTAACGTCGAGGTGATCAATTTTCAGATCTAACTCGACCGCAAGAGACAACAACATTCTCAACGAACTATGTCGAACAACAGGAGAGTACGTATCCATATAGTCGATTCCGAACTTCTGGGTAAACCCTTTCGCAACCAATCGTGCTCTATAACACACTATTTTCCCATTAGCGTCGCGTTTTATTTTGAATAGCCACCGGTTCTTCACAATATTTTTGCCCGCCGGTCTATCAACAAGCTCCCAAGCCTCATGCTTATTAAATGAATCGATCTCATCCTGCATAGCTTGTCGCCACAGCTTGCTATCACTCGACTGCATAGCCTCTTTAACAGTTGTCGGCTCATATGCCTCTACCTCGAGTGCCGACGCAACATTGCATCTCGGTAATCTTGGCCGTAAATTATAGGCTGGTCCGTCACCATGCGGCTCCCTTGAAGCACCGCCTGCATCAGTAGATGAACTCGGTATCTGCGCGTCCGCCTCGAACCAAACTTCAGGTGCTGCTGGCCTCTCCGCCTCAACCTGAACCTCTACATTTGGTAGCAATGGCATCTCCGCCTCAAGCTCAACCACAGGCTGATTTTCCATATCACTCTCCTCAACGGTAGCTCCGCCGTCAGATATAGGGAAGAATATCTCCAGAGACCGTTTACTGGTGGCACCTGGAAAAATTGTTTCATTAAAGATAACGTCACGACTACGAATAACTTCATTTTTAGTTAAATCGTATAGCCTATATCCTATGTTCTCATAACCGAGAAAAATGCAACGTTTGCTCTTTGGCTCAAGCTTATTCCGCTTTATTTTATCAACATGAGCATAAGCTTCGCAGCCGAAGACACGTAAGTGTTTCAAGCTCACCTTCCTCCCTGTCCAGGCCTCCTCAGGAGTCTTCCCCGAGAGCCTTTTTGAAGGAGACACGTTTATCAAATACGCTGCCGTGCGAGCAGCTTCAGCCCAAAATTTGTGATCTAAGTTTGACGAGTACAACAGACATCTTACTTTTTCCAGAAGGGTACGGTTGAGCCTCTCGCTGGCTCCGTTCATTTGGGGACTATACGGCACTGTCACCTGGTGGACTATCCCCTTACCTTTCAAAAAGTTGTCAAGTTCTCTGTTCACATACTCGGTCCCGTTGTCAGATCTCAGGGCTTTCACTTTATCACCAGTTTGAGTTTCAACTAGAGTAATAAAGTCTTTCGTGTATTGACTCACCTCGCTTTTATGCTTCAGGAAATACACGAACACCTTCCTCGTATGATCATCCAAGAATGTCAGGATGTACCTCTTGCCTCCAAGCGAATTCACCGGCAACGGACCGCACAAATCCGTGTGAATTAAATCCAACCGATTTGCAGCCACAGACTTCTCAGGATTGCTGACAAAAGGAAATCGCGCTTGCTTTCCTTTCAAACAAACCTCACATGCAACATCTTCACAAGGGTCGTCCTGAAAACTAATATCATTAGCAAGTCCCTGCCTCAACAGCTTCATATTGTTGCCACTCAAGTGGCCAAGACGCTTATGCCAGGTTGCAGAGCTAATAGTCACGTTCGCCCTTAGACTACAGGTCTGAAGTTTGTACACACCTCCTACGTCATTTGCCTTAATCAAAACATCGCTCGACTTAGAAATTGTACAACCAGTAGTATCAAAATGTACAATACAACCATTCTTAATCATTTGAGAAACAGATATGAGATTAACAGAGAGTTTAGGTACAAACAGCACGTTAGTCAACATCGTATTATCCGACAACTTAACATTACCTATACCTGTGCACTCTAGTTTATCTCCACTAGCAACAGTGATGTATCCACTCTGCGATCTAAAGTTTGTCATCAAATCGCGCCTGCTAGTCATGTTATTCGTTGCTCCCGAGTCCACATACCACGAAGATTCAGAGGACGCTTCAGTGCTATATGCCGACAAGTCACAGTATCCTAAACAAGCAAAATCGTTGCGACAGTTTTTCTTGAGGTGACCTTTTTGTTTGCATTTCCAGCACCACGGCTCTCTCTTACGACCAGTAACATCCTTCGTTTTAGACTCGGTCTTGTGCTGTTGCGCTTTTCTCGTCCAGGAGTCACTCGTAGTAGCGCCTTTTCTCATCGAAGACAAGCACTCACTCGAATCTCCACGAGCAGTCCACCGTTGATCCTGTAGCAGCTTGGATTTGACAAGATCGGCCGTAATGACAACTCCCGAATGCTCAAGTGCCATGATCATGGGCTCGTAGTCCGTTGGTAAACCTTTGAGCATCAGCGCACCAAGAAACTCGTCATCAACTGGTTTGTTCATATTCGCTAATTGCTGCGCTAGCGATAAAATCTCCTTGACGTAAGCTTCCATGCTATTGAAGTTCTCAAGTTTGACAGCGCACAAATTCTGGAGAGTTCTCACTCTAGAACCGAGACCTTTATCATCATACGCACGTTCCAGTGCATCCCAGGCGTCTTTCGCGGTGTTTGCCGACATCAAATGTACGAAACAAGACTTCTCGACGCTCAAACAAATCTTTGATTTTGCTTTTTCGTCACGTCTATTTCTTACCTCGGGCGACGTTGTGTCGCCTTCAGCGTAGCCGCTCACACAGGTCCATAAATTGTCGTGTATCAAAGCATTTTTTATAACAAATTTCCATTCGACGAAATTTTCACGTCCACGTAATTTTTCGTGCGAGAAATTATTATTGTTACTTTCCGACATATTCACAACAACGGTAAACTATTTTCCGCTGACCATAACCTAATGTAAATATTAATTTAAACACATATATTATCAAATATATATAAGCAGAGTTTATTCAGCACAAGGGTAAAAACAAGAATCAGAAATCAATAACAACGTCAATCACATATTTTAAATGCATGACATGTCGGCCAGGATTACAGCAAGGAGTACATACTATTCTACAAATGAATGAAACCTCCAACACTTATGAACGAGTACGAGCGAAATACATTATAACTAAATAACACGATTCAGTGTAAGTTCTATGTTCTGCAATAAAAATGTTTAGCATTGTTGCGAACGCAACCTTTTATTTGTAGGGTAAACCCTCCAGTGAATGAACACCCCCCAGTGAATGAACAAAATCACGTTTTTTGTCTAAAATAAGAAATATAGCAATTTCTTCCACTTGTCTTATTTTTTTTCTTATTAATAACTCTATTTCCTATGCAATGACAACCCGTAATAAATTTATTTTCGACCAGTTAGGATGTGAGTGGCATTTGAAGTTTACGTGTTTCTGGATTTGAAGTTTTGTATGGAAACATTAGATCCCAGATAAGAACAGTGTACGTTTGGAGCAACATATGAAGTGCTTATTTAATCTTTACCAGTACAAATTTTAGTTATTTGGTTAGATTAAGAGTTAAACCTTCTATTTATGTACACTTTGTCAGCGTATTATGCGATTAAGTCTTTATTTTTTATAGTTCCATTACTGGCTCATCAAATGTTCTGAAACTAGTGAATGAACACTGTGTTCATTTACTGGTGTCGCGTAGATTTCATTTTTTTCCCAAATGTATATGTAAACGCAATCGTATTGAGCTTGTTTTTTGTGATTCTGCATAGAAAACGATTCTGATTCATTTAGCCAGTATTGGAACAAACCTAATTTCTATAGTCCATTTACTAGATTTGTCATGCCTATGTATGAACAATACAAAATTTGGCTTGTTCATTTATTGGATTTCTACTAATTCTATGTATGAACAGTGTAACCACGAACAATGCAGTGACAATTTTATTATTTTAAGCATTATTTGGTGAGCATGACGCCTTTTCATCAAAATATGCACGTTGGTTCTTGTTTTAATGGTTGATTTTATTTTTTTCCTTTTAATATGTAACGGGTTTCTGTGTTATTAGTGAATAACCATCATTTTATTATATTCTAATCGACTTGAAGTCAATATGGAGGGATAAAAAGATATAAACGCTATCGCTATACCTCTTAAAATAGAGCCGGAAACGGTGTATGTGATAAAAATGATTTTATTATGCTAATTAAAAAGAGTTAAATAATGTTCATTCACTGGGTTTTTCGGTGTTCATTCACTAGTTTTTATGTTCATTCACTAGGTTTTTGGGTAGTTTTTGGTAAATACTGATATAACTCAAAAACTATGAAAGTAATTAAAAATCGCAGAAATTACTTTCTTATTTATTAAATGAGGATTGATTAAATTGCAGTTAATTATTCCAATTATTAATGAATGCTGAGCAATGATTTTTCAAACTTGGATAATTGCTTAAGTGTTCATTCACTGGTGGTCTTACCCTATACAATCTATAATCCTAAAGCCCCATTTAGACGGTTGAAGAACTTGCATGCGATTTTCGTTACATTGCAGTATTTGGTCGATCGACTGAATTCATTGTACTCTGTAGTTAGCAATGTATCAAATATTGCATGCAAGTTCTTGAACCGTCTAAATGGGGCTTAATGCAATAGCTAGGTCTTGGCTAGTATTTGGAAGCTTATTCTAAAGAACCAATAGGAGCGCTCCACATACCCTGTATCGCGGCCAATTAGAGGCACCTAAATCTATTCAAATTATGCAAATCACTCTTTCATCAGCCTCCATACAATTACCACACCAGTTCTACATCTAACCGTATACTCAAGAACCCTTGTAAACCAGTACTTTGGAAAATTATAATAGTTTATTTCAAATCGAAGCTTTTTATTAGAGTCGTCGAGATCCTGACCTGCACGGCGGCTACAGGCTTGTTTTTCCTTGTTTATCTTCTACAACAGCTAATCATATAAACTTATTGGCTAGTTTTATTTACCTTCAAACGGCCTTTCCGCTGCAAATCTCGTCAATATTGACATTCGGCTCTGGTAATCCGCTCGGCTTGACATTTGGCATGTGTGAAGCCGGGCTAACATTTATACAAAGATTATATCCCTAAAACCTCACAGAAAGCCCTGCAGGTCAATTTAAACTTATTTATTTGCCTTATTTTCATTTGTAAAGATCTGTTTTATATTGAAACAATAATTGTTATACCACAATTAAAATCATAAATAGGTATATTTAATTTTAAAAAAATCGATTCGAAGATGCGCTGGTAGACTAGCGGTAGTAAGAGTTTGCGACTTTCAATCCGGAGGTCGCGGGTTTAAACCCCGGCTCGTACCAATGAGTTTTTCGGAACTATGTACCTACGAAATACCATTTGATATTTACCAGTCGCTTTTCTGTGAAGGAAAACATCGTGAGGAAACCGGACTAATCTCAATAAGGTCTAGTTTACCCTCAGGGTTGGAAGGTTAGATGGCAGTCGCTTTCGTAAAAATTAGTACCTACGCCGATTCTCGGGATTAGTTTCCAAGCGAACCCCAGGCTCCCTTGAGTCGTGGCATGTTGCCAAAATAACGTGAGGAAGAAGATGATGATTTAATTCGAAAAAAACAGCTGTAGTTTTGGTATTATAGTACTTATACCTTTCATTTGTTTGTGACTTTTATTTTGTGTAGATTTCAGAATAAAATAATAATAACAATAGCTTAATCACCACACAGTTCACATAACTGGAAACCGCAATTTGTGTTTAATAGCCTGCCGCTCACAAAGCTCTCCAATGGAGTCGATTAATTCATATTTAGAATAGTTAGAAATTATCAGGTTCAGATTCGAGCTGACGGCTTATGTACCGGTGTAATAAGTTACGAGAGATCCGCGGCTTAAAATTTAAAGATGACACGTAAAACAGGCTACTGACGAGCTTTCCAAATGGATGCCGTTACAATGGATTCATCCAAATGGACGGCATTCTAATATTAATTATTTTACGTTTTTGACATTCACGGACCGATATTGGATTGCAGCCACGCTATTTGGACTGTTGGAAGGCTCGTCAGTGGCCACCTTTAGACCGGGCCATGTCTATAACATGACAGGTAATCATGTGATGCTTTCTATAGAATCCGATGCGCCGGATACTCCGGCCCGGACACGGTCCGTTCCGGAATTTACTCAGGTCGACTTTGTCCTACAGTAAGTTCAAGAAGGCTTGTGTTGTGTATAGACTAGAGTATGTTTAGTTTGTCCTTGACTTTATTTTTTTTTGCTATGATTGAACAGATGAATGAAATTATTCTTAGACTAAACTAGATATGGTTGTCATTTATTTTAAATCATAATATTACATGGCGCAGTCAGTAGGATTCAACTAGGTACATACGATGAGTACTTATTAGACCACTACTAAATATAATATACATGTATATACTTAAATATTTATTATACAAAACACCTATAACTACTCCTGCTTTGTAAGCAGGGTCACTAAGTACAGTCACCTGCAATAATATGTTACACAACGAAGGCCGCAAAAATATCTGACACGATCTTATTTGTAGAGTCATAAGAGCGTGTCACATGTTTTTGCGGGCTTCGAAGAGCAACAAATTATTGCAGGTGACTATACCAATTAGGCTAGGATGCCGTAATAATTATCAGTGAAATCCGCCTCCGCCTTTAACTTGCACCACCATTTCACACATGAATTGCGTAATGAGGCATACGATTTGCATATTATAGATGTTTATTGGCGGAATTAGTTTTGGCGGTAATAGTGCTAATATAAGAGTAATTTTGTGCTTGAAGCTAGTAAGTTTGTATGAAACTATGACGAACTTAGGTAATCAATGAAAATGCCTTGTAGGAGTTACTACGAGAAGTAAAATTAAGAGTGACATTCAAAAATATCAAAATCAAAATATAATAATTGCACGAAAATAACATACCACGAAAAGATACAATACAGTGATCACTAGGCATAGAAATTTGCCTAATACTGCCCAATTCGAACTTCAAGATACGTCGATTAATAAATCTAGAAACGATATGGATTAAATGTATCAGTGTCAAAAGTGACGTTTTTTGTTTCAAGAAGAATTTTGTTTAAGATACATCAATTAATAGATCTAGTTACGTCACATTTGACCATAGACTAGGAATCCTCTAGACCGAGCATAGTCGCGCTACCCCCTCTGCCACGCATACGGTAATTTTACTCCATATTCGAGTCGAAAGTGTCTTTGTGTGACTTTGTGTGTCTTTGAACGGACCAATCACGGCACGGGACTTTACTCACCTCGTCCCGCGCACCCCCGCATTTTTGGCATCATCGGTTGCATGAAATAATTGCTCTAAACTCGGTCTAGAGGATTCCTAGTCTATGCATTTGACATTGCATGACACATTACATTTGACACTGACATATCTAATCCATATCGTTTCTAAATCTATTAATTGATATTTATTGATTACCTGACGAAGCCTGCGTTGCGGATATAAAAGTATGGTCCCTGAATAAAAGATCTTTAAAGTAATATCCTTTGGTACAATCAATAATTCAACAAATAATCTATTAATTGACGTATTAATCCAGTAACTTTGTCGAATTTTGTAACCAGGCCGCGTAGCCAAAATGCCAATCGCTTACGCTCCGTAGCGATCGAAACGCAACTCTCTCTGTCGCACTAATATGGAAGAGTGATAGAGAGACACAAAGCGTTTCGTTGTCGAAGCGATAGCGATTGTAACCTTGGCTAGGCCGGCTGGCTCTTTTGCGTCAAATCCGGTAAATCTGATTTTTTGCAGACTTGTTTATGATGTTGGCCCAATGAATAATCCAAGTTTGTGACTTCGAGCGCCGAACGCAACTTTATCAAAAACCGAATAAACCGCAATTTTTTTTAGATTTGGGCGATTATAACCCTGCAAACAAGCCTGCAAAAAATCAGAACTACCGGATTTGACGCAAAGGCAACATGTATAATTTTACTGTATTATATCTTAAAGTTAAAATCTGGCCGATAGTGTTCATACATATGTGAATATTTTTAATAGGTACCTAATACTGCAATAAGCTTTAGGTTTATTTAAAAAACTTGAGAAAAATAAAATCGTCGCTGGTAGCCGGCACTCGGCCTGTGGCTACGCCGCACAAAAGGAGGCCAGGAAATTTGCGTCCCTGTCCTCATACTAACTAATTGGTTTTGCTCTTTAGCGCGCATAGTTTCTGCATTACACTGGGGAGCAATTAAAACGGGTCAGTATGTTTGTGCAATTGAACAAACTGATTTGTGATCCACCATAGAAAGTTTTCACAGTGTTATAATAATTATACTTTTTAAATCAGGTAATGTCAATGACGCAGACGTAGACAGTGGATTAAGCAATTTAAGCATCACGTTGCTCGATAGTTCAGTCGCCAATATATCGGAGCGGCCAAGGTGTTCACAATATCTGAACATGCACTTTAGCGTTTTGACAATAGAGCCGTGTTCAGATACTTATGAGCATCTTGACCGATCCGATATATCTGATGGCGACTGTAGTATGTATATACGAAGTGACCCGATTTTATTGCTATTTAGCTAGCAATGCTACTGCTGGTGTAGTTTGAATCCGAACGTTTACCTTAACGGCCCAATTCCAACAATGCTTATAAGATGTCACACCCGAACTATCAGTGTCAAAAGTGACTTTTGTCACTGACATATCAGTATCGTATCGGTGTGACGTCTTATAAACATTGTTCGGTGGTACTACAGCTGTTCTAAATTGTTCGGTGGTTATGGGGTGCTCTTAGTTGTAGCTAATTGCTTGTAAATCACTACACCTTATAAAACAAAGTCCCCTGCCGTGTCTGTCTGTGTGTACCTATGTATATGTATGAACATAAACTCTAAAACTACTGAACAGATTCTCTTGCGGTTTCCACCTATCAATAGAGTGATTCTTGAGGAAGCTTTAGGTGTATAATTCGTTAAGATATTGAGTAACCCGTGCGCAGCCGGGGCGGGTCGCTAGTACTCTATAAATAATCATCACATTGTTCAACAGGTGAACAATAACAACATTGTCAGCTGTCAATATTGAAGAGACAGATGTTCTTTAATTGTGTTCTATATTAGTGGTATTTAGTTCTGAATATTCATGAAAACACCTGCTATTTAATATGTTACATTCTTATAAGCACCTTACTTACCTCAAAACGCAAACCGGAGCCTGTACCCGTACCACGAGTCACTACTCGCTGGCCCAGTATTAAAGGGTTCTATGCTACATTTTCAAGATAGTTGAAATTCGACTTAATGTCACTATGACAATGTTCAAATTTCAGTTCGATAAAAGTGAAACATAGAACCCTGTAATATTGGGCCAGTGTACTGTCAACACTGACATATACGCCAACGTCTTAATTTACTTTCTATACATCTCGCTCGCACTAATATGTCAGTACGAGCGAGACATAGAAAGTAAGTTACGTTCACGTTAGCGTTTATGTGAGTGCCAAACTGGTGGTAGCCACTGGCCACACTGCACTCTCTGTTGGCTCCTCTACACGATGGGCCAAAGCCGGCCACTCAGGAGCCATAACATACCGTCGAGTGTCGGCGTCTAGTCAGCGCTAAAATTTTTGTACAAACAGCAGCACTCCTGACTGTACATCGGTGGACCTTATTACAAAACGCATAAGGTCCACCGGTGTACAAGTAACAGTATCGGCGATGGTACAAAAGCTAATAAAATAACCGTAGTGTCTTGTACCCTATGTTGTGTTGTTGTTGCCCTAAGGCACCCCAGAGGTGCAAAGGGCCTTCACAAGCTCGCGCCACACGTTCCTATCTTCAGCGACCGCTCTGGCCTCGCTCCAGCTCAACCCGACCGCTCGTAGCTCACTTGTGACGGACCGCTGCCAAGAGTGTACAGGGCGCCCGAGGCCACGGCTTCCGTCCGGCGGTTTCCAACCAAAAGCGATGTTTGCGTTATTTGTTTCCCCTCTTCGAATAGTATGTCCTATCCATCTCCATTTCCGTGTCGCGATTTCTTGGCCAATGGGTGTTTGTCGGCATATACGCCATAGGTCTTCGTTCCGCATAACCGTACAATTTTAGTCGTATTTAAAAAATCTCTTAATTGCTCGACGTCCTGGACACTGGCGAAATACTCCCACTGGACGGAAGCCATTTGATTTTAAAAGAATGAATGAATGATATCTAAAAACTAAAACTCGAATTGGTCTGTAAGACATCAAAGAAAACTGAATAAACACCGTATTTTGACTTAACCCTTTACCTAACCCAAATCCAAAAACCCACAGTAAGAACCTTAATCCGACCCTCCTAAGCCTTAAACCCCCAAACCCCGAACCGGAAATTGTCGCCATCTTCAATTAATCCCCACTAGCTAACGAACGGCCACCGGAAGTGGGCACTTCCGCCGCCGCCATCACACTTCCGGGTGTATGAAGTAATTAGTGTCGGTTATGGCGTTGATTGGAGGAGGTTCATTAGGTCCAGTTTTAATACCTTACCTACCTATATGTACACCTAGTTCGAAATTTCTAGAAATATTTTTTTCTCAAACATGCAATGAAATATTGATGTTATGTTCCTTATAATAGGCTGCGAAGTATGACGTTTCAGGTGCGGCTAGGACAAGAGGTCGTTAATGGAATTTCATACAAATCTTGCAGGCCTAGGCCGGCAAAGTCCTCTTTTTTCCCGCACTTGTGCGGAAAAGAGCACTTTCCGCGCGTATGTCGAAAGTTTAAAGGGCCATGTATTGTAAAACGTTGTCGAATTTCCTCTTTTCCGCACTTGAATCGTAATAGTACATTACATTAGTACCTACATTTTATACTATTCATATAATTGTATATGCGCTCCACTCACTATCAGTATAATGTCATTATTTTGACATTTCTTCAAAAATATTAAAAATGTTTAATAACTTCATTATCGTCCATCATTCTTTCTGTCATTTCTGATTTCATCATTCTAATCAATTCACTGTCAGTATAATGTCATTTCTAGTATCATTACTTTGACATAAATCCAATACTGACGGAAATTATTAAAATAAACTTCATTACTTGCCGTCATTCCTTCATGACACTCCCTACACTATCACTAAAAACGTCATTCCGTCAAAGTAATGTCAGTATCCATGATAGTGTCGGGGCCGTAATAAGTACCTTCAGTATACTGGTATACTGTAACTTCTTGTGGTTTTAATAATAAAAATAAAATAAAATATATTACTTGTATCATACAAGTACCAATTTACATTTTTTTAAATATTTATCACCCAAACAAACATAGTTTAAACAAAACTGAAATGGTTCTCAAACTTGTGAACTCCACACTAAGTTACGAAGTTAGTAGTTACCGAAGTAGCTACATGTGTTAAGTGATTATATCAATTTGTCGCCCCTTGATTGGTTGCGGGGGTTATTGATTGGTGGGGGTGGAGGGTAGTTTAGCTGCAGTAAGTCAACTATGAAGACTAAAAAGAGGGATATCGAAGAGGAAGAAGTCCTATGCGATGGACTGATCAAATCAGTGACAACTGCCGCAAGAAAGTTCACCAGGCCATTCACACTGCCGAAGATCGAAACACGTGGAAAGCAATCGTTCGAAAAGTAATTTATAGAGGTCACGACCCTCAGCTGTGAGGAATACGATTCAAAGAGGAGGAGGAAGTCAACTATAGTACCTACAGTCAACTGCAATATTATGTTACACAACGAAGGCCGAAAAAATATCTGACACGACCTTATTTGTAGAGCCATAAGAGCGTGTCACATCTCACATATTTTTGCGGCCTTCGAAGAGTTACATATTATTACAGACGACTGTACTTGTTGTAGGCAGTGTTAAGGATGACTCACGCTGAACCGGGCCGGAGCTTCCGGCGCTTCGTTTTCTATGGAAAGCACCACGTTTTCACCGATCAGCCGCCATATTTAATAACTTCATTATCTACTGTCATTCTGTCTGTCATTTCTGATTCCATCATTCTAATCAATTCACTGCCAGTTTTAATGTCATTTCTAGTGTCATTACATTCATATAACTCCAATACTGAAGGAATTAAAAAAACGTTACTTCTTGCCGTCATTCCTTCATTGCTAATGCCTACACACAGACAAAACATCCTCCAGACTGAGCATAGTCGCGCTACCCCCTCTGCCACGCATACGGTAAATAAATTTACTCCATGTTCGAATCGAAAGTGTCTTTGTGTGACGTCCGTGTCTTTGAACGGACCAATCACGGCACGGGACTTCGCTCACCTCGTCCCACGCAGCCCCGTATTTTTGGCATCATCGGTTTCATGAAATAATTGCTCTAAACTCGGTCTAGAGGATTCCTAGTCTATGTCCCTACACTATCACTAAAAATGTCATTCCTTCAAAGTAATGTCATTACTTATTAATCATAGTGTCCGGCCCATAATAGAAAATGACATGTCGGACGCGGCCCGGTCTAGCGTGAGTCATTCTTTACTGCTGCAGTATTGGGCGTGATATTGTTGCCGCAAAAGTAATAGATCCGAGCAGCAACATTGACTCTGACATTTGCGGCAGCGATGCAGTCGGCAGCAAGGCAGCCGGCAGCAATGTCACGCCGCAATACTGCAGCAGGAACACATAGTGCAGTGAAAAGTGGGGAACTAACGTAGTTTTCTTTAAGTCTCACTATTGGCTTTCTATCTAAATATTTTATTGAGGTTGTGCAATAAAGAGAATTTGTATTGTATTGTATTGTGTATAACCTCATTGCGGTTACTGAGTATCATATATCTACTGCGGCGGAAAGTGGTGAACTATTTGAACTAACGTAGTTTTCTCTAAGGCTCGCTATTGGCTTTCCCGTCCTTTGGTTTCCTTTTAAACCTAATAAGTGTAGCATTTACACGGATCCCGGCTGGCTTGTGGTTCTATACGATGTCTAATGGTTCCTCTACACGATGGGCCAGCGCCGGCGAGAGAGACGCATTTATGCGTTAGTTAGACGGAGCAAGTGCGAATCTCATTCTACCGCATGGCGTCCCTTGGAGTGGCCGGCGCTGGCCCATCGTATAGAGGAGCCATAACTATATAGGTAGACGCTTATAGGATATTTGACTACAAATCAAATCGGTTTCTTTTTAGGGTTCCGCACCCAAAGGGTAAATACGGGACCCTATCACTAAGACTCCACTGTTCGTCTGTCTGTCTGTCTGTCACTCAATCGGAAACTTAATCGTGACATCGAAAACTTTACGCCAAAGCAGAGGGCCTACTGCGAACCACCTTCGACGTGTTGCCTCTCTGTCCACTTGTAAATTCGTACGTAAGTGTGACAGGAAGGCAACACTTCGAACGTGGTTTGCGGGGCCCTCAGGTGTTGCCCACCACAGTTCCCCCAACTCTCTTCCGTGTTGAAGTAACTGCCATCTAGTGGTCAAAATCAAAAACATTCTCTAAAACACCGAAGTGTGATAATAAAACCAAAAAGCGGTTGAATTGACAAATATATATTATCTGGGGGCACGGCAGTGTCGCCAAGTCGAGCAAAACGAAGAGGCACGGCCGTGCCATCCTTTTTTCGAAGTCCTTCAGGTCATAGTATTATTCATAAAACAATCAACACTTAAGTACTTATTCACTATCACTAATATCACTATCAGTGGTAACTGATTCCTCCGTTTTGCTCTCATCCTTATCTTTGGCCCTTAAATTCTTTATCAACTTCAGAACTTCAATTCTAAACTTTAATTTTGAACTCTCAGACAACTTTTTAACTGAAGGCGTTATCGATTTGAAAAACGCTCTATCTTCGTCCTCTTCCTTTTGTATTAGACTAGAAAGGACAGATATGATATCTTCTTCATTTGTTTTTTCTCTTTGATCTGGACTGTATTCTGTTCTTGCTCTCTTCTGTGCTGGCTCTTCTTCTAAAGTGACGAATACTTTCTGTTCCCAAGGTTCTGCATCTTCTGCTTCTTGATCTCCAGTTTCTAATTCATCATAATCTTCTGGATTTCTTATTTGTTTGGTCAGAAAGCTGGGGTTGAGTTTTTCAGTATAGCTGTGGAGCAAAACATATAATAAGTTTATTAATAATTATATCTTTACACAAAATTATTTGTGTAGATATTAGCTATTCGCAGGAGAGAAAACTTTTATTATAAACTCTGTAACCTACACTCATTTTTTTTTTATGTAAACAGCTGTTTGGTACAGTGATTCTATACCAAAGCAATATTGAACAGCGCTATTATCATTAACGTATATAGGTATGGACTGGCCTTACGGGCACTAAAAATGGTACTAGTTTAGCGGTGTGACTCACGAATTCGAGCCAATCGTGCAGTCTAACGCAACTAGTTGCGACCAATAGCGCGCGTGATGCGAACTCATCAACCAATCGCGTTGTACCGGTGTCACACCGCTGTACTGGCCCCTGTCATGCCTCATTATTATTGTCCGTAAGGCCAGTCCCTAGATATCTATGTCAATGGCTATTATTTATTAGTAAAATTTAACTAAAATATACCCGAGGGGCCCATTCCTCGAACGATATTAGACTAATATTATTAGTCCACGAACTGTTAAATCGTATGGGTTACATGGCAACACACTAATAATATTAGACTAATACCGTTCGAGAAATGGGCCCCATCACATATATAATTATCAGAATGCAATTCGACCGGAGTGAGAATATTAATTTTTTTTTTTTTTATTATGAATGGGCTTACTCATGGCCACAGACTAGCCGAGGCGTAGACGTGGCCTACGATGGAGCGAGCTCGCCCAGAAGGTGCCTGTTCACTCTTGATTTGAAGGTTGCCGGGTTATAAGAACACGGAAATATAGACGCCGGCAAGGAATTCCATAAATCACGTAATACGTAACGTACGTACGTACGTTCATATTAATTACGTAAATCGTCTAAGAATCGAAGTAGTTCCGCGTGTATGTAAGGCCGGTTCCGACGCCGTTATACATAAACACATAGCAGTCTTCTAGACATATATTACTTTTGAGTGAGTGACCCACGTAAGTGATCGGGTCGGGTGAATGACCTGAGCTAGTGACCGCGCGAGTGGCCCAAGTGAGTGACCGAAGTAGAAACCTAAGCTAATGAATACGTGAGCGACCTAAAGCGTAATAATTATAAGCGTGTGACTGCGTGACTAACCCCAGGCGTAACATACGTGCGTGACAGCATGACTGACCCGCGTGAGTGGCCTAAAGAAGTAACTGAGTCAGTGAGAGGGAGAATATTAATTACCAATCGTGCAAGAATCGAAATAGTTCCGCGTGTATGTAAGGCCGGTTCCGACGCCGTCATACATAAACACACAGCAGTCTTCTAGACATATATTACTTTTGAGTGAGTGACCGGGTCGGGTGAATGACCTGAGCTGGTGACCGCGCGAGTGGCCCAAGTGAGTGACCGAAGTAGAAACCTAAGCTAATGAATACGTGAGCGACCTAAAGCGTAATAATTATAAGCGTGTGACTGCGTGACTAACCCCAGGCGTAACATACGTGCGTGACAGCATGACTGACCCGCGTGAGTGGCCTAAAGAAGTAACTGAGTCAGTGAGAGAGGGAGAATATTAACTATCAATCGCCCAAGAACCGAAGTAGTTCCGCGTGTATGTAAGGCCGGTTCCGACGCCGTCATACATTAACACACAGCAGTCTTCTAGACATATATTACTTTTGAGTGAGTGACCGGGTCGGGTGAATGACCTGAGCTGGTGACCGCGCGAGTGGCCCATGTGAGTGACCGAAATAGAAACCTAACCTAATGAATACGTGAGCGACCTAAAGCGTAATAATTATAAGCGTGTGACTGCGTGACTAACCCCAGGCGTAACATACGTGCGTGACAGCATGACTGACCCGCGTGAGTGGCCTAAAGAAGTAACTGAGTCAGTGAGAGAGGGAGAATATTAACTATCAATCGCCCAAGAACCGAAGTAGTTCCGCGTGTATGTAAGGCCGGTTCCGACGCCGTCATACATTAACACACAGCAGTCTTCTAGACATATATTACTTTTGAGTGAGTGACCGGGTCGGGTGAATGACCTGAGCTGGTGACCGCGCGAGTGGCCCAAGTGAGTGACCGAAGTAGAAACCTAAGCTAATGAATACGTGAGCGACCTAAAGCGTAATAATTATAAGCGTGTGACTGCGTGACTAACCCCAGGCGTAACATACGTGCGTGACAGCATGACTGACCCGCGTGAGTGGCCTAAAGAAGTAACTGAGTCAGTGAGAGAGGGAGAATATTAACTATCAATCGCCCAAGAACCGAAGTAGTTCCGCGTGTATGTAAGGCCGGTTCCGACGCCGTCATACATTAAACACATAGCAGTCTTCTAGGCATATATTACTTTTGAGTGAGTGACCCACGTAAGTGATCGGGTCGGGTGAATGACCTGAGCTAGTGACCGCGCGAGTGGCCCAAGTGAGTGACCGAAGTAGAAACCTAAGCTAGTGAATACGTGGGTGACCCAAAGCGTAAATAATTATAAGCGTGTGACTGTGTGAGAGACCCAAGGCGTATATGTGCGTGACAGTGTGAGTGACCCGCGTGAGTGGCCTAAAGACGTAACTGAGTCAGAGAGAGTATTAATTACCAATCGTCTAAGAACCGCAGTAGTTCCGCGTGTATGTACGGACGGTTCCGACGCCCGAGGTAGTCCGGCTTCAACGATTTCACGTACGAGTCTCTGATGTTGTACCATTTCTTCGTTATTGTTGTACCTGTTACATAAAAATAATTGCCTTCAATACAAATACATATAGATAGTACGGGTTCGTCTTCTTTCCTTATCCAATTTTTTACACACTTTTTTATTATTGAAAATCTTTTTGTATATTTCATATTTATAAGAACTTCGCTAGTTCAATTATGTAAAATCTAAGTGTAAGAGGGTAAATCGGGATTAACTGAACCATCGGCAAAATTATGGCCCTCATATAAACATAGTCATAGTATAAAATAATAGTACCAGGTACAGAAGACTCACTCTCTAACAAAACGCGTGCGTTACGATCAGGACAGATATGGCCGCTAGGTGGCGACAGTGCCACGCGCGGCTTATGGCTAACCACCAAAATTGGTGTGGAACGGATGTACCTACTTTTAGCTACTACTATTTTTCTCTTTGCATTTTTGTGTAACAATTACCCTGTATCTAGATACAAGGTATCACTTTAAGTGTTTTAGTAAGTAAGTTCTTCTCTTTTTCTTGTAACTGAAGTGGCGCTGTATGTAGAAGGATTTTACAATAAATGACTTTCTTCTTCTTCTTCTTTAAATATCTGGGCCCAGGCCCTGTCTCTAGCCAGTCTGTCCTTATAGTCAGGGGCTTGTCTGTCCCATAGACATATAGTTAGAGCGGGACAGAGATAGTAAGAGATACTGATATGACGATGATACATACCTATGTCTTGTTTAGAGGTAGCACTATATTCCGTAAACTGCGGGTTCAGCTCCTCAAATATCTGGGCCCAGGCCCTGTCTCTAGCCAGTCTGTCCTTATAGTCAGGGGCTTGTCTGTCCCATAGACATATAGTTAGAGCGGGACAGAGATAGTAAGAGATACTGATATGACGATGATACATACCTATGTCTTGTTTAGAGGTAGCACTGTATTCCGTAAACTGCGGGTCCAGCTCCTCAAATATCTGGGCCCAGGCCCTGTCTCTAGCCAATCTGTCCTTATAGTCAGGGGCTTGTCTGTCCCGTAGACATATAGTTAGAGTGCGACAGAGATAGTAAGAGATACTGATATGAAGATGATACATACCTATGTCTTGTTTAGAGGTAGCACTATATTCCGTAAACTGCGGGTCCAGCTCCTCAAATATCTGGTCCCAGGCCCTGTCTCTAGCCAATCTGTCCTTATAGTCAGGGGCTTGTCTGTCCCATAGACATATAGTTAGAGCGGGACAGAGATAGTAAGAGATACTGATATGAAGATGATACATACTGTCTTGTTTAGAGGTAGCACTATATTCCGTAAACTGCGGGTCCAGCTCCTCAAATATCTGGGCCCAGGCCCTGTCTCTAGCCAATCTGTCCATAGTCAGGGGCTTGTCTGTCCCATAGACATATAGTTAGAGTGGGACAGAGATAGTAAGAGATACTGATATGAAGATGATACATACCTATGTCTTGTTTAGAGGTAGCACTGTATTCCGTAAACTGCGGGTCCAGGTCCTCAAATATCTGGGCCCAGGCCCTGTCTCTAGCCAATCTGTCCTTATAGTCAGGGGCTTGTCTGTCCCGTAGACATATAGTTAGAGTGGGACAGAGATAGTAAGAGATACTGATATGAAGATGATACATACCTATGTCTTGTTTAGAGGTAGCACTATATTCCGTAAACTGCGGGTCCAGCTCCTCAAATATCTGGGCCCAAGCCCTGTCTCTAGCCAGTCTGTCCTTATAGTCAGGGGCTTGTCTGTCCCATAGATATATAGTTAGAGTGGGACAGAGATAGTAAGAGTAGATACTGATATGAAGATGATACATACCTATGTCTTGTTTAGAGGTAGCACTGTATTCCGTAAACTGCGGGTCCAGCTCCTCAAATATCTGGGCCCAGGCCCTGTCTCTAGCCAGTCTGTCCTTATAGTCAGGGGCTTGTCTGTCCCACAGACAGGGGCGCGCTTGGACTAGTTCTATTAGCTGCTTTGTGTTCTTGTATGTGAAGGATATTGGTTCGATGTCTGAAACAAGAAAAAACAGATGAATTTATCAAAACAATACATCGAGAATTGATAAAGAAAGTAAATTGATGACCGGTCTGGCTGGCCTAGTCGATAGTGACCCTGACGTCACATCCGTATCATCACATCATCATGCGTCACGATTACGGTTTAGTCATAACATTGATAATAATAGCCCATCCGCGTTCACTGCAAATTGAACCTTACTTCTATAACAATACGGTTCATTTCAAATTGCTTACATCCGAAACAATCGTAGGTATTTTGTTGATGTACAAGTAAATTAATTGTTTTTTATATTTGTTTTTAAACTCAATTATGACAATTGAAATAAAAGCTAGACAATTAACTGACAGTTGAATGTACAGTCAGCAATAATACATCCTTCGAAGGACGCTGGCTCTTCGAATAAAATTGTGTCAGATATTTTTGCGGCCTTCGTTGTGTAACATATGTGACGTCCCACGAATAAAGGTACCTTATGGCGGTTGGCGCTTACGCTATTATTAACGCCCCTCCAATATTATAGCGGCGTTGTGACGTAAGCGCCAGCCGCCATAAGGTACCTTTTGCCGTGGAACGTCACATATTATTGCAGGTAACTGTACACTAACATCAGTCTATTATTTAATTGATTTTCTTTTTTTTATGATATAAGAGGCAAATTTGAAGACAAACCGCCTAATGGTAAGCGTTTACCGTCGTCCATGGACACCCGCAGTACCAGGGGGATTGTAAGTGCGTTGCCGCAATTTAAGATGGGAGTACGCTTTTTATTAAAGGTCATATCGGTCCGGAAATACCTCAGGCGATAGTTAATTCCACAGTTTAGCTCCTATTCTCAGAAAAATCACAATATTGCAGCCATGTCACGAGCCATCATAAAAACAAGTCGAATTGGCCTTCTAGCTCCACCTGTTGAGTTGTAATGACACTAATTGACATTATTGTGACATACAACTATAATAACCACTTGACTTTTTATATTAAACCTTATTGTTAACTTCACAAAGGTTTGTTTTATTTGTCGTTCTGGAGTGCCTAATAATTATCTTCAATTGTAAAAATAATAAATCAACTTAATAAAATTAATAAACGTTATTATTCATTCAGTATCTTATAATTTTCAGTCATTATTCGAATAGACTGTTTTGAGTGAAACAATTTACGTTAAAAGCTAAGCAATGTGTCAATCCAATTAAAATACCATTCAAATAACAACCGTAACACGTGGCAATAAAATTGATAATAACTATTGATTGTCAAGGGAATCCCTGAAGTAAAGTGTATACTGCATACAATTTAATTTCAACTTTAACACCTTGCAATACAGTTCTAAATGGAAGCAGTTTCAATTGACGCTTTTATTCATATGTGACGTCATCTATGAAAAGGGACCTTATTGTCGATGGCGCTTACGCCATTATTAACGATTCTCCGATATAAATACAGTGCCGCGTGACGCTGTGTGGCGTAAGTGCCATCGAGATTAAGGTCCCTTTTCCTAAATAATGCCCCATATCATAATTCACATGTATTTTTAGATTAAACGCAATTACTTTACCTATATTTCAATATAATGAGTCGGTACAAATAGATACTTAAATAAAATGACCTACAAATAACTTTAATGTCAAAGATACTACATACCAGTCATCTCGAACCGACTTTGTTCGCATCCGTTTTCAAAATGGCTACCGTACCCACAAATACACGACAAAAACACTTTTAAACTCAAAATTAATCACTTACAACAATTAAAACGTTTATTTTACGAAGATTTTGCTCTAAATATGCTTATTTTAAGCGATTTTTGAATGTAAACAGAACGTAATGGTGCGTCGGTCGACGGTAAGGCACTAGCCGGGCCGGGGGCCGGGCGACCGGGCGCGGTACGGCAACGTCGCACGGCGCACGGCTTGGCAGCGGCGCGTAAAATTTTGATGATTCATAAACATAATTATGTTGCGTTTTGATTTCGCTTTTTGGTGTTGGCTAATTGTAATTTACTTACATTAATTAATTATTGTAATAGCTACCTGCGTTAGTAAATGGTGTTATAAATGTATGTATGCTGTTATCTATGAATCATTTTATAGATGGCACTTACGCCATTATTACTGATATTTTAATAGAAATGCGACTTCGTTGTGACTTAAGCGCCATCGACAACTGGGTATTTTATTATGTTAATATTTAAGTACTTACCTAGTTGCAGTATGATTATGAAATAAGGTGCATTGAGGTAACTTCGGTAGCGGGATACATTTGGAAATATGTAGTACTTAAATTAAGTAGGTACCTACTAAACTAGAATCACTTTAAACTTAGAATAAATTTAAAAGTGTAAAAATTACTGTCTTGGGTGAGACTTGAACTCACGTCCTCTGGAGTTCAAGTCTCACCCAAGACAGTAATTTTTCCACTTTTAAATTTATTCTAAGCTTAATAGCATCGTTCGCAGACGTTTCTGCTTGTTACAAATTAAAATTAGAATCACTTTCTACTGTACTTAATAGCAACATTAAGAAAACCTAATAATTATTTTTAATTAAATTTTTTTTGAAATATTATTTTAACTGTAAGTAATTTACCACCACCTTTTTAGGGTTCCGTACCCAAAGGGTAAAACGGGACCCTATTACTAAGACTTCGCTGTCCGTCCGTCCGTCCGTCCGTCCGTCTGTCACCAGGCTGTATCTCACGAACCGTGATAGCTAGACAGTTGAAATTTTCACAGATGATGTATTTCTGTTGCCGCTATAACAACAAATACTAAAAACAGAATAAAATAAAGATTTAAATGGGGCTCCCATACAACAAACGTGATTTTTGACCAAAGTTAAGCAACGTCGGGAGGGGTCAGTACTTGGATGGGTGACCGTTTTTTTTTTGCTTTTTTTTGTTTTTTTTTTTTTTTTGCTTTATGGTACGGAACCCTTCGTGCGCGAGTCAGACTCGTTTTTTCGTTTTTTTATTTTTTTTTCATGTAGAATTTTCAGAGTTAGACCAATAATTTCACAGAAGTTTGACATTTAAAACTCGACTCCACTCGAGCACTTTTCGACCCCATCGGCCATCTTCTCTGCGTGCAATGTGGGCCGCCCGCTCATTGCCACTTCAGCTTGCTAATCCGGTGGGCTATGTCGGTGACTTTAGTTCGGTTCAGTTCGGTTGCAGACTTACCTATTTTATTTTATTGGTTTACCAGTAGGTAACTACAATGAAGTATTTGAACAAATTAAATTATTTTCCAGGAAATATTTTAATTTGTCTTTATCAAGTAGAAACACTACTATATAAATTATAAACTGAAATAAATGTCATATACTAAGAAAAAGTGACCAAGGCCGCCAGTGCTCCAGGCTGGAATCGAACCAGCGTCCTCTGCTATCGCGGCAGGTGCCTGAAACCCGACCCGGTGGCCCGGTGGCCGAGTGGTTCAGGCACCTGCCGCGATAGCAGAGGACGCTGGTTCGATTCCAGCCTGGGGCACTGGAGGCCTTGGTCACTTTTTCTCAGTATATGACATTTATTTCAGTCAGTAAGTAACTGTTACACGATGCGTACATACATTTATTAAATGCTTAATAACTAAGAGCTTAGTGTACAATAAAATTGAGGTAAACCCTGCATGCAAATCACTGCAAATTAAAAGACTTGACGCAGTCTTACTCTATTATTTTGTGAATTTATTAATGTGGGCTGTTACAGTGTTAATATATTTTTTGACTGCATATCAGTCTATGTAGTAAATAAGCTTCTCCATGTAGAAACAATCTAGCAGTGCGCGGCGCTAGTTCTGAAAAGGCCGTGCGACCCGGCTGACGCGCCGGAATTCCGGTGCAGACAGACGATAGTTCTAGCTAAGGCTACGCCTGACCTTCAGCGGATCGAACTCATCATCACAATTCTTAAGAGGCCCACTCATTAACAGTCCGCCGGACGGTATCGGCCTGTCAGTTAGAACAAAATTTTGACAGTTCCGAACAACTGACAGGCCGATACCATCCGGCGGATTGTTAATCAGTGGGCCCCTTTAAGAGCCTGGCTCTTGTCGGTGGAGTAATCGCCATTCCGTTCTTCTCTCTGTCTTTGAGCTACTGATACGTCACTACGTTGAGCGGATCGAAATAATTTGTTTATTTTTTTAAGTATACTCTGTAACTTATAGCTAACAAGCCAAAGCGTCAGAAATATTAATATATGTCGAACACTAGGTATGTAATTATCTCTAACAAACAGGACATTATAACTTAAAAATAGCAGTAGTCTCCTTAAGATTTTTCTATTAATCTCTTAGATTTTCTAATAATCATACCCCATAAATAAGCTTCTCCATGTAGAGAGTCTAGCAGTGGATCCACTCCCTGTCACACTTACGTACGAATTTACAAGTGCGACAGAGATGCAACACGACGGTTCGCAGTAGGCCCTCAGGAAGAGGACAAACTTTGTGCTCGTATTTTGGAGGCTAAGACCCCTTTTTGGAACCTACATTATTGAGTTTTATCTCCTAGATTCTGTTCATAAAGAGAGTCGTGGATTATTAACAAATTCATTCTACGACTCTACCCTTTCCGCACTCTATTTTGTTTTCCACTCTTAAAAACTTTCAACCTATATTAAATCGGCTCTACGATCATTTCAATACCATATTTTGAATAGTTCCAAGTTTAATTTCATCGTTTAAGGGGCCCACTGATTACCACTCCGTCGGACGACATCGGCCTGTCATTTCATCAAAAGCGAAATTTGATAGCTCCGATCAACTGACAGGCTGATATCGTCCGGCGAACTGGTAATCTGTGGGCCCCTTTAAGTAAACGCTCCGTGTACCCTTAGCCACAGCCTTACCGCCTGTCACTTGTCAAGCGAAAATATGAAGCGTTTAGGGTTGAACAATGCACGTGCGTAATTACACGGCTTAGCGAGATTCGGCTTTGCACACCCCTAGCACGAAACCGTTTAGTGTCTCTATGCAGTCTGTGTGCAGACGCCATGATATGTAGGTATGTAATATACGTAATACGTTAGGGATGTACCGACTAGTCGCCGACTAGTCGGGAAAGCCGACTATCCGGCCACATTTGTAGTCGGCGATTAGTCGGCGACTAGTCGGCAAAAATGGCCGATTAGTCGGCACTTTATTAGTGAAATAATATCATATGTTTTATGTTTATTTTACTAAAATACCTATTCAGGATGCATACGAAAACTTTTGTTCATATAAATAATTGACCATTTGATCGTTATCGTATGTTGCTGGGCTGGTGTTTTCCTCTACAGGTCGATCTCAACTGATTCTCGTGTAATTTCATGTGCAAGTTCGACAGTTAATTATTTTTATTGTTATTCAGTTTTTGTTTTTTTTTAATGGTAGGGCCATGAGGAACTATTAATGTTATTGCAAAATTTAGAGACTTAGACAGGGCTCATGAGGGCTAGACGTTGCTCGTGAAGACGCTGACCACAGGGGATAGGTTCTTAACTGGCGACTTCATACGGGAAATAGAGCCATGGAAATGCCTCCTACAAGCTGTACTGACGGTCTGCTCAGGATCGTAAAATAAAAGAACTAAAGACAGAAATTGAACGAGGATTCTTGTGATAGGTCTTTGAACCTGTAGAGAACACCTTTTAGCCAAGCTAATATGATGAATAGCGCTACAAAAGGAACGAAACTATTGTTTTTCACCTAAACTTATACGAAACTAATGATCTGGCCGACTAGCCGACTAGTCGGCCGACTAATCGGCCATTCGAGCGCCGATTAGCCGGCTAGTCGGCTAGTCGGCCAAATCAATAGTCGGTACATCACTGATACGTATTAATATGTGTTTGTTTTAGGGTAGTCTCTTGACGGTATTTTTACAGTATGTACATAATATTTATTATGGTGCTACTTTGCCGCACTAGTGCGATAATTAGCACATTACGTAACTATGTCAAAGACTTGAAGGGCCGCATCAGGTATGTAGGTACTTTTAAGTAACAAGATACGCTACGTCAGCCACTTGCGAACACACCAGAGACAGCAACGTTGATAGCAGTCGCCGTGGCCGAATCGGCTGTGGAGAGTCAATTATATATATGTGACGTTCCACGGCAAAAGGTACCTTATGGCGGCTGGTGCTTACGTCGCATAGCGCCGCAATAATATTGGAGCAGCGTTAATAATAGCGTAAGCATAAGGTACCTTTACCCGTGGTACGTCACATATGTAGATAGGTAGGTACTTACTATGATTTAGATTATTTTAATTTAGTTTTCAGTGTCTTTAAAAGTTTATTTTTCCTTCAAGTTTTTTTAAGTTAAAGTCAATTATTAAAAACCGGGCAAGTGCGAGTCGGACTCGCGCACGAAGGGTTCCATACCATAATGCAAAAAAAAAACGAAAAGAAACAAAAAAATAAAACGGTCACCCATCCAAGTACTGACCACTCCCGACGTTGCTTAACTTTGGTCAAAAATCACGTTTGTTGTATGGGAGCCCCATTTAAATCTTTATTTTATTCTGTTTTTAGTATTTGTTGTTATAGCGGCAACAGAAATACATCATCTGTGAAAATTTCAACTGTCTAGCTATCACGGTTCGTGAGATACAGCCTGGTGACAGACGGACGGACGGACGGACGGACAGCGAAGTCTTAGTAATAGGCTCCCGTTTTACCCTTTGGGTACGGAACCCTAAAAACTTAACCCTATATAATGGAAACATAAGTCAGATAAAAACAAAATAAATAAATCGAAATTCCTTACCGCATTATCTACCTTCATCGGCCAAGCGCAAGCGCAAATATTAGTAGAAGAGCCGGCCGCAAATTTTCTAACCGACTTGATACCACGATGAAATACACAATGGGAAACCATAAAAGTGATGCTAAGTCCGAATTCGATAGTCTGCCACGGCGGAACTTGCCGAAAGTACGAAAAAGAAGGCCACTTCCGGTGCGAAAAAAGGGGGCTGATTTAACCCATCTGATACCGAAATAATAATTATGGCAGCAGTTAGAAATTTACATGTAGACACATAAAAGCGAAGTCTGCCAGTATTTTTTTAGCCGGAAGTGCTTGGCAGACGCTCTCAAAGGTGGCCAACGGGACCCCTAATTTAACCCATCTGATACCACCATGAAACCAATTCCAGTCGGTAGGTATGAACCCTCATGTCAGGAATATATAAGTCTGCCAAGGCTATTCCTGCCGAAACACCTTGGCAGACGAGATTATGTAAGCAAGGTCGGCATCGGTTACCCTACACTAACCCATCTGATACCACCATGAAACCAATTCCAGTCAGTAGGTACGAACCCCCATTTTAAGAATATATAAGTCTGCCAAGGTTTTTCCTGCCGAAACACCTTGGCAGACGAGATTATAAGCAAGATGACCATCGGTTACCGTACACTAACCCATCTGATACCGCCATGAAACCAATTCCAGTCGGTAGGTATGAACCCTCATTTCAGGAATATATAAGTCTGCCAAGGCTTTTCCTGCCGTAACACCGTGGCAGACGAGATTATGTAAGCAAGGTCGGCATCGGTTACCCTACACTAACCCATCTGATACCACCATGAAACCAATTCCAGTCGGTAGGTATGAACCCCCATTTTAGAAATATATAAGTCTGCCAAGGTTTTTCCTGCCGAAACACCTTGGCAGACGAGATTATAAGCAAGATGACCATCGGTTACCGTACACTAACCCATCTGATACCACCATGAAACCAATTCTAGTCGGTAGGTATGAACCCTCATTTCAGGAATTTATAAGTCTGCCAAGGCCTTTCCTGCCGAAACACCTTGACAGACGAGATTATGTAAGCAGCATCCGCATCCGAGGGATCCGTATTTTGGAATTATACAGATTACGGACATTATTAATAGCTGTAGGCTTATTTATTACTTTATGATTATACATATTAGTATATTATTATGTTATTAATAAAATATATTTATAATTTATTAAACCTAAACTTAATACATTGGGAATTCATTACCTGCTTACGGCAGTAGTAGGGATTAGTGGGTGAGTTCTGGCTCACTGAGTTAAATGTTGTAATCTCTATTTCGCAAAATGGAATTTTAATGTGACTTTAATGTATGTGCAGTCTACTTAGTAATTGGGTTTAAAGATATAAAAACACACATTTTATTTCCTATCCTAAGTATCCTATCCTAAGTTTATTCAAATAATATTCTGAACATATATAGTAACATCATTACTTATTCTGTGTACAGTGGAGAAAACGAATGAAATCATGCAATTTGATTTTGCTATTTTTAAATAAAGAGTAATCAAACAGTATTTTCCACAGTTGTTGGTAATGATACCATATCTTACAATTTCTCTTTATGAACATTTTATGATACCTACCCTTCCAGTTTTCGCCCGAATTAATCAAAAAATTCACCAACACCATTTACACCAACCAAATAGAAAACGGGTCCGTGTCCGAATTCGCGATCTCGACTCCGGGTCCAGGTTCAGGTAGAAGTCGAATTCAAAATCTTGCTTGTTTTGCCAGTGGGGTAACTTGCTTAACAATCAATTAGAAAAAGACAAGTCGTCGAGGAGTTCCGTTCTGATCACCATCAGCAATACCACTTCATCAAATGCCACTGTTCTTAATGTAAATCCTTGTTTGCCTGATGAAAATACAAAAGTCACTATACAATGCCATTCAGATTTGTAGAGTTCCCTGGATTCCTTATGTATCCCATCATTAGAACTTGAGCTTGACGAAAATGTGACTTAAAAACCTAACGTGCTTAACAAACATAACGAAGAGGACAAATCCCCAAACATGAGCTATGCGTCGTTGAAGAGTTCCATTCTGATCATCATCAGCAGTTTCACTTCATCAAATGTCACAATTTTGAATGTAAATGCTTGGTTTGTTTATAAAAACACCAGTTTCACTATATGTTAGGGTGGTTCAAAAAACATTTTTTTTTCCTAAGAGGCACCCCCTTATTTAGTTACACTTATTATGTTGATAAAATACACCAAGTTTCGTAATTTATCTCAACTACAAGGGGGTGCTTCACCACGTTGAAATTTTGTATGTTGTTTGAAACCCAAAAAAAAAGAGTATTATTCAGAATTTTATTTAAATATCTGGTTTCACACTATTTGCACATGTGATGTATAAGTTTTGAAGTAGAAAAACATTTTCTTTCAAAATAATATCTTTTAAATCACACTTTCAAATAATGTGAAAACTACTACTTACATAAAAATCTAAAAAATAGTAACTTAATTTGTTTGGATTTCATACAATTTGAAAATTTCTAAGTGTTTGAGCACCCCCTTGTAGTTAAGATAAGATTACAAACTTGGTGTATTTTGTCAACATAATAAGTGTAACAAAATAAGGGGGTGCCGCTTCTTCTAGCTAGAGTTTGAATTTTTCCCATACAAACGTGAACCACCCTACTACTATATGTATACCTACAAGATTTGAAGAGTGCCCTCGATTCCTCCTTAATCTCACCCTCAGAACTGGGTTTTGACAAAGACGGAACCAATCTGTATGTATATACTTACAAGTTACAACTCAACTAAAAAAAGAATTTTCAAAATCGATCCCGAAATGACGGAGATATCAAACATTAAAAAAAACCGAATACCTCCTTTTTAGGGTTTCGTAGTCAAATGGTAAAAAACGGAACTCTTATAGATTCGTCATGTCTGTCTGTCTGTCTGTGTGTCTGTCCGTCCGTATGTCACAGCCACTTTTTTCCGAAACTATAAGAACTGTTTAAACTTGGTAAGTAGATGTATTCTGTGAACCGCATTAAGATTTTAACACAAATATAGAAAATAAATACAATAAATTTTGGGGGTCCCCCATACTTAGAACTGAAACTTAAAATTTCTTTTTCATTAAACCCATACGTGTGGGGTATCTATGGATAGGTCTTCAAAAATGATATTGAGGTTTCTAATATAATTGTTTTCTAAACTGAATAGTTTGCGCGAGAGACACTTCCAAAGTGGTAAATTGTGTGCACCCCCCCCGCTTTAATTTCTAAAATAAGAGAATGACAAAACTAAAAAATATATATGATGTACATTATCATGCAAACTTCCACCGAAAATTGGTTTGAACGAGATCTAAACTAGCCTCTAGACTGCTTGAGTCTCTTCAGCGATGCAATATTGACTATCGGTACATCGAAGTGTTGAAGTGTTTGTATAGTTACGCCACCATGTCGGTCCGAGTCAGGAGCAGAGTGCGAAGGCGATTCTATTGCAAAGAGCTGTAAGGCAGGGAGACGTTATCTCTCCGAAACTGTATACTGCCGTAATGGAAGACGCCTTCAAGCACCTGAAATGGCAAGGACTTGGCATCAACATCAACGGCGAATACATCACTCACCTTTGGTTTGCCGACGATATCGTAGTCATGGCAAAGTCGATGGAGGAACTCAGCATGATGGTCGATGACCTCAACCGAGTTTCACAACGGGTGGGCTTGAAAATGAACATGGACAAGACGAAACTTATGTCAAATGCCAATGTTGTGCCCATCCCAGTCTCTGTTGGGAACTCGGTACTCGAAGTTGTTGACTCGTACATCTACCTAGGACAAGTAGTCCAATTAGGTAGGTCCAACTTCGAGAAGGAGGTTAACCGCCGAATCCAACTCGGTTGGGCAGCGTTCGGGAAACTACGTAATGTCTTTTTGTCCGACATACCTCAGTGCCTCAAGACGAAAGTCTTTAATCAATGTGTGTTATCAGTGATGCCTTACGGCTCCGAAACGTAGTTTTTCACTATCGGCCTCATCTCAAAATTCAAAGTCGCTCAACGAGCTATGGAGAGGGCTATGCTCGGAGTTTCTCTGCGTGATCGAATCAGAAATGAGGAGATCCGTAGACGAACTAAAGTTACCGACATAGCCCACCGGATTAGCAAGCTGAAGTGGCAATGGGCAGGCCACAATGCGCGCAGAGAAGATGGCTGATGGGGTCGAAAAGTGCTCGAGTGGATACCACGGACTAGCAAGCGCAGCGTAGGGCGTCCACCCACAAGATGGACGGACGACCTTGTTAAGGCCGCCGGAAGACGCTGGATGCGGGTCCCTTCCAACCGGTACGAATGGAGGTCCAAGGGGGAGGCCTATGTTCAGCAGCGGACGTCTTATGGCTGAGATGATGATGATGAACATTGTCCGTCACCCATGACGTCAGTGTGTTACGCGTTACGCTGTCTCGAGTTTATCATTTTTTCCCCACCTTAAAAAGTGCTCAGCGCCGCTAAAGAAGTTTTCACTTCAATAATACAAAAACAATAATAAAGCAAACCCAAAAAGCGGCCAAGTGTGAGTCGGACTCGCCCATGAAGGGTTCCGTAGCATCAAGTAACATAACAAAATTACGGTTTACGATTTATGACGATTAAAAAAAACTACCTACTAGATCTCGTTCAAACCAATTTTCGGTGGAAGTTTGCATGATAATGTACATCATATATATTTTTTAGTTTTGTCATTCTCTTATTTTAGAAGGTGAAGGGGGGGGGGGATGTGCTCACAATTTACCACTTTGGAAGTGTCTCTCGCGCAAACTATTCAGTTTAGAAAAAAATTATAATACAAACCTCAATATCATTTTTGTTTTGAAGACCTATCCATAGATACCCCACACGTATGGGTTTAATGAAAAAGAAATTTTAAGTTTCAGTTCTAAGTATGGGGGACCCCCAAAATTTATTGTTTTTTTTTCAATTTTTGTGTTAAAATCTTAATGCGTTTCACAGAATACATCTACTTACCAAGTTTCAACAGTTCTTATAGTTTCGGAAAAAAGTGGCTGTGACATACGGACGGACAGACGCACAGACAGACATGACGAATCTATAAGAGTTCCGTTTTTTGCCATTTGGCTACGGAACCCTAAAAAGGAGGTATTAATTCGGTTTTTTTAATGTTTGATATCTCCGTAATTTCGGGATCGATTTTGAAAATTCTTTTTTTAGTTGAGTTGTAACTTGTAAGTTTATACATACAGATTGGTTCCGTCTTTGTCAAAACCCCCTTCTGATGGTGAGATTTATGAGGAATCGAGGGCACTCTTCAAATCTTCTAGGTGAAGGAAATGATGATGATGATCCTTCCGGCCGATTTCGACCATGGCGACCACTTCGACTCCTAGTTAGCTCGGCGCTCGTACGCCCGAATATGGCTGACAGAGCCGATCTTGGAGGTGAACCTCCGCGCAAATTGAGGGCACGTGAGAACACCAGCCACATAGTGGTAGTGAATGGAAGCAGGCTGGCGCGCTTTCAGATCATCGCGTTTAGTGTCGAGGTCAACTTTACGTTGCTTCTCGAAATCGCGCACTTTGTCATGCACCAGCCTGCGCCACTCAGGACGTTGTGCTGCATATAGTAGTAGGGTGGTTCACGTTTGTATGGGAAAAATTCAAACTCTAGCTAGAAGAAGCGGCACCCCCTTATTTTGTTACATTTATTATGTTGACAAAATACACCAAGTTTGTAATCTTATCTTAACTACAAGGGGGTGCTCAAACACTTAGAAATTTTTCAAATTGTATGAAATCCAAAAAAAAATAAGTTACTATTTTTTAGATTTTTATGTAAGTAGTAGTTTTCACATTATTTGAAAGTGTGATTTAAAAGATATTATTTTGAAAGAAAATGTTTTTCTACTTCAAAACTTATATATCACACTAGACGAGCCCGCAGCTCCGCTCGCGTAAATGAAATAAAGAGTTTGTCTTATGTTTAGTTAAATACCGACATTATTATGTATTCAACCCTGCCAGGGTTTATAACTGTGATAAGGATTTCTTATTTGTCAAGTAGGTAGCCGTTATTTGGATAACTTAATTCGAAAATTTCTTATAACGTACGTAGGTATTTATTTAAAACTTGTTTTAACATAAAATTATTACTTATTGTTGTAAGCCTAGTTGCAAAAGCGTTCATTAGATTACTTATTTTCCGCTTTAAGCCACGAATATGGACGACCACCACCCATAAATCGCCTTTTCATACAAACGTAGGTAGTCCCCATTTCCCTTTCTGGATCTTAACATTACTACGGCTAAGGTGACGCAACGATCCAAAGGACTCACCTGGCCTCCGATACCAGATCACGTCATGTTTCTTGCGATCTTGCGATAGCTCTCGCCATCGGGCGTCTCCCATTTTGTTGTCCCAAGTACGCTCGTCTCCCATTCTATAACTTTGTATTTTTGGCTCATCTCGGCAGCTCTTTCCCAGGACGAATGACAATGTTTGCCGAAGCCATGAAAATCAATGTGAATAATAATAACTCATAAAGAAATTTAAAACAATAAAATACACATTATTAACACGATAATCATACGATAATATTATTTTGATTGATATGTCATAAATGACATAATTCACTCGTATGGGCTATGGTCTAAGGTTGAGGTTGGCAGCACTTTTTATTTTACTTCGTGTAAAAAAACTCAGAAATACCTGTATACCAACATGACAAACATAATTTAGGTTACTTTAACTTACGGATTTTTTGGTCTAATCTGTAGGCCCGCCAAACGAAAGCAACCGAGAGTTGCCGAGAGATGGCCGAATAAAGTTATTTTGAAAATTTCATTTGCTTATTGTAAATTAAATACGCATCGAAAGCGATAAATTTTATGTTCTAGTTATATTCTCATATTTAGATAATAGATTGGAACAGTTTTTTCTTATCATACGTGCGTCGTATTCGAGAAACGTGTCAAAAAATTTTTAGAAATTTGTAAGGTGCCATCTCGCTTCTTCTCTCGTTTTTTATCACGTTCTGGTTTTTCAATTTTATATATACAGGGTGTCCCATAAATCGACGTCAAGCCGTAAACGGATAATAGACCAAGTCATAACAGTTATCATAAAAATACAAAAAAAAATCCAACTCATGTTTTTTTAAATTATGGTCACTTTAAAAATTCACTAAAAAATCCACACCCTGTAATGGTTCTTTAACTCTTGTTACTACAAATTCCATAATTTATTCTAATTTTTTTATTATTGTGTAATCTTGAATAATTACAGGGTGTGGATTTTTAAGTGAATTTTTAAAGTGACCATAATTTTTAAAGAACATGAGTTGGATTTTTTTTTGTATTTTTATGATAACTGTTATGACTTAGTCTATCATCCGTTTACGGCTTGACGTCGAATTCTGGGACACCCTGTATGATGTGCAAATAGTGTGAAACCAGATATTTTTAATAAAATTCTGAATAATACTCTTTTTTTTGGGTTTTAAACAACATACAAAATTTGAACGTGGTGAAGCACCCCCTTGTAGTTGAGATAAATTACGAAACTTGGTGTATTTTATCAGCATAATAAGTGTAACTAAATAAGGGCCCCTTAGGAAAAAAAAATGTTTTTTGAACCACCCTAACATATAGTGATACTGGTGTTTTTATAAACAAACCAAGCTTTTACATTCAAAATTGTGACATTTGATGAAGTGAAACTGCTGATGATGATCAGAATGGAACTCTTCAACGACGCACAGCTCATGTTTGGGGATTTGTCCTCTTCGTTATGTTTGTTAAGCACGTTAGGTTTTTAAGTCACATTTTCGTCAAGCTCAAGTTCTAATGATGGGATACATAAGGAATCGAGGGAACTCTACAAATCTGAATGGCATTGTATAGTGACTTTTGTATTTTCATCAGGCAAACAAGGATTTACATTAAGAACAGTGGCATTTGATGAAGTGGTATTGCTGATGGTGATCAGAACGGAACTCCTCGACGACTTGTCTTTTTCTAATTGATTGTTAAGCAAGTTACCCCACTGGCAAAACAAGCAAGATTTTGAATTCGACTTCTACCTGTACCTGGACCCGGACGCGGACCCGGACTCGAGATCGCGAATTCGGACACGGACCCGTTTTCTATTTGGTTGGTGTAAATGGTGTTGGTGAATTTTTTGATTAATTCGGGCGAAAACTGGAAGGTTAGGTATCATAAAATGTTCATGAAGAGAAATTGTAAGAGATGGTATCATTACCAACAACTGTGGAAAATACTGTTTGGTTACTCTTTATTTAAAAATAGCAAAATCAAATTGCATGATTTCATTCGTTTTCTCCACTGTACACAGAATAAGTAATGATGTTACTATATATGTTCAGAATATTATTTGAATAAACTTAGGATAGGATACTTAGGATAAGAAATAAAATGTGTGTTTTTAGATCTTTAAACTCAATTACTAAGTAGACTGCACATACATTAAAGTCACATTAAAATTCCATTTTACGAAATAGAGATTAAACATTTAACTTTGCAAAAGTAGATAATTGAAATATTTTAAAAGCAATAAAAATAGATTAGGTTAGATTCGAGCTACAATGACATTAGTTTGGGTTCAAGGCAAGGTTGCAGGGCCTCAACAAGGGAAAAAAGGGGGAGGGACTGTTGGCCTGGCTCAGTGAGCCAGAACTCACCCACTAATCCCTACTACTGCCGTAAGCAGGTAATGAATTCCCAATGTATTAAGTTTAGGTTTAATAAATTATAAATATATTTTATTAATAACATAATAATATACTAATATGTATAATCATAAAGTAATAAATAAGCCTACAGCTATTAATAATGTCCGTAATCTGTATAATTCCAAAATACGGATCCCTCGGATGCAGATGCTGCTTACATAATCTCGTCTGTCAAGGTGTTTCGGCAGGAAAGGCCTTGGCAGACTTATAAATTCCTGAAATGAGGGTTCATACCTACCGACTAGAATTGGTTTCATGGTGGTATCAGATGGGTTAGTGTACGGTAACCGATGGTCATCTTGCTTATAATCTCGTCTGCCAAGGTGTTTCGGCAGGAAAAACCTTGGCAGACTTATATATTTCTAAAATGGGGGTTCATACCTACCGACTGGAATTGGTTTCATGGTGGTATCAGATGGGTTAGTGTAGGGTAACCGATGCCGACCTTGCTTACATAATCTCGTCTGCCACGGTGTTACGGCAGGAAAAGCCTTGGCAGACTTATATATTCCTGAAATGAGGGTTCATACCTACCGACTGGAATTAGTTTCATGGCGGTATCAGATGGGTTAGTGTACGGTAACCGATGGTCATCTTGCTTATAATCTCGTCTGCCAAGGTGTTTCGGCAGGAAAAACCTTGGCAGACTTATATATTCCTAAAATGGGGGTTCGTACCTACTGACTGGAATTGGTTTCATGGTGGTATCAGATGGGTTAGTGTAGGGTAACCGATGCCGACCTTGCTTACATAATCTCGTCTGCCAAGGTGTTTCGGCAGGAATAGCCTTGGCAGACTTATATATTCCTGACATGAGGGTTCATACCTACCGACTGGAATTGGTTTCATGGTGGTATCAGATGGGTTAAATTAGGGGTCCCGTTGGCCACCTTTGAGAGCGTCTGCCAAGCACTTCCGGCTAAAAAAATACTGGCAGACTTCGCTTTTATGTGTCTACATGTAAATTTCTAACTGCTGCCATAATTATTATTTCGGTATCAGATGGGTTAAATCAGCCCCCTTTTTTCGCACCGGAAGTGGCCTTCTTTTTCGTACTTTCGGCAAGTTCCGCCGTGGCAGACTATCGAATTCGGACTTAGCATCACTTTTATGGTTTCCCATTGTGTATTTCATCGTGGTATCAAGTCGGTTAGAAAATTTGCGGCCGGCTCTTCTACTATATAGCAATCTTTCGATCATTAGTTTTGCTTCGCATTCCTGTCTTCGACACGCGCCAACTACTATCCTTTTCTTTCATATTAATGATTGATATGAAAGAAAGAGTAGGCTAAAAGTAGCCCTTGTAGCTTTATTACTTGTTATATTATAGTTGTCAATCGCTCTCGCATACTTCTAAGATACACGGCTCGATTCGGGAAATGAATTAGAGATTAACGAGATACGATAATTATAGTAAAGATATGTAACGTTCCACGAAAAAGGTACCTTATGGCGGCTGGCGCTGCGATTCGGGAAATGACGTAGAGACTAGATATGAAATAGTAAAGAACCTTGGCCAATTTGGAAGTCCTTAAACGGGCTCAGGTCCCAAGTTGGTCGCTGTAGGCAAAACATGGCCAAATGGGGAATGCTCCGTAGCCCCTCGACTCAGTGTACCTGCGACACAGCAACGCAAACCATGGCACATCTACTGGCGTGCCCCGCATGCCCGCATCGCTGCTCGGAGCTGGATCTGAGGGACGCGACAGCCAGGGCTGTCAACACCGCTGCCTACTAAAAATGGAACCTCGACACGAAAAGAAGAAGAAGTAAAGATATGTGACGTTCCAAAAGGTACCTTATGGCGGCTGGCGCTTACGTTGCATAGCGCCGCTACAATATTGGAGCGGCGTTAATAATAGCGTAAGCACCAACTGCCATCAGGTGTAGCTTTACCCATGGGACGTCACATATCTTTACTATATCGTATCTAGTTAATCTCTAATTCATTTCCCGAATCGAGCCGACAGGCTCAGCCTGGCTGTATCTTGTCTTCTGTGAAAGAGTTTTCTTTTGGAATGTCTGATACCCGCTCGTACATTAGTAAATATACTCTGTATCTTTAGGTATTTAAATAAAAGTAAACAAACAATTTGTACATTTTCGAGTTGTTATATTAGCGGTAAGAGCGTGCGACTTTTAATCCGGAGGTCGCGGGTTCAAACCCCGGCTCGTACCAATGAGTTTTTCGGAACTTATGTACGAAATATCATTTGATATTTGCCAGTCGCTTTTCGGTGAAGGAAAGCATCGTGAGGAAACCGGACTAATCCCAATAAGGCCTAGTTTCCCCTCTGGGTTGGAAGGTCAGATGGCAGTCGCTTTCGTAAAAACTAGTGCCTACGTCAAATCACGGGATAACGCCAGGAAGAAGAAGATATAATTTATTAATTAACCAATCTAATACCTAAACTTCTGGATCTGTCACTGAACGACCTTTAACCTATATTATTTGATCATGTAATGTTTTCGTCTACCCTCAACTGGCTTAAGGAGACATTTGAGGGTAGATTTTGTTTACTTTTATTTAAATGCCTAAAGATACAGACATAAAGATATAGTCCATGCACGCTCCCTATTGTAAATAATATCGTAAAATTCGGTGCGATATTCCGGTTTTTCGGGATTCCATAATTCCGGTATTCAAGCCTTATTTAATAGCAAAACATCTACAAATCTCAGAAAACCGCAAAACATAAACATATCCATATATCCGATATAACATAACGTATAACAATCCGCGAAAGCATATTTATAAGTTATGGCCTATATTACTTTGATTCATCTCTTTATCGAGGCCGTATTGTCATACTGTTGTTATTGGCTATATTTATTTAGTTTAGTTTCCACTATGTATTTGTCCCATGGGTAAAGGTACCTTATGAAAATGGGCGCTTACGCTATTATTAACGCCGCTCCAATATTATTGCGGCGCTATGCAACGTAAGCGCCAGCCGCCATAAGGTACCTTTTGCCATGGAACGTCACATGTATGTTTAAAAGTAGATATTAGGTAGCCAAATACTCAAAATTTTCATTTAGTTACTTAGCCACTCTTGTGGGTAAAATGAAACTTTCTCATCCGTTTTTAAATGAATAATTTTATTGATAAGTCCCAATCATATTTCCGATTAAAAACTAATACTTAACAATATCATTAAAACTAACTATAAATTAAAGATTTAAAAACTAAACTAAAACTAAACTAAACTAAATTAATAAATTAACTCTAAATTAAACTAAATTAAAACTAAGCTAAATAAAGCCACAACCGAGAACTCAATCAAACAACCCGTCCCGCGCCCTTCCAGATGCAAAGGTGCCCATCACGCTCGCCGCGTTGCCACGCTGGACCGCGATAGACAGCCTCTGCACCAGGAATGACCCGGAACGAGGGTCATGACCTCCCTCCCTCAAACGTTGCCCCAATTCTCTCAAAATTGGGTTTTAAATTGGGTATCAATAAAGCCTTGAGAAGAGCGTATGTGGACTATGTGGGGCATCCGGGGGGAAAACGCCCGTGATATCGCTGGAGTGGCGAAGCCCAAAAAGACCTGTCCGCCCTCGGAATACCCAACTGGCGTGAAGTGGCGCCAAGATCCTCTTTGGGTCACTGAGCCAGTGATGTATGTACGTACTCGACGACGTTGGCCAGATGACCTCGACGCCTTTGACAGGACCTGGTGGGAGACGGGTCAAGACCGGGATACTTGGAAAGGGAGGAGGTCTTTGCCCAGCAGTGGGACACCCTAGGCTCATATAAATAAATAAATAAAAGCCTTTACGAGCTGGTGTCATGAAAATCAAATTATTATTAGTAGAGAGTACCATTTTGTAACTTTTGGAGTTGAAACTCTAGGTCCATGGGGTCCCAGCGCGCATAAAGCTGGAAACAAATTATCGGACGCGGCTGACGGACGCGGCTGACAGCCGCGACTTATAGGTATCTAGATAATGAATATACACTGAACTGTGCAAACTATCGGAGGTAAGCCGTGGACGTAACCTTGTGCTGACCTTGACATCATCATCAACATCATCAACATTTATTCAGCAAATAGGCCACAAGGGCACTTTTACACGTCAACATTGAATTTACATAAAAGCAAAAATAATAACATCAACAATTTTACAAAATATTACTAACAATTCAATCTAACGTATTACATTTACTAAGAGATGTATATGGTCTCTTAATGTCGAATTACATACAAAATACAGATACAAAACACAAAAAAAAAACTATAATATTTAGAGGTGTAAAAGTCTCTAGGTGTCAGAACTATAAGATTATAGTTTATCAAGTTATCCTTAGAGATGTATAAGGTCTCCAAGAGTAAATATCCTGTATAATTATACATTCATTAAGAGAAAAGAAACATACGAGAGCAGAATGAGGCGTCTCACTGAAATTAATTAATAAAAATAAAGTTACTAAGTATAATAGCTCGTGTTAGCTTAAACAGACCAGTCTCCACAAACAGCACCCGTTCACGAGTATGACGCGTATCTCAGCCATCGCCTCCCTCAACCTTCATTCGGGAAAGTGGCGACCCGATCAACGACGCCACCGTAAGCAAAGACTTTTAAGCGAGCATGACATGTTCAAGCTACCGGCCTATATTAATATTAAAATAGAAATAACATGTAGCTGTAAGACACGGCATTTTGTGCTCATATGTTACATAAAAGACAGTATAGCTTCACATAATTACTAGCCTAAGTTGACTTAGAGATGTAAAGGTCTCTAAGTGTCAGAAACATTAAAAATATAGGTATTTACAATCAAAAATAAAAATCAAATTGAGCCTTCGGACATCCGACAGAAATCTGGCGCGCTGGATGTTCCTGTCAGCAGCAAGCCACGTCCCGAACACTGTGCACACTTTTATGTCGCGCCCGTCAGCCGCGTCCGTCAGCCGCGTCCGATAATTTGTTTCCAGCTTAAGTTGTTCGCAGAAATCGCGAAGCGTCTGGTTGACGTAACTGGTGACCGAAGAGCTGGCTACCTCGCACAACGTATCAGCATTGCGATACAGCGAGGAAATGCCGCCAGCATCCTTGGTACAATGCCTGAAGAACCTATTTTAGATTTAAGCCAGTTATTAATTTATTTTAGTAATACCACTGTATATATCTTGTTTGTTAATAAATGATTATACCGACATACGAAAAAATGAAAATATTTGATTTGACAAACACGCTTAGCCTTCAAAGATACGAGTATCATAATAATTATACTGGAGAATTTGGGACGGTGGCCGTGGCCGGGCCGTCTATGAAGACGCCGGTTTGATTCCGGCCTCGGCCACCGGAGGGTTCGGTCACTATTTCTTTACTATATGACAACTATTTCAGTTTATAATCACTAAAAATAATGAAGTAGGTAAACTGCAATACGCCAGAGCTCAGAAAATGGAGCAACTTCATAAAGTGCGTTATTTTTCCATCTTCCACGTAAGTTTGCTTTGTGCTAGGGTGACCATGTAACCTACAGATAAGGCAATGCACATTTTATAGCAATATTTATTACCTCACCAGCTTGTAAAAACTCTCAAAAACTGTTAACCCTTCGGGTGGCAGCACCTGCGGTTGAACGGCAGGAGAAATGGCGCGGGCATTTTTTTTAAAATGCCTTTGCGTGGCAGAAGCCGCGAGAAGGTTCGGTCATAACAAGCCCGTAATTGGCAGAGACCGTCTCGCGGCATCTGTGCGACGCTGCATTTCGCGCCTAAAATAAAACCGTTAAAACTATGCCTTGCTTGCTCTCTCTTGCACTTGCACATGTGTCCCAAAGTAAATTGATGCAAAATTTTAGTTGTTTTTTAGATGTTGGCTAGTTTTAGTTGTTTTTTAGATGTTGACTTTTAAGTGATAAATTTGAAAAATATTCAAAAATGTTCATTTGGATTAGATTTTATTTGATGTTTTAGGTACAGCTAGTACTTTCCTCGCGTTGATATGGCGGAAAATTGCGTTTTGAGTCGGGGGCAAAATGTGTTTACGCTCGTGTCGTGGTTCAATTTAGGAATATTCCGCTTGCTCGGGTATCAATATTAGCACGAGCGGTTAAACAAGTTTGCTCCCTTGTAAAACAAATCAATATTATGCATCAGGTCATATTTTCAGGGTAACATATCGTAGAGGTTAACGTTTAGTTACCAACCTAAACTCTGGTTCGTTTTTTATCATTTTTACACATTAAGGTAAACGTACTAGGGCTCGCCATGCTAATGCCCAATAGATGACGATGTAGATATAAGTATATACCTAATATGTAATAATAGATGACACCTTGCTGTCACCTCTATTGACAATGACTTAAGTTTCAAGATGACATGTACTGGGACCTACATTTACCTTATTATTTACTTTTACGGGATTAAATCGCGTGTAATAATTATCAACCACTTGAACAAGCGATCTCACATATGAAAAAAACCATCCTGGAATCATATAAGTTTTCATTGAAATCTTATCCTCAAGAAACATTGCGACATGGTCACCCTACAAAACTCTCAGCCACTCGAGTGTGGCCATTCCAGACATTTACAAACACGAAACCATACGGGAATACACATTTGTTTGATAACACTTCGCATTTCCAGTGCAACTGGTGCAAGACATATTTTATTTCTGTCGTTATTGCTATTTCGTGGGTCTACAGTACCTAGGTACTATTTGTTATGTATACTTGTAGTGTACACATTTTTAAAGGGTCAGCAACGCGCATGTATCTTCCCTGGAGTTGCAGGCATCCATAGGCTACAGTTACCGCTTACCAACAAGCAAGCATTTATGGCACCGCATTATTTACTGAGTATCTACATTACTTATTTTAGATTAACGCATTCACTGCCGTTTTCTTAGCGCTACGCTAGTAGCCGATCTCAGCGTTTTCCCGCTTTGTAGAGGAAAGCGACTACGAGCAGAGGACCCGCCAGCGCGTTATGTGCTATGGACAAACATTTTAGTATCCAATAATTTTTATATCCATGGATAGAAAACGCCAGTTGAAATTTTGAATAAAGTACGGATATACAGGTGTACACGTACGAGTACAGTCATCACACGGGATTGTTATGCCATTTAGGGTTCCTGGTAAATTGGAAATTGTAGCTAAAAGTACATCCGTTCGGCCCCAATTTTGGTGTTTGCCATAAGCCGCGCGTGGCGCTGTCGCCACCTAGCGGCCATATCTGTGCTGATCGTAACAGATCGTAAAAGTTAAAGAGTGAGTCTTCTGTACCTAGTACTATTATTTATTCTGTGCCAATACCCACCACCATACCATACCATCGGTCTGGACCGGACCGGACCCTAAATGGTGCAACAATCGCGGATCGTAATAGTACGAATTGCCCCCCTAATGAATTTTGATTGTCCCCCTACAAATAGTTTGGGAGTAATATTTTTTACAATGAGTCATCTCATTCGCATAAATAAATATATCTTACAGCCATACTTTAATTAACCCAAAAATTTCGTATTCGCAACACATAATCATGTCACGAGCCGCGAAAAACAGGAAAAGGAAAATGAATAAGGAAAACCCTCGTTCGCGAATTCGTATTTTGCAATTGCACCGGTACCTTGGGGTGTTTCTGACGCATTACGTTTTTAATTAACACTGTAGGGATGTAAATTGTACCGGTATTTGCATGGTATTTGTTTTGGTACGTGTTTGTACCAGTAGTTTGAGAGCAACGCGTATGGAAGTCTGAATAAGCTTATAAAAAGTCATTTCGGTATATACAAATATTTGAAATATTGCACCGCTCGGTTCGTAAATATGTTACATTATTTCACTTCGTACAATTTGTCTTTTGTTAAGACTTTTTATATAAAATCCTACAAATAATCTTTGGACCTATTTGCGGGTGGATTCTCATAGGTATTAATTTTTAACATTAAACTGATATCTGAATGATGTCATTTAGTTATCATTTGCGCATATATTTTGCTCGTACATATATTGACGCGAGCAATACATGACGGGCGGGTGATAACAAAAAGACATCATTTTAAAGACAAAATGTATGTTTGAATTGGTCTTTTTATTACACGTATAACCTACACTTGTTTTTTGGTACGAGTTTTCAAAAGGTTACTAATACTCGTATGATAATAACGGTACGTATTCTTGGCAAGATTTTATATATCATCATATTTGTAAGCTTTTACAAATATGATGATACCGGTACGTATCCCAACTCAAATAATATTAACCGCGTATTTTTCCGATTATAATTTCGCACAAATTCAAAGGGGAAAGGCCTCGGATCCAGTTGGGAGTGGGTTCCCAAATTAATTATGTCACCTTATTATACTTGCACTTTTCTTTTTGTAAGACTTTTTATATCAAAGCTTACAAATATGATGATACCGGTATGTACTACGTTTTCCATCTCAAATAATACTAAACGCGTATTTTTCCGATTATAATTTCGCACAAACTCAAAGGGGAAAGCCTCGGATCCAGTCGGGGGTGGGTTCCCAAATTAATTATGACACATTATTACACTTCAACACTTGTTTTTTTTTTGGTAAGACTTTTTATACAAAAGCTTGCAAATATGATCATACCGGTACATATCCCAACTCAAATACATAATATTAACCGCGTATTTTTCCAATTATAATTTCCAACAAACTCAAAGGGGAAAGCCTCGTATCCAGTCGGGGGTGGGTTCTCAAATTAATTATGTTACCATATTACACTTGCACTTTTCTTTTTGTAAGACTTTTTAAATAAAAGCTTACAAATATGATGATACCGGTACGCACTGCGTACTACGTTTTCCATCTCAAATAATATTAACCGCGTATTTTTCCGATTATAATTTCGCACAAACTCAAAGGGGAAAGCCTCGGATCCAGTCGGGGGTGGGTTCCCAAATTAATTATGTCACCGTGTAACGCTTGCCACTTGGCAAGAGCTGTTTGAATTTGGAGTTGGCAAAGATTTTACTATTATTTAATCCGGGCACGGGAGATGGGGCGACGTATGGGTGGAAATTGTGGCGAACTGAATTTATTTCTAGTTTAGCATTGTAAGTCATTAGAGAAAAGTAGGTATATATTGGCATTAAAGATTATTTTCATATCTCATGCTCTGAAAGGGGGTCATTATTGTTTTAAAAGTCATCCCTTGGTTAAGAATCTAATATTAACGCATCCTCCGACTTGGTAAAGCCCGATTGAGAATGGTAACCTTGACTATAGATTATTTAGACCTGCAGCTATAGATTTTTTACATTTATGCAGAAATGCTGCATATTAATCGTCATTTCGATATTGACAGAAGATACCTAATAAATATCTGAAGAGGGAAAAATACGGGAGAGAAAATGTTTTTCCACTTCTAAATATTTTCCATTCTCCATGATTTTTAGTAGGTACGTTATTGACACAATGTCTAGGTTTAGGTATAGATTTTCTTTTTTTTAATTTTTAATTTTTTTTAAAGCGTAGCGAAGTGAGTTGTTAAGATTTAATGGAAACCGTTTTCTCCCGAAATGTAAATTTCATCAAGTACATTTTGTCAGTCTAGACTCGTTAGTCGCAACCCGCCCCCGTATGTTTCCAACGCCAACTCCTAAGGAGAGAGCTATCCCATGTTAGCCGCTTCCACAAAATTTACTGTGACGTACAAACGGCTTTATTGTTTGCTCTTATTTATCTGGCTGCGATATGGTTAATACGATCCAGCGCTTTCAGGAAAATCTGAGACAAAAGTTTGGTACCTAGGCATTATACTCGTATCGTACTCAGGAGGAGTCTTGAGGAAAATCTGACATATAAGTTTGGTACCTAGGCATTATACCCGTATAATACTAATTATACGGGTATAATGGGTTAGTTGGTGTTTAATGGGATTAATGGGTAGTCTTGAGGAAAATCTGAGACAGAAGTTTGGTACCTAGGCATTATACCCGTATAATACTAACTATACGGGTATAATAATAATTATAGAGTCTTGAGGAAAATCTGAGACAGAAGATTGGTACCTAGGCATTATACCCGTATAATACTAACTATACGGGTATAATAATAATTATAGAGTCTTGAGGAAAATTTGAGACAAAAGTTTGGTAACTAGGCATTATACTCGTAATGACATAATGTACATTACCTAGGGAAGCCCTAGTATTATAACATATACCTACAACATAATATTTTAGATTTAATAGTTAAGTTTTATGACATTTTAATTTGAATTTAATTTTTTTACAATTTTTATTTTTCGTTGGCATTACTTATTCAAACATTGTTATATTTTAAGACTATTTTATTGAATTTTTGTGCTTAAACTATTATTGCTATAATTTTTTGTATACAATTTGACGATCTTTTTGTGAATTTTTGCTGTTTTTTTGGAAAAATAACATGTAAATTTTCAATAACAAATAAATATTAGCTATCTATCTATAGACTCTTGTGGAAAATCTGAGACAGAAATTTGGTACCTAGGTATTATACTCGTATCGTACTATAGAGTCTTGAGAAAAATCTGAGACACGAAGTTTGGTACCTACGTAGACATTATAATCGTCCTATATACACTCTTGCGGAAATCTAAGACAGAAGTTTGGTACCTAAGCATTATACTCGTATATAGACTGTTGTGGAAAATCTAAGACAGAAGTTTGGTACCTAGACAGTACTACTTTCAAGGCACCTCGCCTTCCTCAGAACCCCTAGTGTAAATTTTATTTGATAGCGTGACGAGCGTTCGCGTTTGCGTTATGTCTATTTTTTGTATGTGATTTTGAACAGCGCGACAAGCGGGACGTTTTGTAAACTCAAAATCCCATTCAAAATGATACTTAACGCAAACGCGTACGTCACGTCACGCTATCGAATGAAATTTACACTAGGGGTAAGTTATATAAAGACTGTTAGATTAATCTTCCACTCGGATTCAAAATAAGGTGGGGAGAAACCACTATTAAGGTGCCGTTCGAATGCAGGCTGCACCAGTATTACTGCTGCAGTATTGCAGCGTGACATTACTGCCAACTGCATTGCTGCCGCAAATGTTAATTTCCGGGCAGCAACATTGATTTTGACATTACTGCAGGAAACATCAAAATGACAGTTTTGTTCAAACTGAAACGGGGACCTTCGCTTACGCTCGGTCAATAAATAACTACATTTTACTTCTTATTAATATCTTATAGATAAGTGCTTTTACCAAAGACAATATAAAAAAAACATATACCTGCGAGTTCTGTAACAGTCTTATTAGCACCTTTAAAACGCGGTACTTGAACTTAGCCGATTCCAAAAAAGGAGGTTGTCAATTTATTTGAGTAGTAACACTTGTTCCGGGCTAAGTCCAATTTTAAGGTTCTAATTTAATCTGCCATTTTTGGAGGGAAACCGTTAAAAGAATGTCAAGTGTTAAAATTACTGTCAACTTCCTTTCTGAATGTTAGGAAATATTTTTTGTCACCAAATTGGTGCTAAGCGGTGGTGGCCAAGTGGATCTGACGTCCGACTTTCAATCCGGAGGTAGGTTCAAATCCTGGCTCATACTAATGACATTTTCGGAATATATGTACGGAATATCATTTGATATTTAGGTACCACTAGCTTTTCGGTGAAGGAAGAAATTGCGAGGAAGCCTGCAAAAGTGCATACATCCACGTCAAGCGTCGAGCCACAGATTATATAATAGCCTCTACCATCAGTTGGCAGAGTATTTTTCACTTACTTTCAGTGAATAAACGTGCCGTATGTCACGTTTTACGTTTCTTTACGGTATTATATGCCTAACTTCACTCCACTCCAAACGATACTGTTCCTTTCTAACTATACTAAAAAAAGAGCAAGAATTATTATTTAATTAGTACGAGTAAACGGTAAATTACCTATCGTAAGTAAATTACGTTCACGATAGCGTTTATGTCAACTGATGGTAGCCGTGAATGTCGAGCTGCAATACTACAAAACTAGAACAAAAGAAAACTAGAAGCAGGGGAAGCCTATGCTGGCGCCATCTATAAAAACCGACCCCATTCATTATCACAATTGTACAACAATATCAATTTCAATGAAAATTCATCTGCGTTAGAATATACCTTCGTAATGTTAAAACTAGACACAAACTAACGTGTACGTATGAATTAACCAAAGCACAGGCCGGGACACAAAGCTTTGGTATGCTTTGTGCACACATTCACTAAGGATGTACGTCTGTTTAGTACACATATGTACATTGGCATCCGTATAGTGAAACATCGGATTTGTTTTGGGATCCGTGGAATTTTTATCAGGTGGATGTTTCTTATGATATAGGAGGCAAACGAAGCAACAAAGACAATATTAATGTAAAACTATAGGACTCATAACTAGCAATGCACGCACGAGAACTTTCCAAAGTTGCGAAACTTTCCACATGAGAAATTCTCGGTAACTTCTGAGAATGTTCTCGAGAACGAGAATTTATTTATTTATCGTAGTTTATACCATGAATATTCGCGATAGTTTAGGTGTAGGCCTTACCCCCAGAAAATTCCGACTTTTGGTCGTCCGCTTCCGGTCAGAAAAATGTATGACGGCCCGGCCAAACGGTCAGACTTAGGTGGGCTGTACTCGACCAAATGTCATAGAGGGACCCTGGCAGTTTTTGACGCTGCCATTTTTTTTCAATATGGCCGACTTTTTTTTTAACTTTTTTAATTTTGTCCTAGCGCGCTGAAATTTTGGTCACGGAATCTCGGGGTCCCCTAGATACCTATAAAATCATTTTTTTTGGAAAAATGCTACAATTGCGGGAAAACTGGCCACTTTTATTTTGTATGGCAACTTTTAAACGGTACGTGATAGGTGGGAGAGGTGCTCGACCAAATGTCATAGAGGGCCCCAAGACAAAACAAACCGCATTAAAAAAAATCAAAATGGCCGACTTTTTTTTTTTATTTTTTCATGTTGGTCCGAGCGCGCTGAGATTTGGCATGGCGGGAGATAGAGGCCTCTAGATTCTAATAAAACAAAAAAATTTTTTGGCAAAAATTGTCGAAAGTCGAAATGTTCTCTGATATACAATGAGAATTTAAGCAACTTATTGGTAAATTTATCACATCAACAAAATAGCTAACTGTAATAGACAATAATATATGCATAATAACATTTAGTTTAAAGTTATGCCTATTTAAACTTTATTTCAAGTATATTCTCTTGTTTAAACAATAATTTCCATGTTGCAGGAATGTTCTGAGAACATTCTCGAGAACGTTTCCGCTTTTTGGGAATGTTCTGCAATTTGTACATTGCTACTCATAACTAAATAAGTTTTAGTATATTTATTTATCTTCCGTTCGTTGTCAAGCGGACCCCAGGCTCTCGTGAGCCGTGGCAAAACGCCGGGATAACGCAAGGAAGAAGAAGATTCGAATACCAATGGCGTCTAATTTTAAAATACATTCCGTCCTTTCGAACCCTTTACAGCGATCGTTGTCAATGGGAGAGTAAGGAAAAATATTAACCTCTGTGAATATTAAGATTAATCCAATTTAAACCTAGAATTATTAAAGATTATTTTATTGATAGTAGCTTTAAAGCTGGATCAAATCAAACACACTTTCTCCGAAACTACTGAACCAATTTAGTTGAAATTTGGTAATATTTTTTTTTATTAATATAAGTAGGTACATTGACTTTACCAAACTTACTATACAAAAGTAACCTAAAATTAAAACTACCTACAAAACTAAAACTAAACCTAAAAAAAATCCTTAAAATCTATATCTAGAGAGGGCCCCTGGGGCATACTGCCAAGAATGCTGGCAGCATTTCCTGGCTGGATCGCAACGCTTATGCCTTGAGCAAGGAAGCTGCCAGCTCTTTTGTCCCCAGAGACCTATTAAAGATTATTTATTTACACAACATAATATTCCACATTAACGGTTTTGAATGATTCACGGTTACCTATACTTTCAAGGTTTGTTCACCCGTGAACTAGATGCGTGTAACTCCATTGAAATATCGGAAGCTCGAAAATAATAAAAAAGGTAATCACAGTTTATGAACCGTTTGGCTCAGTGACCCAAAAAAGATCTGGGTCTCTTGGGGAACTGAGCCTTGGTACACAAGAAGAGTGTTCACCACTGCAGCACTGTGTCCTATTTGGCACCACTTCACACCAGTTGGGTATTCTAAGGGACAGGTCTTTTAAGTTTTAATATAAATTATAATACTCGTAAAGTATTAAAATCATGTAAAACTCTATTTAATTTGTTTATTTATTATTTGCATAACAGCTAGTCTTATAACTAATACACTGTGAAACGATACAATACTTATATTAGGTACAACTAAGATTTGACATTTTAAAAACTAGACTCCCTTTTATCCGTCATTTCACAAAATCGCAAGCATTCACACACGTCCGCCAATCGGCACGCCAGCAGGTTTTCTTTTAACTATTATTATAGTTGTAGGTCCTCGCTTTCAATACGGGCGGCCTATAACTATTATTACTTCGTTTATACGAATGTATTTTTCTGACACCAGAAGTGCATTCAGTAGGGCGAACGGCCTGGCCACGACATTGCGCGACTGGCTTCGGTTAAGGCGACAACCACAGGTTGAAACGAGACATAGCGATCGGACCTTTTCGTTCCCTCCTTTGGTTTTCGCCTTAGCCAAAGCCAGTCGCGCAATGTCGTGACCAGGGCGTGTCATTCTGAATCCCTAACAACGTTTGCCCTAAAGTCACTTGCCCTAACTGGTTTGTCCTAATGGGCACATACCCTAACGATCAATTGTCATAGTGATCATTTTCCATAATGTAAGGTTCTGAAAAATAATTAGGTTTTAGAACTTGCTACCACAAAAGTAGGTTAGGTTAGGGTTAAAACTGCGACCCTCGCAAAAAATAAAATATGCTCAATAATAGGGAAACCAAAATTAGGGTTTTTAGTGTTAGGCCAACTGATCATTATGACAAACAATATTAGGGAATGCAAAGATAGGAGAAAAGACTTCGTACTACCCTATTTTTCTACTAATTCTAGTAGATTCGATAGCCTATTCGGACTCATCCGAATCCGTATCCCTATCTTCATCTTCACTCTCATCCGACCCTCCTTTGTACGCATATGTCTCTTGACACCGAGTTTTGCAAGATTTCTTCAACGCCTTCTTCTTAGCGCTAACACATTCGTGTTGCTCACAAGTTTTGTCTGAAGCGTGCTTGCACGCCGCTCTGCATTTCGTGTAAGATGACTTTTTGCACAATTTCTCGAACCTGTCTCGGAGGATGTTCACTTCGTGAATTTCGGCGTGTTCAGGTGTCTTTTTCTGAGAACAATAAATTAATAAGAAGGATTATGAATAAAGGAAAGATGGCCAGAGGAAACAGCAAATCGGGAGTGGAAATTAAGGGGAGAGGCCTTTGCCCAGCAGTGGGACACTCAAATAGGCTAGGAAAAAAAAATATTATTGGAAAATCTTACACAAACTGACCTAGATCCCAAGGTAAGCTCAATAAGACTTGCATTGTGAGTTTAAGAACTAGACAATAAATAGATATAGATAAATACCCACGTATATACGTTGAAAACATTTATAACTCAAAAATAAATATTTGTAGTGAGCACACAAATACATTAAACAGGAATCAAACCTGGGACCTCCTGCTTCGTGAGCTGGGTCACTTCCAGGTACGATCAGACTAGTAGGCCGCGAGGCCGTTAAATTAGGAAAAGTTAAGTACAAAAGGTGGACTTACCCCTTTGATGGATCTCTTCCAGTTAACCTAATTAATTAGTAAATAAATAAATTAATAAGTAGGTACTTAAGTAATTCGTAAGTATCTAATTATTGACTAGTTTATTTATTTATTTAAAGATGTTCAATTAATTCAATTATAGAAGCCTTTCCATTTTAAGTGACATGGTGCCGGATCTTTGGTCGCAAATTTAGAGTTTTCCTAATTTTGCAGGTCCCAATTAACCAGGTTTCACTGTATCATAATAATTTAAACGCATTGATTGAGAATTGAAAACCAAATGCTTACAAATAATTCTTTTTTGTTCAATTTAGTAGGAAATAATGCACCTTCTTAATAATATCGTTAGTTATATTGAATTGTTACCTCTTCTACTACTGTCTCTTGTCTCTCTTGCTTTTTAGAGTCCAAATGTCTTGCTCTCTCTTGTTTTTCAGACTCTAGAAAAAAAGAAAATTATTTGCAAGATAATAATGATTGAAAGAAAAATTTCCAAATTATTCCAAAAGAATTCGGAGAACTTTCATATTGAAAAAGCTAAAAACAAAGACATGAAGCATTAAACATTGCCACATGATAGGGCGGGACATGTAACCAGGCAGAGTGATGGCAGGCGGACCTGTTAACGGAATGATCGCTGCTTACGGGCGTAAAGAGCGCCTGGCTTCCATTTGCTCGTTGGGTAGACGACATTCGGAAGATTGCGGGTTACTTCTGGGTGATAATATCACATATACCTGTTATTCTGAGCTAATAAGCTCAGAACAAAAAGTATAGGTACTCGAAGAGAGGGCTTTGATTGGCAGTGGGCGATAAAAGGCCGATATATTGATGCTGATGAAAAATTAAAAACTTAATAAGCACCTGTATCTTCATCAATATCGAGACCCATTCTGCAGGTAGATTTTTGATCACCGAACTGCTCGTTGCAACCCTCGTGGCCGAATTCTCTAAAGTCTTCTTTATACTTTGAAGTGCATTTCCTGCTTCTTGAACATACGTCGTTTAGCGCAGCCCGTAATGCCTGAAATTATTTAATTTTAATTCATGAACATTCCTACTTTTTTTTTCAACAAACCAAAAATGGGTAGTAACATAATAAAAAAACAAACTAAAAATGAATAAATATAAAAAGAAATTCCCAAGTTAAGGAAGGTGGAAAATTCCATTTAGTCCGCTTACAATTTATCTTAGGGTTTTTGTCGTAACATAAGTTTAATTAATTGTCATAATCAAAAACGTTACGAAAATTTCAAGAGTCAAGTACTTATTTGATAATTTAACAAGAACGTTTTGTTGCTATTAACATAATATAAAAAAAAAAAACGGTCGACCCTTATTTAATGCAAGGCGGAATGTAGCAACTAAATGGCCTAATTGGTTTATTTAGAATGAAGCCTATTGCTGATTTTGCTTTTGTAGAACACAATTTTATTGAAGAACAAAGAACAAGTTACAATTTTACGGGTGTAAAAGAAATGGCTCTTGCTTTTAACGATTACGGACTCTCTTTGTTCTTTTCTTATACCACGTCAGTGGCATACCGCAGCCTATGGACGCCTGCAACTACAGGGGTGCTACATGCGCGTTGCCGACCCTTTATAAACCTGTAAACTCCTGTTTTGGAAGAACCTCATAATGTGGCCCTCGAGAAAACCTCGGTAGCCCATTCCACAGCCATTCCGTCCATGGGAGGAAATTCCTCATAAACCGCAAAGTGTTCGACCATTATATTGTGTTCTTTGAGTGCTTTATGAAAGAAATTTATCCTAAGTAACAGTAAAAATGTACCCTTAAACACTTCCGAACTACAACTTGATGGCATGCATCGGCATAGGCCTGCCGTAAATAGTTAGCTTTCTTAATTTCACTTTCCATCGCCTTGTCCTCTTCAGAGTGAGAATTTTGAATCACTTCTTCTGATTTTGTAATCTTTTTTGTAAAATCTTTCTGTAATCAAAAACAACTTTCTGAAGTTAAGGATTTATAATAAATAAAAATTTTGTGAAATAAAATAAATAATAAATAACTAATCAGAATGTACCTGAAGTACCTTAAAAGAAACCTTGATTTTATTGAAGTCCACGCCCACGGCTCGGACACTCCCTCTTACAAGTGCATGCCATCAAATCCTACTTGGATTGACTCTTAAATTTAGGTTTTAAATCAAATTACCTTAGGTATATTTGAAGAAAGATATTTTTGCCTTGCAGTTGATGTAGGATTTTCACGCTGATTTGATTTTCCTTTTCCAACGTGTACGATTAAAACTTTTTGTTTAGAATATGGTTCTCCACTATAATTTTCTTTGTAGTGATTATCTTCGAATTCTGATGAGCGTTCGTCTTTATGATCGTTGTCATCTTCAACATTTCTTAATTTTATTTGAGTATCCGTTGTATCTTTGGAATCTGTTTCTAAATTACGAAAGTTATCATTTTCTTTTGATATCTCTATAGTTTTTTTCTCTTTGATTTCACCTTTCTTTAATTTACCAGAAAACGAAAACAATAAAGGTGGCTTGCGGTTTAACATCAGAATGTGATTATCAGTTGTGACCCTAAATATTATTCTGCCTTTATTTCCCTCGTCCATGTGTTGTTTCTTCTCAGAATCAGTGTTATCATCATATTCTACATCTGATGCAGCGAGTTTATCCAACTTATTATAGTTTTTAATAACTTTGTTTATCAAACTTTTGACGGCTGATACATTGTCTTGGATTTGAGCGATGTCCGGTGAAATGTCTTCCTTATCTCTTGAACTATTGACTACCTTAAAATTTTAAGCTTTTTACTTACACTATTATTACACATATAAACTCACCCTATTTTACGGTAATCTATTTTTTTCTGCGAGCGATACTATCAATTTTATATTAAAGGAGAAATTGAAAAATTTACCTCCTGCCGGAAGCGGGGAATTTTACCATTTTTTCTTTTAATATACCTAATAAAGGAATTATTAACTGGCCGTCGTATTTTTATTGGATATTAAAAGTATTAATTGGAAATATCAGCCAATAAAAACATGGAGAAGAACTTATTTAATTGAATTGATTATTTATAAAATATACTTAGGTAAAAATAAAGCTGATTTTTAATTTATTCCGGTAGGTGTCAAAGAGAGAAACTAATATTTATTACTATTAGCATGCAAATGATCTTTCACTACAATAAATACATACCGAAAATATAATAACAACTACACAAACACCTGTACATATATGTTTCAAAGTCATTTTACAGAGTGTCGTCCTAAACCAATAAACATTAAGTTACTCATACGTAACAGTTCATAAGCAATAAAATATTTTATCGATTTTTGATCGACGTTTTTTAAAAGAGAAAATCTTTGAAGTCGAATTTATGTTTACTCAGTGCTTACAAGATAAATAATATTCGTGATTCATTGTAGTAATGAAGGGTTAGATTTATTTAAAGTGGCAGTAACCTTTCAATCAAAATAAGGACTAAATTCGTGCGATGTGGTTGTTTATTTTCCATCTAAAATATAAACGGGTCTCTATTGTTTCCCAAAAAGTTTTAAGTCATAATGTATTGTTTGCCCGCATTTTCGTTACTAATAATTTATTTTGTTCAGAGACGCGTCACTTTTCAGGACTGCGCTGCGCTGCAGGAGGAGAATTAACTAGATACGATAAAGTAAAGATATGTGACGTCCCACGGATAAAGGTACCTTATGGCGGTTGGCGCTTACACTATTATTAACGCCGCTCCAATACTTATTATTGCGGCGCAATTTTACTAAAGCGCCGCGCCGGCTGCCATAAGGTACCTTTTGCCGTGGAACGTCACATATCTTCACTATTTCATATCTAGTGAATACTCTAATTCATTTCCCGAATCGCGGCGTCATCCGCCTTAAGGTACCTTTTGCAGTGGAACGTCACATATCTTTACTATTTCATATCTAGTGAGTTTCTAATTCATTTCCCGAATCGAGCCGCTAATCTAACCTAACCTATCTATAGAATAACCTTACGAAAATCCTGAAAAGTTAACGGTTTCAGTTTTATGACTAAAATTCCAGACCTACATATAGGAATAAACAAACAACTACCCATTTGATCCATCTGTTTAGGCCTATCGCCCGAAGCCCTGGGGCGCATAAATATCTAATCTGCCACTTGATGGGTGATTGGGGAGTCATAAATATGACTGAAATGCGAATTAGAGATTACAAACGAACGTATTGCCAATATGTATACATGCAGGGTGTTACTGACCATGGGGCTTTAAATCCAGGGCTCGATTCTACTCGCTAAACTGAGCTACTTTTATTATGGCACCAACCCCGAAACCCCGAAATATTTTTTTACTTTTTCATACATTTTGGCTGATCAGATGTCGACGTTTTCTATGGAAAACCCAAAAATTTTTCCCCGATTTTAGGGTTGGTCCATTAGTAAAAGTAGCAGTTTTGCGAGTAAAATCAAGCCCTGGAATTAAAGCCCCATGGTCAGACACATACTGTATAGGTACTTTGCTTGTACAATTTGCTTAGGATATTGTCTCTCTCCAGATTGTATGTATTTCTTAGTTTTATTTTCAAGGAGGTAATTTCAGTTGTCGATTTACTCGCTAGATGTCGCTGTACCGTGCGTGAAAAAAACATTACGCACCCAAAACCCCGGGTATGTTGGTTAGTATACTACCCTACCTATTGTTATCACTACACCTTATAAAACAAAGTCCCCTGCCGCATCTGTCTGTTTGTGTGTTGTTCGCTATAAACTCAAAAACTACTGAACGGATTTTCATGCGGCTTTCACCTATCAATAGAGTGATTCTTGAGAAAGGTTTAGATATAATTTGCTAACCCGTCCGAAGCCGGGGCGAGTCGCTAGTATAATATAAAACTGTTTAATTTATTGACATCAGCAGCAGAATCTGCTCTGAAGATTATTTAGCTCATAAAAAACTCTTTTATCCCAGCCTTCCTAGTTACCCTCAAAGGTTTCAACATAATTATGTAGCAAAGATATCTGAATGGAGGAAAGTTTTTCATTCAGATGTGGAAACAGGATCGAATGGCTACAATAGCTGTAGTGTGGAACGAGAAAGTTCCAGAGGGTGTGGTGCAAGGCACAGCATTATACATTTTAGGTACAGAATCTGCCCTGCTAAGCCAATAGCGCTATTTCAAAAGAAAATTATTTAGTTTCACACACAGTTTTCAAAATAATTTGGTTTTGAGTTAGCGCTATTCGGCTTAGGAGGGCAATGTAGTGTACAAGCGAGGACCGATTGACTCACACAAATGATACAACATAAAAAAAAACCTGGTGCTCCAATAGGACACCCTGTGCTACTCCCTCGTTGCGAATTTTGCACTTGTTTCGTAAATAACTAATAGTCTGTGCGGAAAGAGAAGAGTCATGGAATGTGGAAATGGAGCCCAATAATACATTCCACGACTCTTCTCTTTCCGAACAAACTATGGGCCCGATTCGGATTATGTAATAGACATCTATTAGACATCTTTTAGACATCACCAAGATACGATAACTATAAATTATGTTTAAGATCTAACCTGTCAAATTTGACATTTGCGCGATTCTGGAGATACTCTTGAACGATTTCCACAGGATATGACTTAGAGATCTAATTCACATCTAATAGATATCTTACTCTATCTAACGTAAAAGTGACATTGGTTGCCCGAATTGCGCTGCAAAGGAGAAATAGTTGATATCTAAACTATAACGTATCTAGAATGGATCTAGTACGTGTCGTCTCTTATGAATATCTTGAAGTTCGAATACGGCAGTCTATTATCGCTATGTCTTGTCACTCATACCACCGCCAAGCAGATAACAAAGCAGTTTGTTAAAATAAGTCCGTCCATTCTATTGAGGCCATTATTGTACTTTATGATTGGTTTCAGTTTGCTTGTCGCCAGCTTCTAGAATGTTCTAGAATGATTAGTTAGAGAACTGGATTAGGTATATTAGATCTTAGAAATGATATTATTATGCGAATTAAGTATTAACTGAATGGAATACTATTTTAACATATGACAACTACCTACTTATGTATTTCAGTATTTTCAGTCGAGGCGAAAGATTATCATAAAAATCTAAAAATATTTTTTTTATCTCAATAATACACAAGGTAAACTGTTTTTGAACTAAATGCGAGAAAAAAGGTATTTACACATTTACTTCAAAAACAGTTTTGCAACACTTTGACAGCAAAGTTTTGAAACATATTTCTATAAACAGTGAAATGGAAAAAAGAATAAAAAAATATTCCTTTATCATTGTAAAATATAATGTTACTTAAATACTTAAAGTTCGCAACAGCTTCAAGCTTAAAAAAATTAAAGCAAATTCCACCTAAAGGTTAAACTTGGCGTTTTAAATTTAAACGGAACACAGAAGTGAGCAAATTGTTGTAAAAGCAAATATGAAGAGTTTCAATTCAGGAGTTTGCTTCTCATCCTTATTCCGAGAAGGACGGTGATACACTGGGCCAGCGAAATAAAGGATGACTAACGTTAGACCGGGCCCTGTCTGTCGCTTACATTTCTATGACATGACAGGTTATCACGTGATGCTTTCCATAGAAAACGAAGCACCGGAAGATCTAATGCAAGTCATCCTTAATACAGTATTTCAAGAAAAATACGAACTTCAAAGTCTTCAAATCTTCAAGAAAAGGCAACGCACTTACAATTTCTCTGTACCCCTAATGTAAATTTAATTGGATAGCTTTTCGTGACGTACGCGTTTGCGTTAGTGTCATTTTATATAGGATTTTGAGTTTCAAAACGTGCCACTTGGTGCGCTGTTCAAGATCCCATACAAAGATAGACATAACGCAATCGTGAACGCTCGTCACGCTATAGAATAAAACTTAGTACACTAGGGATTCTGGTGTTTTTTTTTGGGGCGACAGTGATTGCTTCATACAAAAGAAGGCATAACTTCTTAATAGTTGCCTCCTTTATCATAAAAAATATAATTTTCACCACACCAACTCGGAAAGCCTTACTTTGCGCTTCAAAAACTGATAGCAAAGTTGCGTTTTATTCACATGTGAGGCAAAGTAATCAAATGCAAATTTTGAGTTGTTTTCTTATGTTTGCTGGTAGAATTTACTTTTAAATGATGATTTTGGATGAAAAATATTTGATAACATTCATTTGCATTTGCTTTTGTTTGATTTTGTTTGATATTTTACATTTAATATTTGCTTCGGGTTGGTGTGGTGAAAAATTTTGTGTTTTACTCGGGGGCAAATTTTGTTTAACCCTCGTGCTTTGAAACCCTCGCAACGCTCAAGATTCAATTTTTCGAACCACTCGCTACGCTCGTGGTTCAATTTTGGAATCTTTCGCTTCCTCGGGTATCAATATTAGCACGAGCGGTTAAACAACAACTTTGCCCCCTTGTAAAACAAATAACTATTCTTAAAATTATTATAAATCTCTCAGTGTCCTCCCCTCCTCGCAGGTGGAGTAAGTTGAAAAGTACCAATTCCTCCGTCTTTGTGTTTGCATTTTCATACGGAGCCCGACCCGCTCTCTAATGCGCCGTTTAGTTAAGACTCTGTAAAGCTGTGTCCCCAACTGGGCACTCCAGTCCACCGTCTATGGAAATAGAGTTTTGCTTTGGTTTCACTCTACCTTAAAAAATAAAAAATATATAATTTATTAGCAGGTAACTAAGGCCCATACATACCCTACAAACATACGTGCAATAGTAACAATCTTACAAGCTATAAATTATTTCGGGGACACGGCGGTTTTCAGTTGTGTCGCAGATTCCCACGGAACTGCCGAAACACCACATGCTTCAGCCAGAAGTCCGCGCTCGCGATGGTGTCTGGCTCCTCTACATGATGGGCCAGCGCCGGCCACTCCAAGGGACGCAGCCATGCGGTAGAATGAGATAGCAATATCACTTGCTCCCTCTAACGCATAAATGCGTCCCTTGGAGTGGCCGGCGCTGGCCCATCGTGTAGAGGAGCCATTCCAGCAGCGGCCGCGGCAACATGAAGACTTGCTAGATCGGGGTGCCCGGGCCCATTCGTCCGACAGGACATTTTCTATCGGAGGATGTCCTCGTGACTATGGGCCCGATTCGGATTATGAAATAGACATCTTGTAGGCATCACCAAGATACGATGACGATGTGGTTAAGATCTAACCTGTCAAATTTGACATTTGCGCGATTCTAGAGATACTCTTGAACGATTTCCACAGGATATGACTTAGAGATCCAATTCACATCTAATAGATATCATACTCTATCTAACTTAAAAGTGACATTGGTTGCCAGAATTGCGCTGCAAAAGAGAGCTAGTTGATATCTAAACTATAACGTATCTAGAATGAATATCTTGAAGTTCGAATACGGCAGTAAGACGGCTGATGGGTGATCACATGGTGCTTTCCATAGAAAATGAAGCGCCGAAAGCTCCGGCCCGGCCCCGGCCCGGTCTAGCGTGAGTCATGCTTAATGCACGGATGAAAATTCATAGATATTTTGCAATTATTTTATAGTAGCGAAAATAAGGAAGCTACGAGTGAAAGCAGACATTATTAAACTATAGCGAAATGAAAATCGTGCCGAAGCTCGCATTCTTACGGTATATTGCAATTCCTCTTGATACGAACAAAGTATCGGAGTTGGATGCAATATTCTTGGAGGGTAGGCCAATTCAAAGTTACACTTGATATTAAAATGATGTCGTTTTGTCCTCATTCCCCCGTGCGTCTTGCTTCCGCCAATATACCGGGTGTGGCCTGTAATAGGTACGAGAAAATAATTAAAACACATTCATAGAAAATAAATATTGTCTTCAATGTACCTATATTTAATTACACAAACGGGTCTACCGCGACATAATTTCATTGTTTTTTCCTTAAATTCCAACGTTTCAGCTGAGTTGCACCAGCAGCTCGTTCTCTTTGTCGGGGGAGACCGAGGTGAGTTAAAACAGAGGTAAGTTGAAACAACGTGAATTTTGCGGTATTTATAATCGCCTTGAGGCAAGGATGCATATTGAGGGACCACAGCGGGACGCGACGCGGCTAAACATCGGTTTTTTTTTCACCACGATACCAGTTATATATATTCTCAAAAATTACGTTGTTTCAACTTACCTCTGTTTTAACTTACCTCGGTCGCCCTAGTCAAAGCAGTAGCGAACGGATTGCGTGAAATGCCGCTGCCCACATCACATCGGCCTCTAGTAGGTACTTGGTCAAGAACCTTTTTGCCCCAACGCCCATTGGTTCGCGACTCAATTAACGACTAAGCTAAAGGTACGCCGGTGTACGTACATGTACGTACATGTACATACCTAAATCTTTTGAACGCTGAAGTAATTAAAGCGGCATGTAAGTTCGCGGTATTCAAAACTTTTCTTAAATTGGAACGCTCTTTTACACACAGATTTAGCGGTGCATGGAGATGGCATATATCTTTCGTAGAAAATATAATAATATACTCGTAGATTAGACACATATTCATTGCCTTAAGACGATCGTGGACGATCGCTTTTCCAAATATTTTTCCTCCTGGATAGTTACATTAGGTATAGAAAATATTTTTAAACGTTTAATGAACAATAACCATTATGCATCTACGTTTGGCTTTTTTCGATTTTGTCATTATTATAAGAGTTAGGAGGAAAAACGTGGATTAATATTATGAACAAAAATCAAATTAAAAAAAATTTTGATGCCTATTTAATCACCAAATTTGTACGCGACAGTAATTCAGCTGGAGTTGACAACCGAATGGCACCTTCTGCCGTATTCGAACTTCAAGATATTCACAAGAGACGACACGTACTAGATCCATTCTAGATACGTTATCGAATCAAATCAAATCAAATATCATTTATTATCAGGCAACTAAGGCACATAGATACATACCTTACAAACTAACATACATGATTGATTTCAGCCATACGACGTCCACTGCTGAACATAGGCCTCCCCCCTTGGACCTCCATTCTGCATGATGGGGGGTGTATGCCCTAATCGCCACGCTTGGCAGGCGGGTTGGCGATCGCAGTCGAGTACACCGAATTTGAGGGACGCTGCTGCCCGTCCACCGGTGGTCTTGGACGTAGTTTAAGGACATACCCGGGTCCCATACATACAATAGTAAAATCTTATATACAAGCTAAAAAATTATTTCGGTTATAGTTTAGATATCAACTAATTCTCTTTTGCAGCGCAATTCGGGCAACCAATGTCACTTTTACGTTAGATAGAGTAAGATATCTATTAGATGTGAATTGGATCTCTCAGTCATATGAAGATAATTATGTAGGTACACCCTGAAGTACTTTTGAAGTCACTACCCCTTCCAGCACCATACATCCCTGCCAACCCCCTCCACCCCCTCCGTTTACGCGTAAATACCCCCCAACTCCAGGTATTTCCCGGTTAACTCAACTTTTCCAAGAATCCGATTTTTCCCACCCCTCTCACGTATCAAGAAGGTATTTACCACCATATCGTTCTTATTAGAAAACGCTGTTCTTATTCAAATAAGGTTTGTGTTTTGCCTAACTTTTTCAGTATTGTTTTAACAATTGTTCCAAAGTTTTTGGGTAGTTTAGTGAAACAGGAACAGCAGAAAAATCGGGAGTTTACGGAGGCAATGGTTTACTTTGGACTATTTATTTTAACCCTTTACTCTGCGTGTTGCGCACCCTACTAAGGGCACACAATTTTGATAGGGATTTTTTATTTTTAGCTTTAGTTTAGCATTTTATTGTAGTTAGTTTTACACAATCCTATTAAAATAGTAGAATTTAAATGCCTAAGTTGTGGAGATATATTGAAGGGAGCCACAAGAAATTGAGCGCTCAAAATTCAATAATCGGCCAAGAGCATGTCAGGCCATGCTCAGTGTAGGGTTTCGTAGTTAGCATTTTGCCGAAATAGGCCAAACGGGGGCTATTAGTAAGGCTTTGCAGCGCTTTGTACCTACGTCTTTTTACTAAGAAAATTATATTTTTTGCAATAACTCAAAAACGATTGAACCGATCATGTTTGCTATAGTTTTCATTGAAAGTATTTAATAATCTTTTCTTTCACGATTTTTAGGGTTCCGTACCCAAAGGGTAAAACGAGACCCTATTATTAGGGTTCCGTACCCAAAGGGTAAAACGGGACCCTATTACTAAAACTTCGCTGTCCGTCCATCCGTCCGTCCGTCCGTCTGTCTGTCACCAGGCTGTATCTCACGAACCGTGATAGCTAGACAGTTAAAATTTTCACAGATGATATATTTCTGTTGCCACTATAACAACAAATACTAAAAACAGAATAAAATAAAGATTTAAGTGGGCTTCCCATACAGCAAACGTGATTTTTGACCAAAGTTAAGCAACGTCGGTCGTGGTCAGTACTTGGATGGGTGACCGGTTTCTTTTTGTATTTTTTTCCGTTTTTTTTTTTTTTGCTTTATGGTACGGAACCCTTCGTGCGCGAGTCCGACTCGCACTTGTTTTCATATTTTTGGACCCATGGTTCAAAAGTTTTCTTTCGGAGCGATTATTTCCAAAATATTAACTTTATCAAAAAATGTTTGTTTAAGACCCTTATTCGTTTTGTAAGACCTTTCCAATGATACCCACACTGTAGAGTGTAGGGTTCAAGCGAAAAAAAATTACACCCCCACTTTACGTGTAGAGGAGGTATCCTATATTTCTTTTTTACATTTTATCGGACTTTGTCAGATTTATTGGTTTATATTAACCATGCCAAATTGCAACTTTCTAACACTAACGATCACGGAGCAAAGCCTCGGACAGACAGATAGACAGACATAGCGAAACTATCAGGGCTTCTAATTGACTGAGAAAACCCAAAATATCGGCCCCCACAGCCACCTCACATATACGAGCCCCGATGCAAATGATTTCGTCTAGTTCCGCGCAACAATTTTGTTTATTTTAATAAATTTTACACATGAACATATAATGACCCAGTAATGGGAACCATAATAGCAATGTTTAATGTAGTTTATTTTGATCGTATAATAAAATTGCATGAGACTTTTATTGCTGAAAAAAAGGACTTTTCAAAAACGTTGTCCAAATCATATTGTCCTCTCTTACAGCACTGCTGCATGCATGGGCTCGAAACAAAATTGAAAGTACTTACATTGGCAGAGCCCTATTGCTTTCCCTGGTAATAGCCCTTTTCACATATGTTGTAATCCTACCCGTCAAAAAAAAAACATTATTTTTTAGGGTTCCGTACCCAAAGGGTAAAACGGACCCTATTACTAAGACTTCGCTGTCCGTCCGTCCGTCCGTCCGTCCGTCCGTCCGTCCGTCCGTCCGTCCGTCCGTCCGTCTGTCTGTCACCAGGCTGTATCTCACGAACCGTGATAGCTAGACAGTTGAAATTTTCACAGATGATGTATTTCTGTTGCCGCTATAACAACAAATACTAAAAACAGAATAAAATAAAGATTTAAATGGGGATCCCATACAACAAAGGTGATTTTTGATCAAAGTTAAGCAACGTCGGGAGTGGTCAGTACTTGGATGGGTGACCGTTTTTTTTTCCTTTTTTTGCATTATGGTACGGAACCCTTCGTGCGCGAGTCCGAACCGCACTAGCCCGGTTTTTTTTCTTTCAGTGCAAACGGTATTTCTTGTATTTGGATTTAGTTATTGCAGAGTATTACCATATAAAATTAAATTACATTAGTATAAGCATTAAATATTAGTAATTTTTAAACAAAAACATTATTTTTGAACAAACGCGAGAACCTCAAAAAATGGGGTCACCTGACGAAAACATATGCATCGGGGCTCGTACTCGTATGTTTCACAATTTAAGTTCCCAAACACGCCTCAAGCTTTTCAAACGCGTTACCAACTCTGAAACCTGAAACTTTGGATGGGTAGCCTCAAGGCTGTCTGTCTTACCTTTACTGTACCTACAACGTGTAGGTATTTCTGTACCATCGCCCACTGTCCATGGGTAAACCTTATTACAAAAGGCATAAGGTCCACCTATGGACAGTTAAGAGTGTTGCTCTTTGTACGACCACATATTCTAATCTAAGGCTAGTTAGTATAGGTAGGCCCAAATGAATGAACCATCATGCCCTTTACGTACTTTTAACGACTTTTATTTTTCCTTTTAAAATAAATAAGTAATTATAAATTTTGCAATTTATAATTACTTTGTTTTTATTCAAAATGTCACAGTTACTGGCGCTGCATCACAACTAGGTACCTCAAGTGATCATATGAACGCATTACATTGCCACTCGAAAATGTTTATTAATACAATACAAATACTTTATTACACACCTCAATAAAAGAAAACAGAAATACAAGCAGGGGTAAACAACAGGCGGTCTTATCGCTAAAAAGCGATCTCTTCCAGACGACCTTAGGATAAATTTTAGATATTTTTGTACTTTTCTTGCCTTGCGTAAAACAGATTTTCAGCCGAGAAGATTCCGTCCGAACTGTTTTTACTTTAATTAACTCCAAGTACATCAATCTATGTCGAGGGCTTCTTAGGATTTACTCCAGATTTTAGTTTTGCTAAGAGAAAAAATTACAAATTGTACTTGAAATGTTTTTGTAAGGGCTTTTTGTGTGTCTAAATTGTATAAAATTGGACCGAGATAAGTCTGGAACGATTTTGATAGCACTCGCTGACCGAGTGTCATTTTAAACTTCAACCTTCTATGAAATTATGGCGTATTAAATAACACTTGCACTGCGTATGCTACCTATCAAAATTATTGCACACTTTCCTTGGTCTAATTCTATTATTCTTAGTTGTGTTTAGATAAGTCATGAATAAAGGAGCCCACTGATTAACAGTCCGCCGGACGGTATCGGCCTGTCACTTAGAACAAAATTTTGACAGTTCCGAACAACTGACAGGCCGATACCGTCCGGCGGACTGTTAATCAGTGGGCCCCTTAAAAGTTACACATGAAAATAAAAAAAAATATATAATCATACTAGGCTCCGCCACAGACTTTATCTGAGTACCGTAAAAGTTTCAAACCCATTAGAAAATAATTGGCCAAGCACGAAGTCAAGACTACGGTGTTCAGAGCACCGTACGACACATCCCTAGGTGGTTTTAAGTTTGGATACTAATACTAATTTATCCCATAAGTACATTTTATTGACTAGGAAATAAGAAGGTAATATCTGGGAGCTCTGGGACCTTGGAGTTTGGACTTTAAAAGTCCTCTGGGCTAGTATAGGTAATGTAGAAGTTACAAAGCTTCTACCTTAGATATATTTTTTAGAGATTAAAGATTTTATTTACCACCTTGTCGGGTTGATTGTATATCCATACCAAATTACAGCTTTCTAACACTAACAATCAACCTCATCTTGGAGGTGAAAAGAGGAAAAATCGTAAGTCCCATTTCGGCCAACCGAAATCAAGAACGTTTATATAATATAGGCCTAATACCGTTTATCTAAAACGTTTGGTGAAGGCACATTTCTAGTAGAAACAAATTATTATGAATTTCTCTGTAATTTGTACAAACCATTTCGTAAACTGACATTCCGCTAAACTGTTGTTTTTACATCTTCCTCCTCCTCCTCAGTCGTTCACTCTTGACAGAGTGGTCGTGGTTGTATGATGAGACGTATCTATTGTGGATAACGCAGCCCTCGCAATGTGCCTCCATTTGCCACGGTCTTCGGCGTTACGGGAACATTGGACTATGGTGGTTTGTGTCGCAGATTTTATCAGGTCTGTCCAGCGCGTAGGTGACCGACCTCGTGACTGCTTGCCTTCAACTCGTCCTTGGACAACGAGACGTTCCATGAAGTTTTGGTTTCGTGTAACGTGCCCGAAGTTTTTTACATCTTACTAGCATCCATAATATATTGAAGTATGATATTCTTCCACTTGTCTGGACATTTTCATTATTATTGATTCTTTTTTGTGAGAATGGCTTTTTCTGCCACGGCACTTTGCCAATTATTGATTCTTTCAAACACCAAAATAGTTGACAATTTAATATACGTCAGAGTTGACAGGCAACTTCGAGCATAAAAAACTAAATCCGTCAAAAATACTGGGTATACATACAACCTCATAATCTTTGATATATATACTGGGTCAAGCAAATCTTGTCAGTAGCAAACGGCGGCAAATTTGAAAAATCGCGGGTTAGCAACACTGTGTTCGAATAATTCGAAAATCGCGTGTCATCTGTGTTTTATCTGTGGAATGTGGATCGTGAATGACAGCTATCATCTTGTTTGTTTACAAATGGTTTACAATGTTTACATTCTGAATCGATTCTATTTCAAGAGATATTTCTGCTGTGTCACCATTAAATACCAATATATTAAACAAGACTGTGCTTAATTAAAGCTAAGGTGCCTACAATGCCTACAGTGCCAACTGAGAAATCTAATAAAATATGAAAATCCAGTATGACATCTACCTGCTGAAGCAATGATTTTATTCATACATTCTTGTTTAACGGCATAGTCCACTTACAATTTTATTTTGAGATCTTCAAATTAGTTAATCATTTTTATCAACATCACACACCGCTTTTAAATTGTCCGTCCATACGTATTAATAACAATTTCAAACATTTTCAATAGAGAATACGCGAGTGACAATTTGAATTGACGTACGTGACAAGGCGCGCTCAGCGGAAAAAAAAGTTTTGGTTCGATGTACATTGTACATTGCTGCTTTTCTTAGCGCAATACTACTCTTTGAGTGTTGCCCTACTTTAGTTTGCTTTACATTGCTACTGACAAGATTTGCTTGACGCACTATAGTTTGTCTTGTCTCATTTAAATCATAGACAGAGAGAGAATCATACTATGTTTGTCTTACACTAGTACTAGCACCCAAAAAAAAACGATGAATATAGTTTTCCTGGTTCTTATTAACTGACAAGTTGGTTTGACCAACTATAGTTGCATTTGTTGTATTTTAAACTTGTAGACTGGGCAGGCACGACTCAAAAAGGAATAATATTACAATTAAGTCTGTGATTCGGCATTTCTCGGTTTTTGACGTTAGGCTTGTTTCTGACTCAAAATATAATTAACGTAAAGTATTAATCAATTTGCTCATGTTTCATATAAGTCACAGAAATAAGTACCTAATAATAAATGTCTAAGTTTTAGTACAAGTAGGGTAACTGAGTAGGAGGAGTTTGTTAAGAACTATAGACAATAGAAGAGGAAGGATGCTTGGGCACCTGATACGACACGACGATTTCATCAAAAATATCATAGAAGGGAAAGTTGAAGCAAACAGGAAGAGGGGAAGACCAAGAAGAGCGTACATGGATCAAATAAAGGAAAAGATCAACGTCGTGTCGTATCGGGCTGTCAGAGAGAAGGCGGAGGACCGCCAAACATGGAAATTGCTCCACCGACAAGAGTCATACTCTTAAATTGATGATGATGAGGGTAACTGCGTCAGGTTGCCGTCCAGTACCTATTTCCGTCCACTTGGCGGAGTTGCTACAAAGAATTGCGTATAATTTGAATATAAACCTAACTTACCGGACAATTTTGGACTTATTGTACATCAGTTTTTAAAAGCAAAAATATTTTATTAGAACTGGAATTCATGAGTACCATTAACTGACATTTTTTTCACTCAAACAAGTTTGATCAAGATCGGCTTACTTTATATTTCGTCAACTTTACCTTTGTTTCCAAAAACTGTGAATTGTGAATTTTAATTTTTTTTTCGTAACAGAACAGTATCTAGTTGCTGCTCTCACCGATCGGTTCAAAAATATACATACTTTATACAATTAATACATAAATGTAATGGTACTTAATGAAAAGGAATAGGTACTGTTTCGACGAATCAGATACTCTCAGTAAAATCTATAGGTAGATGACGCCATAGCTGTTAATAAATATTGAATGACTTTATTATCTCTATTCTATCGCTTTACTAACTCTATGTGCTCTAATGTGAAAAAAAAAAAAACACAACGACAGTGAAGAACGGAATTCTTAATTTAAATTTGAACTGATAAACTCAAATAATAAATATGATTCTTACTGAGCACACTGCGATAGTCCATTGGTTGGAAAGCCCGTTCGAAATTTAAACTTATGTGCTTTATAATAAGGTTGCATTTTGCAGATCTTTTACTCTCTCATACTTATAGTAGGCTATTCAGAAAAAAAATGAAATATCTCACAAAAGTAAGTAAGTAGAATTAAACTTTGTATCAAAGACATAAGTCATAAATTTCCATGTCAAAGTTTTAAGTAAGGATCTTTCTTACTAAATTACTTCTTAATATGAATGACCAGTGTAAGCATCAGTTAGCTAGCCCTAAGCAACCAAAGATCAGGCTGCAGTTTAAAAACTAATAAAGTTAGAGTTAACCTGATAATTTTCCCGCCGTCTCCATACTCGTTTTAGTTGGTTATTGACTGGTCAGCTGCCTGTTAGCTTTAGTTTTCCCGAAAATCGCCAGGACAGAGGTGAAAATTTTTGTATGAAAACTTGCAACTTTAAATGCATTTTTTATCGAAACTATTGCATTCTAAAATGAAGTCAAAATCAGTCCATCGACTCAATTTTTTGCAAGCTTTCTAATGGTACCTCACACGATTCTTACAATTGAAAATAAAATTCAGCCTACCCCTCTTAACCCCTAAATTTCCCCCTAAAATCAGAAATAAGCAGTTTCGATTTATTCACAGTGTTAGTGATGGTACTTGCCATAACTATTCCAAATTTCAGGTACCTACATCAAACGGTCTTTGAGAAAAACGCATTTAACCGATTTGCAAGACCGAAGTGATCCCATAAGAGCACCGTGAACAAAGTTTTGTACGGTGCTCTAAAAATATGGTTCTCTGTAAAGTCGGGTTACGGACGATAATTTTGCGTGATAACGTCATAACAAAACAATACCATTACATTAGGTACTGTAACGTTACCATGGAGATCCGTCCACAACGTTACAATGGAGATTTGTCCATAACGTGACACTTTTTCGTGCATACTACCGATGTTCATCAATTTATAAGACGTTATCATATCAAAAAAACCGACATGTGTGTACATAATGTGAGTATGACATTCTCCGTTGCAAAATGAAAGCACACTATGGCATAAAATTCTAAGAAATTTAAACAGCTTGAAAGAAATACAGATATTTACCAAAACCAAAGTAAAACAGTCTTCAAACTTTCCCGTATTCAATTCTATAGCGATACGGATAAACAGTAAAATGTCAAGTAAATATGCCAACATAACGACAGCTTTTCAAAACTTCGGAGTGAAAACTATAACAAATTTAAAAGTTCCCTCAAAAATCGAGTAGCCATATCGCAGACAACTTGGAGTGTTGATTTGACTCTGACACTTTGGAAAAGTATGCAAAAATACACTCAAAATCAAGCAAAAATAAACTTTATATCTTCAAGAGAAGTTACAATTTTAAGCTTACCATAGCAACGCAAGCGTGCTTTAAAATGTGTACACGCAAATACTTATTTAAAGTCTAAAGGATTAGAGTTTAATTTTGAATGGGAAGTGGTAGAGTTAAAGGGATAATTTCAACGTTTTTGCAAACTTAAGTTTTCAGCTGTTATCAACATTAAAGTTTGCCATGGCTTAAGCATAACGTTTTGATAGCGGCAAAGTTAGCTTTGTGAAGTTTGTGTTTGACCCAAGTTTGGGGCGTAGTTAAGTTATATTGCTTGTATTGTGCGAATAGTGTCTGTTATTAAATTTTGGTTATTGTGGTTATAATATTGTCTAAGACATGCAATGGAATTATATTGTCATTTTTTTTATTCATGATTGTAAATCTGTAGGTAAATTATAACGAGCAACTTTAAATTCACAAAAAACAACTGGTGGTTTCAATTTTTTTTGATCATCATTATGTTTGAAGCCAAAGGTTGTCTGGAAGAGATCTCTGTTTAGCGATAAGATTAATCCAAGTTTTGGTATATTGGTGAGCAATAAATAATGTTTGTATTGTATAACTAATACGAGTACCTATACTTGGTCAAGCAGATCTTGTCAGTAGAAAAAGGCGGCAAATGTGAAAAATGTGGGCGCGATGGGATATCTTCCCATAGAAAATTTTAATTTCGCGCCTTTTTTTACTGACAAGATTTGCTTGACCAGCTATATATGTCAATTATATTTTTTACTGTGACCTATAGGTTTGCAAACCTTCAGAATTAAAACAATTATACTTTCCCCTATGTACCAGTTTTCACTTGTAATTAAAACTACATAGTTATATAAATGATCTGATAGACTGAAGCTATTAAAAAGATCCCATACAAACAATAATAAATAATAATCGGTAGTTAGTATACGTATGTAAAGAGTATATTGTTCTTAGAGAAGGAAATGTGCCTTTTCTGTACAGTTCCCATGACGGACGAAAGTTGAATCACAATGGATCTATGTTAGGCTTGTGTACACCTACAGCGAACGCTATGCGATATGTTATACAGTGTGGAAAAAAATAAGGACCCTGGAGGTAAAGTGCATTATAACCTTTTACTTACTTTAAAAAGAAGGAAACTTTATTTTGACTTGATTATAACTTGATTTTTTGAAATTAGCTTGTCTTGCCCGGGAAACGAACGGTCCAAAAAAAACACTCGCTATTTTATTCCATTTGTCAATACAGTTAATGTTAATGTTCGTCGTCGTCTGTCGTACAAAATATCTATAAAATCGAATATTTCTCGCGCGCTTGATCAGTAGAGACGATCCAGTTGAAGATCCTCAAAAACGGATCGAAACATGAATAATACTTGAGTAGAGAAGACAATGAATTTTCAAAATGTTTGTAAAAGAAATTGAGACTTCTTTTAGAATGATTCGAGTCTCTAACAAGTCAGATGTTTTGGCTTAATTATTAGAGTCTGAAAAACTGAGTCGAGTCTTAGAGCAGACTGAAAGGACTCGAGTCACTCGAGTCATAACCAGCACTATAAACTATACTACACTTATAGTGACTACGCTACTACGAGTATGTAGGTAAAGTTTTCAACCTAATGTACGTTAACCCAACGGATATAGCTCTTAATATTATATCTTCCACTACCCACAAGGGTCCAAGACCCACAATAGAGGGGTCATCAGTTCCCAGACTCTGGGAAACTGACCCCAGATGTTTTAATTACCAGTTTTATACGTCTGATTAAAAGATAGTAAATTAAAGGTTGTAATGAACATGGACAAATTATAAGGTCAGATGTTTGCTTATTGTTTTACTCTTCTTTTCCCTGTCCTTATCCCACGTTATGTGGGGTCGGCACAACATGTTTTTCTCTTCATTCTCCTCTATCTTCCGTCCCTCAGCACTCACTCCTTTCTTTCTCATATCCTTTTTCACACAATCCATCCGTCGTTTTTTGGGTCTACCATACCCTCTCCGTCCATCAACATTCATCCCTAATATTCTACTGCCTATATGGCATTCATACCTCCTCATTACATGCGCAAATCACGTAAGTTTTGTCGTATATTGTTAAAAGAAAAGTTTGTTGTCAAAAATTTCATTTTTGATACAACCTTTTATCGCTGACTGTACTTTTCTTTCAACAGGCAACTAATACTCATCGTGATAGTTCTAACATACCCAAAAATTAAGATCTTTATCGTACCGCAGTGATCTCTTAGAAGCATTTGTTCGAATACGGCCGTGACACAAGAATTGCTTTCGTACTTATATTATTACTATTTGTAACTCCATTTTGGATTTCACGGGCCTATTTCCGGTCTTTTTCGTGTGGCGTGGGGATGTAGATCCAACACGTAGAGGCCCTTTGGAGAGTGTCATGTAGAACGCCTGCTGGAAACCGTTTACAGGTGAAACATTAAATACCCATGAACAGGTCACAGCAGGCAATTATTATTATTCATTCATCATCCTTCTTAGGCTAGGGTTTTTATAATAGGAATATAATAGTAAAATACAAAAACACATAAAAACAATAAAAAATAAGTATACTTAAACACATTGTAAAAAACCTAACTTAGGGTGCCGCCGGCAGCGGGTCAGGGCCCAAGCTATCGCCTATCGGTAGTCAGGGCCACACAGAGAGGAACCGGCGGACTATCGGCGCCGTGTCCAAGATCACTTATTATTATATTATTATTATTTTATTTATAGCAAAATGTATATTTTTGGACGAGATCCGCAGGAAATGTGCTATCACAAGATCTGCCGTTGACAAGCTGAACAGAGTCTGGCGCAACCGCAACATCACTAAAACCACGAAAGTGCGCCTGATGAGAAGCTTAGTCTTCCCAATATTTCTTTATGGCGCAGAAACGTGGACGGTGCGTCTGAAAGACCGACGCAAAATTGACGCACTCGAAATGTGGTGCTGGCGGAGACTACTGCGTATTCCTTGGACTGCGTTTCGGACCAATGTTTCGATCTTGGAAGAACTCAAAGTGAAGGAGAGATTATCGTCAACTGTTCAAATACGAATCCTTAAATACTTCGGGCACGTTACACGAAACCAAAACTCCATGGAACGTCTCGTTGTCCAGGGACGAGTTGAAGGCAAGCGGTCACGAGGTCGGTCACCTACGCGCTGGACAGACCTGATAAAATCTGCGACACAAAGCACCATAGTCCAATGTTCCCGTAACGCCGAAGACCGTGGCAAATGGAGGCACATTGCGAGGGCTGCGTTATCCACAATAGATACTTCTCATCATACAACTACGACCACTCTGTCAAGAGTGAACGACTGAGGAGGAGGTATATTTTTGATTTGCGTGCGTATCGAATAGAACACCTACACGTTTATTGTAGAGCAACATATCTATTGGAGAATCCATACAAATGACGAACATTCAATTCAATTCAGAATAGCGTACCATCTGGGGAGAATTGGGTCACGATTCTTCTATAGTTACCTATAATCAAATGTATAAGATTATATAATACTACATAATAAATACTATGTACAGGTTGACTTTTTGAACGCCATATAATGTTAACGTCTATTTATTTATTTCATTCTTTATTGCACAATACATGAAGGTACAAATGGCGGACTTAATGCCTTAAGGCATTCTCTACCATTAGGGTTAGGTATTCTAATGTTTCTCTTTTGTTTTTTCTGTTTATACCGGGTGTGGCCTGTAACATGAGCAAATAATTAAAACATAGATTGTACTCCTCAAACGGTGACACTTTTGTTCAACAACTTTTAAAAATTATGAAGTATTTAGACTCCCTATTTTTCATACAAAATAAATATTATATTCAATGGACGCCATCGCCACGCCATATCATTGTGATTGACGTTGCTTGTCAAGCCTTTAACATAACGAAATTCGCAATACATTACGTCTTTGAATAACCTTTAAAGTGTATTAAAAATCAAACTACAAGTTATTTTCAAAAGTCGCTGAACAAATGTTGATCAGTATGAGGAGTACAGCCTACAGTTAAATTTTTTGCTCATATTACCGGCCACACCCAGTATACTATTAGCTCTACAACACCCAGCTCACCCAAATGTAGGTACATAACATATCTACCCATACAGGGCGACATAAATATACATAATGTTATGTTATGAGGGTTGATATTGTTTGAATAAGTTGCTTAGTTACCAATACCAATTACCAATCATGTATTGACATATTTGACATTATATATGTATTTTCTATGATGGACTACTGTTATCTAGTTTGCGTTTGCAACAGCGCCATCTCTTAGGAAATTTGAATATCAAACTAAACAGATATCCTTTTGTATTGATTTAGAGCATGTTCATATTGCAAATATGGTGTTGAAAAAGTTACTATATTTATTATATTTATTGTTTAACCTAATATTGCACTCATAAATTATAAATATTGCAAGTAACACAAGGCGATGTCAATAAAATTGTTCTCTAAACAAATTGCTCCACTGAAACTCTAAGGGATTTAAAAGGGAACAATGAGAAACATAAAAAACAGTTTTATAATGTATTTATTATTGATAATGTAAACAATGGTTGATATTACGGAGTTTATGGTGTTTTATAGGCCAGGAGCTGGAGGATTAAATATTCCTTTTTTTTCGGAAAAAAGGACCTAACTTAATGAATACCTAAGACTAATGGCCCGATTCGAACTTGCGTCAAATGTTACCGGCCCGATTCGGAAAATGAATTAGATTTCTACTAGACTTCAACAAGTTACGATACGAATAATTTAAAGATATTTGTAAGATAGATATGTCAAATTTGATATTTCCGCGATTCTGGAGGTCCTCTTGAACGATTTTGACAAGTTATGACTTAAATATCCAAGTCACATCTAGTCGATATCTAATGTAGATCTAGTTGATCTATAAATCGTCTCTAGATCTTGTGATTATCTCGAAATCCGAATAGGTCTGCGTACGTCTAGAAACGATATGGATTAGATGTGTCAGTGTCAAAAGTTTTTATTTGAAGAAACGTCACTTTTGACATTGATATTTGACGTATCTTAAAGTTCGAATCGGGCCGTAACAAGCCAATTCAACCGTAAACTGATATCAGAGAAATATCCAAATTATGTTATTTGTATTATAGCGTTACAGATAAAGGAACCGTCATACTTGCTACACACAAAAATAGTATCCACAACATGCTCCGTCAAAAAAAATACTAAAACAAAAAAAAATGCTATTCTAACAATAATTAAGCCCCGAACTACTAAAGGAACTATAGTAAAATCTGCTTACTTTGCTCCACAGTGGGTGCTAGTGCTCCAACAATTTTATATAGGTACAAAAACTATTTCACAACCTCATTTAAGTGATACATGATAGTATTAATGTAACGGTCTGCTTTAAATCGGCATAATTATAATATCAACTTACCTACCACAAAATATTAAGTTTAAAATTTAAATTAAATTTCAAATTTTGGAGCATCCTGGCCATAGTCTAATAAAACATGGTCTTCTCTTCCCAGAGTGACACAACCCTACGTCACAATAACATGGCCGCTATATATATCGCTATCGCATATTATCATATAGCGCTGTCGCATGATGACGTAGGCTTGTGTCAGTCAGGTGACCTAGAAAAGACGGGAAGAGAGTACCAGGCGGAGTTTTGTCGACTAAATAGTGTTTAGTTTTAAGTTTATAAAATACATTATGTATGTTAGTCTTTAAGGTATTTGTAATATGGGCCTTGTTGCCTGAATTAAATTTCTAAATAAATAAATATTATTATACCACGGCTCCTGGCCTATACCCAGTGCCGCCGTCACACTCCATCGCTCAAACATAGGCCGGGAGCTGATAACGTTTATTGCGGAAACTCACAATCACAGGCATTGATTGATTTACGTGCATTTTATGACCCATTTAACTGCTAAGTAGGAAGTTATGTTCGATTTTCTTAACGATTTTACAAGTTTGTTGTGAATTGAGTTTTCAATAGGTTTTCGTATGGATTTTTTTTTGTTTTTTCTAAAAAGGGAAATTTTTTTACTATATTCTTTCCGCACCACACAACTTTCAACGGGCGCACCCGAACTGCATACATCGTCAATGTTAGTAGCTCGGTACCAACTACTTAAAGGGCTAGCGTGTCTTATTTGAAATGTACATTTTTGGGCAGTGGCGTAAAAGTCTGTGACATTACTGTGTTCTTAGGCATTTACGTAAACATCAAAGGCGTCGGTCCACTGTTACTTTGTACACTGCACCAGGACAATCGGCTTCATAGGCAGGGTCACTACCTACCGACTAAGCCAGACAGGTCGTCAGTAAAAAAGCGACTGAAATTGAACACTAAATCGTCTAAAACGTCTTTAGCCCGAACAAAGCGTGGAATCGTCGTGTTTTCGCTCTGCGCTTCGGGAATCAAACAACATTACTGATTGGGCACATTTGGGGATGTAGACTTAGAACTCGGTTAGAGGTGGCTGCACTGAGACAATCTGCCGTATTCGAACTTCAAGATATTCACAAGAGGCGACACGGACTAGATACGTTATAGTTTAGATATCAATTAGTTCTCATTTGCAGCGAAATTCGGGCAACCAATGTCACTTTTACGTTAAGATAAAGATAAAAACGTAAACACTAAACGTAAAACGTTAGAGTAAGATATTTATTAGATGTGAATTGGATCTCTAAGTCATATCCTGTGGAAATCGTTAAAGAGTATCTCCATAATCGCGCAAATGTCAAATTTGACAGGTTAGATCTTAAACATATCGTTATCGTATCTCGGTGTTGTCTAAAAGATAACTAATAGATGCCTATTTCAAAATCAGAATCGGGCCTAATTAAATGGCTAGAAATAAATAAGTTTTTGCTGTCTACAACCGAGTGACTTGCCTCGGAGCGGAGGGAGCCTCCAAATTTCGTTGTTAAAATCAAAGACGTAAACTAAATTAACGTAAGTTGGTAAAATTATGCAATTAAATTTATTAAAAGTAAATAACACGCGTTTATATTGACTAAGACGTATGAAAACAAATTAGTACTTGGTTAAAACAACCAAGAACGTATAGCATTATTGCTTGTTTGTCAATTACAAAGCTTTATTCCGCATTTAAAAAAGTCTAAATTCTAAACTAAATAAATTTTAACAAAGCCAAATTGGTACTTTCCTAGAGCTTATTTTTTCCGTGTGTTAAGTACCTACTTATTTATATTTCTATTACAACATGCATGCATGCATTATTTATATTTCTATTACGTCATTAAATGTAATATGACTAGACGTCGATGCTTAAACAAAACACCATAGAAATGCGGCAAATTTAAAAAATGCAGAGAGAATAGTTGACTTCCCATTGAAAATTTTAATTTCGCGCCTTTTTCTACTGACAAGTTGGGTTTGTTTCAGTATATTTCCCAACTGATCGTTGCCAGCTCTACGCGTGCATAGCTCTGCATCACGAAGAAAATGGGAAACATTATATTAACGAGTCGGCCGTGTCGTCGTTTGGGGCTCTAACTACTGCGGGGACGTACACTGCCATCTATCGTCGAACCACATCAATTACTAAAAATAAACCGGTAACAAAAAGAATAGATAGTGTAGAGGGGTCCTGTCATTGTAAATTTTGTAGTCACAGTACATTTACTGTCATCTATCGACATACGACTAAAACTCAAAATGAAAACGTATAAAAATATCAAAAAAATATATATATAATGGATAAATTATTTTATTATTTTTATATCATTTTGATCCATGTTCATTCACTAATATCTATGTGTTAAAATTATTAAATATGAAACGGTGTCGTCACGCCATCTAGCCGAGGATAGCCTAAAGGTGTGTGCGGCATAAATCCGAGAATGACTTTTTTTTTATTTCCGAGGCACGTTTTTTCATTAGACTTTATTCATCTTATACGAAGTTACATGTCTTTGACCGGTAAGATAGGCTGACTGGATACTTATTGGCCACTATACATAGTTATTGGCCACTCTTATCAATATTTCTTTTCGCTTGTTTCTTTCTGATTTGTTAGGAAAGGCCAATTACTATGTAGTGCCCTACACTGCTACATAACTAGTGGCTGTGTGTGATGTAGAGCTCGTGAACATAATTTTTAAAAATTGATAAATGTGTGGCTCCACCATTTTGAGATTTATTTTTCAAAGACTGCAAAACAAAAGAGGCAAACTATTGAGACTCGAGAATACTGAATATTTCCACCAAACTTATTTTTATTTTTAATTTATTTTTAATAGTATAGCGGACATGGAAGAGAACAATCTTCCACCTGAGGATGCCGAAGACCGGGCAAAGTGGAGAAGACTGAACAGGAAAGCGGACCCTGGCGCTAGGCCGGGAAAACGCTAGGTTGAAGAAGAAGAAGAAGCTCGTTCGCAGACAGTTTCTGCTCAATAAATAAATAAATAAATATTATAGGACATTCTTACACAGATTGACTAAGTCCCACAGTAAGCTCAAGAAGGCTTGTGTTGTGGTTACTCAGACAACGACATATGTAATATATAAATACTTAAATACATAGAAAACAACCCTGACTCAGGAACAAATATCTGTGTCATTACACAAATAAATGCCCTTACTGGGATTCGAACCCAGGACCATCGGCTTCGCAGGCAGGGTCACTACCCACTAGGCCAGACTGGTCGTCAATACAAAATTAATCTAGTGAAAATTATGAAGTAAGCAGTGTAGCCCGTCCATTCCAGCCACATTATCAGCACAATGTATCTTATTTCTGGTAACGAAATGTAATTTACCTGCTCCTAGCACATGACACTCGTTTTTGTTCGCTGACACACGTTTTCACAGAAAATAAGATAAGATTTAGTATATCTTACAAATAGAGAGTAAATAATATCCGTTAAGGGTTTGCTGCGCGCTAAAATGAGGCTTTCATTTTTATTTTTGATACAGCATTCTCATTCGCATTCGGGTAACAAACATATATGGTTTTACAAGCTTTAGATCATGTTTGTTAGATATTTAAATACTTTGGGTCAAAATCTGCTTTCAACCAGGTGACTACAATGGTATACTACAATGCATTGCATCTTTATTACCTTTTTATTGGGGTTCCGTACCCAAAGGGTAAAAACGGGACCCTATTACTAAGAGTGACATTCCATTTCCAACTGCAGCTGCAATACTGTTCATTTTACTATGGAAACGCGTCGCTGTCATTGTCAATTTCCATAGAAAATGAACAGTATTGCAGCTGCAGTTGGAAATGGAATGTCACTTTAAGACTCCACTGTATGCCTGTCTGTCACCAGGCTATTATGTTATGAACTGTGATAGCTAGCTATCACAGTTCAGTTGAAATCTTCACAGATTGTGTATTTCTGTTGCCGCTATAACAACAAATACTAAAAACACTATAAAATAAATATTTAAGTCGGGCTCCCATTAAAAAACGTGATATTTTTGCCGTTTTTGCGTAATGGTACGGAACCCTACGTGCGCGAATACGACTCGCACTTGGCCGGTTTTTATTATTCTTCTCAGTTTTTGCTCTGCAGCATTCAATGATATTTTTCCACAAAAATGGAAGTTCCTTTAAATAACAATAGATAATTTTCTATCGAGATAGATACCTACCTATAAGACAAAGATGAAAACAGAACCTAATTTTAATCATGACACAATCCTCTCTACATTCACATAAAATGCATTTAACTCCCAAAAACTTCTAAACACCCAAAATCCAACGTAATACTCAAATAATGAAACTGTCTCTAAAACAAGCTAAAACTCACTATTTCTAGCTATTAATTTTGAGCAAAACAAAAGCGAGAGTCGTGCTTAAGAGGATAGTGGATAGCTGAACCCCTAGTGTAACTTTCTGTTGAAGACCAGGTTCCTCCATAGGGTTCTATTCCCCGCCATGCGCATGACCTCGTGCAGTTTTAATTGCATAGGTGCCGTAATTTGAGCACACCATCTAACAGGAGGAGAGCCCTGAGGTCTCGTGCCTTCAACTTTGCCCGTCATTATTACTCTTTCCAGGCCGCGTAGCCAAGGATCCAATCACTAACGCTCCGTAGCGATCGAAACGCAACTGTCACTGTCACGCTAATATGGAAGAGTGATAGAGAGACATGATGCTTTTCGTTGTCGAAGCGATAGCGACTGTAACCTTGGCTAGGCCGGCAGGCTATCCGGAGAGCGACGTGAGAGGTGTCCGAAGTATGAAAGCATTTGGTCCTGGCATATCGTACAGAACAAACACAACAAAATAGAACACAGTTACACACACACACAGTAACAGAAGGATATGATGTCACGATCCTCAGTATTGAGGGACCGACTGAAGAAGAAGTGTAAATTTCATTCAATAGCGTGACGAACGTTCGCATTTGCGTTATGTCTATTTTTGTATGGGATTTGAACAGCGCGCCAAGCGGAACATTTCGGAAACTCCCATACAAAATGTATGTCTGTCACCAGGCTGTATCTCATGAACCGTGATAGCTAGACACTTGAAATTCTCACAGACGATGAATTTCTGCTGCCGCTATAACAACAAATACCAAAAAGTACGGAACCCTCGGTGGGCGAGTTCGACTCGCTCGCCCTTGTCCGGTTTTTTTCCATAATGTCGATATCCTATGTGAGGTGTGCAATAAAGATTTTTGTATTGTATCCACTCTAACCATAGGAAAATGAGGACTACTTTTCTTTTTATGGAGTAGAGGTCTTCCACTATCCCCTTAAAGCTAAACCTAGCTTTTAATTACACCCTAGACGAGAGTTATTTGACTTGATAGCACCAAAAATAGCGACTTGGACCGTTTTTCACCGAGCGTATTTTTAATAGGGCTGTTAGTTGTAATAGTGCTTTAAGCGAGATAACGTATAAGAAAAGACGAGTTATAAATACAGATTGTTGTGTCATGTCAGTGTCTTTTTCGTCATAATATAGACTTTGGTGATTTGGGATTTGATGCTAAAATGTATATTAAGGATGTTGCGCGAGTGATTAAGTATGAACACGTGAGTATCCGTAAAAATTAGCTTAACCCGGTTTGCTCTTATATGGATGGTCAAGCAAATCTTGTCAGTAGAAAAAGGCGCGAAATTCAAATTTTCTATTAGACGATATCCCTTCGTGCCTACATTTTTCAAATTTGCCGTATTTTCTACTGACAAGATTTGCTTGACCAACTATATAATAAATTACCTGAGGTAATAAAAGAATTGAGTACTGAACGACGCTTCACACGTGAACTCAAAACGTTTTGCACAACAAAAGCATACTACTCGGTGAAAGAATTTTTGGATGAATGACTAAATATGTCGAGAGTCGAAACCATGAATGAATAGTATGTATAGGTATAATTATAACTTTCATGACATGTCATCTTTATTCAATGAAATTGTGTTCAAATTATGTTTAGTATAATTCATTAATCATTATATTTAATCTAACTTGCATTGAAGCGTAATTGACTTGTATATAAATGTAACATTCATTTAATATTATAATAATATGTTTGTTCCCCTAATTGTAAATAATTTATGAATATGACGATGTACAATTAATACAAATAAAATATATTCTATTCTATTCTATAAATATCCTGCGCGTTGGAGGGCCTGCCATTTTGTGGCCTGAATCAGAAACATAAACATGTACATTGACACTACATGCCACAGCAAGTGCTGCCATCTACCGTTCTCGTGCGTTTTGTTGTGTAGGTTCTGCTATCTTGTGGGCTACATAGGAAGCATAAACTTCACGTTTACGCCTCGCGCCGAAAATCTGGCGTCTCCTGTGCCCCCTACAGTTTATGGACGCTCCGTATATTAAAAATTTAATAACAAACTCTGCGCGTAACTGTGGCGTCGACCTGTTGGATATAGGATACATAAGTTAGCAGGTAGTTGACAGCTGTCAAACATTATGATATCCCATGAAAGTACACATTTTTTTTACACCGTGCATTGTTTTGTTGTCTCTGGTATTTCAACTACACGCACTTCGCTTAAATTATGGTCACTTCAGTCTCATGGAATAAGTTAAGACTTAGAGTGAAGAATAAAATTGACAGTCTCTTTCATAACTCGTCTTTGCTTGTTACGCTATAGGAGTAACTCAAAGTGAGTAGTGTTGTGAGCTATTTAGTAAATAATGGCGTATAAAGGATAAGATATTCTGTAGGGAAATTAAACGCGTACTAGAACCCGTCTACGCTATTCTTGCACCGATTGGGAGAGCAAAGTGAGGGAGTGTCATTATCTCATATTTTCATAGGACTTTGACATTAATGATGACATTCACACACCTTGTCATTAATTGCAAATGCCGTGCAGGGTTATCCTGGTCCGACTCTACCTGACCCGCGTCTTTGTCCGAGTAGGTATAAATTGTTACTCGCTGTAGGTACTAAGTGCATATTCATCTCCAGTTTCAGCCACATATGGTATGATGTTTACGGGGCAAAAACAAAACATTTCTTAATTCAGATCAACACCATAACGCCGCAAATATGTCATACTAGGTAGTAGCTATATATTTGCGGCGTTTGGTGTGGAAACCTTGGGGCCGTGGGGACCTAGCGCGCGTCGCCTCTATGGGGAGTTATCAAAGCGCCTCATAGAGGCCTCCGGTGACCAGAGGGCTGGCCTATATTTTGCCCAAAGGATCAGCATTGCTATCCAGCGGGGCAATGCGGCTAGCCTTCTGGGCACCCTACCTACGGACCATGACTTAGGGCAAATTTTTTATTTATAAGTTTTAGTGATTTGTTATAAAGTTGTAAAAATGTTATTAAATAAAATTACTCCTTTTTCACCACCTTAGGGGATGAATTTTCAAAAACACCATAACTACATTAACCCTTTATAAGGCATAAGGGTGTCAGGAATTATGCAAAATTGAACTTTACCACTTTGAAATAAAGTTCATAATCAGGTGGGAAATATACTCCCTCTGCCTTATAAAGGCTTAACACTAATGCATTTTTAATTTTGACACTTTTCTAAAATAATAGAAATATTGTATATACTTAGATACAGTCAAGGAATTTAAATTCCGACCCATTTCGTACTTTGTCACAGTGACCACCGTATGAGGTCTCTAGCGGCTTTCATATTGATTGTCACTGTGACAAAGTACGAAATGGGTCGGAATTTAAATTCCTTGACTGTACCTACCTATTCGTGGCAATCACAAACATTTTATGAACTGTATGAACAACAAAAAGCAGAACAAAAATTAAGTGTGCAACGACTGCAGTTATGTTCCGTTTATTCTCTTAAGTTTTATAAGTGGTAATCTAACTTATACATCCCTCTGACAGATGCATACGTCTGCATTATAAGTTTCGCTATTATCTAACTTTGCTATAACATCAGTTAAGCTATTGCAATTAATACTGTATGTTTATTTTTTTCCGTAGTAGTAAAATGCGTATACATATGTATTTTATTTATATTTAAATCACTTTTCTGGGAAATATTAAATTATTGAGAAATTGGGAAAATAGAATTGAAAATCCTCGCTATGGATCTCAACATATACTTGAAAAATTATATAGATAATAGACTGGGGTCTACTGAACCACGACACAATAAGGATGTTGACTGTAGGAGAGGCCTAGAAGAGTTAAAACAATTTTTTTACTTTTTTGGTCATAACTGGCGGCTCGATTCGAAAAATGAATTAGATTTCTACTAGACTTCAACAAGTTACGATATGGATAATTTAAAGATATTTGTAAGATAGATATGTAAAATTTGACGTTTCCGCAATTCTGGAGGTCCTCTTGAACGATTTCGACAAGTTATGTTATCTAGTCGAAATCTAATGTCGATCTAGTTGATCTCTAAATCGTCTCTAGATCTTGTGATTATCTCGAAATCCGAATAGGCCTGTATGTAGTTCAGAAGCTAGAGTTGCGAAATCTGTGTTATTTGACAGCAAATTTCATAACCATTTACCATACAGAATAGAAACATTATATTTTACTTGGAACTATTTACCTATAAAAACATGTTGTTCTGTTAAATACCTAAAATGTAGGTAGGTACCTTACTTTTTTATAATAACCATCTGTCATTGCCACACCCGATATATAATGTAAGCAATTGTAATTAAATAAATAAAATAAATAAATGTGATTGTCATATATAAAAAATGTTGGCGCACAATTACTCAGTGGTGAGCAAAGTAGACTCATTTAAAGGTACCTACTTAAATAATACATCTTTGCTATACATAGCTAGTATTGAATATGTTTGTACTATGCTACGATGGTATTTACCTGTGCGCAGTCCGCTGTGTGAGTTAAGTCTTAGGGGTGTCAACACTTGCAGATAGAGATGGGTAGGGGTGAGTAAATACTGAGTATTTACTCGGTATTTACTCAAAGCACCCGATAAATACCCGTATTTACTCATTTAGGTGGGTAAAAACGATTGCTTATAAAATATTCAAAAAGTGAGATTTAAGAACAAAATTGTCTTTTATTGAAGAGTGCTAACGTGTATTAACAATATCTATAAAATAAAAAGCATAGAGGGCGCTTAATTTAGGAAAAATAGGTAATTATTAGTGAGAGGCAAATTGTGATAACAATTTTGTTTTAAATAAGAAGGTATTTACTTAAAAAATATGAGTACTTAAATTCTATCGATGTTCTAGATAAGTGCATGTCGCGCAAAAGTGCGTGTTTACGCGGCACTTACGACCTTTTATTAAGGGTTTTTTAAAGAAAACTCAAAAATGGCTCAACCGATGATGTTCAAAATATTGTTTTTTGTACTCTATTATACGGCTAATCTCCCGATATGTTTTCATATTTTTTCTGAACTTTGGTTCGAAAGTTATAGAGAGATAAACATTATTTTGGCCTTTCGAAACGGTTTTTTTCCAAAAATATTCAATTTATCCAAAAATGTTCTTAGAAACATTCCAGTTATTTTTGAAGACCCATTTAATGACGTGCAACACGTTGGTGGTTTCTGAGATATTTTTTTGTGACAATTAGTTACATGTATGGAGTGCCCCTCTTAAAAATACATTTCTTACAATTTTGAGTACTTAATCCAGTAGCGGCTTACAAAATACACCTATATTTCAAATTTATATGCCCCTTTCAGCACTCTAAATAGTTTATACCCACCAATTTGGGTATAAACGAGTAAATACGGGTATATTGAGTAAATACTGAGTATTTACTCGGTATTTACCTGTGAGTATTTACTCACTACCCATCTCTACTTGCAGAGAATAACTAAGGGTTAGTTATTCATAATAGCTATATATTTTTTTTAAATTGCAGTAACGTCATTTGATGAGCTATACTCATATATAAGTATAATACTTTATAACCACCACCAGTACCAGAATTATATGTGACGTTCCATGGCAAAAGGTACCTTATGGCGGCTGGCGCTTACGTCGCATAGCGCCGCAATAAAATTGGAGCGACGCTAATAATAGCGTAAGCGCCAACCGTCATAAGGTACCTTTACCCGTGGGACGTCACATATTATAATGTAACTAGAGTCAAAATAAAGAGATTTTCTTTATAAGCCTCAATTAGTTATTTTTATAAATACTTAAGTCAAAATGGCTGATCATTAAGACACGATTAATAGTTAAAAATCTGGGAGACCGAGCTTTGCTCGGAAAACATATAAAAACTCAAAATTCCCGTTTTTATAGACATAAGACCTATCTATATCGATTTATCGTTCCTGAAAACCCCCATATAGCAAATATCATCGAAATCGTTAGAGTCGTTTCCGAGATCCCCGAAGGCATAAGATAAACGCCATCCAAATTCACCTTTCTCGTTTTGTAAGCCAATTCGAACGTACACTGACATCGGAATGATATTCGAATTATGTCATTTGGTTATAAACTGAAATAATTAGATGTCATAAGGTAGTAGAAGTACTAGTGCTCGACGCTGCACTAGTATTCGACCGGGCACTTTATGTCAAAGTAATATGGGTTAAATTTGAACGGCGAAGATTTTTCTGTATTCAAATTTAATCCTTGTCACTTTGACATAAAGTGCCCATGTCGAATACTAGTGCAGCGTCGAGCACTAGGGCAGGATCACTACCCACTAGGCCAGACCGGTCGTCAAATAATGCAAATAATAACATGCAAGATCAAGATGTCAACCCTATTGTTAGAAGCAGGCCCGGAACTGCCAGCGTTGTGGAATCTTTATAATTCGGGTGCAATGCGCGAGCTAAATTCCACAACTTGGCTCGTTTCGCAAACACTCCGTAATTAACTAGGAGAATAAATACTAGCTTATTGTTTAGGTGAGGTGAGGTTTGAAATGATTAAACGTAGTTTTTAGTAGAGATGCACCGGATATCCGGTTACTATCCGGTATCCGGCCTATCCGGCCATTTTTAATATCCGGCCGGATACCGGATAGTGACTTTCTATCCGGCCGGATACCGGATAGTGACTTTCTATCCGGCCGGATACCGGATAGTAACATTGCTTGATTTCGGAGTAAACAAATTGGATTTAAGAAACAGACAGGGTCATAATCGTACTTGTTTATTATTTTAAAACAATTTAATCATTCCACTGATCTGCACGCGCAGTCATTTCGAACCTAGAAATGAGTCCGCGCGAACGTTTACTAGGAAGCAGATGTAGGAAAAACCGAAATGTAGGTATAGTTCCGCCGGCCGAATATCCGGCGGCCGGATACCGGATATTCGGCCAGTGTCCAGGCCGGATATCCGGTATTCGGTATCCGGCCAAACAACTATCCGTTGCATCTCTAAAACCCAAGCACAAAAATTAGGAAAAATTCAAAGTAGGCGTCATTGTATGAGTGGACCGAATCCACAAATTATTCGAAATTATTGTAAAAAAATTTAGAGTTCTTTGAAAAGGCGAAAGCTGGCGGGATACCGCTCTGGACCGATCAAAGTGGCGTGCTCTTGTGTTGGAGGCCAAGACTCATTTTGGGTCACCGCGCCAACCAAGTAAGTAAGTTTGAAAAGGACTCAACTCTGAACAGACTCGGGTCTCCAATAAGTTGAAAATAACTCGACTTTAGACAAGGATGATTCACGCTAGACCGGGTCGGGACCGGGCCGGAGCTTCCGGCCTCCTCCTCCGTTTTCCCCGGCTTCGTTTTCTATGGAAAGCACCACGTGATCACCGATCAGCTGGCTTAGAAGATGACATGTCGGACGCCTCGGCCTGGGCACGGCCCAGTCTAGCGTGAGTCATCCTTTATAAGAGTCTGAAAAACTAAGTCGAGTCAGGCGTGGCTCACTCCGCGATTTCGTCGCTTTGCTATAGGTAGCTAAAAGTACATCCGTTCGACCCCAATTTTGGGGTTTGCCATAAGCCGCGCGTGGCGCTGTCGCCACGTAGCGGTCATATCTGTGCTGATCGTGACAGACGCGTTTTGTTAGAGGGTGAGTCTTCTGTACCTAGTACTATTATTTATTCTGTGGTCGAGTCTTGAAGCAGAGGACCCAAATGACTTTAATCCTTCTAACACTACTTAAAAATCTTCTAAAAAGAAACTCCAACAGCCTAAATAAGTAGTAAAGTTTACCGCTAATTTCTCCGCAAACGGATATTCTAACTGAATCCAAGTGGATAGATAATTAGCGAGTAAACTGCGTGTGCTAATTGATCGTTACCAGTTATGTGAGTTTAAGTACCTAGGAGCTCAAAAATTATCCAACGAGAATCATTGAAATATTATTACTAAAGTAAAGAACCGGCACAGGGCACTAGTATTTTGCGCCATGAGTTGATGTTGTTTTGGCAACAAACCATAGAAGCGGAGCGTTAGTCTCGCGAACTAAACAGCTAAACGCGTTAATCGCGAACATACAAAGAGATAATGGCAGGAGACTTTGTTTTATGAAGTATAGTGATGAGCCAGGTATTTAGGTAATATTGGAACAATCCTATTTGGTACACCATGAAGGCTATAAACACTTCCCGGTACAGCTAACTGACTCACGGCTTAGGCCGACAGCTGCCCACTAAATCACATGTACAGTCGGCTACACACGGTATAATCGAATTTAAAGTGTAAGGGTAGGTATACCGCGTGTGGCCTGTAACATGAGCAAATAATTAAAACACAGATTGTAGGTATTCCTCAAACGGTGACACTTTTGTTCTACAACTTTTTAAAATTATTAAGTAGGTATTTAGACTCCATATTTTTCATACAAAATAAATATTATCTTCAATGGACGCCATCGCCACTCCATAATTATCATTGCAATTGACGTTGCTTGTCACGCCTTAAACATAACATAATTCGCAATACATTGCGTCTTAGAATAAACTTTAAAGTGTATTAAAAATCAAGCCACAAGTTATTTTTAAAAGTTGCTGAACAAATGTTGGTCAGTATGAGGAGTACAGCCTACAGCTAATTTTTTTTTTTTTTTTATTATTATGAATGGGCTTACTCATGGCCACAGACTAATAACTACTAGACTAGAATTTTTTGCTTATACATATTACAGGCCACACCCGGTATATACCTACATAATTATGTTGACGCGGAATCGGCAAAAGCCGATAGAAAAAAGGCGTTGACGCGTCGGCAGGCGTCGGCCGATGCGATCCGAGCCAAATGACGTCTTTATCGCTCTTAATACACAGACAAAGGTTTTTTCTATCGGCTTTTGCCGATTCCGCGTCGATATATTTAGGGAGACCCTAAGTGCTTGTTTATTTGACCTAATTTGATAGATGTCATTAAAAGACTAACTATACCCGAACACCTAAAACTTAGTTTAAAGTCAACCACTTGAGGGCGGAACTCAAACCGAAGTAAAAACATGTTGGGTGATTAAATAACCCTCTAAAGGTCAATTTATTGACTTTAGGGTAGCGTGGGGTGAAATGAGGACGGGTAGTTGTACAGTCGCCAACAGATATATCCGAGCGGCCAAGGCGCTCTCAAATATCTGAACACACCTCTATTGTCAAGGCGTTAGAGTGCGTGTTCAGATATTTTTGAGCACCTCGGCCGCTTAGATATATCTAATGGTGACTGTACTTATGTTAAATTACGGAAAAGGTAGGTACAGTCGACAAAGATGTTTGAATTTTTCACCTTATTACAAAGGGGTAAGGTGCAAAAGTGTAAACATATGTGACGTCCCACGGGTAAAGGTACCTTATGGCGGTTAGCGCTTACGCTATTATTAACGCCGCTCCAATATTATTGCGGTGCTATGCGACGTAAGTGCCGGCCGCCATAAGGTACCTTTGCTGTGGAACGTCACATATCTTTGACGACGACTGTATACCGCGGTGTTTAGATCCGGGGACCAATGGACAGAAACCTACTATTTCGCCGTCTGTCGTGGTTGTATCAGACAAACAGCCGTATTCGAACTTCAAGATATTCACAAGAGACGACACGTACTAGATCCATTCTAGATACGTTATAGTTTAGATATCAACTAGTTCTCTTTTGCAGCGGAATTCGGGCAACCAATGTCACTTTTACGTTAGATAGAGTAAGATATATATTAGATCTCTAAGTCATATCCTGTGGAAATCGTTCAAGAGTATCTCCAGAACCGCGCAAATGTCAAATTTGACAGGTTAGATCTTAAACATATCGTTATCGTATCTTGGTGATGTCCACAAGATATCTAATAGATGTCTATTTCAAAATCCGAATCGGGCCCATATTCGTAGTGCGTCACTTAACTCGTAGTACCGAGGTTTGACTGTAATGAAGTATGTTCATTATATCGCAAGTCTGAAGATAATGACAGTGACAACGCGTTAACTCTAGTGTTAACCACCACGTGTCTCAGTTTTCCTCGCTTATTAAATCGTTACTTGATACTTTTGTCTAAGATGATGTCGGAGCTACGAACTACTCGTTACGGTTATATTATTAACTAGAAACCCGATCCGGCTACGCACAGGTTACACAAGACCTTAACTAATTATACATCTAAACCTTCCTCAAGAATCACTCTATTGATCAGTGAAAACCGCATGAAAATCCGTTCAGAAGTTTTCGAGTTTATTCCTAACAACATACATACACACAAACAGATAGAAGCCGATTAATCAAAGGGCATTTGATTGCTTATAATGAACCTTTCAAATTGGGATTAGTTACCAAGTGGACCCCGGGCTCCCATGCTAAATAATTAAAAAAATATAACATATTTGCTTTTTTCAAAACTCTACAGCTCTACACAATTGTATAAGTAGATTCAATAGCGGCTAACGTAGGTATTTCGATAAATTCCTTTCGAGCATTCCGGCTTTATTTTACTTGTAGTAGCTTACAGTTGTAAGCTGTATGTTTTCCATATTTTTTTTAAATAGTACATAAATAGGTATTTTATTCTAAGGTATATCCATATCTTCGAAACTCCACACAGAACGTACCACATGGGCGGCCATATTACCGATGTTTTACGACATTTAGACACCATTTGTATTCATTTGCGATCCGCTAGGGCGGGCCGTTGAGGTACTTTAAATTAGGCCAATGCGTTGAGGTAGCGCAGATTACCTCAACAACTAGACAAGGCAAAGCAAATAATTGTGTAGAATACAACTCGATTGTGCTGCACAAATACAAGTGAAATTGATGAGCTTAATATGCGTTGAGGTAGTACAGATTACCTCAACTACTAGACAAGGCAAAGCAAATAATTGTGTAGAATACAACTCGATTGTGCTGCACAAATACAAGTGAAATTGATGAGCATAATATGCGTTGAGGTAGTACAGATTACCTCAACTACTAAAAAAAGAAGGCAAAGCAAATAATTGTGTATAAATACAACTCGGTTGTGCTGCACGAATTATACAAGTGAAATTGATGAGCATATGGCATAGACTAGGAATCCTCTAGACGGAGTTTAGAGCAATTATTTCATAAAACCGATGCTGCCAAAAATACGTGGGTGCGGGGAACGAGGTGAGCGAGGTCCCGTGCCGTGATTAGTCCGTTCCGTTCAAAGACACGAACGTTACACAAAGACACTTTCGACTCGAAAATGGAATAAAACTACCGTATTTGTGGCAGAAGGGGTAGAGCTACTATGCTCAGTCTGGATGTCTTTTCTGTGGCATATGGTCACCTCGTGCTTTTTGTAAGCGCTTCAGGGCGTCCGCTCGTACTTGCTGGTGTTTGCACGGAGCGGGCACGCACGCGGGTGCCATTGTAGGTAAAAAAATAAAATAAAAACATTTATTCAGATGAAATAAACCCTATTTTACAGTTTTTTTTTCTTCTGCCAAACTGCAAGGCAGTTTGTTGGCAGAGGGAACTCCCTTAAAAACATAGATGGGTAGACTTAGCTAATTGCCTGATTAATTTTTAACTTAAGTATATCTTGCTTATGCTGGTAACTTTATCTTAGGTCAAATCCGTCGCACGTGTCCGCGCCAAGTTAGCGTTGCTCATACCTCCTATATTTCGTTAACCCGTTCACATAATGCGGTGTCTGTATACTCTGTGGGTACCTCATTTTAAAACGGGTTAATGCTCAAACCGCAGCTAATTTGCAATTTAGTCGCGAATTAATGGCTTTAAGCTATAAGGGATTATTTTATATAGGTTTGGTGGTTTTAGTTCCAAATTGGATGGATACGGTGTTTTGAGTCGGGAATTGTTACGAAAACAGCACTTTGAGCTATGAATGCACGCATTAGATCGATAAATACTAAATTTAGTGTTATAATGAAGCTGTGAAACCGATGGTCCTGGGTTCGAATCCCAGTAAGGACATTTATTTGTGTGATGACACAGATATTTGTTCCTGAGTCATGGTTGTTTTTTATGTACATATTTAAGTATTTATATATTACATATATCGATGTCTGAGTACCCACAATACAAGCCTTCTTGAACTTACCGTGGGGATTAGTCAATTTGTGTATAAATGTACTATAATATTTATTTATTTTTCGTTCCCTGCCGAGGATTTCTCTTGGCTAAAAGTCTTAGGTTCTTCAAAAAAGGAGTGTAGGTACAGATTTTCAAAGGGTAAGTCACAGCTGTAACATCCCTGGAGTTGCAGGCGTCCATAGGCTACGGTGACTGCTTACCATCAGGCGGGCCGTATGCTTGTTTCCCACCGGCGTGTAGTATAAGCTTCTTATATCTAATTCAAATCCTAACCTCATTGAGGTACCTTGTCCCAGCAATATATGTATGTCGTCCTAAAATTAGCATTTTATGACCAAAGTCCAATAAGGCGTCCGATTAAATGCCAAATGTCTGTAAATGGGTGTTCACACTAATGACTTTATGACAAGAGATGCTAATATGACTTTGACGACATAGATGATTTTGGAATTGATATTGAAAACCAATCATAAATGGGCCGATTATTATATTGTGATCGATTTTTAGGGTTCCGTACCCAAAGGGTAAGAACGGGACCCTATTACTAAGACTCCGCTGTCCGTTTGTCTGTCTGTCCGTCTGTCTGTCCATCGGTCTGTCACCAGGCTGTCCAGAAAATTTTTCTCTGGGTTACGAAAACGTATGGTATTTTCGTAAATCGGTCAACGGAAAATTTAACCACTTATTTTAATCAAGGACAAAATAAATATCATAAAAATACATAAAAACTAGACTATACATATAGCAAGACCAGACCGTAACCAAAACCTTCAAAGCTTGCTCAGTACAATCCCATTAACCTCCCTTACCTGGTAACGGGAATGCAGCTATTTTTAGCGTCCGTGTATATATAATTTTCAGTTCTATACTGTTACCATGCATACCATAGCAATAAAACTTGAGTATAAAATATGTGTGATATTGACAAGGGATCTGACAAGCAATTTTTTCAAACAAAGTATATTTTCAGAGTAATTATGTTAAAAATTAAAACCGACGCAATGGTCATTTCTTCTGCCACAAGTTTCGCGCAGCGCGCCGCGGCGCGGCTTCTCTCATTGCCTGGCTTTACTATACGCCCCCTCCCAACAAGTATAATTTAGTAAGTCTTTACAAATAAAAACTATTAAATACAAACACGGACAAGGCCCGTCAACCAGTTCAAACTTTCGACAGAGCCAGTGGGCGATCTGTCGATATGTCTCACAACGCAAGGCGCCTACGCAAAACTGTTTATTATTCTGAGTGCAACGAGTGAAGGCGTCCACTCATTTCGTGAGGCGTATTTGACGATTTTCTGACCCCACCTGGGGGGCTAGCCAAGTTCGCAATCGCTTATAGGGACTAGACCTATCGTCAAACAATTCAAACTTTCGTCGGAGGCAGTAGGCGAATCTCTCGATAGGTATATCTCATGACACAAGTCGCCTACACACAACGTTTCTTATTCTGTGCAACGAGTGAAGGCGTCCATTCATTGTGTGAGGCGTACTCGTTTTTGACGATTTTCTGACCGCTAGGGGCCTAGCAAAGATGACAATCGTTGATCGAAATTAGAAACCGCCAATCGAAACTTAAATGGAAAAATTGTCATGTCACTTTTCTTAGCATATGGCATAATGATTTTTTTTTTCTTTTCGTATGGCTGTTTCTTTCGTTAATCCTAGGGTTTCCAATGCTGTACCTACATAATTAGCATAATTTCACCGTAGGTACTTATGTCAGGCGTGGCGCACTCCGCGATTTCGACGCTTTGCTACAGGTAGCTAAAAGTGCATCCGTTCGACCCCAATTTTGGGGTTTGCCATAAGCCGCGCGTGGCGCTGTCGCCACCTAGCGGCCATATCTGTGCTGATCGTAACAGACGCGTTTTGTTAGAGAGTGAGTCTTCTGTACCTAGTACTATTATTTATTCTGTCCTTATGTCCTAAAAATTAATTACGAAAACATAATGGTAAGTAATTAGGTAGTTTCCTAATAGAAAAGTAAGTACATTTTTTTGTCCCATTTTGAAATTTAGTATTTATTCCGCCCAGAATGAGAAGCTCTTCATAATAGCCAAGTTTTATCCACATCTAATCTAACGGAGAAAATCCGTCAATAAAATAAAAATCAGCTAAAAAAATGTACGCGTAGTATGATCCACTACTTTTGAAGCTGACTGTACTTACATCAACATATTTAACTAACTATCGATAGCTCTTATCATCTCCTCAATAACACTCACGAATAAGTTAAATGTGACTTTCCACGTTAAAAGGTACTTTATGGCGGCTGGCGCTTACGTCGTATAGCACCGGAACAGTATTGGAGCGGCGTTGATAATAGCGTAAGCGCCAACCGCCATAAGGTACCTTTACCCGTGGAACGTCACAAATGTGTCCACGGTACAAAATGTCAGTGTATTTAGGTCAAACTGCTAATACCGAAGTCGGTTGATACTTGGATGTGGTCAGAAGTTGGTTAATATTGGTCGTGAGTTAGTTAAACTGTGCCATTTTAAGGGATAAGGGCTGTTAGCGAGATGGTGAAGCGTGTATAATGGCATTTTGAATGAATAATGACATTTGCGATAGTGTGTGATTAGACCAAGAAAACTCTGCAGTGATTTTGATAGCACACGCAGTGCAAGTGTTATCTATAATGTGTATTCGGGTAATGCCGAATGTCGGATAATTCCAAAATTCAGATGAAAATCACCCTAAATTCCATCATAATAAAAGTCTCCTTTCGGAATTATCCGTCAGTTTTTGACATTCGGAATTACCCGAGTAAACCGTCATCATTTCATAGAAGTTTGACGCTTAAAAATATTGAAATAACACTTGCACTGCGTGTGCTATCAACATCGCTGCAGACTTTTTTCGGTCTAACTCTACCGATAGAATTGGCTTGCCAGGCTAAATCATACATACTTTAGAAGAATAATAAAACTATTATGTACTAGAATCCTTCCAAAATGACTAGCCCCCTTTTGATAAAGATTCAAAAACTGGCAGACTACCTACTTTTTTCTCAAATTCCTTAACACCTCCAGTTAAAAAAAATCTACTTATACAGCTTCGATATCCGAATGAAAGCAAAACAGAAGCTGAACGGTGCAATTTGAATCACGAACATCGTAGGTCAAGGACCATCCTTATTCATACAAGACCCTGTTTCTATAATAATCACTCATCCAATATAAGCTGACCCCTCACCCTAACAACTACTAGTACCTACTCAAATATCGCAATTTATATTGGTTCTCTGAAACGTAGCGCATCAAAGACTTTAAGAATAACATTAAAGAACAGGTTGTCCCGACCAATCCCGATCTCTCCCGATAGCATCCGAAGCGTCGCGTGCCGCCGAAGATTCCCGAAGTATTACGAAGAGAACGCGACAAACTTACCAAAGTCAGTGGTGAAATAAGGCAACTAACATTTTCCTTAGTAAATACGCTTGCTTGTTTAACAGTAGCGACAATACCAACTGCAAACTCTAAGTTTGTGACTTGTAAGTCGTGTGCGCGGCACGGGTAGATTACAAAGTTATTTATGCAGTTATTATAGCGCTACCGGTTTTAGTTTGGAGGGGATTTTCTTTTGACTCACGTTTTGGGGATGGTAAATGTAAGTTTGTAATAATTTGTTTATATGCTTAGTGTTGATTAACGGACTGTTTACAGTTCAAACTAGAACTTTATTATAGTTTTACCGTTTTAATTTAATTTTTAGTTACAAAGTTTATGAAAGTCAAATAATACGCTAGGGTTTTGAGTTACATTGCAAAGGGACCATTCATTAAGTAAGTATTACCTCTCTATGCATACAAAATATTATGTTGTTAGGTTTATTTACAAAAAAACTAATTTATGTACCTATGTATATGACTTTGCTTCTTTATAAGATTACTTACCTACTTATATCAGATTTTAGCATGATAATTATTATTTCTCAAAAATCTTTACTACGTAAACACATTACACGTCTTTGTGTCGCGTAGTCGGCTAAAAAACACATTTTTTTGTATGGCGCTAAGACTTTCTAGTATCGTAACGCCATCTAGTGAAATCGATCTTAAAAGTTATAAACTTTACAAAGTATGTTTAACATAAATACTGTTTATACAAAATTCATTTAGATATAGAAATGCCTAAGGTACTTATTGAGATTATTAAAATATATGTGAAATTACGTTTTTCACTATTAATCAATTATCGGTTGTGTAATGAAGTTTTGAAATATTCGACCTAGAAAAATAGCACGTATTTCATAGCTTTTCTTTCCCCTAGTGAACTAAGTATTGGTTTTATCAAGTTTTTCTTGTTAAATAGTTTCTAGGAATAAAATAAATAAATTTTATTGTATACCTATTTGATCTGGGTGGCATGGTTTTGAATATTAGTTATGCTAAAATCATTAGTTGCTTGAATACCGATTGAGTATGATATAGACAGTCGAGAGTTAAGAGGTCGTTCAGTAATATGAGACAGGTAATCCCGGTTCAACTTACATATTTTCTGTTTATAGTATAAGCAGTATAGGTTATAGGTACGTTATAAAAATCTTAAAAAACAATATTCTGGGAGGAAAATGGGGACTACGCTTATATAGAAAAGCAGTCGCCGGCTATCCTCTTAATGATGTTTCTCATTTCCGCTTATATATATTATAAAACTAATTTTAAAAAAGCAAATCCAGCAGCAGACGTACTCTTAAAACATAAATACAGTCAACTACATAAATGTCTTTGATACTTTTTAATCTTTTTCCTCCGTGAGAATAGCCTGCATTTTTAGACTTGGCGTTATTAATTTACCAACTTATCTGTGCATCTTTAAAAATCTTGTACCTTTGATATAAGATTTAAAATAGCCTGTTTTTAATGTAAAAGTGATAAAGTAAAGTGAGTTGCGATTATGGTCACAGAAAACCAGTTTAGATTTATTGAACGCATTCGCTAAAATTGAAAAGAGAATTAAAACGAACGTGGGTAAATGCAGTGTCTCTGGTTTAAACGGTGTTTTTTCGAATTTGGAATATCAATGGGATCTTTATTTGAAATTTTAACGGTTTTTCACAAGATAAGGATTATTTAGCTACCCCTGTTAGTATTTTGTGCAATAGGTAAGTAATTTAGGTTATTAAAATTTAAGGGCCAAAGTAACAAAACGAGACGAAGTCGAGTTTCGTAAAAAACAGCAGGCTAAAATTGTAAGGCCTACTAATTGTAAGTATACCGTTGCACCCACCACCCACTATCAATATTTTTTCTAAGGCAGCAGCAAACACTCTATAATATGATAAATACTTTTTACTTTTTTGTAGTCGTATACTACATCCGATATCGGACCGGACAGTGTGAAACAGACAGACCTATTAAATTATGACGATTAAAATAACACTTGCACAGACTGTGCTTCCAAAAATTGCTGGTCAGTTAGAGTCTGACTCTAACTTCTTTCAAAGTCGGTTAAGTAATAAAATAATATGTGGCGTTAGAACTGACTCTACATCACCTTACGATACATGTGCGCATAATAAACCTACCCCAATCCTGTAAAAACAAATAAACACACATGTATGTCTGTTTCATCGTTAACTGACAGGCCGTGATAAAAAATATTATATTAATATAAACAATATGGGTGGTCACATTTTTTAAATGTTGAAAATATTTCTTAGAATTTGTATTTTGTTGATTTGAGATCCACAGTCTGTGGGCCCGATTCGGATTTTGAAATAGACATCTATTATATATCTTTTAGACATCACCAAGATACGATAACGATGTGTTTAAGACCTAATCTGTCAAATTTGACATTTGCGCGATTCTGGAGATACTCTTGAACGATTTCCACAGGATATGACTTAGAGATCCAATTCACCTCTAATAGATATCTTACTCTATCTAACGTAAAAGTGACATTGGTTGCCCGAATTGCGCTGCAAAAGAGAAGAACTAGTTGATATCTAAACTATAACGTATCTAGAATGGATCTAGTACCAACGTGTCGTCTCTTGTGAATATCTTGAAGTTCGAATACGGCAGTGTGATTTGTAAGACCAGTTCTGAATAATCTATGTATAGGTATGTATGTACCTGCTTTATGTATTGTAGGTATACATTTAGCAAAAGTATTAGCTTAGCTCCCCTACTGCATATAGTTTTTCTGGACTACTAGGGGAGACCGAGGTGAGTTGTGCAGAGGAGAGTTGTGACATTGTCGATTTTTTGGAATCTATTAACTAAAAACTAGGTCGCAATACTTAGCGCGCGTTTGTTGCGAGCTCACTAACAGTTATTAGATTCCAAAAAATCGACAATGTCACAACTCTCCTCTGTCACAACTCACCTCGGTCTCCCCTACCTACTTATTTACGCACATATCATAAACCTTGTAAGTACCTATGTTGCTTTCAAAAACCGCAAATTTCAATCAGCATAAAAATAATCTGTTTCTTACAACATATATATTAATCAGTAATCCCAAGTGCCCAGGTAACAATGGCGATCCCGACCTTATTGTGAGATGGCAGCATCTGATCATACTTTTGACTCTTTAATCAAGCTCGGAGTTAAATTGCTATATTACATATTTCTATTGCCATCAATATAATCTCTCTTCTCTAGGCCTAGAAATTTCACGACATGCCTGATCTTACGATCGGCCGCCGACATATCGACCGGGATATGAATCGTGATTACCTTTTTAATACAGTCATTATATGTTTTGAGACAAACAAATTAATATAGTTTTCAAACCTGTGTGACGTGATACGTCTAGGTGTACTGTTTAAAATTCACCACTCTCCCCCCCCCTCCACCTGACGCTCGACCCCCCCTCACCTTGAAATGTGTCCCCGTTGGTAGTTTTTTGGCATTCTCACGAAAACTATAATAGATATCAAAAAAGTGTCAAGGACAGAATTAATCCTCATTAAATTTAGAACAAAAATGGTCTTATGTGTTTTATTATAAGTTGGACGGTATTCAAGCTATAAGTACTTGTATAACCTTAAAATAACAAAATAACCATACTAGTATGACGAAATGCAGAATATCTTCAAAACGGCTAGACCGATTTTAATAAAATATACCTAAAAAATCACCGCAGTGAAGCCAGCTATCAAACAAAAGAAACTACATCAAAATCGGTTCATCCGTTTCGGCGTTACGAAGTCACAGGTAAACACAGAAATACAATTTTTTTTCAACTGCACCCAATAATTTTGTAAACCGATTAATTTTGACCAATTATTTTAATGAGATCATGTCCCTTGAAGTTTTAGCTTTACGAAAAGTTAAAAAACATGGAAAACGGCCCAGTATTTTTCAAATTATCGGCATTTTCCCGATTTGTGAGTGGTTTCGTGTTATCACGCGCACGAGTTGCCCTTGACCCCTATAAAACGGGGGGTAGGGGAGGGGTTGTTATCAGTCACTTATCAGAAGTTGACCGGTACACATATCCGCATATTTTCCCGTAAAGAAGACCTGTGAAAAATGGAAACCACTGAAGCTGAAGTCCGCCAAGTCGTCCAGCTCAGCTCCTGCAAGAGGGGCGTAGCCAACGTTCAGTAGCTGCCACGCTGAATTTAAGTCAATCTACAGTTTGCAGAGTTTACCAGAGGTTCCAACGGACTGGATCCTTTACTTCAAGACCAAGAAGCGGCCGCAAAAAGTGTACATCAGAGAGGGACGACCGCTTCATTGTCACAACATCTCTCCGAGATCGACACCTGACAAGCGTTGCCATCCAGCAGCGTCTGCGTGAGATACGAGGAGTGGCTGCCAGTGAGTGGACAATAAGAAGAAGACTTAAGAAAGCGAACTTGACATCCAGGAGGCCTGCAACGGGGCCCAGATTGCTGGCGCGACACCGTACAGCCCGAAGAGAGTTTTCAGAAAATCATATGGACTGGACCATTGAGCAATGGACCGCAGTTCTCTTCTCGGACGTGTGCAGAATATGCTTGAATGGATGTGACCGAAGAGGAAGAGTCTACAGAAGGCCAGAAGAACGGTTCGCCCAATGTTGCTTCTCCGAAAGTCGCGCCACGGCCCCCGCCAGGCACGAAAACCAGCTCTGTTCGCGCGTCGTAGGAAACGTCGTCCCAGAACATCACGGATCCACCGCCATAGGCGACCCTTTCGGAGTAGCAACATTGGGCGAACCGTTCTTCTGGCCTTCTGTAGACTCTTCCTCTTCGGTCACATCCATTCAAGCATATTCTGCACACGTCCGAGAAGAGAACTGCGGTCCATTGCTCAATGGTCCAGTCCATATGATTTTCTGCAAACTCTCTTCGGGCTGTACGGTGTCGCGCCAGCAATCTGGGCCCCGTTGCAGGCCTCCTGGATGTCAAGTTCGCTTTCTTAAGTCTTCTTCTTACTGTCCACTCACTGGCAGCCACTCCTCGTATCTCACGCAGACGCTGCTGGATGGCAACGCTTGTCAGGTGTCGATCTCGGAGAGATGTTGTGACAATGAAGCGGTCGTCCCTCTCTGATGTACACTTTTTGCGGCCGCTTCTTGGTCTTGAAGTAAAGGATCCAGTCCGTTGGAACCTCTGGTAAACTCTGCAAACTGTAGATTGACTTAAATTCAGCGTGGCAGCTACTGAACGTTGGCTACGCCCCTCTTGCAGGAGCTGAGCTGGACGACTTGGCGGACTTCAGCTTCAGTGGTTTCCATTTTTCACAGGTCTTCTTTACGGGAAAATATGCGGATATGTGTACCGGTCAACTTCTGATAAGTGACTGATAACAACCCCTCCCCTACCCCCCGTTTTATAGGGGTCAAGGGCAACTCGTGCGCGTGATAACACGAAACCACTCACAAATCGGGAAAATGCCGATAATTTGAAAAATACTGGGCCGTTTTCCATGTTTTTTAACTTTTCGTAAAGCTAAAACTTCAAGGGACATGATCTCATTAAAATAATTGATCAAAATTAATCGGTTTACAAAATTATTGGGTGCAGTTGAAAAAAATTTGTATTTCTGTGTTTACCTGTGACTTCGTAACGCCGAAACGGATGAACCGATTTTGATGTAGTTTCTTTTGTTTGATAGCTGGCTTCACTGCGGTGATTTTTTAGGTATATTTTATTAAAATCGGTCTAGCCGTTTTGAAGATATTCTGCATTTCGTCATACTAGTATGGTTATTTTGTTATTTTAAGGTTATACAAGTACTTATAGCTTGAATACCGTCCAACTTATAATAAAACACATAAGACCATTTTTGTTCTAAATTTAATGAGGATTAATTCTGTCCTAGACACTTTTTTGATATCTATTATAGTTTTCGTGAGAATGCCAAAAAACTACCAACGGGGACACATTTCAAGGTGAGAGGGGGTCGAGCGTCAGGTGGAGGGGGGGGGGAGAGTGGTGAATTTTAAACAGTACACCTAGATGTATCACGTCACACAGGTTTGAAAACTATATTAATTTGTTTCATTTTCCCATACATTGATTACATAGAATGACTCAATTATTTGTATTGTTTTCGAGCTACCGATAGTTCGACACAGTTACATGCATCTTGTTCCCGTGTATTGGGAGTTTGGCTAAGGTGGCTTTCTTAACTTGGTCATACTATCTAGTTGATGTACCCTGAGGTCTTTCGCCTTCCACTTTTCCAAGCACGATATTAAAACATTTTTTTGGCGACAGAGCAGCGTGGAAATTGAGTAAACTTTATCTTTAAGCATTTGGACTCTTGGCAATTGGCATACCTAGCACTCTTTATAAGATAGGTGTGCCATATAAGGCCCACCTTAAATCAAACTGAAGTAAATTCAGAAATAATGAGGATAGTATGAAAAACTCACTAAATATAGATTTCTAATTTTGTCTTCACATAATTATCACAATAATTATAATGATATATCGGTACTCTTGACAAATTCAAGTTTTAAAAAAAACTACCTACATATTAAGTTGCTTTCAATAGTAACACACGATACGTAATAGCTCCATAACCTCTAACGGTATTATTAAAACGTTACATGTGGTGGGCGATTGTGGGCGGCACTCGTGCCAAAACAATACAATACAACGACAATTCAGAATAACAACCTTATATCTATACGTTTAGAATTTATATTACTATGGCAACAATACAAAAACAGCCTATGCTAATGTAAACCTTATAGTGATATGTTTAGAGTTTATAATGCTTTGGCGGCAGTAGAAATGAGGTAGCTGTATATGTAAGTAATATGATTTGGCAACGTCTTGTAATATTACGAGTCAGGTGTGTATGAAATTGACTTTTTACATGGAATTGAAGAATTTACGAATTGTGCCTTAACATGGCGTTCGCCCACGTGGAAGTTGTTAATAATCATTACATTGTGTATTAAGATTAAGCGCGGTAAGCAAGAAGTTATGAAGGAGTGTGAATTGAAGCCCGAAGCTGAAGGCGAGGACTTCATTAACATGAGTTCGTAATTCCTGTACCTACCGCCCTTGGCACACGCAATGTATTTATCACACTTGTGAGGCGAAAAGGGAAATAAAAGTTCTGCCTAATTTCGTATGTGTATTACCACCCTAGATCGAAATATAGGATTTACGGACCGCATCGCCTATCAAGTGTGATAAAAAATACATTACGGCCCTAGGTCAAAAGATAGGATTTACGGACCACATCGCCTATTTAGCACGGTATCTTTCACGAGCAAGTGTGATGAAAGAAACTTTAATAAGATTTTTCACGAGCAAGTGCGATAAAAAGCTTTTACCCACCCCATTTTACCCAATTGAAGGCTCAATATCAAAATTTTCTTAGGAATTTCACAGGAGCACTCTTCTACAATAATTGAACTCTGTTTTTTTTTTAATATGTATTACAGAGCTCCAAAAAGAAAGCATTTTTTAAATTTACTCCCAAAGGGGGTGGAAATGGGGTTGAAATTTTCTAACGAATTATTAATTATGTAGTTAAAATAATTAATAGCAAAAATATTCAGCTAACTGATAAGCTGACTATGAATTTATAATGTAGCCTAGGTTAATGAATATTGATTCATGTTTCGCGTGGGATTATCTCAAATCTTGCTGAACCAGTTTTGATGTAGCAGCGGAAGGAATAATCATAAAATGTAAACTGTGTCATCGTTTTTGCTAAATGTTAATTTTATGGTGCAAGCTTATTGCAATTATGATAATTGATAAGCAGAATAAAATTAAAGTAAATGTGTTAAATAGAGTAGGTAAGTAAGCAATGAATAAATACAGATTCGAGCTTAGGTAAGTATTTTTCTTTATAGATGCAACACAGACAAACAGATACAGTAAAAGTTGTTAGGATTATAAAATAGTACATTGTACAAAGTGAAATTTGTGAAAATAAATTAGTACATTGTACAAAGTGAAATATGTGAAAATAAATTAGTACATTGTACAAAGTGAAATTTGTGAAAATAAAATAGTACATTGTACAACAGAGAGATGAGGATTTCTATTTGGTACCTAATTAAAGACCCGAGTTTGCAATATTTTTCCCCCGGAGTTACACACAATATTTTTCATCACACTTACGAAGCGAAATAATAATTAAATACCGTGACATTTCAAACATTTGTCTGCCATATTGTTATTGTTTGACTGGTTAGACATCCAGTTAGTGAAGGCACAAACCTTCTTCTTCCTTTCCGCATAGACTCTAACTGCCGTATTCGAACTGCAAGATATTCACAAGAGACGACACGTAGTAGATCCATTCTAGATACGTTATAGGTAGTTTAGATATCAACTAGTTCTATTTTGCAGCGCAATTCGGACAACCAATGTCACTTTACGTTAGATAGAGTACGATATCTATTAGATGTGAATTGGATCTCTAAGTCATATCCTGTGGAAAACGTTCAAGAGTATCTCCAGAATCGCGCAAATGTCAAATTTGACAGGTTAGATCTTAAACATATTGTTATCGTATCTTGGTGATGACTAAGGCCCACTTGCACCATTCTACTAACCCGGGGTTAACCGGTTAAACCAGGAGTTGCCATGGTTAGCCAAACAATTTGACACTAGGTTAATAGTTTAACCGCTTAATCCCGGGTTAGCGGAATTGTGCAAGTGGGCCTAAAAGATCTAATAGATGTCATTTCAAAATCCGAATCGGGCCCTAATAGGCACCCGATGCCCAGATGCACCTGAAAATGCCAAAATAAACCCGTATTTGAATTTGAAAGGCACACAAACACGGGGCCTGGCACAACAGTGAATTAATGGCGCCGTAACGTGTGTGTTGATGTAGTGCTCATTGCGCGTTTGTTTGATGCCATCGCATTTGCAAACGCATGAGCAGCAGGGCCTACCGCGAACCACGTTCGATGTGTTGCCTCTCTGTTGCACTCGTAAATTCATGCGTAAATGTGACAGGGAGCCAACACGTTGAACATAGTTCGCGGTAGGCCCTTATCAGGATCTATTTACTGTGAGTCAGTAGTAGAAACTGTTTACCTACTATTAGTGTGAGTGAGGTAGACTTCGTGAAGCACCATGGTTCCACCATTTTGACAAAAAACCAAAAATTAAATCGATATAGCTGCCTTATCAGTGTCAAACTGAGATACGATCCGAGTGAGATGCATAGAAAGTAAGTTACGCAGACGGTAGCGAATATGTAAATGTCAAACTCGTGGGAGCCGTAATAATTGGTTGAGAGATGAGATCGGTACGGCTACCGCCAGTTTCGACATTGCTTGCACTAATATGCGAGTACGAGCGAGATGCATAGAAAGTAAGTTACTTAGACGCGAGCGTATCTGTCAATGTCAAAACTGGTGGTAGTGGTTCTGTATCTATTACCGCCACTTGCACCATGTATGACACTGGTTTAACGATTAACCCCGGGTTAGTGGGATAGTACAAGTACCCCAAGAGTTATAAAGGGTTATCAGAACTGTATAATATACAATTTATTATATTCGCTTATCAAAATCAGTCTATAAAATATAAAATTCATAGTTTCTCGCGACCACCTGGTGTCTAATGTTTTAATAAAGACAATAAAACCACAGTTCATTCAACCTTATCTTAGATTTGCATAAATTATACACATAAGTATCGTCCGTAGCTATTTTAGGAATATTATGACAAAACCGTCCTTATGTGTCTTAGAATTAGGATTATACATATAGAGTCTTCAGTCTTAAGACTATTGTTTTTATAATTTAACATTAGATGTATACAAAGTATAGATGCGGCACTTATTTCAGACCAGGAGGCCAATCCAAAATTTTAAAATGTCTCACAGAGTCATAGGTACTCGTAAAGATTTTTTATGATAATAAGTGATATATTTAGGATGCAAATGAACAGACAAGTCGCCTGTAAGCAATTACCGGCCCCCATGGACACCTGCAACACCAGAGGGGTAGCAAATGTGTTGCCGGCATTTGAGAATAAGAATAAGAATTCATTGTATTGTTTACCGTGTCAAACAAGATGTTAAAATAATACATAGTCACAACGGCTACCCTGTTCGGGTATACAATATTTAATTACAATATTATATACAGATCACTTAAATTTATAATAAGTACATCTAAAATTACATCTTAAATAAAAAATACTCATTTAAATCGTATATAACATGCTGTATTAGCCACTGCTTTAGCTGTCGTACTATACCATGTCGTGTTGAGATGGGAGTAGGTACCTAGTACACCTAGTAGAAACTACTTACCTACTAGTGCGAGTGAGCTTTACTGCCGTATTCAAGATATTCACAAGTGACGACATCTACTAGATCCATTCTAGTACTACTAGTCTAGTTCTACGTTATAGTTTAGATATCAACTAGTTCTCTTTTGCAGCGCAATTCGGGCAACCAATGTCACTTTTACGTTAGATAGCGTAAGATATCTATTAGATGTGACTTGGATCTCAAAGTCATATCCTGATGATATCGTTTAAGAGTATCTCCAGAATCGCGCAAATGTCAAAATTGACAGGTTAGATCTTAAACATATCGTCATCTTGGTGATGTCTAAGAGATATCTATTAGGTGTCTATTTCAAAATCCGAATCGGGCCCATAGACTTCGTGAAACAACACGGTTCCGCCATTTTGAAATCATCCATTGGTATGTGGCCAGCCGGAGCTTCCGGAGCTTAGTTTTCTATGGAAAACACCACGTGATCACCGATCAGACGTCATAGAAAATTACATGTGTCGGACGCCTTGGTCCGGGCACGGCCCGTTCTAGCGTTACTCAATCTTAATGAAAACTAAAGTTATTGGTGTAATCAATAATCATCTTGTCTATTCTATTCTGTATTACATCTTTGCCGCATTCGTCGATGATTTTATGAATGAACTTTAAATGAATGGGTGTAACGGCCGCCTCCCACGCATGACGTCGCAAGTGAAATTTGAAAACCAGTTTTGGTGACTTGTGAATGAAATAGTCATATGGCCATGTAGGTTCGGTTTTAAATATTATAGCGATCTATATTTTACTAATTAGGTACTGTCACAATGATATGTTATATGTTAAACAACCAAGGCCGCAAAAATATGTGACGCGCTCTTATACAAAGAAGATCGTGTCAGATATTTTTGTTGCCTTCATTGACTACATATTATTGCAGGTGATTGTACCATAAAATTTACCTACATATTCTGCTCCGGATACCTTTGTTTGCATATTTATTGAAAGTGATAATGTAATGATTGTCAGATTATCATTAGTCATAATACTGTAACCGTTAACTTTTCAAGATTTTCTTAAGGTTATCTAGGCTAAGGCTATAGATAAGTTAGGTTAGGTTTGTTTTATGGCAATCCTGTAAAGTTACGCTTTTCTGAGAAAAACCTAATTATGACTAACGAAAATGCGGACAAACAATACATACATTATGACTTTATGGGAAACAATAGAGATTCATTTTGCTCACTACTATTTGTGAATGAAAATGTTTAGAAGTGGAAATAGTAGTTTGTGTTACAAGGAATAGAATAGAATAGAATAGAATATCATTTATTTCAGTATAAGTACACAGATAAACAAAGCATACACAGAAAGAAAGGAAAATAAAAAATAACACTTATAACTAACTTGTACACTGTAACTATACCTACACTGAAAAAGGTGAACACTCAGCATAATGCCGGGTCCTACTGAAGTAGTACCTGACGCTGGTCTTCCGTGAACACCTGTAGGGAGCGTAGTTGGGCGCAGCTACCAGCTACAGTAGAGTTATCAAAATGATATATGTATTTCCGTCAAGGGCGTACATTGAATTCTGACTGAAACGATGGATTCTAAAGTAGAATCCTGAGCGTAATGAGGGATTCAAGTGTTAACGCCCAAGACGAAATAATTTTGATGCCGTGTGACACAACTGGTTTTCACATCAACTATTATGAGGAAAATAAAACAATCTTAGTGTTGACACAATCTGAGACTTAAACAGATTATTTAAGCTAAAAAAATAATGTGCAAAAAATGTAAAAAATAGTGTGCTAGAACAGAAAAGTGTTACTTTGATCCCTCCTAGCAGGGAGGAAAAGTGCCACTTTGATCCCTCCTAGCAGGGAAGAAAAAGCTTTTTTCCGAATAGGTGGTATGAAAAAATATTTGTGAAGTGGCGCAGAATTGGGCAGAGTGGCGCTCTCTTGTGTCAAAGGCCAAGATCCTTTTTGGGTCACTGAGCCAGTGATGCATGTACTATACATGTACGGACGAGTTGTTCGTAGTATGTATTATTTTCCCTCTTAAGATTGTGTAGGTAGTATTTGTACATTCGTGTTGCGCCGATCTCTATACTCAGCATGAAGTAAGTTGCCGACTTGACCTCCGCCCACTGCGTCCGGTAGTCAATTATTTTAGACTTTCTTATGTCATTAAAGGTTATATAAGTTGGAGGTCAATTCCAACTTACGTTGGTATATCAAAATGATATCTAATTATCTACTTAAATGAGGTCAGTCGCTCGTGCGTCAAGTAAGTAGATACCAGCAAAATGCACGCGAGACAATCGCAACATGACATCCAAATGTCATTCTGATGTCGTACACCGTACGAATTGGCCTCTGATATCATTTAAATGGGCCTCCCGATTTTTTAGGTAAGTAGCTAAGTAGGTATTTACTTAAAGTACTTAGGTAAATTAAATTCTAAAGGAACAGGTTTCTAAAAAAATCGGCTATGATTATGTGACATTTCCCGATTTGCAGGCGTCCATAAACTACGGCAATCACTTACAAAACCACCCGTACACTTGTTTGCCACCGTAGTATAATATCTTCTTTCCTACAAAACTAAAGGTATATTTTATTAGCAGGAACAACACTAATGAGAGTTTTATTTTCTCGTTAACCCGTTTCCCACTAAATAACTTATAAAACAGTGAGCATTAAACTAACCGACTATATTCTCGAAATATTAGCTCCGTAATAGCCATGAACAACGTAATGAGACTGTTATAGTCTAAGAGTTAGACCTGAAAAAAGATACAAATTATAGAATAAACCAAACCCCCAATGATAATAAACTACATTAGACATCATCATAGACAAAGATAATTTATTTAGTATAGAGGAGGATTGTCAAAGTAAATTTGGTATATAGCCGCAGTGAATTTACTGCCATCTTTCCACATGATTAAAACTTTTAGTTCCTACGGTTTTGACTTTGATCCTTGCTCTTTCAATGATATGTGTTAAATTTGTTAAATGTCAAAAAGTGTTACCATCTACACGAGAATAGGCCAAAGGTTGGCGGCATCGCTCGAAAAGATGGCGCCATACCTTTGGCCTATGCCAAGCGGTGAATTCTTCCATTTTCTCTTTATCATAAAAATTGTAGTATCGCTCGCAGACACAAAAATATGAATATATAGATAAGCTCGGTGCCCTATTGATATTCCGAGAAAAATTACGCCGATTTTCGGAGAATAATTAGGTACCCAGATAAGCTCACAGACCTATTCGCTTAATATAATTTAGTCTCTGGAGACAAAGTAAGAGGCTCCGTTGCTCTATATATTGCGCATTTTCCTGGGGCTTAGCTCTCTGACTAATAATAGGATCGTAACAAAACACCTATACGAGCTGTGGCCTCTTTGCCTCGATATATGGCGACCGCAAGGATCCCAACCGCGGAGCTGTATGTATAGAAGTAGGTATAGGTATAACAGCGTCACTTTCTCTTAGTAAAAGTGTGAAATACTTCTAAATAAATATACTTATTTATTTATAAGGCAGATACAAACGTTAAAAATAAAAATAAACTAACTTATCTATAAAATAAACCTAAATTAAAACTAAAAACTAAAACTAAATAAAATAAAATATAATTAAAAAATGTCTAGGAAATTGGGCCCCTTTGGCATGGTGCCGAGGACGCTGGCAGCATTTCCTCGCTGTATTGCTAAGCTAATACGTTGAGCGAGAAAGCCGTAAATAAATTATATAAACAAATAAATAAAAACAATTTCTTAAAATTAAGACGATTATCATTTTTAAGGTTCCGTACCCAAAGGAAAGGTAGCTGTAATGTCGTATAAGGAAATCAAGGAGGTGGCCCTGGATAGAGTCAAATGGAGAGAGCTACACCGACAAGAGTCTAACTCTTAAATTTACGACGACGACCCAAAGGGTAAAAACGGGACCCTATTACTAAGACTCCGCTGGACAGACGGTCCGTATGTACCGCTAGCTAGTCATGTAGCTATGCATTAGAAATTTTCACAGATGATGTATTTCTGTTGCCGCTATATAACAACAAATACTAAGAACAGAATAAAATAAATATTTAAGTGGGCCTCAAATACAACAAACTTGAGTCCGACTCGCACTTGGCCTGTTTTTCTTTATTTATGTTCCATGATTTTAGTCTCATAAATATTCTAATAATATAATAATATTTTGGGCTCAGAAGGCACCATTCTGAATACTTACAATTTATATAGTATTTAAAAAATATTTACGTTTATCTATATATACCTTTCTTCTATGATTTAATTTGAAGAACATCAACGGTTTGCACGTATAACATAGCTTGTTCGGTCACCCACGTATTAAGGGATGAAAGTATTTCTTCTCATCCCTTAATGCATCCCTGGTTTTATTTGATTAGTTTTCCGATTAAAACGGTTATTATCTTATTATACTTACGTATTTACGGGGAAACTTGCGGATCAAAGAAAATTTATTTCTTTTAGTTTTCAAAAGTTTAAAATCCAAAATATTGTCCTCGGTTACCGCGATGGTTACTTTGACAAGAATAAAAAAAGTCCAAGACATGAAAAAAAATGATGTTACAAACAGCAGCACTCTTAACTTGTCCATCAGTGGACCTTATGCCTTTTGTAATAAGGTTTACGAACTGTCAATTAACTGTGAGGGCGATGGTACAGTAGGTAAGAAGACCCGTTTCTTAAGCTTGCCAACTTTCAAATTTTCATAATACAGTATGTGTCTGACCATCGGGCTTTAATTCCAGGGCTTGATTTTACTCGCGAAACTGAGCTACTTTTAGTATGGGACCAACCATAAAATCGGGGAAAAATTTATGGCTTTTCCATAGAAAACGTCGACATCTGATCAGCCAAAATGTATCAAAAAGTAATTTTTTTTTGGGATTTCGGGGTTGGTGCCATAATAAAAGTAGCTCAGTTTAGCGAGTAGAATCGAGCCCTGGATTTAAAGCCCCATGGTCAGTAACACCCTGTATATTGATAAGTGTGAATGGGTTTAAATTTTGCGTGCATGTTCGCTAGTACCATAGACAAGACTGCAAATTAGTAATTAACATGATTAAGAAATATAAAAAATTAAAATGGCGATGGGCCTTCTTTGGTACCCAACACATTGATGCAAGTTTATAATAATATCCATGCATAGTGACCCGTTTTGAATGTTTTATAGATAGGTCATCGTGCTTAAACCTCAAATCGATCAACAAAGTGGCTTAAGCCAGTATATTTATTATGCAGCGGGCTATCTGCGCGGAAGTGGTCTCGGTTTTATTACAGCGGAACCGGTCTGCGAGACCGGACCGAGCCACGGGACGGAGCGTGTATGCTGGGGAACTAAACTTGAGGAGACTAAAGAATATCTGATTCTTTAGTTATTTATGTATAATTGAAACAAAAGAGGCCTAGAACACTCCCTTGGGGGACTCCATATACTGTTTGGCGTCTTGTTATTATATAATTGTCTTGATAAATGACCCTAAACAAAAGAGGCCCCAAAACACTCCCTTGGGTATTCCATAGATAAGGTCTTAATAATAATTTCCGCGCTATAAGTAATCAACGTTCGATCGTTGAATATTTTACATGTTTAAGAAGGCCATTTAATGTATTTTAAAACAGAGCGGCTACCGCGAAAACCGAAATTCGCAAATTGCGGGGATCTTTCTCTTTTACTCCAATGAAGGCGTAATTAGAGTGACAGAGAAAAATCCCCGCAATTGACGATTTTCGGTATTGGCGGTAGCCCTACAGATGCGGCCTTATAACGCTACGTCTTACGTAGGCGAACAACGCGCGAACGCGGCGCGGCGCGGCGCGGCGAAATCAATCCTTTGATGCCCATAGAAGTGTCCTACGTAAGCGATCTCGTTGCGAACGCGGTGCGGCGCGATTTGCACGCGAATGTCAGGCGGCGCGGCGCGGCGCGGCGCGGCGGCGGCCGCTTTCGCCGCGCCGCGCCGCGCCGCGTTCGCGCGTTTTTCGCCTACGTAAGACGTAGCGTAAAAGTTCCGTGAAGGTCCCCATAGACTATTTGGCGTCTGTTGGACATTTGGACATAAAATGACCTTAAACAAAAGAGAGGCAAATCACCAACGAATAAAATCAATGGATAATTTACATGTTAGGGGGTTATTTATGTATTATAAACAACAGTGGCCCTAATACACTCAGTGTTGCCAACTTGGCATAAATGATGCCAGATCTGGCATATTTTCACTCGCTTTGGCACCAAAATTTTTCATTTAGCATCTGGCATATTTTTTAGCATAATTTAGTCTAAGCCAAGTTTGCACCAATCGCCTTATTTGGTTCATATTTTCATATGAATTTTGACTTTTGTGGACGGATGGACGTCAACGGACTATATCAAGTTGGTCAAGCAGATCTTGTCAGTAGAAAAAGGCGGTAAATTTGAAAAAAGTATGTGTTTTAAGTGTGAAATTAGACACTTAAAACACATACTTTTTTCAAATTGTGAAAAGTGATATTTTAGCATTTTTTTAGCATAGGTGTTTCAAAAACCTTTGGCATAATTTTGGCATAATCTAGACATTAGTCTAGCATTTTTTCAAAATCCGAGTTGGCAACACTGAATACACTCCCTTGCAGTGCCCAATCCGTAGACCATTTGAAAAAATTTAGATACACCTTTTCTTAAAATTATGTTCTCATTTCTTATATTGCGTTCCATCTTGTTAAACTCTCTTAAAAGAGTTGTTTTATTAGCAATAATAAAGCTATTAAGAGATTTTATTGTGAGTTCTTATGGTTTGTACCACGACGCTTGGAAACCGGTTGGATGTCGATACGAGAACGAAATTGTGAATGGAGAGGAAACGGGCGGACCGGGCTGCCTCTCACACCGAACGTAAAGTCAGCGGTACACATTCTACGATAGACATAAGGCCCGATTTGGATTTTGAAATAGACATCGATTAGACATAGGTATTTTAGACATCACCAAGATACGATAACAATATATGATATATAGATATAGATACGATAACGATAGCTGGTTCCGAAGAAACCTACTAACTATCAACGTTAACAAAACAAATTATATAATATTTGCTCCTAAAAACAAGAAACTTCAATTTAGCGAAACCTTAAAAATAAATAACCAAAGTATAAATAGAGTCGACCATGAAAAATACCTGGGCCTTATACTTGATAAACAACTTGGAAAACCCACATAGAAAAAATTCGAGCTAAAATAACTTCACTCACTGGAGCTTTACGTGGTATAGCCCGATGTCTTCCAAAACAAATTTGCTATACAATCTACAACTCATTGGTAAAACAGCATTTAGACTATCTTATCGAAATATGGGGTTCAGCTGCCGCTACCCATATGAACAGCTTACAGAGGTCACAAAATAAGTTAATAAAGGTTCTATTCAAATACAACCATTTAACACCTACATCGAAAATCTATAAAGAGACTAAAATAATGAATATCACCCAGACCTACATATATTACACCTGTCTACTAATCCGTAAAATCATGCAAAAAGACCTGCATATTCAGATAACTTTCACTGAAAAGCACAATGTACAAAAAATGAAATTGAGAAACGCTAACAACCTAATACTCCGGACCCCACGCACTAATTACGGGAAAAAGAGCTTACTCTACGAAGGTGGTAATCTATACAACAAATTACCAAATACTATAAAAGATGCTAAATCGAATACCACTTTTAAAAAATTACTTAAGCAACATGTTTTAAATAACCTTAGTACAAATAATTAATATAATATAACTACTAGAATTGTATTAAAAAATAGATTACATAAAAACCATAAAATACTTAAGTAAACAATTTTACAAATAATACATTACAAGTACAATACAAAATTATTATTCTCTTTATTTATTTATCGTCTTAGGTTAGGTATTTTTATAATATGAATATAAAAGTAAAACATAAAAACACTTACAAAACAATAAAAATACATATAAACACATTATAAAAAAACCTAACCTAGGGTGCCGCCAGCAGCGGGGCAAGGCCCAAGCTACCGGTGGTCAGGGCTGCAGAGAGAGGAACCGACGTACTATCCGCGCCGTGTCCAAGATCACCGCCTTCTGCATCTGTCCCTTGATCCAACCACCTAGCGAGAGTCTCTCGAGATGTTGGTCGAGACTCTTCGCTATTAAACCGTTCACTGAAACGACTATCGGGACAATGATCGTCGAATCAACATCCCACATGGCGGTTATCTCGTGAGCCAAGTCTAGGTACTTACTGGACTTGTCCTTCTCGGCCTTCACGAGATTCTCATCATGGGGGATGGTGATGTCAACGAGCATGGCCCGACGTTGCGATCGATCTATTATCACAATATCAGGCTTATTGGCTACAATAGTCCTGTCAGTGATGATAGATCGATCCCAATAGAGCGTGGCACGACCATTCTCGAGAACAGGCGCAGGTGAGTACTTGTAGTACGGTACTTCGCAGTCCACAAGGCCATATAGAAGAGCAAGTTGCTGGTGAATAATCCTGGCTACGAGATTATGTCTGTGCAAGTACTCGCCGTTAGCAAGATGAGAACAACCGGAAATGATATGCCTGAGTGACTCTCCGGGACGGCGGCATGCCCGACAAATGTCGACCGTACCGTCCTTCAGGATATATTTCCGATAGTTGTTCGTCATCATCACTTCGTCTGCAATTGCACAGGCAAAACCCTCGGTTTCTCCGAAGAGGTCCCCGAATCGTAACCAGTTCACCGACGCGAGCAGGTCCACATCGGGTCCCGTGAGGGCCTTGTAGAACCGCCCGTGTAGCACCTTACTCTCCCATGCCGCCTTGCGATCCGCAGTACTTAGTACCACAGGTTTGCGCCAGTTCTCGTTTGCCAAGGAAAGCGGCGTGAGGTTCCTATCTACTGCCACCACATCACGATGCATCCCACACTCGTTGTTAAGGAAATAGTTCCTGAGATTGTACACCTCGCGGTTGTGGAGATCCTTGGCGTTTAGGAGGCCTCGGCCTCCACACTTCCGTGGGATGTACAATCTCATAACTGACGAGCGTGGGTGTAGCATGCGATGTGTGGTGAGCAGTGATCGGACCCTCCGATCCAGGGCGTCCAGCTCGGTCTGAGTCCACCTTAGTATGCCAAAGGAGTATGTGAGTAGGGGCATTACCCAGGCGTTGAAGGCGCGCACTTTGTTGCCTCCTGACAAAAGACTGTTAAGGACTTTTGTGAGCCGACTGAAAAAGCGCTCCTTCACCGACCGTCTAATACCCTCGTCCTCAATACCCAACGACTGTGACATACCAAGGTATTTATAGGTTTCTGATTCAGAGATGGATCTGAAAGACATTGTCTCAGACAGTTGTAAATTTGTTGAATTTACAACCCTCCCCCGCTGTACATGCATAACCGCACATTTATCGACACCAAACTCCATGTTGATTATGAATTATTATTATTATTAATAAAACATGCCTTAATAATATGATTATGAATTAGCTCTCAATATTAAAATAAATAAATAGAAACAAGCTATTAACTAAAATAGCTTCTTTTAATGTAATAAATTATGTACAGTAAACATATTTCAAGTATTAAATATTTCACACTGAAATATGAAATTATATATATTTTTTATAAACGTACATACAAAATGTTTGTTTAGTTATAAGTACATCCTCTGTTTTATAAGCTGTGTTACTGACTAGTTGTTATCGCCATGTACTATTCTGATCGCCTGCCGAGCGCGGGCTAGTTAAAAGGCGCGCCCGAGCTAGCTTACTAACCATGATCTCCAATTACACATAGTCGCTACGCATCCCGCGATCTGCAGTTCTGGTTGGCCTGAGACCTCGCGCCTGCGCTCGCGCATAGCAACTAGTATAATGTTCTCGCGTACTTACTTGTGTAAGTCGCTGCGGGCAAAATAAATAAATAAAAAATGTATACCTACCTACATATTTATTTTTTGTGTTAATTTTGCAGTAATTCAATAAATTTGCACTTAATATTATATAAATATGTACTCGTCAAGATAATAAATTCTTAGTATAAGTATGTTTAACTCATGTAAGTGAATTGTAATATTCTTATGAGTAATAAAATTTCTTTAAACCTATATGTTTAATCTAAATCTAATCTGTCAAATTTGACATTTGCGCGATTCTGGAGGTACTTGAACGATTTCCACAGGATATGACTTAGAGATCCAATTCACATCCAATAGATATCTTACTCTATCTAACGTAAAAGTGACATTGGTTGCCCGAATTGCGCTGCAAAAGAGAACTGGTTGATATGTAACCTATAACGTATCTAGAATGGATCTAGTACGTGTCGTCTCTTGTGAATAATATCTTGAAGTTCGAATACGGCAGTGAGGCCTATTTAAACGTGTATCTGATATCAAACCAATACATATTTGATATATTATATGACATTGGAATCATATCTGCAATCAAAAACAGCCGTGCGTGCAAAAAGTGTTTGTAACAAGGCACTCAAATTGTATAATAAGCTACCCAATTTAATAAGAAAATCCGAAATGCCTCTATTTAGGGAATAATTGTATGAGTGCAAACTTTTTTCTGGTGCGTTACCGTACAAAATGTAACTTTTATCTGATCAAGTTATTCATTTTAAGGTGTTAATTTAATAATTATGGATCTAATAATGCCCGTGTGATCAAAAAAGTAAAAAAAATCAACATAGTTTGTGAAAAATCGTTTTCTTTTGCTAGGGAGTCTGGGACACGGAATCAGTGTTCTAAAAGTTAATTCATACACCGTATTATATTTATGTTCGGTGTAACAGCGCCCACCGTGAGATTCATTCATAAGTCAGGCAATAATAAAGGTGTAACATTATGCTTTTTTTAAACGTAACAAATTGACGGACAGACATATTTATACTGTTTATTTTTTGTACCGCCGGATGTCGTTGTTTTTATTAATTACAACATTATAAACTAATGTTATGTATATTCAGTGTAAGGTATTAATGGTGTAACTTGAAAAGTTACCTACTTAATGGTTATATTACTTATATAGAATATCGGTTTGTATTAGGTTAGTAAATTAATGCCACCCTGTATGAAATCCATTAGGACACGTTTCTGTAGTTTATAAATAATGTTCCTGTTCCTGCATATTAGTTGTAAGAAGTAGTAAATTTACCCGTATACGGTGTATATTTTTAACCCTAAGTACAATTTTGCGAGGTAAATGTATATTACTGAGTAAGTTTTACTATGGAACCAACCCACACTTGACCCATTGAAATCTTTTGTTTGTAAATAAATTGCTCTACAATAGAAAAAATCGAGCCACAAATGTATGATACTTATAGATTGTTGTTCAATGGATCATTTTTGTAGCATATTAAAGCCAAAGCCACAAAAAACGTAGTATTTTTTTTTATTAATCTTTATTGATTTTGATTATAAAGTGTATCAGGCGTATTCGGGAAACGAGATAATTGCAAGATTAGAGAGGAACTAGAGATTTTTGGGATATACATCATTAGATATAGACTAGATGTGACTTGGATATCTAAGACATAACTTGTGGAAATCGTTCAAGAGGAGGACGTCCAGAATGGCGGAAACGTGAAATTTGAGATATCTATCTTACAAATATCTTTAAATTATCCATATCGTAACTTCTTGATGTCTAATAGATATCTAATTCATTTTCCGAATCGAGCCGTATAAGTATTTATAATCACAGCATTGTCTTTATCAAACAAACCGAGTTTGTTATTAGTTGGCAACCCTACTGGCCTAGGGTTACCAACAATTACCCTGCAAGTATGTGAAGACAACACCCTTACAGTTCGGCGTTCAAATTGCCGACTGAACACTTGCGGACAATGTCATGGTTACACATTTTACGATTTTTTTAAATGTTTGTTCATTATGTTTAGACTACCCAAAAGAAAAGGTTGTCTGGATTAGCTTGCTCTTGACTCGCCTGTTGTCTGATAGAATCAAGATATACATCATAAGTAACAGATATTAGGCTAATAATTAAAAAAAAATTTTTTTTTGCCAAATGGAATTATGTATTACAACTGTCCTGCTGCGCGCTGTTATGCTCAACAGGTTGCATTTATGAACCGATTTTTGTGCGCAGATTCGGTCATTTTATCCTGGATTAATATATGGAAAATTCAAAATAGCGGAGCATTGGGGACCCACAAGATTTACAGCCCACTAGTTTTTGTGATCAACCGCGGAAAATGGCGAGAAATCGTACGGCAAGCAACATCTGTAACTGATGTCACCATTTGACCTCGATACTCTGCAAGGATTATAATGACAAAGAAGAAGAGTTTTTGTGACATTTAGGGCCACTTGCACCATACAATAACCCGGGGTTAACCGGTTAAACCTGGAGTACCCATGGTTACCAGTACAATTTAACACTTTAACGGTTTAACCGGTTAACCCCGGGTTAGTGGGATGGTGCAAGTGGCGTTTAGTGTTTAAAACACTTTAGAGAGATACATGAGAATTAAAAATATAAACGGTGTGCCAGTTAAAATGTCCCGACTGGTTTCGAGTAATTAATTAAAGTTGGACAAGTCGCCATGTTTGCTGAACTTGGGCGCGTGAAGTCACTGGAAAAGACAACATGGATTACATACAGCATGTTGTAAAGTTGAAAACTTAAATTGATTTTTAAAATGTTTAATGAAGACACGTAGAGGCAAATAAATATATCAAAAATGCGTGTATTTCTGATATGACCTCAAACTTAACGAAACACAAGCCATGAAGCGATTCTGAAAGAAAATTTTAAACTATTCTTAAACAGACCATAATTATTTTTTGAGCAATGATCGGCAAAGTATAGGAATAATCTAAATACTAGCGAACCGCCCCGGCTTCACACGGGTTGACGAATTATACACCTAAACCTTCCTCAAGAATCACTCTATCATTTGGTGAAAACCGCATGAAAATCCGTTCAGTGGTTTTTGAGTTTATCGCGAACAAACACACAAACAGACATACGCGGCGGGGGACATTGTTTTATAAGGTGTAGTGATTCATAAGATACAAACAATTCTTACATTACAAAGTTTCTGCCGACATTTCTGGCATCTATATTTCCGATACAAACAGCCAGATGATGGTGTAACGCATAACTGCCCACGTTATGGCGTAGTCGGTTTAGTTTTATTAATTATGCGCAACCCTAAGTTTAGTGGAGTGTGGAGTCGACATTGCAAACTCTTGGGCCAAGAGTGCCAAGAGTCTTGGCACAGTGGCAGTTACGACAGTATGACAAGTAGGTGTAATTTAGATGAACCGACTTTTGTGTATCAATCGTTTCCATGGTTCAGTTAGTCCAAGTGAAAAACAACTCCTCAATGCTGATTGTATGGTATTTTTATCAAACATGCTTTGTGCCACTTCCAGCCCGATACGAACTTTAAGATACGTCAATTAATGAATCTAGAAACGATTTTTGAAACAAAAACGTCACATTTGACACTGACATATCTAATCCATATCGTTTCTAGATCTATTAATTGACGTATCTTAAAGTTCGAATCAGGCATATTCTTATTCAAAAACCGTTGAAAAAGTTGCATTATATCCTCAAGAGTGGTAAAGTAACTTTTATGGTATCTCATGTTGGCTGGTGGATTTCGGCATTGGTCCCATAATAAAAGTTGTTCAGTATGGCCTATAAAGTCACTACGCAGAGTACGGCTGGTGATTAAAATTTCACCCTGTATGATACCAACTCTTTCTTTAGATCCTACTGTTTAATTTCTACTGTGCTCAAGTCAAGTCCGTGACAATGTCAAATGGAATAAAGCGGTCAGGCCTAATTGTTACCCTTTATTTGTCCCGGTTTGGACATTCCCACCGCTGGGCTTAGGGTTTCAGTGTGGGATTTGGTGTTTATGGGTTAAGTTTTGTTTGAGTATATCTAGGATAGCCGGTGCGGGGTATGAATGGAAAACAACTCGTTCTTTTTTTTATTAAGACTAAAGAGGACGATCGGGTGAAACCGCCTTTTCATACAAACGAATGGGGACCCATTTAGATATGTTCCTTCATTTGTTTTTTCGAGAGCTTTTTTTTGTATAGGAGCATTTTAACAATGTGTCTATAATTTGTTTTTCGCTTCTAAGTCTTATAATAATTTAAAAATCGAAATATAGTAGTATACCCTATAATGGACGTGGAACCAGTAATGGGACAAAAAAACATAATTCCTCTAAAATAAGTATCTAAAACTAGTTTATAAACACCGGCTATATATTATCATACATAAGAGTCCTAGAGCTGTTTCAGTTTGAAGTTTCATTAAATTTGGTTGTTTCTTAAGAAATTGGCGTCAACCCAAAAGTTGTCGTGTCACTGAAAAAAAATACCACTACGAATTCTTAACAACTTCGCTAAGAGAGGTGAGTTAATTTATTAAATTTTAATTAATTAATACTTGATGAAAACTAGAATGTGTTTTGTTAATTGCATTTACCATGAGATAAGGTATACAACACACTATGTCGTGACTCCACAGATGTAAAATAATAGTGGTATTTGGCCCAATCCCATTATAGGAGCTGTAAAACTGCGTATCTCCTATGATGGGACAATTGACAGAATGATGCTTGCCATGCCATAATTTCATGTTTAAACAATACAGAAGTAAAGTGTAGTTACGAAATATGTCAATCAGGAGGTATTCTCGGACTTCGGATAAATTAATATCGTTTTTCCAAACTTTTATTTAACTTGCCCTATGAGTTAGTGTGGGTCCAATCTTGGTAGCTGAATTCGAGCCACTTTTCGATTTCCGATTTAGTTGAAATTTTGTGTAAGTACGTAATTAAGTATGCAAATCGGATGATAATGCAATATTATGATAACATGGACCTGCCGGCCTAGCCAAGGTTACAATCGCTATCGCTTCGACAACGAAAAGCATTATGTCTCTCTATCACTCTTCCTTATTAGTGTGACAGTGACAGTTGCGTTTCGATCGCTACAGAGCGTAAGCGATTGGCATCTTGGCTACGCGGCCTGATCTGATGATGGAGACAGGAGGTGGCCATGGGAACTTTATCGCAATAAACCCTAACTAATTGTGTTTGGGTATATTAAAATTGTCTCGATGGATCTAATACAATAATAATTGGCTGTGGAAAGAAAAATACATTCAGCGATAAAAGCTTATACCAAAAATTTATTTTTTTGCCGTAACTTATTCCCCATTTCAATATTTTATACTGATAGAGCAATGTCCATTATAGGGGGCCCATTACTGGATCCACATCCATTACCGGGGGCCCATTACTGGAGCTTTGGTGTCCATGACTGGAGAAAAAAAGCATAGATTTAATTTGTTAAATACTTATATGGAAACTAATTGCAGTATCTTTGATACAACACGCCTAAAACATGAAAGACGGATAGGACTTTCATCTTTTAACACGCTAAGCGGTAGATCATTTACATGTATACGGGAAATATCATAAATACTCCAAATTTCCTCTTAAATGTCCCATGACTGGTGCTGTTACTATAGGTACCTTCTGGGTAAGTCAAATCGAAATAGCTACGGTAAAAAATTAAAATTGTAAGTATTTACATCAAATTCTGTAAAAATATTTCCTATTAGGTATGTCAGTATTCAGAGAGGAAAAAAAAGGGACCTACGTTTGTATGGAGAATTGGAGAAGTAGTGGTCATCCACTATAATCTTAACAGTTTTTGCAAATTATTACGTAACACAACAAGCTGTTTTAATCAAATATCGACACATCATATTATCTATAATTAAAAAAAAACATTTGGTCTAATTTTAGCTCTAGTCCAAGCCTGAAGAAGATACCAGCGCCATCTCTTAAACTACTGTTACATTACTTTGGAGGTCGGCGCACCGTGTAACGGCGTAATATTGCATTGATCTTATATAGTTAGGCTCTGCTTTTGAACACAGATGGCGCTTTTATCTATAAACTTTTTTAATTATTTTGGGATTAAATAAAACCTTCCTTTAGGTACTTTGTTAGCCGTCTCTAGGAAATTTTTAATTGAGCTTAACAACTATTTAAATTATTACTTACCTATTGTCCATCTAGCTAAGGGGTTGTGCACAAATCCCCTTCTCCTTATACCCCCCTCCCTCCCTCCAACGTGATCTCTCGTGATTTTTAGGGTTCCGTACCCAAAGGGTAAAACGGGACCCTATTACTAAGACTTCGCTCTCCGTTCGTCCGTCCGTCCGTCCGTCCGTCTGTCACCAGGCTGTATCTCACGAACCGTGATAGCTAGACAGTTGAAATTTTCACAGATGATGTATTTCTGTTGCCGCTATAACAACAAATACTAAAAACAGAATAAAATAAAGATTTAAATGGGGCTCCCATACAACAAACGTGATTTTTGACCAAAGTTAAGCGACGTCGGGAGTGGTCAGTACTTGGATGGGTGACCGTTCTTTTTTTTGCTTCTGTTTTTGTTTTTTTTTTTGCATTATGGTACGGAACCCTTCGTGCGCGAGTCCGACTCGCACTTGCCCGGTTTTTTAGTGACTCCACCTATCGAACCTCGCGTGATTTGTGCACGAGCCCAAAGGTTGAATCAGCAGAGTGATGCGATCTAGTCCTTGCAGCAGGAAATACTGCAGCTACCCCATGAATCCGTATCTAAAAGAAAGGTAAATGGCTGGAGCCATAAGACCGAGATGTAATCGATTTATGACATAATCGATAATTGATTAATCGATTGCATTTAGTGGCAGAATAGCGTTACCTTCGCCTCATTCCACTGCTGTATTATACCGGCTACATACGTAACGATAAATCGCAGCGATAAAACTGTGCAGTCCGATTTGCGCAGTTTTATCTGCCGTGTGTATGACAAATCGTTGTCGATTATCGTAACGATTTGTCATACACACGGTAGATAAAACTGCGCAAACCGGACTGCACAGTTTAATCGCTATACGATTTATAGTTACGTGTGTAGCCGGGGTTAGATGAGCGGATATCTGTGTAGAAAATAATGTTCATAATTAATTAGTTTAGTTCGTAGTCCATTTACGATTTAATGCGGAAACGCAGCTAGCGAGATGGGCACCTTTTCTTTTTTGGGGTGGGTTGTTTGATTAGTTTTTATAGGTTAGTTTTATACCACATCGGTGGCATACAAGCACACAGCCCGCCTGATGGTAAGCGTTACCGTAGCCAATGGACGCCTGCAACTCCAGCAGTAGTTATTAGGCCAAGCAATAAGAAGTTATAGAGGGAAATGCTAGGAACACAATTTTTGACTACGTAACTTTGTTTGGACTAGTTAGGAGGTGAACATATCAAAAGTCCCCGGCCGTAGCCCCGGTGCTGGGGGGTGGAGGGGGGAAAGAAGGTCTCATTTTTCGGTTTTTCACTTATATCTTGGAAACTTTGCATCTTAGCGACATGGCTACTAAGACAAACCAAAAGCTGATAAAATTTGTTACAAGTTTTATTCAGTCAAGTTTTTCGATATCTTGAATAGTTTTTGAGATATCCGCTCTTGAAAGTTTATTTAGGGCTTTCAATTTTATCTTGATATCTACATTAGTGAAGCTGCTAGGCCGTGTTCTTAGGATTTTTTAGAGATAAGAGATGTATTTTTTTTAATAATATGATAAATAAATAAATTGGCGTTTTCTATTGACGCTTGTTTTAATTCTTATATAAACAGTTTTATGCCTTCAAGTGGCGTCATTGAAAACGCGGAAAGTAGTCAAGTGGCGACGCGTGCGCAAAAACAGTCAAGTGGCCAACCGGAAAATTAGGCCACTATTACACTACAGTTAGAAACTCCCATTTCTATAGAACTCCTGAAACTAGAAGGAACCCCTGAATGTTTAAGAATCCAAAAACTGATGCTCCATACTTACCCTGCATGCGAGAGAGGGTTGGGACACGGATTATTTAATACGTGAGATACGCCAGTTTAGTAATAACAAGGTTACGTTGAACATTAAATTGTTGTCGACTTAACTTTCGTAACCACGCTAAATTGTAAAGTCTAATAATTTCAATCGTCCTTAAATGAAGATTTGGGGGAAAAAAATCTCCATGCACAAATGTTAAAAGAAGTATGATAAAAGAGAAGACAATTTTTTCCTTTAATAGTGATTAGGTAGTAGTAAAGATTTTTTTTTTTGTGAATATCTTCCTAAGACGCACCCACTGGTCTTCTAATAACACACACAATGCAATCAGCTTAAGCGATCTTCAAGGTCGTATCAAAATAAGATCAAAACTGTAACAACATCCAAATCACTGCCCTATTCGAACTTTAAGATACGTCAAATATTACGGCTAGATACGATATGGATTAGATATGTCAGTGTCAAAAGTGACATTTTCCTTTGAAGAAACGTCACATTTGACACTGCCATATCTATCCATATCGTATGTAGCCGAAATATTTGACGTATCTTTAAGTTCGAATAGGGCCGTCATGCAGATACGGACTCTAGCGGCACGGTTCGGGAAAGGGTATCTGAAAGCCTTACATAATCTGCGCCCCGGCTTTAATAATAAATTTTAAAGCATGCCTAACTGCTTAACTTTTAAACCGGCCGCCATCTTCTTTTTTATTTATGACCAATTCTTTCTCTAAACTGTTGTAAGTTGTGTCATTATTCTTAATTATTGGACTAGATTTTTTTATTTATTATATTTTTGTGTTAACGGGTTGGCTTAAAGTAATGAGAATTTTTGTTTTCGGACATAAAAACAAAAAGACAATGGCCATGGATTTCTGGATGTTATATTGAAGAACTATGCAATATCCAACATTAGAACCAAATTCAATAATGAAGTAATTGGCCTCCCTTGTGTTAGTTTACTTAACATGCTTCTGACCGTTTGCTTTTCACTTTGGACAAACTACCAAGTACTCTCTGACTGATCGTTTTGTAATTACACGGTAAAATTTATTTTATTCTATAATATTTTGCCTACTATCGCAATATACATATCAGAGTATATAATATTTGGCAAAATTCTTCGATTGATTTAAGTCTTGGGGATATTCTAGGGTTGGAAACGTTAAGTCGTTTTTCCGCGAGAGCCTAAAACCAGTTAAAAACGTCATTGCATACATTTTACCAAAATATGATACATAAACAATTTTCTCAAAATATCAATCAATTGCAGATTTCATGAAAATTTTTAGTCAGTTAGCAATTGTGAATGATGGCATGATATAGATAACAAGCTAATATGCCGAAATAATTAAAATTAACGGCAATAAAACGGTTATGTAATGTTAATAAAACGTTGTCCAAAGCATGACGCAGAGGGTTTGAATACCGTTATGAGAAATCGGATGTGGGAGACGTTTATTGTATATATAATGTTTTCTTGTAATTTAAAATATGCTCTTGTTTGTCATTGTAAAATTTCGAAAACCCATAGCTATTGTCTTTTTTTTAATATTTCCGCAAACGAAAATTCTCATTACTTTAAGCCAACCCGTTATTATGGCGTTTCATGGATTATAAGTTTTTTATTTGACCTGGTTAGGTGCAAGGAATTAGTTTTATATTCGTTCTATTTATAATTTTTACTTATCAGACAAAGAAAAAAAATGTTTAAATCGAATTAACTAAGCTTATTTTATATATAAAGTCAAAACGACTAAAATAAAATTTGTAATAGTATACCTAGAGACTTAACCCGTCCCACACGTCTTTTTTGGGACACATTATATTAGGTAGTCATTTAACTTAAGGTGGTTCGCTTTTCATACAAAATTCAATCAAAGCTCATTAAGTAACTACACACTATTAGTACATAAATATTTCCGCATTTATCTTCTTTCGAATATTCGTTTGCGCGAAATTAACAGGAAAACAATGTTTCATACAGAAATCATGCAGAAATCATAGTTAACTTTTCATCAATTTTACGTATGTGTGTGTCACAAATGTCGTGTACAGATACATTTGCGACGTTGCCATAGCATTTCCGACGTTGCCGGGCTCACCACGGCTCGAATTTGGAGTGCCGCCATGTTTAGTCCAATTTTGTTGACACTGATATTTGACAGGTAGTTAATTGACCTAAGCGAGAATAAGTACCCGAAGTTCGTCAGCTTAGCAAAGAACTATCATGGCGTGTTATGCAAACAGTCGCTTTTTTGCTTGCAAACGGAAGATTCCCGGTTCGATCCCCAGTCTTTGTATGCTGGAACATAACTTTTTGTATTTTTGTTACACCTAAATTTCGTATTGTTTTTTTATTCTTATTGAATTTTTCTTATTATCATAAATGGTCAAGAAATGAATGCTCAAAAAACGTTGTAGAGGGAAATGCTAGGAACACAATTTTTGACTCCGTAACTTTGTTTGGACTAGTTAGGAGGTGAACATATCAAAAGTCCCCGGCTGTAGCCCCGCTGCTGGGGGGTAGAGGGGGGTAAGAAGGTCGAATTTTTCGGTTTTTCATTGATATCTTGGAAACTTTGCGTCTTAGCGACATGACTACTAAGACAAACCGAAAGCTGATAAAATTAGTTACAAGTTTTATCCTTTCAAGTTTTTCGATATCATGAATAGTTTTTGAGATACCCGCTCTTGAAAGTTTATTTAGGGATTTTAATTTTATCTTGATATCTACGTCAGTGAAGCTGTTAGGCCATGTTTGGTATCATTTTCGTATAAATCGGGGGTGCTGAATTCATTTATGGTATCACATTGACACCATTTCGAAGTAAAACCAAAATTTAAAAATAAATATTTTTTTAAATCCCTCTTCACGCTTAAACCGCTGAACCAATTTCGTTGAAATTGGAATAGAAATAGTTTAAATCTCGACACACGACATAGGATAGTTTTTATAACCAAAAGCATCTTTTGAGGTTGTGAAAAGTGGGGTGGAAGTTTGTATGGGGAGTCAATAACCGCTGAACCGGTTTAGATGAAATTTAGGACGGAATACATCTGTGATTTAGATGAAAGTGATACCAAACATGACTTCAAACCTTACCTTGAGCAGTATTAACCTCAGGAATTCAGTTTCGTCGACGAAGTTGAATTCCCCCCATACTCCATTTCACAACTTTAAAGGATGATTATTGAGATAAAAAGTATCTTATGTCCTGTCTTGGGACTCGAAATATCTGTATACCAAATTTCAATTAAATCGGTTGAGCGGTTTAAGTGTGAAGAGTAATTTAAAAAAAAAGGTATTTGTTTAATGTTTATATGTTTTTTCTTAGGAATGGTGTCAATGTGATACCAAAACTGAATTCAGCACCCCCAATTTATACGAAAATGATACCAAACACGGTCTAGCAGCGTCACTAATGTAGATATCAAGATAAAATTGAAAGCCCT